>NC_135883.1:143800761-144400761 GCF_964194155.1 Cetorhinus maximus
GAGGCGAGGGCCCCAGCCAATCATGCGGTGGAGATGGGCAGGAAGTTGCTGGACCCGCTGTTACCTCAAGGGGTCAAAAGTTCGGTGCCATATTTGAACAGCACCTGAACAGGCACCCACTTCGTACCATACAGCAGCATCTGGTGGAGATTGTGACGAGTTTATAATCCCTGGGTCTGCTGGCACCTACACAGTGACATTTTGTGAACAGGTCAAGAGATCTTGCAGGGGCCTCATTCTGGCTGGAATCTGGATGCAATGAGGGTGTCACGGGCCTGCCTGGTGCGTCACTCCTTCATCCTTGCCCTGCCTTTGGTGACCCTAGACCCACTTCCCTCACCCCCAAACACACTTGATCGCTCAGCAGCCCCCAGCACACTGTAACTTCCCCCCCGCCACCCCTTACCCTTGACCTGCCATCGCCATCCTCGACCCCTCTCTCTTTCATCCGTGACCTGCCCTCTGTTACCCTCGACTCTCAGGGCCTCACTATTGACCTTCCCTCCATAACCCATAATCACGCTTGACCTACTGTCTGTAGATATTGGCCTTCCCTGTGTAGCCCAGCTTCCTCCCTCTGTCCCCTGAGCTTTTCTAGCTCTGCCACCTCCCTCCCTCCCTCCCTCAGTCAGGCATGCCCATAGATCCAAAGAAATCATATCGGACTCGAAAATTTAACTCTGTTTCTCTCTCCAGAGATGCTGCCAGACCTGCTGAGATTTTCTAGCATTTTCTGTTTTTATCTTAATGAACCTAATTGGCCGCCCGCCACATGGGGATGGCTAGTCATAAGAACATTCCGCCCAGTATTTCCGGGCCCTGTTTGTCTCCGTTCCCAACTTCAATGGGGCCTGAAAATTCAGCCCAATGTGTGTGAAGTCCAAGCAGTTTCAGCTTTTGGACTCCTACAAATTATAGAAGGTTATAGAAGAGATTATTCATTCACAGAGGTACATAGTATTCAACAAATATATTCCAAGGCATGATTCTAATTAATATCTAAAATTAACATATCTCATTAAAACCAAATTCTACAGACCGAAGGCCGTTTGACCAATGATTGGCAGAGGCCTTGGACGCAAAGACTATTGTGACTGTTTCACGTGTCTTGAGGTTTTGGGCTTTAGAACTTCCTGATGTCAACAGGTGTTATGACGTTTTTTTAAATAATTCTTGGCTTTTTATAAGATGGGGAACTCCCTTCTTCCCCAGTCCAGTGGTTCAAAAATGTACAAAATAAGTCCCAAGGTTGCCAATACAGTTAAAAAAAAAGACACTGAAACTATTTTCACCTCAGCTGGTGACAGGGTTTGTCAGGGTGCTAAACAAGTCTGTTGATTCACTGATGCTGCAGATTTCATGGAGCATTTTATTGCTCAATCTCGTGTGGCTGTACGCCAATAGTCCCTCTAAGAAGTTAGCCCTTAGAGCCTTTAGTGATCAGCAAGCCAGGTATTGCACCATGAGCTGCTGCTCTTCATCAGGTACAACACCCTAGAGGATTTGGATGGGGCTGCCTCCAAGAGATCAGTAGCTAAATGGGTGAAGTGGTCCTTTGCCATGGAAGTGAGTAGTTCCCAGACTGTTTTAAGTTAGTTGCTCTCTGAAGCGGTACCATTGGTCTCAGTGTGGGAGAATCTAGAATCTAGAACTAGGGGTCACTGTTTAAAAATAAGGGGTTGCCCTTTTAAGACAGATGAGGAGAAAACAATTCCCTCAGAGGGTTGTGAGACTTGGGAATTCTCTTCCTCAAAAGGTGGTTGAGGCAGTCTTTGAGTATGAGTTAGGCAGAGGTAGATAGGTTCTTGATAAGCAAGGGAATGAAAGGTTATCGGGGGTAGACAGGAATGTGGAGTTGAGGGTATATGATCTTATTGAATGGCGGAGCAGGTTTGTGGGGCTGAGTGGCCTACTCCTGCTCTTAATTCATATGTTCGTCTGTGTCTTCAGGGTGTGTGCATGGGGCATGGGTAGGGGGGGAAAGATTATCAAGCTTCTTGTTTTGCTCCTGCTGTGATGCACATTTATTATGGACGCTGGATGAGGAGAGGGAGGTTTGAGCTCATCTGTGAATGTCAAGTGACCTGGTGGCACTCATTTCCTAGTTTTACCCATCAGCACTCATCCAAGAGGGTCTGGTAGACTTCCAGAGTTCACAGAGCTGTTCCCTACTATAACCACCATCTTCAAATTGAGATAATAGGTTGACTCAAGTGCCTGAGCAGATCTGATTCACGGTTTAAATGTTGGCAAGATTCAAATAGGCTTCTTCAATAAATTCTGTTGAGTTTTAAACTGCACTCATGTGTTGCAGCATATTGAAGTGAATACCTATACCATTGGTGGGGAAGTTTTATTGCAAAATTATCAGGCAAGGAACCTTCTTACATGGGTAAGTGTCACAATGGTGGAATCATGTGCATGACTTATGGTCAACAAATATTCTACGGAAATCACGATTCTGAGTTACCAGACCCTTCTAAATTCCAGTCTTCTACACAAGAGAAGAACCCCAGCACACACCCCGGGCGCATTTTGTGTGGATTGAGACGGAGTCTATTCTGAGCTACATCTTGTCATGGAAGCACCATCAGACAACCCTTACATTGAATTGAATTTGCAATAACATCCTTCAGGTAGAAGGGAAAACTTTATTCTACACTATTGTTTGTGTCATTAAAAAGAGGCTTTTGTTTGAAGATGTGTGCCTTCCTTAAGCTCACTTAAGGATGTGAGTGCTACACATGTGCTACAGTATCTTGAATCTCGTACAAATGGTGGGAAAATAAGAAACAATATGCATAAAATTTCACTATTATTGATGTGCAGCCAAGCCTCATAGCATTATGAATCTGATTATTGCCCTTTTGATGTTAGGCATGGTTAGTTTATATTTTACATGAATGCATCTTAATCTTAAAAATCTTGAAAATAAATATAAATAAACCCAGTCTATCAAACAATGCTGTGAAACAGGAGGGAACATGGAATTAGTTAAAGGTCAGAAATGCAAAAGGTCACTGTGGTAAACTAACCCTTTGGTTTGTTGTTAAAATAGTTGCCAAATCTGCGTGAACCACTGCGCCACAAACCAGGAACATTTTCATTTTTTTTCCCGAGAAAATATTCTGTAATTTTGTTGGGGGGAGGTGGTGGGGTGCAGTGGGGCTGATCTTTAATATAAGGTAATCAATTTGTACAATTAAGGGAGACAGATACAGTGTCTCAAAGCCAGTAACCTGGGACCAAGGCCACGCCGGATTTCAGACCTTGCCAGATTTCAGGTTGGGCGGCTCGGGGCATGAGTGGTTCGGTTCAAGCTGACTCAGGTGGGGTCAAGGGTCGCTTGGAGCATGACAATAGACTGGTGTGCAAGGGGCAAAGGGGATAACTAGTGAGGCACCACAACATGCCAATACAGCGTCTCGCCAAATTGTCTGGGTAAGTTTTTTATTTACATTTTACCCAATTAAAATTGACACATGGTATTCTAAAAAAAAAATCCTGTTTTCGGATAACTCTGGTTTTTGGACAGCCAGATTTGATACACTGCACTGTAAGAGGTTGTACAGCAAATAAACCTCCACCAGTAACTGTAACATGCCTCACAACAGTACAACGCTGTGGTGACTAGACGTTTCTGACTATGTCTTCAGTTTTTGCTGTGCAGGAGCTGTCTCCCCTTTAAAAACACAGGCATCATAAAACTTTGTTTACCGTCATTTGGAGAGGGAAGAGTCAGAAGATCATGTCATGCATGTGATTTGCATCATTACGGCAGTTGTAAACAAATTTTCTAAGTTTGCTAACTGCTTGTCCATGAGAACAGTGTCCCTTCAACCACTAAGCGTGTCAGCCTGTTAACATGGTTGATGCACTGCCATGGTTGTGTTTTAGTCAGAGATTGCCGGCATCAGGAATGGAATATTCCCATTTGTATCTCGTGCAAGAACCATCCATCCAAAACTCTTAGAAAACACAAAAGCACATTTCAAGATAAAGTCTGTTAATTCTATTTCTATTTTTTAATATTCTCCTACCTTCCTACCGACATCCCGCCCACCCCCATCCCCCAGCATCTCCCCCTACCCGGCCCACTTTCTGAAGTTTGCCAGGAGCACACAAGTTTACCTGGTATTGGAGAATTAGTGGAAAACTGCTCTCATCGCTCAATAATTGATTCTAGTAAATAACTGACAATCTATATCAATTACCATAAATGAAGGGACCAAGTGTAATATATCCAAGTTCGCTGACAATACAAAGCTAGGCAGGATATGGACACAAAGAGACTGCGAAGGAATATAGCCAGGTTCAGTGAGTGAGCAAGGAGGTGTTGGATGGAATATGATATGGGGAAATGATCTACTTTGGCAGCAAGAATAGAAGTAGAACTTTCATTGAACAATGGGAGACTTGTAAATGTCAGCATGCAGAGAGATTTAGGTATCCTTGTATATGAATCAGCAAATTAGCATTCAGATACATCAGGTGTTAGCCTTTATTGCAAGGGAGTTGGAGTATAGGTGTAAGGAAGTCTTGCTGCAATTATATAGGGCTTTGGTGAGAGTGTACCTGGAGTATCGTGTAGTTTTAGTTTCCTTACCTCAGTAAGTTCCTTTGGGTAAGGATAGGATTGGAGCCCAGCTTTGGCATTCTTCATAGTTGAAAACCTTCTGACTCAGGATATTGGATGGAGGAAAGAAAACCAGTGAGTTGCACTCTATTGCTAAAAGCAAAACAGCGCAGTTGTTACCAATTTTAAACTTGTTGATGGTGGCTAAACAGAGAAGGTCATCAACTTCCTGAGCGTTTGACTTCCTCTCGGGCTGGTGGCAGTGAGATTCTCCTGGTGCTTGTGGCAAATCTGAAAAGAGACAGAATAGGAGGAAGTGGCAAACCCCAGGCTGGAGTTCTTTTTGCTGCAGTGAATCTACCACCAAGAGCTGGAAAGCAAGTTGAGTCAGCTCTCAACATTATTTCAGACACAATCCAGGAGGAATGCTATTTTTAAAAAAAAATCACTTGACAGAAGCTTTCTGAAGGCCATTGGCCAATTTATTATCAATTTATTATCAATTTTTCCAAGGAGTACATTAGGGACATGTGCTTGGTATTAATCAAGTATTGTACAGTGGGATTGGTATACAGTATTGCATAAAACTCACAAACTCCCTTTTGAGAAATTTGGATGTAGCGCTGTCTGGATAACTCTCAAAAGGTTAAAATGTTGGTGCAATCATACTGCGTTAAACTTAGAAGCGCCTTTTTAAAAATATACATGGGTCATGTGTAACCTCAGTGTTGGAGACTCAGATGTCGAGAACCCTTCAGTAGGTTAAAAGTCAGTTAACAACTGAGTTACCACCATTACATACTAAGGGAGAAATCATTGACTGTAGCACAGGGCCAGCTTGGCAAGACTTGGATAAACTACAATAACTTCCGCACAGTCCCCTTTTATCAAAGTGTTGCTACTGAGGCAGGAATGATGGCCACAAATTAATTTAAAAGAAGAAAGAGGATAATCAAGGCCAAGGGCTTAAAGTGGGACTGAATGAATGGTGGGTAATGGCCCAACTGGTGGAGCAATATATTCCTCTTCCCTCAGCAATCGGAGGAGGATTCGCTTCTGATCTCTCGGCCAATTGTAAACGTTTGTGTTCTGCAGCCAGCTGGGTATGTGAGCCTGCAATGAAAGGGAAAGCTTTACACAATGTACAAGGTACAATATAGACTGATGGAAAACAAGAGAGTGAAGTACAGCATTCAATCATTTTTTAACAAAGAGCATTTAATTGAAGAGGAGAAAATGTGGGGTACAGAGGAGAGGAGAGGGTTTCCCAAAGTTAGCTCATTGTAGCAAAATTGTAGTTGCATCTTTGGAATGGCATTTGTGATCGCACCACAAAGTAATGAACAGAGGAAATGTTTCTCCGCCGTTGTCTGTTTTATTTTTACTTCAATGACCTCTATTGTTTCTTTAGTTGAGGTTTGTATTTTTCAGCTGTGTTATAACGGAAAGTTTTTGATGATGTTAAATTGGCTATCAACTGACAGAAAAAGGTCATTTTACCGAGAATATGTTATCAAAGTGCCTAGATGGAACATGCTTATAATATTTAATTGGCATTTTTTGTTTAGTATTGTGTTAATAGCAATAAAGCCTCTTCTTCCTTATGAGTATCCTTGGCTGGAATTTTACTCAGTGGCAGAAGCCTCAACTCCCCGGCTGAAAAGCCAGGGGTGGTCTCATTTCCGCTAGGCCGGGTCCACCCTGCAGCCAATTTACAGCTGTCAGGCCAGCGATTGGCTCGAGACGGGACTTCTGCAACCACCTGGAAGGAATCCCCACCTCCAAGGGCTGGCAGCTCCCTAGAGCCAGCAGCACCAGTAGGAACAATGATCATTACTGGGACTGCAGGACTACCTTGGCGGGGAAGGGCGGGGTGAGCTCTGTTGATCACAGGGTGCCCTAACAGGAAGGACTCCCCCCACCCCCGAAGCTGGCAAAAAAGGCCCCTTCGCCACATGGTGTTGACACCTCTCGCCATGGGTAAAATCTCAGTGAAGGTGGGGGGAGGCCCACAGGTGATCAGGCTGTCTGATGCCTCTCCTGCTGCCATCCTACTGAGGGTAAAATCCCAATGGAGGTGGCAGCCAATAGGCACAGTGCTGCTGACATGGCGCCCAATTTTACAACCCTGCTCCAGGGTGGTTGGCCGGGGAGGTGGGCGAGGGCGGGGGGGGAGCGTGGTGGGGAGCTGGTGGGGGCCTATAAAATTCTGGTCATTTTTCCTCACTGAGGTTAACTGAGAGAACTGCTTTGTGAACACCCTGGGCAGCTATGGCCTCAGAATGAGAGCCCTTCTCCCTCTCCTCCCCACTCCCCCAGCAGCTTGTCCTGCTTTGCTCATTCTCCAAGCCAGTCTATATTCCAAGCGGACAGCCTAATAATGCAATGATGTCTGGAAATCACTGGTTTGTGCCAAAGCCTTGAAGTCAGGATAAAGTCTTCCAGCGCCTGCCACATTCTGTGGACCTTTGCAACTTCAAGCAACCAGAGAAGGCACCAAACACTTGTAAAATTATAGCAACAGCCAGAAGCAATCAATTAGCAACATACCTGTAAACAGTTGATGATGCATTTAAATATTGCTATTGGGATATCCTTCCTGCTGCTGAACATGTGTTCAGCTGTGTGAAGCTAGGAGATTAGCTGGAAGATTGTGAGCTCCAAACTTTCAGCATTGTCATCAAACTAGTGTTGCATGCTGACTGATATCACGATCTGCCTGTACTGTGTATTTCTGGCTAACGTTTGTGTGTAAGAACTAACGCCTGTACCAATTAGGGTGGCTGGTGATTTGCCCCATTGACCATGCCTTGGTTGGTAGCCCATTCATCTCTTAGTCAGAAAGTTCTTTTTTAAATTTATTCATTTATGGGATGTGGGCTTCGCTGGCTGCCCCATCCTTAGTTGCCCTTGAGAAGGTGGTGGTGAACTGCCTTCTTGAACCGCTGCAGTCCGTGTAGTGTAGGCACCCACAGTGCTGTTAGGGCGGGAGTTCCAGGATTTTGACCCAGCAACAGTGAAGGAACGGCGATATATTTCCAAATCAGGATGATGAGTGGCTTACAGGGGAACTTCTAAGTGGCGGTGTTCCCATGTGCCTACTGCTCTTGTCCTTCTAGATGGTAGCAGTCATGGATTTGGAAGGTGCTGCCTAAGGTGAGTTTCTTCAGCGTATCTTGTAGATGGTACACACTGCTGCTACTGTGCATTGGTGGTGGAGGGAGCGAATGTTTGTGGATGTGCTGCCAATCAAGCAGGCTGCTTTGTCCTGGACAGTGTCAAGCTTCTTGAGTGTTGTTGGAGCTGCACTCATCCAGGCAAGTGGGGAGTATTCCATGACACTTCTGACTTGTGCCTTGTAGATGGTAGACAGGCTCTGGGGAGTCAGGAGGTCAATTACTCACCCCAATTCCTAGCCTCTGACCTGCTCTTGTAGCCACAGTATTGATATGTCAAGTCCAGTTTAGTTTCTGGTCAGTGGTAACCCCCAGGATGTTGATAATGCAGGATTCAGTGTTGGTAATGCCATTGAATGTCAAGGGGCGATGGTTAGATTCTCCCTTATTGGAGATGGTCATTACCTGGCACTTGTGTGATGCGAATGTTACTTGCCACTTGTCAGCCCAAGCCTGGATATTGTCCGGGTCTCGGCTGCATTTGGACATGGACTGCTTCAGTATCTGAGGAGTCACGAATGGTGCTGAACATTGTGCAATCTTCAGCGAACATCCCCACTTCTGACCTTGTGGTGGAAAGAAGGTCATTGATGAAGCAGCTGAAGATGTTTGGGCTGAGGACACTACCCTGTGGGTTCAAGTCCCACTCAGCACTTCAGTGCAACAAAATAGCCTGACAATCCAGTATAGTACTGAGACAGTGCTGCCCTGTTGGAGGCACCATCTTTCAGATGAGTTGTCCGCTCAGGTGAATGTCAAAGATCCCACGGCATTTTTTTGAAAGAGGAGGGGAGTTATCCCGAGTGTTCTGGCGAATATTTACATCTCAGTCAACATAACAAAACAGATTATCTGATCACTACCACGCTGCTATTTGTGGGAGCTTGCTGTGTGCAATCAGCTGTGATGTTTTCTACCTTACAAAAGGGGCTACACTTCAATAAATACTTCACTGGCTGTAAAGCAATTTGGGAAATCTGGTGGTAGTGAAAGGCACTATATAAATGCAACAGTCTTCAGCCAGAAGTGCCGAGTGGATGATCCATCTCGGCCTCCTCCGGAGGTCCCCAGCATCACAGATGCCAATCTTCAGCCAATTCGATTCACTCCACGTGATATCAAGAAACGGCTGAAGGCACTGGATACTGCAAAGGTTATGGGCGCTGACAATATTCCGACAATAGTACTGAAGACTTGGGCCCCAGAACTTGTTGCACGCCTAGCCAAGCTGTTCCAGTACAGCTACAACACTGGCATCTACCTGGCTATGTGGAAAATTGCCCAGGTATGTCCTGTACACAAAAAGCAGGACAACTCCAACTGGCCAATTACCACCCCATCAGTCTACTCTCCATCATCAGCAAAGTAATGGGAAGGGTCGTCGATAGTGCTACCAAGCAGCACTTACTCAGCAATAACCTGCTCACGGACAATCAGTTTGGGTTCTGCCAGGGCCACTCAACTCCTGACCTCATTTCAGCTTTGGTCCAAACATGGGCAAAAGAGCTGAACTCAAGGGGTGAGGTGAGAGTGACTGCCCTTGACATCAAGGCAGCATTTGACCGAGTGTGGTATCAAGGAGCCCTAGCAAAACTGGAGTCAATGGGAAACCGCTCCACTGGTTGGAGTCATGTCTAGCATAAAGGAAGATGGTTGTGGTTGTTGGAAGTCAGTCACCTCAGCTCCAGAACATCACTGCAGGAGTTCCTCAGGGTAGTGTCCTCGGCCTAACCACCTTCAGCTGCTTCATCAATGACCTTCCTTCCATCATAAGGTCAGACGTGGGGACGTTCGCTGATGATTGCACAATGTTCAGCACCATTCGCAACTCCTCAGATACTGAAGCAGTCCATGTCCAAATGCAGCAAGACCTGGACAATATCCAGGCTTGGGCTCATAAATGGCAACATTCGTGCCGCACAAGTGCCAGGTAATGACCATATCCAACAAGGGAGAATCTAACCATCGCCCCTTGACATTGCCATTGCTGAACCTCCCCCATTATCAACATCCTGGGGGTTACTATTGGCCAGAAACTTATCTAGCTTTCCCTTAAAACACCTCAACTAGTCCACGTGAGAGCAAGTTCCATGTTCAAAAGACTCTCTGGGTGACTAGCCATATAAATACTGTGGCTAAAATAGGAGGTCAGCAGCTGCATATTCTGTGGCAAGTAACTCACCTCCTGACTCCCCAAAGCCTGTCCACCATCTACAAGGCACAAGTTAGGAGTGTCATGGAATACCCTCCATTTGCAGCTCCAACAACACTCGAGAAGCTGGAAACCCTCCAGGACAAAACAGCCCACTTGATCGACACCTCAACCACCACGTTCAATATCCACTCCCCCCACCATCTGCACATAGTGGCAGCAGTGTGCACCATCTACAAGATGAACTGCATCAACTCATGAAGGCTCCTTCGACAGCACCTTCTAAACTTGTCACCTCTAGCACCTAGAAGGACAAGGGCAGCAGATGCATGGGAACACCACCACCCGGAAGTTCCCCTCCAAGTCACTCACCATCCTGACTTGGAATTACACTGTCGCTGGGTAAAACTCCTGGAACTCCCTCCCTAACAGCACTGTGGGTGTACCTACACCACATGGACCGTAGCGGTTCAAGAAGGCAGCTCACCACCACCTTCTCCAGGGTAATTAAGGATAGGCAATAAATGCTGGTCTAGCCAGTGATGCCCGCATCCCATGAACGAATAAATTTTAAACAAAGACTTTTAACTATGTGAGCATTGTGGATGCCATTTTGGAGCTCTAACAGCACTCACAGCACCCAAAAGACATGCACTAATGAGCCCAATTTTTCCACCTTGTATTTATATAACACCTTTAAATGCCTCCACTCTTTAAAGCCTCCACTCTTAAGTGTTATCACTACTGTTTTGTTGACAAAATCTTCTTCACCCAGGGAGTCTTTTGAATATAGAACCTGCTATCACATGGACTAGTTGAGGTGTTTAAGGGGAAGCTAGATAAGCACTAAGGGAGAAAGGGTTAGAAGGACACTCTGATAGGCTTAGAATAAGAGGTGTGCGAGGAAGTTTGTGTGGAGCAAGAACACCAATATTGACCAGTTGGACCAAATGACTTGAAAATTCCACATAAACAGTACAGCCAAGTCATTGATGTATATTGTAAACTTTTGAGGCCCCAACACTGATCCCTGTGGCACTCCACTAGTAACAGCTTGCCAAGCCAAAAATGACCCATTTATTCCTACTCTCGGCTTCCTGTTAGCTAACCAATCCTCTATCCATGCTAATATATTACCCCCTACACAATGAGCCTCTTATTTTGTTTAGTAACCTTTGTTGAATGCTTTTTGGAAATCCAAGTAGACTACCTCCACAGGTTCCCCTTTATCCACCTTGCTTGTTACTTCCTCGAAGAACTTTAATGAATTGCCAAACACAATTTCCCTTTCACAAAACCATGTTGACTCTGCCTGATTGTATTACGATTTTCCAAATATCCTGCTGTTACCTCCTCAATAATGGATTCTAGTAATCACACTAAGGTGACACAGGAGGGCACAGTTTCAGGGGTGTTACGATCAAGTTCTGATTGGTGTCTGAAAGTGTTGTTTTTTTTTAAAGAGAGTGAATAGCAGCTGGAAAACTTCAGCATGAAGAATAGTTCAGCTTATTCAATTGTGAAGCAGCTATGTGCTTTTCTGGAAGATAATCAAGTTAGCATTCTGGAAGGCTAAGATCAAATGAGGTCAAAATCTATCTTGTGATCTTGTAATACATGTTTGAGACATGTTCTTAAAATGTTAATCACAGAAGAAAATCAAGAATAAATCAGAGAATAGGTGCAGCACAGAAGGAAGCCATTTGGCCCTTTGAGCTCATGCTGGCTCTCTATAACTGCAATTTAGTAAGTTCCAACTCCCCAACCCTTTCCCTATAGCCTAGCATTTTTCTCCCTCCAGGTGTTTATCCAGTTCTCTGTTGTAAACCATGGTTGAATCTGCCTTCACCATCCTGTCAGGCACTGCATTCCGGGTCGTAACCACTCGCTACATAAATAAGCTTTCCTCATATGAACTTTGGTTCTTTTGCAATTACTTTAAATCTATGTCCTCTGGTTCTCGACCCTGCCACCAATGGGAACAGTTTCTCTCTAGCTAGTCCACCTAGACCCCTCATGATTTTGAACATCTCTACCAAATCTCCTCTCAACCTTCTCTTCTCCAAGAAGAGCAATCTCAGCTTCTCCAATCTATCCGCATAACTGAAGCAAGTCTTCCATAGATACAGTCTCGTAAATCCTTTCCGCAACTTTTCCAAAGCTTTCATATCCTTTCTAAAATGCAATGCCCGGAACTGGGCACAATACTCCAGTTGAGGCCGAACCAGGGTTTTAAAATGTCCACTGTAGCTTTCTTGCTTTTGTACTCTACGCCTCTACTTATAAAGCCCGGGCTCCTGTCTGACTTTCTCAACATACCCTGTCACCTTCAATGATTTGTGCACATGTACCCTCCAGATCTCTCTGTTCCTTTTTAGAATTGTAACCTTTATGTTGTATTGTCTCTTCTTGCTCTTCCTTCCAAAATGTACCACTTCACACTTTTCCTAAATGTAATCTGCCAAGTATCTGCCCAATGCACCAACCTGTCTGTGTCCTCTTGAAGTCTATCACTATCCTCCTATTTTTCTTCTTGAGTTCTCTGCCCGAAGACAGGTCCTTTGAAATTATTCATCAAACCATTGGCAAAGTGCCTTGACTTTTTTACTATGGGTAGTGCAGAGAGGCGGGCCCCGAGTCTATCCCAGCTGGAATAGGGATTGATCCCCATGCTGTTAGCATTAATCTGATCCACGTGCTAGATGTCTAACCGCACCCCCCCTCCCCTCCCCCCACTCCCAACAGGTCACTGTACTTCCAAGTTATGTGACACCTACGCATTTTAAAACTGTTCCCGGCACAGCCAAGTCTAGGTCATTAATATATATCAAGAAAAGCAGTGGTCCTAGTACCGTCCCTTGGGAACCCCACAGTATACCATCCTCCAGTCTGAAAAACAACTGTTCGGCACTACTCTGCTTCCTGTCACTTAGCTAACTTTGTATCCATGCTGCAACTTTCCCTTTTATTCCACTGCATTCAAATTTGCCAGCAAAACTTTTATACGGCACTTTATCAAACACCTTCTAAAAGCCAATTTACACACATCGACTGCAGTTAATCAACCCTCTCTGTTACCTCATTAAAAAAATTCAATCAACCTAGTTAAACATGATTTGCCCTCAACAGCCTGTGCTGGTTTTCATTGATTAATCCACAATTGCCCAAATGATTGTTAATTTTGTCCTGGATTGTCATTTCTAGAAGCTTCCACAGCGCTGAGGCCTGTAGGTGCTGGGCCTGTCCTTACTTTTAGTGGTTATTTTTAGGTTCAATTTGTGTGTTCCTAGAAATGCTGACTTGGTGATGATAACACAGGCTGCTTTTTCATATTTCAATGTGCGCTTGATGTTGAAGAATTTACCAATTAGGCTCAGGAAGAGCTGGTTTCTTATGTTATCAGGTTTAATTAAGGCTAAAATTAATCAAATTCTGCGAAAGGAACACTTCCTCTTCTGGTCAAATAGGTCCCCCTGGTTATGAGTGGACAAAGGACTTTGCATCTAAAGTTGTGCACTGGAATTTTTAAATTTACAGACAACAATCCCCACCCTGTGCAGGAACTTGTAGAGTGGCGAGAATATCTGGCTTTACTTGCCTTGGTAGCATTTGCGAAAAGTACAGGTATGAACCTAAAGTTCATGCTTGCCTGTTGGATAAATTCAATCTGCATCTGAAAGAAGAAAAACACGGTAACTCCTCTGCTCCCAAAAAAATCCAGCAAACATTTCAGTGCGGTGTGCCATGGACCGGCGCGACAGGTTTTAAGGTTATCCTCAGCTGACATTAAGATGTAGAACTTCTTCCAGGTGGCAAAGAACCCAGGAAATGAAGAAAAGAAAATCTGGTGGCAGCAGCATCATGCTTCTGATGAAAGCAAAAATGATAAAAGCAAAAAACTGCGGATGCTGGAAATCCAAAACAAAAGCAAAAATACCTGGAAAAACTCAGCAGGTCTGACAGCATCTGTGGAGAGGAGCACAGTTAACGTTTTGAGTCCGTATGACTCTCCACCAGGACATCATGCTTCTAACTGGATTTGACTGAGAATGCACTGCTCGGGGAGGTCTCGCTTTGCAAAGACCATTGTCACAGAGTTAGGGTGTCTTTTTCAAAGCTGGCTGACAGTCCAACTTCAACAAGGGCACCGCTGTCAGTAGCCGTTTAAGGCCAATGCCATTCTTATTTACAATGCCATGGAAATATGGAAGGCTGCCACTTAGAACATAGATCAAACTGCGCACAGACACACAAAGCTACCCATTATTCTCTACATCGAGCAATTTTTCATTTTCCTTATGGACACCTGCACCATCACAGCCGTTTTACCAAGTGGTGAGATTCCTCTAACTCCAAGACTGGTCGCACGGCGGATTCCTAGGATCAAGATTATCCGCTGCAGCCATGCCTTATGATACCTGTGTACTTTTGTGGAATTACAGCTAAGCAGCACCTTAATGGGACCTAGTACTCTGCTAATTATCACATGCCGTGCTGTGGACATGTTGAAGGCATGACAGGAATTTGGGAGCTTCCTGCAATATAATCCAGCTGCAGCAACAACTACCATCTATATAACTTCTTTAATGTAAAATGTCCCAAGGCACTTCACAGGGGCATGATCAAACAAAATTTGGCACGGAACTACATAAAGGGATATCAGGATAGGTGGAGGTAAATTTGAAGGAATGTCTTAATGCAGGAGAAAGAGTTAGAGATGGAGAGGATTATGGAGACAATTCAGAGTTTAGGGTTCAGGAAGGTGGAAGGAAGGCTGACAATAGTGGAGCAATTAAAATCGGGGATATGCAGGAGGCCAAGATTGGAGGATTGCAAAGATCTCAGTTTAAAGATCAATGCAACATGCTGTACAACTTTGCCTTACAGAGACAGATCCTCATGGAGACAATAGAGGACCATAGAGGAGGAATTCCTGGAGTATATACGGGATGTTTTTCTGGACCAATACGTTGAGGAACCAACTAGAGAACAGGCCATCCTAGACTGGGCATTGTGTAATGAGAAAGGAATAACTGGCAATCTAGTTGTGCAAGGCCCCTTGGCGATGAGTGACCATAATATGATAGAATTCTTCATCAAGATGGAGAGTGACATAGTTGATTCTGAGACTAGGGTCCTGAATCTTAATAAAGGAAACTACGACGGTATGAGCTGCGAGTTGGCTATGATGGATTGGGAAACGTTACTTAAAGGGACGACGGTGAATAGGCAATGGCAAACATTCAAAGAGCGCATGGGTGAACTGCAACAATTGTTTGTTCCTGTCTGGCGCAAAAGTAAACCAGAAAAGGTGGCCAAACCATGGCTTACAAGGGAAATTAGAGATAGTATTAGATCCAAGGAAGAGGCATACAAATTGGCTATAAAAAACAACAGACCTGAAGATTGGGAGCAGTTTAGAATTCAGCAAAGGAGGACCCAGGGATTGATTAAGAAGGGGAAAATAGAGTACAAGAGTAAGCTTGCGGGGAACATAAAAACTGACTAAAAGTTTCTACAGGTATGTGAAGAGAAAAGATTGGTGAAGACAAATGTAGGTCCCTTACTGTCAGAAACAGGGGAATTTATAATGGGGAACAAAGAAATGGCTGACCAACTAAATACATACTTTGGTTCTGTCTTCACAAAGGAGGACACAAATAACATACCAGAAATGTTGGGGAACACAGGGTTTAGTGAGAGGGAGGAACTGAAAGAAATCAGTATTAGTAGGGAAATGGTGCTGGGGAAATTGATGGAAATGAAGGACGATAAGTCCCCAGGGCCTGATAATCTACATCCCGGAGTACTTAAGGAAGTGGCCCTAGAAATAATGGATGCATTGGTGGTCATCTTCCGAGATTCTATAGACTCTGGAACAGTTCCTACAGATTGGAGAGTAGCTAATGTAACCCCACTATTTAAAAAGGGAAGTAGAGAGAAAACAGGGAACTATAGACCAGTCAGCCTAACGTTGGTAGTGTGGAAAATTCTAGAGTCCATGATAAAAGATTTAATAACTGAGCACTTGGAAAACAGTGGCAGAGTCGGACAGAGTCAGCATAGATTTACGAAAGGGAAATCATGCTTGACAAATCTACTGGAATTTTTCAAGGATGTAACTAGTAGAGTTGATGAGGGGGAGCCAGTGGATGTGGTTTATTTGGACTTTCAGAAGGCTTACCTTAAAGTCCCACATAAGAGATTGGCATGTAAAATTAAAATGCATGGGATTGGGGGTAGTGTATTGAGATGGATAGAAAACTGGTTGAGACAGGAAACAAAGTGTTGGAATAAACGGGTCTTTTTCCGAATGGCAGGCAGTGACTAGTGGGGTACCGCAGGGATCGGTGCTGGGACCCCAGCTATTCACAATATATATTAATGATTTAGATGAGGGAACTAAATGTAATATCTCCAAATTTGCAGATGACATAAAGCTGGATGGGAGAGTGAGCTGTGAGGAGGATGCAGAGATGCTTCAGTGTGATTTGGACGAGCTGAGTGAGTGGGCAAATGCATGGCAGATGCAGTATAATTTGAATAAATGTAAGGTTATCCACTTTGGTAGCAAAAACAGGAAGGCAGATTATTATCTGAATGGCTATAAATCGAGAGAGAAAAATGTGCAACGAGACCTGGGTGTCCTTGTACACCAGTTGTTGAAGGTAAGCATGCAGGTGCAGCAGGCAGTAAAGAAGGCAAATGGTATGTTGGCCTTCATAGCCAGAGGATTTGAGTACAGAAGCAGGGATGTCTTGCTGCAATTATACAGGGCCTTGGTGAGACCACACCTGGAAGATTGTGTGCAGTTTTGGTCTCCTTATCTGAGGAAGGATGTTCTTGCTATAGAGGGAGTGCAGCGAAGGTTTACCAGACTGATTTCTGGGATGGCGGGACTGACACATGAGGAGAGATTGAGTCGGTTAGGATTATATTTGCTGGAGTTCAGAAGATGAGGGGGAATCTCATAGAAACCTATAAAATTCTAACGGGACTAGACAGGGTAGATACAGGAAGGATGTTCCCGATAGTGGGGGAGTCCAGAACCAGGGGTCACAGTCTGAGGATACGAGGTAGACCATTTAGGACTGAGATGAGGAGAAATTTCTTCACCCAGAGAGTGGTCAGTCTGTGGAATTCGCTACCACAGAAAGTAGTTGAGGCCAAAACATTGTATGTTTTCAAGGAGTTAGATATAGCTCTTAGGGCGAAAGGGATCAAAGGATATGGGGAGAAAGTGGGAGCAGGCTATTGAATTGGACGATGAGCCATGATCAAGATGAATGGCGAAGCAAGCTCGAAGGGCTGAATGGCCTACTCCTGGTCCTATTTTCTATGTTTCTAGGACAAAGACCCCTCTCAGGATCAAGGACATCAACAAGATGAGCAGCAGCCTGAGAAGTTGCAGAGGACCATGCACTGCTACCTGTAAAGCACATCCAGGGGGCCTTCCTTGATGACTATATCTCTTCTATGCCCTAAAAGTTCTATCTACGTCTACTCCACACCAGAAGTCAGCCATCATTAACAGGCCCCTTGTAAGAAGAGGTCAGCCTCTTAATTCTATTTGCACAATTTTGTTTCTAAGTCTAGTGAAACATCATGGACAACTACTCTCACAACTAATGTTATGCATGGCCATTGTTTCCTCAACAAATAAAAAATTAACAGTGCTTCCAGGTCAAGTGAAAAATAACGTTAAACTTATTTTGAGGGTCATGGACATTGGGAAACCTCACATCACTAGCCATTTACTTACTTTAAAAGGGAAGCTTATAGCATTCTTCTATAAAAGAAAGTATTCATGAAAAAGAATAACTGCCAAGTTAGGGTGTTTGATGGTATCTGTGTTATAAGCAATCAGGCCAAGAGGTTCAACCGTAAGGAAAAGATTGGGTTGACAATGAAGATTGAATCTGGCTGTGTGTTTTTAAAAATTATTTCATGGGATGTGGGCATCGCTGGCTATGTGGTGTAGGTACAGCCGCAGTGCCATTAGGGAGGGAGTTCTAGGATTTTGACCCAGTGACAGTGAAGGAACAGCGATATATTTCCAAGTCAGGATGGTGAGTGGCTTGGAAGAGAACTTGCAGTTGGTGGTGTGGCTGCTGATAGAGCTGAATCAATGTAATCAATGGTTTCCTTGCTTTACAGTTTAAGTGATAGACGAACTAAAGCCAGATGCTGCATCAAATAAGTGGCACCCTTTGCAAAGGGAAGCAGGCTTGTTAGGCAAACGCAGAGGGCCTTTAATATGCCATTGCAAGCTTGCTGCAGAGTTAAGTTCTGATGTAGGGCATGATGAGATCAGGAAGCCATTAAGGAGAAAAAGTGTGCACAGTGGCTTACACTCATCTCAAGTGTGCACAATTAAAATCAAAATGATTTTCAATTGTTCTCCCATAGTTTAAAATGGGTTGCCTGTTGAATTTGAAACTCATAAGGGTATTCTTGGGGATTTGGAGAAAATTCTATACTAACTTGGTGTCTAACCCAACAAGCCAGAGCAAGGAGCTAGGCTGTAAAAAATGAATGATGCTTTCTGCGCGGAGAATGAAGCAGTTGGATGAAAGGAAGACGACTGATGATGTGTTGTCTATTAATGGTCAGGTAGCGGGTAGCAAGATATTCATATTAAAGTCTCCGAGTGAGAAGGAGGGGAGCTGCAGCAGTCTTGGAGCATGGTGTCAGGATCAGTGAAGCATCTGGGATCTGCTCTGTGAAGCTTTGAGATACCGAGACCTTTGATGTTTCAGAGCATTGTTATGATTTCTAGCCACAAGGAGGGAGATCTTACTGAGTTTAAAAGATGGGAAAGAAATCTCATGGATATCAGTGGCTCATAGTGGTTTTTCATACTATTTCTATTAGATGCTCTAGAGAGCCCAGAATAATTAAAAAACGACTGTCGGTTGAGATTTAATTTGAGATTGCTAAGCATTATATGGCTCATGGCAAACTTCTTTTACAATGAACACAGTTATTTCCATACGGCTTTCAGTCCACTGTCTTATACAATCCTCACGGAGAAGCTGAAAGCTACTGGAGTACTGGGGTCAGGAGTTAAAGGAGCGTGAGAAGGGGCGAGCTTGAGAGCGGAGCCGGAGAGTTAAAAGAGCGCGAGAAGGGGCGAGACTGAGATAAACACAGTAAATCGTTGTATGTTTAGGAATTATTCTAAATTAAGATAGTAATTAAACTAAATTAGTAAACACTGTAGTAAACGCTTTATATAAAGTATAAGGTATGCCAGTGCAGCTCAGCCATGTGGAATGTGCATCCTGTGGGGTGTGGGAAGCTGTGCAGGCACAAAGTGCCCTTACTGACTACATCTACAGGAAGTGTCACCAGCTGCAGAAACTTGAGCTCTGAGTTGCAGAGCTTGAGCGGTGGCTGGATTCACTGTGGTGCATCCGCAAGGCTGAGGATTATGTAGATAGCACGATCAGAGAGGTGGTCACACCACAGCCAAGAAGTACACAGACAGAGAGGAAATGGGTGACCACCAGAGTATCTAAGAGAAACAGGCAGGTAGTGCGGAAATCCCCTGAGGCTACCTCACTCTCTAATCACCTTTCCATTTTGGATATTGGTGAATGAGATGGTTCCTCAGAGGACTGTAGCAAGAGCCAAGTTCGTGGCAACACAGGTGGCTCAGCTGCAGGAGAGGAGGAGGAAGAGTGAAAGAGCTATACATGTAGGGGATTCCATAGTTCGGGGAACAGACGGGCATTTCTGCGGCCGTAGACATGACTCCAGGATGGTAATTTGCCTCCCTGGTGCCAGGGCTAAGGATGTTAGAGCGGCTGCAGGACATTCTTTTGGGGGAGGGTGAACAGTCAGAGCTCATGGTCCACATTGGGACCAATGACATAGGTAGGAAAAGGGATGAGGTCCTGAAAGCAGATTTTAGGGAGTTCGATAGGGAATTAGAAAGCAGGACCTCAAGAGCAGTAATCTCATTATTAGTCCCAATGCCACAAGTTAGTGAACATAAGAATAGGAAGATTAAGCAGTTCAACACGTGGTGGAGAAATGGAGTAGGAGGGAGGGCTACAGATTTTTTTTTATTCATTCATGGGATGTGGGTGTCGCTGGCTAGGCCAGCATTTATTGCCTATCCCTAGTTGCCCTTGAGAAGGTGGTGGTGAGCTGACTTCTTGAACCGCTGCAGCCCTGTGGTGTAGGTACATCCACAGTGCTGTTAGGGAGGGAGTTCCAGGATTTTGATCCAGTGACAATGAAGGAGCGGCGATATATTTCCAAGTCAGGATGGTGAGTGACTTGGAGGGGAACTTCCAGGTGGTGGCGTTCCCATCTATCTGCTGCCCTCGTCCTTCTGGGTGGTAGTGGTCGTGGGTTTGGAAGGTGCTGTCTAAGGAGACTTGGGGTAGAATTTTTCCTTCGGCAAGCAGGGGGTGGGGCCCGCTCGCCGACGCATAAAATGACGCGTGGTGACGTCGGGCGGAACACTTGACGTCATCCCGCCCCCATTTAAATTTTCAGGAAGGCGGGGGCGCAGCAAAATCAGCTGCGGGCCCACCGAACTGTCAATGGCCACTTGAGGCCATTGACAGGATCAATTAAGCAATTAAAGGACCTGCCCGTCCAACATTAAGGTTGGCGGGTCGGCCAGGAGCCCCGGCAGCAACTAAATAAAACATGAAACCTCATCCAGCGGTGGGAAAAGGTTTCGTGTAGGGTTTTAAAAATTGTAATAAAGTTGTTCTGTAAATTATGAACATGTCCCAACTCATGTGACATTGTCATATGAGGGGACATGTAAGGGATTTTTCTTTTCTCTATTTTTAATATTTTTAAAAGTCGAGGCAATCTCCCTGAGGCCGCACTTGCCTCAGGGAGATGAGTGCGCTCTTTTGTGCACATGCGCGAAAGAGCGCACTCTCGATTTTAGGAATCCCCCCCCACCCGCACAGGGAGTGCATAGCGCTTCCTGGCGGACGTCCCGCTGGGCGGACCCTAATTGGACCGCCCACACAAAATGGCGGTGCGGCCTTAATCGCTGACGGTGATCGGCTCCGCGCCTGTCCGCGATTGGGTCAGGCCCACCTGCTCAACAAATGGAAAATTGTGCCCTTGGTGAATTCCTGCAGTGAATCTTGTAGATGCTGCTACTGTGCGTCTGTGGTGGAGGGAGTGAATGTTTGTTGGTGCCAATCAAGCGGACTGCTTTGTCCAGCTTCTTCAGTGTTGTAGGAGCTGCACTCATCTAGGCAAGTGGGGATTATTCCATCACACTCCTGACTTGTGCCTTGTAGATGGTGGACAGGCTCTGGGGAGTCAGGAGGTGAGTTACTTGTCGCATGATTCCTAGCCTCTGACCTGCTCTTGTAGCCACAGTATTTATATGGCTAGTCCAGTTCAATTTCTGGTCAATGGTAACCCCCAAGATGTTGATAGTGGGGGATTCGGTGATGGTAATGCCATTGATCATCAAGGGGCAATGGGTGGATTCTCCCTTGTTGGAGATGGTCATTGCCTGGCACTTGTGTAGTGTGAATGTTACTTGCCACTTGTCAGCCCAAGCCTGGATATTGTCCAGGTCTTGGTGCATTTGGACAAGGACTGCTTCAGTATCTGAGCAGTTGCGAATGGTGTTGAACATTGTGCAATCATCAGTGAACATCCCCGCTTCTGACCTTATGATGGAAGGAAGGTCATTGATGAAGCAGCTGAAGATGGTTGGGCCGAGGACACTACCCTGAGGAACTCCTGCAGTGATGTCCTGGAGCTGAGATGACTGACCTCCAACAACCACAACCATCTTCCTTTGTGCTAGGTATGACTCCAACCAGCAAGGAGTTTTCCCCCTGATTCCCATTGACTCCAGTTTTGCTTGGGACCGGTTCTGGGACAGGTGAGACCTGTACAAGAAGGATGGGTTACACCTTAACAGGACTGGGGCTAATGTCCTCGTGGGGAGGTTTGCCAGTGCTGCTGGGGAGGGTTTAAACTAGATTGGCAGGGAGATGGGAACCTGAGGGGAAATTCAGAGCGGAGAGGAGAAAAACTGGCAGTGGGAAGTAGTGAAGTATCAACTGATAACAAGGATATATCAGAGAATTGCATCAAGGTAGATAGAATACTTGGAGAGTTTGATAGAATTAGCGTAAGCAACAGTAAGTCATTAGATGGAGCCAGAATAAGCGGGAAAGTAACAAAGCCTAAATCAGGTCCAATGAGCATGTATGTGAATGCACGGAGTGTGACTAATAAGATTGGTGAACTGCAGGCACAGGTTGACAATTGGAATTATGATATTATTGCTGTGACAGAGACCTGGCTAAAAGAAGGGCAGGGCGGGCCGTTAAATATTCCTGGGTACAAGGTGTTTAGGAGAGACAGGAAAGGAAGAAATGTGGGGAGAGTGGCAATATTGGTTAAAGGTGGCATTTCAGTACTGGAGAGAGAGAATGTTCCAGAGGGGTCAAGGTCAGAATCTCTCTGGCTGGAGGTAAGGAATGGGAAAGGTGCAATAATATTAGTTGATATAGACCATCAACTAGTGGAAGGGATGCTGAGAAACAAATCTGTAAAGAAATTAAAGAGAGGTGCAAGAATTATAGAGTAATCATAATGGGGGACTTCAATTATCCAAATATAGACTGGGATAGGAATAGTACAAAAGGACAAGAGGGGCGAGAGTTAGAGTCATAGAGGTCTACAGCACAGAAAAAGGCCCTTCGGCCCATTGAGACCCCGCTGGTCAAACAAGTACCTAACTATTCTAATCCCATTTTCCAGCACTAGGCCCATAGCCTTGTATGCCATGGCATCGCAAGTGCACATCCAAATACTTCTTAAATGTTATGAGGGTTTCTGCCTCTACCACCCCTTCAGGCAGTGAGTTCCAGATTTCCACCACCCTCTGGGTGAAAAAATTCTTCCTCACATCCCCTCTGTCCTTTACCTTAAATCTATGCCCCTGGTTATTGATCCCTGCACCAAGGGGAAAGGTTCCTTCCTGTCAACCTTATCTATGTCCCTCATAATTTTATACACCTCAACCATGTCTCCCCTCAATCTCCTCTGCTCCAGGGAAAATAACCCCAGTCTATCCAATCTCTCCTCATAACTAAAACTCTCCAGCCCAGGCAACATCCTGGTAAACCTCCTCTGCACTCTCTCTAGTGCAATTATAACCTTCCTATAATGCGGATTCCAGAACTGCACGCAATACTCTAGCTGTGGCCTAACTAGCGTTTTATACAATTCCAGCATAACCTCCTTGCTCTTATATTCTATGCCTCGGCTAATAAAGGCAAGTATCACATATGTCTTCTTAACCACCTTATCTACCTGTCCCGCTACCTTAAGGGACCGGTGGACATGCACACCAAGGTCCCTCTGATCCTCAGTACTTCCCAGGGTCCTACCATTCATCGTGCATTCCCGTGCCTTGTTTGTCCTGCCCAAGTGCATCACCTCACACTTATCCGGATTAAATCCCATTTGCCACTGATCAGCCCATCTGACCAGCCCATCTATATCCTCCTGTAATCTAAGACTATCCTCCTCACTATTGGTAAATAGGGTGGTAACCCCACCAATTTTTGTGTCATTCGCGAGCTTACTGATCAACCCTCCTACATTCAAGTCTAAATCATTTAAGTATATCGCAAAGAGCAATGGGTCCAACACCGATCCCTGTGGAACCCCATTGGACACAGGCATCCAGTCACAAAAACACCCCTCGACCATCACCCTCTGCTTTCTGCCACTCAGCCAATTCTGGATCCAATTTGCCAAATTGCCTTGGATCCCATGGGCTCTTACCTTCGTTATCAGTCTCCCATGCGGGACCTTATCAAAAACCTTGCTGAGGTCCAAGCAGACTATGTCTAATGCATTGTCCTCATCTACACACCTGGTCAGCTCTTCGAAAAATTCAATCAAATTGGTCAAACATGACCTCCCCTTTACAAAACCATGCTGACTGTCCTTGATTAATCCCTGCCTCTCCAAGTGCAGATTAATTCTGTCCCTCAGAATTGCTTCCAATAGTTTCCCTACCACTGAGGTTAGACTGACTGGCCTGTAGTTCCCTGGTTTATCCCTTCCTCCCTTCTTGAATAACAGAACCACATTAGCTGTCCTCCAGTCCTTTGGCAGCTCTCCTGTGGCCAGAGAGGTATTGACAATTATTGCCAGCGCCCCTGCTATCTCCTCCCTTGCCTCACTCAACAACCTGGGATACATTTCATCCGGGCCTGGAGATTTATCTACTTTTAAGCCTGCCGGACCACTTAGAACCGCCTCTCTTTCTATGCTAATTTCTTTAATTATATCACAGTCTTTCTGCCTGATTTCCATACCCACGTCATCCCTCTCGCTTGTGAACATCGACACAAAGTATTCATTTAGAACCCTATCTACGTCTTTCGGCTCCACACACATATTACCACAATGGTCCTTAATGGGCCCTACTCTTTCCCTAGTTGTCCTCTTACTCTTAATGTGCTTGTAAAATAACTTTGGATTTTCCTTTATTTTACCTGCCAATGTTTTTCATGCCCCCTTTTTGCTCTCCTAATTTCCTTTTCAAACTCCCCCTATACATTCTATACTCCTCTAGGGCTTCTGCTGTTTTGAGCCCTCGGTATCTGCCATAAGCCTCCCTTTTTCTCTTTATCTAATCCTGTATATCCCTCGACATCCAGGGTTCCCTGGATTTGTTGGTCCCACCCTTTATCTTTACTGGAATATGTTGGCCCTGTACTCTCCCTATTTCCTTCTTGAATGAGTCCCACTGCACTGATGCAGATTTACCTAAAAGTAGCTGCTCCCAGTCCACTCTGGCCAAATCATATCTGATCATATTAAAATCGGCCTTGACCCAATTTAGAACTCTGATTTCTGGCCCATCTTTGTCCTTTTCCATAACAACCTTGAACCTAACGGAGTTATGATCACTATCTGCAAAATGCTCCCCCACTGATACCTCTACCACTTGCCCAGCTTTTCATTCCCTAGAATTAAGTCCAGGACGCTCTTGTAGGACCTTCTACCTTAAAAAGCTCTCCTGGATGCATTTTAAGAATTCCACTCCCTCTAAACCTTTCACACTATGACCAACCCAGTTAATGTTGAGGAAGTTGAAATCCGCCACTATTACTACCCTATTATTTTGACACTTCTCTGAAATTTGCCTACATATCTGTTCTTCTATTTCTCTATGTCTGTTTGGGGGCCTATAGTACACTCCCAGCAATGTGATTGCTCCTTTTTTGTTTTTAAGTTCTACCCATTTGGCTTCATTTGAGGAGCCTTCTTAGATGTCATCCCTCCTTACTGCTATAATTGATTCCTTGATCAATATTGCAATATCCCCTCCTCTTTTACCTCCTTCCCTGTCTCGCCTGAAGACCCTATATCCTGGAATATTGAGCTGCTAATCCTGCCTCTCTCTCAACCATGTCTCTGTGACAGCAATGACATCACACTTCCATGTGTTAATCTGTGCCCTCAACTCATCTGCCTTATTCGTCAGACTCCATGCATTAAAATAAATACCATCTAACCTTGCCAAACTCCTTTGTGCCTTAACTGGCCTATAATTTCTATGCCTTCCAGACTCACTTGCTCTCTCTTCTAATTTTGGCTGTGCATCTCCCTCTGCTGAACCTCCTCTCAGGATCCCATCCCCCCTGCCAAGTTAGTTTAAACCCTCCCCAACAGCACTAGCAAACCTCCCCGCAAGTATGTTGGTCCCAATCCCATTCAGGCGCAACCCGTTCGCCTTGTACAGGTCCCACCGGCCCCAGAAATGGTCCCAATGTCCCAGAAATCTAAAGCCCTCCCTCCTGCACCATCTCTCCAGCCACGCATTCATCTGGACTAACCTCCTATATTCAATAGCGCGTAGCACCGGATGTAATCCAGAGATTACTACCTTTGAGGTCCTGTTTATTAATCTGTTCCCTAGCTCCCTAAATTCTGCTTGCAGGGCCTCATCCCTCTTTCTACCTATGTCGTTGGTACCAATATGCACCACGATCTCTGTCTGTTTTCCCTCCCCCTTTAGAATGCTCTGCAGCCGTTCAGTGACATCCTTGATCCTGGCATCCTGGAGTCACGTCTACAGCCGCAGAAACGCCTGTCTGTTCCCCTTACTATCAAGTCTCCTACCACTATTGCTCTTCCCCTCTTCTTCCTCCCCCACTCTGCAGCTGAACTACTCACAGTGCCATGGACATGGCTGCACTCCCCAAAGGAACCGTCGCTCTCACTGTTTTTCAACACAGAAAAACGGTTCTCGAGCGAGATGCACCCTGGGGATTTCCTGGAATGTGTTCAACATCATTCTCTGCAGCAGTATGTTTCCAGTACAACGAGAAGGCAAGCACTGTTGGACCTGGTTCTGGGGAATGAGTTGGCCCAAGTGGATCAAATATCAGTGGAAGAGCATTTAGGGGGACAGTGACCATTGTATCATAAGGTTTATCTTAATCATGGAGAAGGACAGAGAACAATCCAGGGCAGGGATAATTTACTGGGGGAAAGCCAACTTCGATGGGATGAGAAATGCACCTGAGTCAAGGAGTTAGAATCAAATGTTGGCAGAAAAGACGGTGGCTGAACAATGGGCCACCTTCAAAGAGACAGTATTGCAGGCGATGTCAAGGTATATTCCCTTGAAGGGGAAAGGTAGGGCAAATAAATCCAGAGCACCCTAGATGACAAGAGAGATAGAATTGAAGATGAAAAGGAAGAAGTGCGCATACGACAGATGTCAGGTAGAAAATACAATGGAGAATCAGGCTGAATATAGAAGGACCAGAGGGGAAGTGAAGAAACTAATAAGAAAAGCAAGAAGAGAGCATGAAAAGAGGCTGGCAGCGAACATAAAAGGGAAACCCAAGGTCTTCTATAAGCATGTAAATAATAAAAGGGTGGTAAAGGAAAGAGTAGGGCTGATTAGGGACAAAAAAGGGGACTTGCACGTGGAGGCTGGAGAAATAGCGGAGGTGTTGAATGAGTACTTGGTATCTGTTTTTATAAAGGAAGAACTTGTTACCCAGGCCGAGGTGAGAGAGGAGGTAACTGGTATACTAGAAGAACTTACAATCGAGAGGAAGGAAGTGTTAGAAAGGCTATCTTTACTTAAAATAGATAAGGTACCAGGACCGGATGAGATGCATCCAAGGGTACTGAGGGAAGTGAGAGTGGAAATTGCAAAGGCACTAGTGATAATCTTCCAGTCTTCCTTAGACACGGGAGGTGTTCCAGAGGACTGGAGAATTGTGAAGGTTACATCCTTGTTCAAAAAGGTGTGCAAGGATAAAGCTGGCAACTACAGACCAGTCAGTTTGACCTTAGTGGTAGCAAAACTTCTGGAAACCATAGTATGGGATAAAATCAATAATCACTTAGGCAAGTTCAGGATAATTAAGGAAAACCAGCATGGATCACTCAAGGGAAAATCATGTATAACCAACTTGCTGGAGTTTTTTGAGGAGGTAACAGAGAAGGTTGATAAAGGAAATGCTGTTAATGTGGTGTGTATCGATTTTCAAAAGGCATTTGATACAGTGCCACACAACACACTCGTGAGCAAAATTCTAGGTCATGGAATAAAAGGGAAAATAGGCACTAGGATAAGAAATTGGCTGAGTGATAGGAAACAGACAGTAGTGATGAATGGATGTTTTTCGGACTGGAGAAAGGTTTGTAGTGGAGTTCCTCAGGGGTCAGTGTTGGGACCCTTGCTCTTCCTGATATATATTAATGACCTAGACTGTGGTGTGCAGGGCATGATTTCAAAATTTGCAGATGATACAAAGATTGGAAACATTGTCAGCTGTGAGGGGGATAGTCTTGAGTTTAAAAAGGACATAGACATGTTGGTGGATTAGGCAGATAAGTGACAGATGAAGTTCAATGCAGAGAAGTGTGAGTTGACCCATTTTGGCAGGAAAGATATGGTGAAACAGTATAAAATAAAGGGAGACCCTCTAAAGGAGGTGCAGGAAGAGAGGGACCTCAGTGTACATGTACATAGGTCATTGAAAATGGCAGGACATGTTGAGGGAGCAGCCAATAAAGCATATAGTATCTTAGGCTTTATTAATAGGGGCATTGAGTACAAGAATAAGGAGGTCATGTTGAACTTGTATAAGACACTAGTTAGGCCTCATCTGGAGTACTGCATCCAGTTCTGGGTGCCATATTTGAGGAAGGATGTGAAGGCATTGGAGACAGAACAGAGGAGATTCACAAGAATGATTCGCGGGATGAGGAGCTATAGCTATGAGGATAGATTGGAGATGTTGGGACTGTTTTCCTTGGAGAAAAGGCGGCTGAGAGGAGACTTGATAGAGGTATTCATGGATGCTGAGGAGTATGGACAGGGTAAATAGTGAGAAACTGTTCCCACTCAAGAGTACATCAAGAACTAGAGGGCACAGATTCAAAATAATTGGCAAAAGGAGTAAATGTGATGTGATGAAAACGTTTTTGGTTGGAGTCTGATGGAGGCAGGTTCGATCGAGGTATTCAAAAGGGAATTGGATTGCTACATGAAAAGAGAGAACGTGCAAGGTTACAGGGTTAAGGCAGGGGAGTGGGACCAGGAGGAATGCTGATTCAGAGAGCCAGTGCAGACTCGATGGGCCAAATGGCCTCCTTCTGCACTGTAAAGATAGTGTGACACTGTGAGATACTGTGAATTCAAATCTTGGATATTATCCAGAATGTATATCCCAGTTTCAAAATCAACATAAAATTAGTTCTCTCAAAAATGAGTGAAGCAAGGTTGTCCTTCCTATTCATTGGCCAGGATTTTAGGGCCCCTCCCACCCGGCGGGACATCATGGTGCTGCCGAACTGAATGGAGATTGAAATGACTCACTGCAGCCGCCGGAGCGAGACACTGTGCGGTGAGGCCGTGGAATCCCGGCCAATGTCTTCACCAAGAAATGTTAGCAGGAATCATTGGGATTACTCGGAAGCATTTGTTCCGCCAAACCAAGAGAACACTTCTTCAAAATATCAGTTCATGCTATGGGCTCAGTGGAGATTGAGCTGGGTGAAAAGAAGTAGCACTGAAGAAACGTGCGCAACAAGAACAAAGAAATATACAGAAAAGAAAGGTCTTGTTTTACTTTTTGTTCACAGCACTGTGTCTAAAGATGCCTGTAGGCTGATAATTAAATACAAGATGAAGCAATGGGAAGACTAATGAACCAGCCTCTCCTCTGTTCCTCAATTGTAAACTGTAATTGCTTTCGGGTTAAGGTAAATGCCTATTCCTAGAAATTATAGAAAGGCTGCAGTTTTTATTTCTGTTCTGTGCTGAATTAGCTGGTATCATTGTATGCAGGACAAGTGACTTCCTTATTCCAGGCTAAGAAGGGTAAAATTAATTAGTCAGTGTTTCTGCTCCTAATAGCTGATCAGCAATTCCTGGCAGGAGGTGCACACGTGGAAACTAGGTCAGGCTGGGGATGGCTGTTCAATAGCCCAATGACATTTCTTGAGTAGACTCATACATCAAAACTGAACAATGGCAGCACCTATTGGGCCATATCGTGGCAGGAGTCACCAGAGGGCCAATCCCTACAGAACATGATCCTTGCAGAAGTCATCAGAGGAACAATCCCTCTGGAACACTGTTCATGCAGGAGTCACCAGAGTGACAATCCCTGTGGAACACTAACATTGCAGATGTCACCAGAGGAACTGTACAGATGAAACCATATTGTGACAGGAGTCACCAGAGGGACACTTGGTATAGAACCATATCGCGACAGAAGTCACTGCTATCAGGAAAAGGGAGAACATTGAAAGGAAAGTTGGGAATGGTAGAGTTAGGTGCGCATTTCAAAATCTTTGTCTTTCCAGCTTTTGCCAAAGAAGTCATTTACTCCCATATCTGAGGCCTGAGGCCTGTAGTCTAGATCTCAGGTCTGAGGATGTGGATGACTGTATTGTGTGCTTTCTTTATGTAGTGTATTAGTACATATGATCCTAACTGAAGATCTTGGTTCGCAGGGGGCTCAGGCCTTAGCACAAATAGGATAGTTTAGGCCAGAATACATTTTTAACAATTATTAAAACAATAGGTTGCACATCAAGCAGTCAAGGTCCATTTCCTCACCATTTTGTGGATGTATTTTGTGTGTAAGCTGTGGTCATCTTTTAGCTGCTCTGATTTAGTTCCCTCGATATCCTGTTTGTACTTTGGACTAATCGCTATCACAATCATCACTTCTCTCTGTAAGCAAAAAGAGCAAATAATGACTCTTCAGTCATCGTTCCATTGCTGTAAATGTTAATGCAGTTATTCCAAGAAGGAGGTTCCATGAGCTATCGCAGTTTGGATAAGGTTTATTTCAAAACTCCCCTGCTCCCCACAGCAATTTTCATATCTTTATTTTGAACAATAAAACAGCGAGGGATTGCTGAGAGTGAGACTGAAGGTGCAAGATCATCGAGAGGTTCAGATGGAACAATTCAAATGGATGACGGCTGTTGTTACGGTTTTTTATTGTGAACCATTTTGTTTATAACACATACCATGCTGTCAATAAAATATGAATATTTGTCGTGGTTAGACTTGGCTCAGTGGAAGTCCTCTTGTCTCTGAGTTATAAGGCCATGGGGCCAAGGCCCATTCCAGAGGCCTGACCACATAATCCAGGCTGACATTTCAGCGCAGTGCTGAGGTAGGTGCTTCCTTTCCTCTATTCTCTCTGGTCAGCGTAAAAGATACCATGGACACAACGGGCGGAATTCTCTGTGCCTGTCGGTGATGGGCGTCATGGCGGGTGTGAGCGGACAATATGGCGGGTAGGCCAAAAATCGGTTTCATGCTGTTGTGAAACCAGCTTGTGACTGACCACTCTGCCCGTCAGTGGAACTTCATTTCACATGTCTGCATATCATTATAAGCCCAGCTCGCTAGGACCACTGCCCCCGGCCCCCACCCCACCCCCCCACCATGTCAAATTTACTGTCCATGTCAGTGGGAAAACACACTGGCCCAGGACACTTCTTTACAAGTGCGATGTCAGGATTTACCGCCAGGGCCTTGCTCACATTGTGGGTGTCCGAGCAGCAGGTGATGGATGGAGCACTACAGCTACTGGACCCTGGAGGAACATGTGCACTGCATGCTGGGTGGATCCTCATGTACATGGCTCCATCACAAAGCAGCTCTCAGAAGGTTGAAGGTCACCATCGAGGGGCTGCTTTGGGACTTCAGTGCCTTTGCCATGGTCTGCAATGGATGATCATCGAGGGGATAGAGAGGAAGGTACAGCATTGACTGGGAGGGGAAGGTGTATTGGGGGAAAGGGGGTTGGGAGAGGAAGGTCTAGGCTTGACTGGGGAGGAAGGTGTACTGGGGCGGGGGGGAGGGGAGGGGGGCAGGGGTTGGGGGAATGAGTGTGCTTGCATGAGGCTCTGAAAGGCCCTGTCACACGCACACTTCTCCCTCCAGAATCACTCATGGGCCCACTGCATACAGCTGAACTGCTAGTTGGGGGGAGGGGGTTGGGGTCGGGAACGCAGTGGGAGGACTTGCGAAGCCTATAAATGAAGCTGAAAGACACCATTACACTTTATTCAGTGAAAGTGAATATATTTTCAGATTATAAAGTGACAAAATGAGTTCACCTGTGGAACCACTTGTGATCAGAAATTATAAATTTTTCCAGGCCTACCACTTCTTCTAGGTGCTGCCCTGACACCAGCAGCAGGGGTGGTGACAGCCTGTGCAATGGCTGGCTCCGTTGCCTCTGATGTCTTTGGCATGTGTCCTCTGGAGAACCGAGGCCTTGAGGACCCTGGCTTACTTTGGCAGTCCTCCTGTGGACCAACTGCTCCCTCTGTGGTTGTCAGAGGATGAGGTTGAGGGGGTCACAGACAAAGGGGACTCGGAGTGAGATGACAGGCTCTGAGTTTCCTGAGTGGATGACCCAGGGGTGTCCAGCTGCTGCTTCTCCTCTCTTCTGGTGCGAGAGGGCCCCGGCCTGACTCCTTGAGGGGAAGGAGCACCTGGAGGGACGTCGAGGTCCCCATTTCCCTCTCGAGTTGCCACTGCAAGAGCTCACCCATGGCTCCCGTGAGGGAGTGCAGGTCTGGGCACATCTCCGTGTTCTGCTGGACCTGGGTCACCATGGCGTCTGCCATCCTTCCTATGGAGACCTTCATACACGCACATGTGGGCACCACTTCATCAGAGAGCAGGCGGATGCACTCCTCTGACTCGTGTGCTACTCTGTTGAGGGCCTCCAACAGCTCTGCGTGATGTCCCCCTGTCTTGTGCTGATTCTCCACGATGAGTTGAAAGGCCGAATCCAGAGGGTCATCATCTGACTCGGCCCCCTCGGATGCCTCTTCCCCAGCAGTCCTCCGAGTGCCAGGGAGCTTGGCAGAATCTGCTTCGTCCTGCTGCAGACACTTGTCCATGCGGTGACCACCAGGTTGTGAACCTGAGCCTGCTCTAGGTCTAGGTGCCACTAAGGTGTGTGTCTCTGCGCTGACGCAGGGTGTGGGTAAGCACTGTGACAGGTCTCCTAGGCTGCTTATTTCCAGCTCTTCAAAGGAGGAGGAGTCCTCTTGGCTGGAGGTGAGGATGTGGATGGAGCTGAGCTGAGGGCGTGTGTGTGAGGTTATGTGTGAGAGTTAGTAGTGATGTCCCTTGAGGTGTGAGATCCCTGTGGATGTGTGATGGGTTTGTGAGTGTACGCGTTGAGAGTGATGAGAAGAGTGAGTTACCCTGGCGGAACGAATGAGACCATTCATCCTCTTCCTGCACTGGGTGGCTGTCCTCTTTTGCAGGGCGTTGGCGCTGACCATCACTGCCACTGCCTCCCATGCTGGACTGGTAACATTGCATGCTGGCCTTCACCCAGAGGGGGGCTAGAGGACATCGGGACGGGCCTCCACTGCGTCCAGTAGGCACTCGAGGGAGGCATCGTTAAACCTGGGGACAGCAAGTTTCCTCCCTTTGGCAGCCATCAGTTCCCAGCAGCTTCCTATCCCTTGAGGAGTGCCAGCTCTGTGCATTGGCGGCCTTTAAATGCTGAAGGCCTGATGTGACAACGGGGCGGGCGAGTGAGAGGCCGTCCCGCCTGCGACCCGGCGTGCTTCCCGGGAATACATAATTAATGAGGCGGGATTGGGATGATACGGCGCAGAAAGCCGCCATTGCAGCCAGCGGGTAAAACATCCTTTTTCCCGCCCACTACCACACTTAGTGCGAATCTGGGACGATTCTGCCCAATATTAACAACCCCAATGACGGGCCGGGAAGGCTTAAAAATGAATATGTGTCCCAGCCTACTGTGTCCTTTGCCGTTGTTATGGAGACAGGTTTTAAAGCGTTCGAGCATCCCAGTATGGAGAGGTGTGGGAGCTCATTAACAGATTTAACCCAGGCTCCTACAACACAATTAGGGAGCCCAATTGAAATGTTACAGTAACTGACTGGGTTTCACAGGAGTGGGGGAACCCAGCAGTGAAATGGTGGCAGGAACTGCTGGTCTTTTCAGTACCCGGTTCCTCAAGGAAGCCTTTGGCCGCCCCTCTGCCGATTGAGGCCTCTTTATCTGCAGTGCCATAGTCAACAACCTCCCTAAGACCTGATGACCAATCTTCCAATCTACCCCCTCCTGAGGAGACCATTCTCCTGTCGCTGGTTTGTCTGCTTGTCGATTGGCAGCCTGACGATTGGCAGCCTGTCGATTGGCAGCCTGATGATTGGCAGCCTGTCGATTGGCAGCCTGTCGATTGGCAGCCTGACGCTTGGCAGCCTGTCGATTGGCAGCCTGACGATTGGCAGCCTGTCGATTGGCAGCCTGTCGATTGGCAGCCTGACGATTGGCAGCCTGTCGATTGGCAGCCTGTCGATTGGCAGCCTGTCGATTGGCAGCCTGTCGATTGGCAGCCTGACGATTGGCAGCCTGTCGATTGGCAGCCTGTCGATTGGCAGCCTGACGATTGGCAGCCTGACGATTGGCAGCCTGTCGATTGGCAGCCTGTCGATTGGTAGCCTGTCGATTTGGTTGGCTGCTGGACAGGAAACAAGAAAAAATGACAATGAGTTCTTGCTGCTAAATTTGGCACTAAAACAGTGACAGTTTATCCAGTCATTCATCTTTTTGATGTTTGTGGGACTTTGTACCGCTTTGTAACGGTAACTAAAATTCAACAGTATTTCGTGAAAAAAACAGTATGGCCTCCTTTGAAAGCAAGCGCACGCCCGAGGCAGAGAGAAAAGGGGAAGGAGAGGAAATCCCGAGCCAGTAACTTGTTCAAAACTCAATCGCCTGTGGTATCATGTCCTATTTGCAACAGAACCTTCCGGGCACAGATCGGCCTTAGCAGTCACCTACATACCTATCGGAACCATACCAAGCACTCCAGATGGTGACTATGATCACCTTCGCCATGAAGGATGAACAAGAGAAGTTGGCTGTAAAGTATCTGCAGTTTTGAAAGATGCTACAGTTTTGAAAGATGCTTCTTTCTAGTCATAATTCAGAATGGAGCTGAAGCCATTTAAGACAGGGAGAGGCTGGCCTTTAGGAGCGTTTGGCATGTTTGGCTCAGATTTTCGCCACAATGGAGAGGCTCTTTCTATTCCTATTTTTGCAGAGGACAGGAGAGAAGGCGGGGTGGGGTTCAAACATACACACTTTATGGAGGCAGCTGGCCATTTAAATCATCAGCTGCCTCTATTGCAGTTGGATTCTGGTAGGCCAGGGGTCTGAAACCTGACGTGTGCAGATTAGACGAGATAAGAGCTGGTCTGAGCTTGGTGGATTCATTTGGATAGCCAGCGGACCCCTTTGGAGGGGTAATGTACCCCTTTGGATATGGTCCCGGGACCCCTTTGGGAGAGATAAGGAACCCTTTGGGATTGTTAAAAGTAAATATGATTTATAAAAAGTGCACAAACTCACTGGAACTGTCAAAGCTGTCAAAGAGTTGTCAAACCTCACTGGAACTGTCAAAACCCATTGGCAACTGTCAAAGCCATCAATGGATTTAACTCCATTGGGCTTTAAATTAAAACAAAAACAGATTAGGGTTCAAAAAAAATCAGTGCTGATATTTCATTCTGTCTGTTAACATAAGCCTGACGGCTATCATTAAAGGATTTGTGCTTGCAATGACTGATTTTACACACTAACATTATCACAGCGGGGTGCCTGTTAAATAAACAGTTTGATTGACAGATCCAGGTGGTTATAGTGTAGAAATGTTTGTTTTCATATGAGATTAGTTGAAGGAATTTCTGTGTATTGAATGGTGTTTTATCAATTAGACTTCTTTTTAAAAATAGTGATATCATCATGAGACGCATCATTTTATGTCAGCATGGTTCCTGAGGTTTACCCATTGTGGATACTAGGTGAGCTGGCATGGAGGGGGTAAGGGCAAGAGGTGTTGAATGGGGGCTACGGGTTGGGATGAGTTGGCACTAAGCTGCTACAGGGGTTATAAAGGGTCAAGGGGATGTGGGGGGGTATAGGGGGCATGAGGAGGGCTATGGTGCCATAGGGAGTGGGTAGAAGGGCCATGGGTTGTCAAGGGGTTGAGGGGCCATTGGGGTGGGCAGAGGGGCCATGGGATGGGTAGAGGGGCCGTGGGTTGGCACGGGGGCATGAGGGGCCATTGGGGTGGGTAGATGGGCATGGGTTGGCATTGGGGTAAGAAGGGCCAAGGGGGATGGTTAGAAAGGCATGAGGGTATGAGATGCCATGGGGGTGGGTAGAGGGGCCATGGGTTGGCATGAGGTTATGAGGTGCCATGGGGGTGGGTAGAGGGGCCATGGGTTGGCATGAGGTTATGAGGTGCCATTGGGGTGGGTAGATGGGCATGGGTTGGCATGGGGGTTGTGAGGTTGGGTAGAGGGGCCATGGGGGCGGGTTGAGGGGCATGGTTGGTATGGATGGGAGATGGGAGTGTAAGGCATGTGAGGGCTGGAGGCTGTTATTTGTTTTAATCATTTTTTAAATTAAACTCAGCAAAGTGCTGGAGCACAGAGGCAGGCCTTCTGCCCAGAGGCCTCCATATCTGGCAGCCTCCACACTCAGTCCCGGGGTGGCAGGCCCAACTTCTAATCCAGCCCACACACCAGATCACAAATCAGATCTGTGGGCCGCCATTTCCAAAGGTTGGGTTCACAGAGCCGGGAATTCTCCTGGGGAGAACCTCTGTCCCCATCCTTTGAAAACATATCCTGGGACCACTTGCATCCACCTACGAGGGCAGATGGGGCCTGGGTTTGCATCCTCATCTGAAAGATGGTATCCCCACAGGTGCAGTACACCCTTGGTACTGGAGTGTCAGCACAATGCTCTGCTCAAGTCTGGTAGTGGGTCTCGAAACCATAACCTTTTAACTTAGAGGCAAAATTGTTACCATTGAGCCACAGCGGGCACTTATAAAATTGAGCATTCCAATAATATACCTGTGTATTTCGGTACTTACATTAGTCAGGTAGCCTTCCATCCATTTGATGATGTCTATACCACGAACTGAGTCTTCAAAAATGTCAATCTGTGGAACAATAGGAACTCAGGTTAATGATTTAAATGTGACATTTATACAACCTGACAACGTCATGTAGGTGGGCCCACTACTCGGAGATCTTGTGGCTAGACAGATCCAGGAGAAATGGAGCAAAATCAAGAATTATTCCTCGCCTTTATCGACCTGACCAAAGCGTTTGATTCTTTAAATCGTGAAGCTCTATGGATCATCCCCCAGTGCTTTGGTTGCCCGTTGAAGTTTGTCACCGTCCTGAGACTCCTGCAGGGCAACATGGCCGTCACTGCCCTGAGTGGAGGATCCACAACTGACGCCTTTCACATCCAGACCCGGGGTCAAACAAGGTTGTGTGATCGCCCCCACCTTGTTCACCTGACCGTCATCATCCACCTCATCCAAGATGAGCTGCCACCTGGTGTCAGCATTCAATACCAAAGAACAAAGAACAAAGAAAAGTACAGCACAGGAACAGGCCCTTCGGCCCTCCAAGCCTGCGCCGATCATATTGCCCGTCAAACTAAAAAATTTTGCACTTCCGGGGTCCGTATCCCTCTATTTCCATCCTATTCATGTATTTGTCAAGCTGCCTCTTAAACACCACTATCGTACCTGCTTCCACCACCTTCTCTGGCAGCGAATTCCAGACACTCACTACCCTCTGCGTAAAAAACTTGCCCCGCACATCTCCTCTATAGTTTTCTCCTCTCAACTTAAATCTATGTCCCCTAGTAATTGACTCTTCCACCCTGGGAAAAAGCTTCTGACTATCTACTCTGTCCATGCCACTCATAATTTTGTAAACTTCTATCAAGTCACCCCTCAATCTCTGTCGCTCTAGTGAGAACAATCCGAGTTTCTCCAACCTCTCCTAATAGCTAATAACCTCCAGACCAGGCAGCATCCTGGTAAACCTCCTCTGCACCCTCTCCAACGCCTCCATATCCTCCTGTTAATGTGGTGACCAGAATTGCACGCAATATTCCAAATGTGGCCTAACCAAGGTTCTATACAGCTGCAGCATGACTTCCCAGCTTTTATACTCAATACCCCTGCCAATGAAGGCAAGTATGCCATATGCCTTCCTGACTACCTTATCCACCTGCATTGCCACTTTCAGTGACCTATGGACCTGTACACCCAGATCCCTCTGCTCGTTTGGACGGGAAGCTCTTCAACCTTGGTCGCTTCCGGGCAAAAGGAAAACTCGCCACCATGGACATCCACGAGCTTCATTTAGCGGATGACTGCTGCACAGATGGTTCACTCTGTACAGGGCATGCAAAGGAAGCTTGACCTCTTTAACACCTCGTAGAAGAGGCTTGGCCTGTCCTTAGACATCGCCAAGACGAAGGTCCTTCACCAACCTTCCCCGGGCTAGTTGAGCATCCCCCGCGCCATCCATGTAGGTGGGGTGGTTCTGGAGTGTGTACAGCACTTCCCTCATCTCACTTCTCCCAAGGGATTACCATCGACGAGGAAGTCCAGCACAGAGTCAACTGTGCCACCGCTGCCTTCTTCAAGCTGCGCCAACATGTCTTTGACAACAGGGATCTTTGCAAGGCAACAAAGGTTCTGCTTTATAAGGCCATTGTGTTGACCACCCTCCTCCACTGCAGTGAACCATGGACTGTCTGCTGACGCCACATTAAGATCCCTGAGAACTTCCATCAGAGGTGCTAGCGTTAAATCCTGGGGATCAATGGGAGGACTGCCAGACTAACACGAGCGTCCTCCATGAAGCTGCGTCTACCAGCATTGAAGCCCTGCTCCTGTGGAACCAGCTCCGATGGTGGGCCATTGCGCCCAGATGCCCAAAAACCACCTCCCTCGGCATCAGTGAACCAGATGGGTTTTTCCAACAATGGCTTTTTTTTAAATTCCAGAGTTTTATTAAATTCAAATTCCACCATCTGCCATGGCAGGATTCAAACCCAGGACCCCTGAACATTACCCTGGGTCCCTGGATTACCAGTCCAGTGATAATACCACTATACCACCACCTCCCCACAATTCACAACCAAAGTCCCTCATTCCAAATTAATATCCTGGTAAACCATCCCTGTACCCTTTGTTCATTTTCCTTAAGTGTGGTGCCCCAGAATTCTCCACAATCCTCCATCTGAGGCCTCACTAGTGTTTGATAGAATTTGAGAATGATCACTTTGCCTCCAGTTTCTATTTCTCGATTTCTAAGCACAAGTAACCAGGATGTTATTTTTAACCACCTTATTAACCTGCCATTCTACATTGAACTATTTGTGTATACGGACACCATGGTCACTCTCCTCACCTGTACTTTTTAAAATTGGATCATTTATAGCTTTCTGTGTGAGCTCTCCCAAAAGGCATTACCTCACACTTCTCCACCTTGAACTCCATTTACCATACTTCTGCCCATTTCACCATCCTGTCTGTCATCCTCAAGCCTATAATTATCGTCATCATGATCTACTCTTTTACCAAGTTTCATATCATTGAAAACATTATAGTGCAGCTCCCTACAACTGCTCCCACGCCATTTATAAAAATTGCAAAGAACACTGGAACCAAATGTGACCCTTGGGGATCACAACAACTACAAACCACCTCCCACTCTGAAAAATATTCATCCATCAACACACTTGCTTCCTGTCACTGAGCTTTTTAAATGCATACTGCTACTTTCCCCTTCATTTCATCTTCTTTCATTACTTCTAAATTTAAAAAAAAACATTTGGTTAGATTCAAAATAGTTCAAAATCTCTCACTGTGAAAATTCACCCAACGTTGAATTTTTGTGACACTCCTTAGGAAAACAACCAGTGCTGCAAGTCATAGTTGGCTCCTACATTGGTTCTGTAGAAGGAATGGGGAGATGTGATCGGACTGAGGATGTTACTTACTGCTGCCTCAAAGCCATTAATACGCAGGAAGTTCACAAAGATATGAATTTCATTGGCTGTGTCCACAGCGTAGGTAACGAACACTTTTCCTAATAAAAGGAAGAATAGTATCAGATAAAGCACTCATTCTGCTTCCATCATAGTTCTTGCAAAGCCAGTCAAAACCGAACAGATGTGATTTTCAGTATGTTATGATAGAAGTGTTCTGAGCATGCCAGTGATCTTATACATAAGCAAAGAGAAAGAATTTGTGTTTGTACAGCGCCAGTTCTGTCTTCAGGACACTCAAAACAGCATGACAACCAATGGAACATCTTGGAAGTGCAGTCACTGTTATGCAGGAAAACACAACTGACCATTTGCGCCTAGTAAGATCCCACAAGCAGTTATACGTGAATGGATAATGGGGCCAATTTTAACTGGGTATTGGGCAGAGAGAGTGCAAGGCTTGCTCATGTTGCCTGCCTGATGCTCTCGCCCTAGGGCTCTGAGCCATTTTAATGCTCAGGTCTCATTTATATGGATGCAGCGATATGACCAAGAGCAGTCCTACCATCGAAAGGACAAATGATTTAGTTCCGTTTGCAAGCTGGGAAAAATTGAGATGGATACAAAGAGGAAATGAGCTCCCTCTTGACTTTAGGCAGCTCCCCTGAAGCTTCTATTTGGTTCTGTTAAGGACCCCAAACCAGCGTCTTTCGGAGATGCCAGCAGAATGAGGAATACAAGGCACTTACGTAATGCATCCGGCAGATTAACTGTTCGCAGAGTACCGTGTCCAGCATTGATGCTGGCAGGAATGTCTCGGTTATTATAGGGCAGTGGGTAAGCACAGGAAATGTGACCTCTCTCATGTGGAGGAAGCTCTTCATGCTGAGGGGTAACATCAGCAATAAGTCCCTCCGCCTCGTGGCTCATCCCTCTGACATTTGGGTTATACCTAAAAGAGAGAACGTAACTTCATCAATAAAAGAGATGGTGTAGCGGCGAAGTCACTGGAGTAGTAACTCCAAAATCATGGGTTCAAATCCCACTGGTGGAATTTAAATTCAACTTATAAATCTGGATTTGAAAAGCTAGTCTCAGTAATGGTGACATGAAACCATTGTCAATTGTTGTAAAAATCCTCTGGTTCACCAATGCCTCTTTAGGGAAGGAAATTTGCATCCTTATGTGGTCTGACTGACATGTGACTGTAGACCTGATGTAATGTGGTTGACTCTGAAATGGCCTGGCAAGCCCCTCAGTGCAAGGGTAATTAGGGATGGGCAACAAATGCTGGCCTTGCCAGTGACACTCACATCCTACGAAAGAAATAAATGAAAAAAAAGTCTTAATCTCATCCTTTTGATCGGAGTCTCAACTGAAGCAATTTACATATTTTTTTGTCGACCTGCTATGTTTACTTGCGTGCTAGCATCTGCCAATGAGAAGAATTGTCAGTGACGATATATCCTGGGATGAATCTCTAGCTGAATTTTGGATAAAGTGGTGATGATTCTGGGGGAGCACAAGCTACCTATGTCATTAATGCAGTAGCTCTCAGAGCTATGAAGCCCACCGTGGATGCAGATTCAAGATTCAGTTCCCCGATTGTGGTGCGTGAAGTCAGGAGAGACATTGGGTAGAATTTTCCGGTTGGCATGGCAATGCATAAAATGACGGGCAATGATGTTGGCGTGCGTCCCGACACCATCGCGATATTTCGTTCGGCTGCGTGCTCGTCGAAATGTAAACGGCCTATTAAGGCCATTAAGAAATTAATTAAAGGACTTAAGAACGCTGCCCGTCCAAACTCAAGGTCGACGGGCAGGCAAAAAGCCCAAGCGGCCTTCGCGTTTTTCAGGAAACCTCATCCCCGGGTAGGATGAGGTTTCCTGAAGCTTTTATTAAATAAATTAATTTTCATAAACTTAAAAACATGTCTCAATTCATGTGACACAGTCACTTGAGCAGACCTGTTTAAATAAATTTTTAAATCATTTATTCAATCCTTTTAATATCTATTCAATCAGCTCCGTGCCTCGAGATTGCTGCGCTCTTTCGCGCACATGCGCAAAAGAGCGCTGGCCCCGACTCTCCCTCCTCCTCCCCCCGTCTGCACAGGTAGGGCTGAGCGTTACCAGCTGCGTATTACGCTGGGCAGGCCTTAATTAGCCCGCCTGTGTAAAATGGCGATCGGCTCCGCGCCCGCTCCCACCCAGCCCGCCCGCCATAGGAAAAATCCTGGCCATTGAGTGGCAGTTGTGGCTTCTCTCTAAGGGAGAAAGGAAAATCAGAGGGCAGCCTCACTCCTGACTCGGCCCTGGAATCTCCAGGTGGCAAAATTCAAGGAGCGTCAAGGAGTGAAGAATTGGACTTCACATTTTATTTAGCTTCTAACAATCAGAATAACAACATTTCATTATAAGGCTACTGTAACTGCCCGAATCCCTCTCCTTTTTGGAGACGCACAGTCAGGGCTGTTCCAATGGTTGATTTTCATCAGTCCCAGTGACAGGGAGGAATGAATGAGGGAAGTCTTCCTCACAGCCCTCTTGACCAAGGTGGGAGAAGAAAGAAAGGGAAGACAAAAGACGAATGAGGATAAAATCCTAGATTTTTCCATCTTCGCTGACCCCCCCATTCTCTGGTCTCCAGACTACTCTTGGCCAAAAGAAATTCTCTCAGGATGCTCCAGCCCTCACCTCTTGGCAAGGTTCAAGATGGGAACTGAGTGCGGAGTGATGCTCCAAACTAGGATAACCACCAAGAGCTGTGTACATTTGAATGAGTGATGATTTCTTCTATTCATTAGCTCACCCCCTCCCCCCAACCCATCCCAGCAAATCAACTACAGAGCCAGGTCTCTGATCAGCCTTTACCCACAGCAACCCAAACCCGCAAGCTCGAACGCCTGGAAGGACAAGAGCAGCAGATGCATGGGGGTCATCACCACTGACCTCAAAGGGCCACTGGCCTCCTATTTAGATCTTAGGATGTCAATTTCCACATTAAACAGGTTGTTGAGCAGCAGATCTACTGTGGACCACACAAGACAAAGGGCGGATTCGTCCCAGATTTGCACTAAATGCGATAGCGGCCGTGAAAAAAGTGGTTTTACCTGCAGGCTGCAATGTCGGGTTTTTGCGCTGTCATCCCCCTTCCCGCCTCATAAATGATGCAGTCACGGAAAACTCGCCAAATCGCTGGTGGCCGGCCTCTGATTGGTCGTTACCTGGCGAGGCTTCCTCATGCTGGGCAAAATGCAGCCGCACGTACGTTTCTCAGTGCTTGCAGCCCAGGACTGCTCCGGTGAAGGCATGGCCCCAAAAGCCAGGAAGAGCGCAGCCCCCCCCGCCCCCGATTCTGTGATGCATCCCTGGGGCACCTCCTGGATGCCGTGGAGGCGCGCCAGGGTATCCTCTACCCCAGGTCTGGCCGCAGGAGGCCCATCAGTCTCACCACTCCGAGGAGGTGGTGGCAGAGGTGGTCAGTGCCAACGCTGCATAGAAGGGGTCGGCCATTCAATGCAGAAAAAGGATGAATGATCTCATCCGTGCCACCAGGGTAAGGCAAATATCAAGTCAATACATTCACTGGTATCTCACTCACTGCCAGCTCACGGGAAATCACCACTCAGTCTCTCACACACACCCTCACATCTCCATCTGGCCTCATCTCCTCTGGAGGTAGCCTCCTCATTCCCATCCATGGCTTCGCTCAGCACCCACGCACACCTGGCATCCTTCTCACTTGGCCTGGCATGCGCCTTGCTCACATTCTGTCCATCTATCTTTATGCAGGACAAGATTGCTCACAATCAACAGGAGAGGTCCCAGACCGGGGGTTGGAGGGGGGGGGGGGGTGGGGGGGTGGGGGGGGGGGGAGTGGAGTGCTGAACACCAAGGTCCTCATTCCATTTGAGAATTGCGTTTAGAGTTGGCCAGAGAGGGCGTGGACAGTTCCTGTGGCAACAGTGAGGTCAGTGGCAAACACCCACATCCTGCACCACATCATCCCTTCCTCAACGCTACTCTGAGTCCACTTTTCTGTGTGTAATGTGGCTGCCAAGCACTAATAATCTCCACTTTCTGTCCTAGATACACTTGCCGTGTCACCCCCAGGCAACTGTGACCCTGACCCCAGCACCAAAACCACCCTGGATGAGGACCTTGAGGGCAGCACCGTTGAAGACCATCATGGCGCTTACCCACACCCTCCACACATGCAGCAACACACACATCGGCGGGACCTAGTTCTAGAGCAGCCTCAGGACCACAATCTGGTGAGCACAGCACACAATCTGTTCCACAGCAGTCGGAGACAGAGACATCTGAGGTTGCCGGCACTTGGAGGACTGCTGGAGGCAAGGAACCTGCTGAGCCCAAGTCAGATGATGAGCCATTGGGTAAAGATTGAGTGCCACGGTCACTTTCACAGCCAGTGGCATTGGATGCCCTCCATGTCCCCGTGGCATCAAATCCTGCAGCAGGTTGCATATTTGATGGACCAGTTCCCTAAGGACGCAGTCTTCGGCAGCACTAGTTCTCAGTTATCTGCTGGAATGACAAGCGGCGTCTATAGATCTTCAGCTGCGTGTTCAGCAGGCCCTGCCGCCCCTTCATCTTGAGGTGGTGCTCCTCCCTTTACCGATCCAGGCACTTCTGCCGCACTCTTCTTCTTCTCCTCTGCTCCCTGTAAGCCATGAGGCATACCACTAAATCACCAGGCTGCATGATCCTGATGTTCTTCCCCTTCAGGATCAAAGAGAGAGACACGTGGGTTAGCATATGTGCCCTAAGAACCTCCCTTGGTTAAGTGTCAAGGCCCCTTCACATATGCTGGATAGTGCTGGCCACCACTTGGATGGCCAGTGTGTAATGCACTCATTGACTGTCCGAAACCCCACCCACCTCCGCCCCACTCCACTTGACCGATTGGTGACAGCTTTGCCCATTGGACTGCATGGTGTGCTCTCAGCTCAGGCGCAGGCATTCTCCTAACCTGCACTGCAAGGCTGCACTGTTAGCTTGAACCATGAGGGATACTGGTTCAAACCTCAATAAAGACATTGCAAGGGGCTCTGAGCGCCTCCAGCAGTAACTGCGCCATGGCCGCCTTTCACTAGGGGGATTCTACAACTTGCCCAGTCGCCCAATTGTTCTGCTGCCCCCTAAAACACACATTAATTTGGTGTCCGTGCCCGAGGAGTGAAAAGTTCTGGAGCATTTGGTGGCACTTTCATGCTTTTGTGTTATTTGAGTGGGCAGAAAAGCTTCAGAGGCCCCACTCCGAGAATGTCAATGGAGCTGCTGGACGGTCTCAGCTGTGGAAGAATGCCCACTTTTGACAAGCTTTTCCAAGTGCGTGGCTGCTCCCCTCACCCTCCATCTCTCCCCCTCCCGACCCTCCCACCCCCCCGGCATGTACTTGAGTACTTCCTTCAGTCTGGGCTGCCTTGTCCCTATCCACCCCCGCCAGCCTCACCTGCTCTGGAGCTCTTGCCTTGACACTGAACTGAAAGCCAGCCGGGAAAAAGTGACTCTCCTGTGCCCCCGCAAATGCGCGGCGACTCTTCCTTGATATGCGATACGGGCGGCTCTCACAAGCGCTGCGCAAGGTTGTGTGCGCTCACCTCCGAGTGTCCCTCGCAGTTCAGGTCGCCAGGTGTCCGCCTTTTAAAGGCAGTCGTGAAGCGCGCCGTTCTGTAGTCACGGCGACGTGGGCAGTAAATTAATTGTGTGGGGATGATTCTGGCGAGCAGGGCTGAGAATTAGATGCTAAAGTATTGAAATTAGGTTCCTGACGTAAGGCAGTGGGAAATGCGGCCCACCATTGACGGGTGGAGCGGACAATCGCAAACTGATTTCATGACGGCATAAAACCGATTTTTGGCCTTCTCGCCATATTGTCCGCTCACGCCCGCCATGACGCCCACTGCCAATGGGACCGGATGATTCCCCCCACGAAGGGTCTGCTATAAACAAAGGGAGGTGTCAGCCTCCCTTCATTTGCAGGCTCTTTGACATTCCCATCTCATGTGCATGAGGAGGCACTTTGCTGTTTGGCGTGATACAGAGAGACATACGTGCGATTGCACAGCCTGAATGCACCCAGAATGGTAACAGTATGATGCAACAATCTTGCAGTTAACTTGGGAACAACAGATGTAACAGAACCACCGAGGATAGCTACATGAGCTTCCTTCCTTCCGGCCTTTCTGAAGGAGATTGCCAATCTATTCTTCACTAGCTATTTGGCATGTGTTTTGTGCTGTGAGCCTGGGAGCATTAAGAACTGAGTTGTAACTGCTCAGGCTCATTATCAAAGCTTATTTCGTCTGAAACCCTCCCAACCAGCAGGGAGACCACGGCCAAGGCTTTGCATCCCTACTCCTCCCCGAACTGTTGCACATTGCTGGCAGATCGAGAGGACCACTGGCACTGGTTGTATTTCCAGCCCCACACTCACTTACAGAATGGAACTTGTCAGCCTGCATAACAACCATGTCATTGTGGGGTTAAAGTCACCAGCCTTGGGATGGGTGGGAGAGTCAGGTGGGCTGGTGAGCGGCAGATTTTCAGGCTCAAAGGATTTCAGTCAACTGTGGGGCCGGTGCACAGCCGTGTTTCAAAAGTGATTACGCAGGGCTCTCACCACTATCTGCCCAGACCTCTACTGCTCTCTGAATTCTGGATACCTGGGCCTAACAGGCTGCCTGACATCCAGCACTCCTGGAGCGCGAACGGCAGCAAACACGGTTGACTGACCAGCAATAAACTGCGGGGAGGCTGAGAAAGATCCTGCACCAACTCTCCAGCATTCATTTGCTCTATCCTCCTATTTTTATAGTTACTTGCTCGTGATTCCGGGAGTAATCTGGAGATTACTACTTCTGAGGTCATAGAAACATAGAAACTAGGAGCAGGAGTAGGCCATTCGGCCCTTCGAGCCTGCTCCACCATTCATTATGATCATGGCTGATCATCCAATTCAATAGCCTGCTCCTGCTTTCTCCCCATACCCTTTGATCCCTTTCGCCCCAAGAGCTATATCTAACTCTTTCTTGAAAACATACAATGTTTTGGTCTCAACTACTTTCTGTGGTAACGAATTCCACAGGCTCACCACTCTGGTTGAAGAGATTTCTCCTCATCTCAGTCCTAAATGGTCTACCCCATATCCTCAGACTATGACCCCTGGTTCTGGACTCCCCCAACATTGGGAACATCCTTCCTGCATCTACCCTGTCTAGCCCTATTAGAATTTTATAGGTTTCTATGAGATCCCCCCTCATTCTTCTGAACTCCAGCGAATATAATCCTAATCGACTCAATCTCTCCTCAAATGTCAGTCCCACCATCCCAGGAATCAGTCTGGTAAACCTTCGCTGCACTCCCTGTATAGCAAGTACATCCTTCCTCAGATAAGGAGACCAAAACTGCACACAATCTTCCAGGTGTGGTCTCACCAAGGCCCTGTACAATTGCAGCAAGACATCCCTGTTCCTGTACTCGAATCCTCTGGCTATGAAGGCCAACATACTATTTGCCTTCTTTATCGCCTGCTGCACCTGCATGCTTACCTTCAGTGACTGGTGTACAAGGACACCCAGGTCACGTTGCACATTCCCCTCTCTCAATTTATAGCCATTCAGATAATAATCTGCCTTCCTGTTTTTGCTACCAAAGTCGATAACCTCACATTTATCCACATTATATTGCATCTGCCATGCATTTGCCCACGCACTCAGCTTATCCAAATTACACTGAAGCATCTCTGCATCTTCCTCACAGCTCACCCTCTCACCCAGCTTTGTGTCATCATGTCTTACTAATTTAATCAATTTTTTTGAGGAAGTAACAAGGAGGATTGATGAGGGCGGATGTCGCCCACATTGATTTCAGTAAAGCGTCTTACAAGGTCCCACATGGCAGACTGATCAGGGAAGTGAAAGCCCATGGGATACAAGGGAAGGTGGCATGTTGGATTTAAATTTGGCTCAGTGACAGGAAACAAAGGGCAATGGTCGATGGATGTTTTTGTGAACGGAAAACGGTTCCCAGTGGTGTTCCACAGGGCTCAGGGTTGGGTCCCTTGCTGCTTGTTGTATATATTAATGATTTGGACTTAAATGTGGGAGGCATGATTGGGAAATTTGCAGATGACACAAAAATTGGCCGTTGACAGTGAAGAGGAAGCTGTTGTCTCCAGAATGATATCAATGGTTTGGTTGAGTGGGTGGAGAAGTGGCAGATGGAATTCAATCCGGAGAAGTGTGAGGTAATGCATTTGGGGATGGCAAACAAAGCAAGGGAATACTCAATAAATGGGAGGATATTAGGAGGGGTTGAGGAAGTGAGGGACCTTGGAGTGCATGTCAATAGGTCCCTGAAGGTGGCAGGACAGGTGGACAAGGTGGTAAAGAAAGCATGTGGAATGCTTTCCTTTATTGGATGAGGTATAGAATGCAAAAGCAAGGATGTAATGCTGGAACTGTATAAAACGCTGTTTGGCTACAGCTGGAATTTTGTTTACAGTTCTGGTCACCACATTACAGGAAGGACATAATTGCTCCAGAGAGAGTGCAGAGGAGATTTACAAGAATGTTGCCATGGCTTGAAAATTGCAGCTATGAGGAAAGATTGGATAGGATGGGGTTGTTTTCCTCGGAACCGATCACGCTGAGGGGGCGACCTGATTGAGGTGTACAAGATTATGAGGGGCCTAGATAGGGTAGGAATGGCCTGTTTCCCCTAGCAGAGAGTTTAATTACCAGGGGTCATAGGTTTATGGTGATTAGTAGAAGGATTAGAGGGGATATGTGGATAAACTTCTTCACCTGTAAGGCTGCTAAATTTGCTGATGACACAAAGATAGGAAGGAAAGTAAGTTGTAAAGAGGACATAAGGAAGATATAGATAGGTTAAGTGAGTGGACAAAAATTTGGCAGTTGGGTATAGTGTGGGAAAATGTGAACTTGTCCACTTTGGCAGGGAGAATAGAAAAGCAGAATATTATTTAAATGGAGAGAGATTGCAGTACTCTGTGGTACAGAGGGATCTGAGTGTCCTGGTACATAAAGGTTGTCATGAAGGTGCAGCAAATGATTAGGAATGTAACTGGAATGTTGTAGTTTATTGCAAGGGGAATGGAGTATAAAAGTAGGGAAGCTTTACTACAGCTGTACAGGGCCTTAGTGAGGCCACATCAGGAGTACTGTGTACAGTTTTGGTCTCCTTACATAAGAAAGGATATAATTCCGTTAGAAGCAGTTTAGAGAAAGTCCACTCGACTGATTCCTGGGATGAAGTGGTTATCTTATGAGGAAAGGTTGAGCAGGTTGGGCCTCTGCCCATGGAAGTTTAGAAGAATGAGAGGTGATCTTATTGAAACATAAGATCCTGAGGGGACTTGATAGGATGGATGCTGGGAGAATGTTTCCACTATGGGCAAGACTAGAGTCAAGGGACACCGTTTAAAAATAAGAGGTCTCGCATTTAGGATGGAGATGAGGAAAGTTTTTTTCTCTCAGAGTGTGGTTAACCTGTGGAATTTGCTTCCCCCTAGAGGAGTGGAGGTGGGGTATTTGAATATATTCAAGACTGAGTTAGATAGATTCTTGATTGACAAGGAAGACAAAGATTATGGGGGCAGAAAGGAAAGTGGGGTTGAGGCCACAAGGAGATCAATCATGATCTTATCTAGTGGTGGAGCAGGCTGGGGGGGGGCTGAGTGCTCTATTCTTGTTCCTAATTCGTATGTTAGAGACATTACAGCTGACTTTAAGGCCAGAAGTTTTACCTTGTTGGGTGGCATGTGTCCGACCCAAACAAGTGTAAACTGACGCGTGATGACGTCGGGCGAAAGTCCCGATGTCATCGTGAACTCACGCGATATTTCGGTCAGCGGGCCGCTGCATTTTTTAGGAAACCTCATCCACGGGGAGGAATGAGGTTTCCAACAGCAAATAAAAATAAAATAACATTTTTAACATTTCATTAATAACATGTCCCTGCTCATGTGGCAGAGTCATATGAGCGAGGACATATATTTTTTTAACATTTTAGAAATCTTTATTTTTAACTTTCAAAACTCTTCGTCTCCCTGCGGCAGCTCCGTGCCTCAGGGGGCTTTTCCTGCATGTGCAAAAGTTCCCCACTCGTCCTCCTCTGCCTCCCACCTACTCCCTCCCCCAACCCCCCCCCACCCACCCTACACACAGGCAGTGCTGAGTGCTGCAGCACACGTTTCACGCTGGGTGGGTCTTGATTGGCCCACCAGCGTGACATTGCACTCGTGGCCTGATTGCAGGCGCCGGTCAGCTTCCCGCCCACCCCCGCTGAGCCCACCCAATGAGGGCAGAATTCCGCCCTAGGAGCCCTGGACAAGGAAATATCACCCAGGGCTCTGCCCTTGGATGGTGGGCCATACACCATCAGGCCTGACCATGAGGCTCTTCACAGCTCACGGTCCCGGTTCATATTTGACAAATGGCACCTTGGGCAAGGCACTGTAGGCTGGGTGATGCCCAGTGAATCCAACCCTGCATCAGGAGATGGTGCCCTTGGCACAGCAGAGGACAGGATTGAAAAGGGAAAAAGGTGTTTGGAATCTCCAGGGCTTTAAGGCACTAAGAGACGCCAGCAATGTCTCACAGGTGGAGTTCCAAATCAAAGGTGCCAAGTGGCTTTGGTCAATGTGAATGTGATGTTCAATGAAATGGCATTCAGGCACACACTGCTTAGTTAAATATACCAATGATGTCCAGTTGGCACATGTGAGACTAGCAGAGGAAGAATGGAGTAGATGGGAGTGACAGGAAGAAGCACGTAGGCAAACATAAATACCCACTCTTATATTTATACATACATTTGTAAAAAATTATTCTTTTATGGCATCTGTACATCACCAGCAAGGCCAGCATTTGTTGCCCATCCCTAATTGCCCTTGAACTGGCAGATTCCCTTCCCTAAGGGACATTAATGAACCAGTATGAGTTTTGATCTTAGCTACCAATCAATTCCAGATTTTAAACTGAATTTAAATTTCACCAGCTACTGTGGTGGGATTTGAACTAATGCCCCCAGAGCACTAGCCTGGGTCTCTGGATTACAAGCCCAGTAACATTGCCACTCTGTCACAATCTCCTCTCCCTATACATGCATATGTAGGAAAGAGAGTAAACTGAGAAACTCCAGGGCAGGACACATACAGATAAAGGGATAAGAAACATGGAGTAACCAAGTGAAATTCTAGCAGCTGAACTCACCCATATACCTGTGCCCGAGATGACCCTTGGACGAAATTGCTTTGCGTTCCTCCGCTATGAGGATATCTTGTAAAGTACAGAGGGGGAGAGTTAACCAGTCCACGTGGCTGAATGGGTGACATCCCTCTCACGGATACATCTTGGTTATATCTCACAGGTAGAGGAAAAGGACCATGCCGATATGCGTTGTCATGGCATTGTTTACACGTGCAGGCTGGAGAAGGGAATCTCACACCATCTGGTAGCATAGACATGCAAAAACAAATTGAGATTTACTTAACTGACAATTGTATTGGATTAACCAGTCAAAGCTATTCATCTGGAATAAGTTTGGTTAAACTGTTGCTCCTGTGGACCCCAATTCCACCCCCCCCGCCCTCATAATTCTTCCCCTTTCCCTTCTCCTGTCCTGCACTGTGCACCCTAGTTTCACAGGCAGCTTATCGATGAGTTCACTATTCCTTTGCAAACCCAGAAAAGTGCAGGCAGTTATACGGCCTTGTGAAGCATCACAGACAAGGGCGAATCTGCCCTCACATAATCTCCACAGCGGCCTGCTTTCCATCAGTGCTGAATGGGAGTCAAAACATCATCTGAGCTTTCCTCTTTCCTGGGTCAGGCAAGGTGTGGACAAATGCAGCATTCCCACCGCTAGAACAAACTATCTTGGTCTTAGGAGAACAAGAAAGGCAAGTTCAGAGCATCAATGAATTTAGTATCATTCATAATCGGAGCATTTTAAGATGCCTCCTTTGTCTTTTGAAAAGGTGTCCTGCCTCTCCTCAGTACCTCTGACTGTATCCATGGTTGAAAGCTTGATTGGTAGAGAATCATAGCTGCTAACCCTTATACTAGCATTTGATGACCAAGTTAATTAGGGCATCAACATTATTTGTCGCCATTCTATATCACCATGCTGCTTTTGGGGTTCTTTTAAATTTGACTCAAGAAAATTCTTTAGTTTTGTGTATTTGGCAGTAGCTGGCATGTGCAATTATGCAAGTTACCCACAGAAATCATGAACTGCACTGTAAGGACTTTACAAAGATTTCAAATGCTCATGGTTACTTATCGTTGCAGCCAGAAGCCTGATTGTGATAAGTGGAACTGACTGTAACATTAATCAAACAAAGTATGAATGGTCCAATTCTTCTTTCCTGTAAACATGTAGCTCAGGACCATCGTGAGATACATCTGGAAACTGGGCACCTTTTTGAGATAGATCTTGAGCCCAGGGACAGTTGGACTGAGTAAACATCTCGTACATGTTCAATGATAACAATGATACATGGTATGGCACTGATTGTCATTGTTACATGAAGTTTAATGCCATTCCTAACTTGCAGTCTTTTGAATACAATTGATTTAATTTGGCGTGTGGTTCACATTCCAGGTCACAACATAGAAGCCTGGTAAGTATATGGTTGGGAAATTTATAAATAAATGGGGTGATAGATTAGGTGCTACAGTGTGGTTCGCACACAGTCCTCTCCCCTCCAGAATGTGCACTAATCCATCAAACACTGAGAAGATGTTGGTATTTTCTCTGTTGCCCATGAAATGATAGGAACCTGAGTTTCCAATGACTTTCAGTCCCCATCACAAGGCTCAGGAAATGGCACCAATGTTTCACTCAGAAAACATATAGGATTGGTTGGGAAATGAAAATGTCAAAAGTGTTGCAGTAGAGGATTAGAGAAATATTCAGATTTACATATTGCATTATCACCTCTCTGGGAAACATCGCCAATGCTTGTTTCACAGGAAGTACAATTTTAAAGGAACAGGGAGTACACAAGTCTTTGACAAAGGTGTCACAAGTTGAGAAGGCTGTTAAAAGAAGCATAGGGAGCTTTAGAAACAGAGGCAGAGGAGTACAGACGCAAAGTAGTGTTCTAAATCACTGGCTAGGCCCCAGCTTGAAGGTTGAGGGCAATTTTAACCCACTAGTTTTGCTGTGCGCAGTAGGTTAAAGTGTCAAAAAATGCCACTGACTTCCGCATTTACCTGGAACGTGTTAGTGAGCACGCAGGACACCCTTGTGAAATAGGCAGATCTGCTATTAACCTATGTTAAAGGCCAACTGATTCTGGCTTTAACGCCAGCGCACAGGTCTACTGGGCTTCCAGAAAGCTGCCATGTTGAACAAGACGAGGGGAGAGCAGGGATGGATGGGGCTGAACAATTGGCAGGTTGGAAAGTCTTTAAGTACAGAGATATGACAGCTGTTTCTTTTAAGTTTTTTGCTCACAGGACCTGTTCGGAGTGTGTTCTCTCACTGCTTTGGAGGTGATTTCCAAGCAGCAGCTGAGACAACTCCAGCAGGAGCAGCAACAATCTTCTTCTCAACCACATGCTGCTCCACAGGACAGAGGGAATGGAAGGAGTGCACAGATCCAGTTGGAAGGAGCTGAGCGCCCCCTCCACCCCACTCAGCACAGGACCTACAGGGGGAACATTAGCTTTCTGGACATGACTCGAGCACCAGTGCCTCAGGAGGCTCAGGCTCTTATAGCAGGCTTGCTGCTAACATTTGCAGCTTCCTGTAGGAAATCTCTAGCCAGGTAAACCAGACAGCACACATTGTTAGTGGCTGTAAGAGTCACCAGAGCCCTGAATTTCTTCATCTCCAGCTCCTTCCAGGAATCTGTAAAATGTGACACGTCCATCCAGAGTGGTCAGCTGGGGTGATTATTTTGTTACAAGGAAGCAGCGTTACCCAAATAAAGGTGAGCTTCCCTTTCCCTAACTGTCCTCAGGCATTTTTCACAACAGGCCATGATAGTTGGAATGGTCATCGTTACCAACAGCTAGCTTTACATTCCAGATTTTATTAGTTAAATTTAAACTCCACCGTTTGTCACGGTTGGAGATTTGAACCCATATGCCCAGAGCATTAGCCTGGGATTACTAATCCCAGTGATATTACCACTACACCACCATCACCCCACAGTAAGAAGAAAGGTTTTGGATTACAGACAATTTGTTTGAAAGTGTAATTTGCGATACATCAAATTAAACACAGAAGATATAAAGTCATAGAATTGTTAAATAAATAGCATTAGTTAAAAAAAGGGAAAGAAAAACAGCAAAGCAGCAGAGTCTCCGACTAAAAGTTAATATTTCTCCCTGATTGCTGTGTTTAGGTTGGCTACAGTGTAACAGACAACAGTAAATCCAAGGATAGCTAGAAAGGTCAAGGAAAGTTACCCAAAGGAACGAAATTGTGGATCTCTGGCCTGTCACGGGAGGGCAAATGGGCCATCACTCAGAGGGAGTGGAGTCACTCATTAGTATAGCCAGTCTGCTATCTAACCAGAAAGATCGCATACACTGATTCTAATATCACCCAAGGAACAGACTTTAAACATTAGCACAATAACTAGGATCGTGGATTTTCTTTTCTGTTTTTTTTTTCGAAAGGATGAGCTTAAAACAGTGTGTTCAGCCAACAATTTCATCAGTTATAAACGCCTTTATTCATGATGTTTATGGCATCGTGTGCCCTTAAGCATTTTAATAAAAGAAGCAAATGTATTTGAAATTGAAGAGTGCCAATGAACTTTCTTTTGGTGAAAGTGTGCTCACTAGAGAGCAGATAGAGTGTGGCCTTAAGCTCACATGCAAGGTCATTCATGTTCAGTAATGGTGGTGGGAAGGGGATTTTTACTTTCCATTTAGGACTTAGGTTTTTGTTGCATATGTTATGCAGGAGAACAGAGAGCTCTACCACACCCACGTGCTTTTAATGCATTCTGCCTTCAGAGAGACTGAAAGGGTAGATCACTCCCGTGTGGACACAATCACAACAACAAGAACTTATATTTATCTAGCACCTTTAACATAATGAAACATCCCAAGGCCCTTCACAGGAGCAATGTAAAGCAAAGCATGACACTGAGCCACATAAGGAAATATGAGGTCAGATGACCAAAAGCTTGGTCAAAAAGGTAGGTTTTAAAGAGAATCTTGAAGGAGGAAAACAATGTAGTGAGGGGGAGAGATGTAGGGAGGGGATTCCAGAGCTTCGGAGCTTGGCAGTGAAGGTACGGCCACCAACGGTAGAAAGATTAAATTCAGGAATGCTCAAGAGGCTAGAAGAAGAGGAGTGCAGATATCTCAGGAGGATGTGGGGCTGGAGGAGATTAGAGATAGGGAGAAGGCAAGCCGATGGGGGGGATTTGAAATCAAGGATGAGAATTTTAAAATCTAGGTGTTGCCTGACTGGGAGTCAACGTAGGTCAGTGAGCACAGGGGTAATAGGGGAATGGCACTTGGTGTGGGTCAAGACATGGGCAGCAGAGTTTTGGATAACCTTAAGTTTACAGAGGATGGAATGTGGGAGACCAGCCAGGAGTGCATTGGAATAGTCAGGTCTTGAGGCAACAAAGGCGTACAGCAAATTTAGGAGCAATGTTGTCTTACAACCTGCCGTGCCTTATCACACAGCTGTCATTTGTCAGAACTTAAATCAACTCCTCTCCTCACAACATAGTTTCGTACTATGGTTTCTCAAGTGTATTGATGGCAGCTGATAAATAGCCATCTGTGAAACAGTATACTTGCAAAAACGGTATACTTGCTTAAAGCCGGACTTGTATTGCACCTTTCAATATTTCAGGGCAATACAGCCAATGAAGCACCTTTTGTGAATTGTAAACACTGTCGTAGGAAACATGCAGCCAATTTGTGCACAGCAATGTGATAATACCCAGATAGAATCTGCTTTTAGTAGGAAATTTGGTTGGGGGTGTGTGTTGCTGGATGAGGGAAGACAACAGGCAGGTGTGAAGTGACTTAGTTTGTTTGTTGAAAGCTCTGGTGTCTCATTTGCACTCAGCTCCTCGAACAAGTTGTTGGGCCTCGCATTCACAGCCTGTCTTCTTCTTGTGCACCGTCTTCACACTCTGAAGGTGCCTGAGTAAGATCTTTCTGTGTTGGAGACACTTGTGGGTGAGTATCTGGGTACAAGGAATCCATAGTTCACTCTGAAATGCTGTACCGTAGCACTGTCTTCATTCTCCTCCTCCGGACATTGAAATTAAGGTATTCCCTTTGAGAAATTCATGTTTAGAGTGAAAAGTGGTTCTTTGAACATAGCTGGGCGCAGAAGCAAAAGTCCCATCTCAACCCTGAAAGAGCTGAAAAGATCGCTCTGCAGGAGAAGAAGCAGACAAAATGGCCTCCTCAATGTGGTATCCACGGAATAACATGCTGTAGTTCTCACTGCCACTGATAGGGGGAATGGTGCTTATTTGGGATGGGTGAGTTAGCCCTGCAACTAAGTGTAATGTACTTTCGCCTGCCCTCTGTTCTAAATCTCTTCCATTTTATCCTGTAGCTGTGACAATGTGCTCTGATCTACTTTTATCATTTTAAACCCATTGATCATAATGCCTTGTAATCCTAAAAACAGAATGAAAAAGAGCAAGTCATTTTTCATAGTTATGTTTCCTTATACCAGGCAGCATCCCAGGAAAATCCTTAATTTTCTTCCTATAGTGTGGAGCCAATATTGCACACAGTACTTAATCCAGTTTGCTATCTTCCCCCATTCCATACCCCTTAATGTTCGTTGGTAATCTGCCATGTGATACCTTGTTACCGTTGCATAACCAGCAATGCAATGAATCGTGAGTTGTGTTATAGCTTGGTGGTTGGTGTCAGTTGAGAGGAAATTGTTGGCCAGGATGCTAGGAAACTCCCTGCTTTTTGTCGAAAAGCTTCGCTAGATCTTTAAGATAGAGGAGGACCACAGGAATCAGCAAGATGGCATCTCGGTTTAACATCTCTGTCAAAGCATGGCAATTGATTCTCTCACGCTAAGGATTAAGTCGTGAAAAAAAAACACCATCTGCCATCACAGGTCATAACTTAGCAAACTAATGAAAAAAACTGAACTGCTCAGCAGTAAATCCATCACCGTACAATGTCAAGCTGAAGATGTTTCCTCTAGATAAGGCTGCTAAAGCATATGTGCCAGTAACGTTTTTATGACCCAAAGCATAAGAGCACAGCCTTGTGGTACAATGGCATAACCACCTTCATAGAAACCGAGTTAAAACACAGACAGAAACTTTCCAGTGGCAGAAAGGTCACTGGCCATGAGGCACTGATTTAAGGTAATTGGAAAAAGAACCAGAGTTGATGTGAGGACAAGATTTTCGAAGCATTAAAAACTTATGATGTGGAATGCATTGTCCGAAAGTGTGGTGGAAACAGATTCAGTCATAACTTTCAAAAGGGAATTGAATAAATTTTCGCATGTGGGTTTGGAAGGTGCTGTTGAGTTGCTGAAGTGCAGTGGTGTAGTGGTATTGTCACTAGGCTGGAAACTGAGGAGTAATACTCTGGGGACCTGTGTTCAAATCCCATCTTGGCAAATGGTGGAATTTGAATCCAAGAAAAAATCTTTCAATGATGACTATCAAACCATTGCCAATTGTCATAAAAACCCATCTGGTTCACTATGTCCATTAGGGAAGGAAATCTGCTGTCCTTAGCTAGTCTGGCCTACATGTGACTCCAGGCCCACAGCAATGTGGTTGACTCTTAAATGCCCTCTGAACAAGGGCAATTAGGGATGGGAATGCCCTCATCCCATGAATGAATAAATAAAAATCTTGTAGATGGTACCACACTGCTGCCACTGTGTATTGGTGTTGGAGGGAGTGAATGTTGAAGGTGGCACATGAGTTACCAATCAAGTGGGCTGCTTTGTCCTGGACGGTGTCTAGCTTCTTGAGTGTTGCTGGAGCTGCACTCACCAGGCAAGTGGAGAGTGTTCCATCACACTCCTGACCTGTGCCTTGTAGTTGTGGACAGGGCACAAGTCAGGAGTACAATGGAATATTCTGCACTGCAGCCAGCCTCACGAAGCCTCCTTTGACAGCACCTTCCAAAGCTGTGATCTCTACCACCTTCAAGGGCAGCGGATGCATGGGGAACACCGCCACCTGCAAGCTCCCCTAAAAGGCACACACCATCCTGACTTGGAAATATATCGCCATTGAAGTTCTTCTGCTTATTTCAACAAATGTTTATGCTGCTTGTTTATTTCTATTCTAAAGAGGTTAACACTGCCAATGTAGGAATGGTACATCGGCGTGTTTGTCAGTAAAGCCATACGTTGCAATCCCATTGCCCTTTTTCCAAGGCAGGCTTCCTCTTACCTGTCTTTTCTTAAAAAATCTCAAGTTTATTTTTCCTTACTGCCCTGAGCTTTTTATACTCTTTTCTGATTATTTTCTGATGACAAGCAAGCGTGCACTCATCCCTTCTTTGGTTTTCCCTGTAGTGTGACATTAAACCCCTACGCAACTGGATCATTCCTAGTCTCCAAGAGGATACCTGTCGCAGCTGGCATTCTTGTATCCCCCTGAGTGGCTGGGCTCCCTCCGTTGTGAAGTCCTGGGCATGGTTAATTGACCTCATAAGGACCTTTAAAAACGTGAAAGGGGTTCGATGGGTTAGACATAGAGGGGGTGGCTTTACTTGTGTGGGGAGTCCAAAACTAGTCACTATTAAACGCGAAAAGGAGTTCAGGAGAAACTGCTTTGCAGATATCCTGGTTAGAATGTGGAGCTCACTACCTCATGGACTGGTGGTGGCAAACAGGGGGAACTACATAAGCACATGAGGGATACAGGAACATAGGAACTGGAGTAGGCCATTTAGCTCCTTGGGTCTATTCTGCCAGTAAATGAGATCATGGCTGATCTTTGACCTAACTCCCTATATGCCCCATATCCCTTAATACGCCTGGTTAACAAAAATCTATAATTCTCAGATTTAAGATTAACAATTGATCTAACATCAATTCCTATTGTGGAAGAGATTTCAAAACTTCCATCACCCTTTGTGTGTAGAAGTGTTTCCTAGGCAGAGAGTGCAGGAGTCTCCTGAGTGCATCTCACTCTCCAACCAGTATTTAGTTCTGAATAATGATGAGAGTGATGGCTCATCTGGGAAGTGCAGCCAGAGCCAAGTCTATGGCACCACAGCTGGCTCAGTGATGCAGGGGTGGGGAAGAAGAAGACTGGAAGAGCAATGGCGATAGGAGGTTCGATAGTTAGTGGAACTGACAGGCGTGTCTGCAGCCACAGTCATGAATCCAGGATGGTATGTTGCCTCCCTGGTACCAAGGTCAAGGATGTCATTGAACGGCTGCAGAGCACACTGAGTGGGGAGGGTGAACAGCCTGTACACATGTTCCACATCGGTACCAAACAACATAGGTAGAAAGAGGGATGTGGTCAGGCAGTCAGAATTTAGGGACCTCGGTAAGAAATTAGCAAGCAGGACTAGTGGGGTACTGCAGGGATCGGTGCTGGGACCCCAGTTATTCACAATATATATTAATGATTTAGATGAGGGAATTAAATGCAATGTCTCCAAATTTGCAGATGACACAAAGCTGGGTGGGAGGGTGAGCTGTGAGGAGGATGCAGAGATGCTTCAGTGTGATTTGGACAAGCTGAGTGAGTTGGCAAATGCATAGCAGATGCAGTATAATATGGATAAATGTGAGGTTATCCATTTTGGTAGCAAAAACAGGAAGGCAGATTATTATCTGAATGGCAATAAATTGAGAGAGGGGAATGTGCAACGAGACCTGGGTGTCCTTGTACACCAGTCGCTGAAGGTAAGCATGCAGGTGCAGCAGGCGGTAAAGAAGGCAAATGGTATGTTGGCCTTCATAGCCAGAGGATTCGAGTACAGGAACAGGGATGTCTTGCTGCAATTGTACAGGGCCTTGGTGAGACCACACTTGGAATATTGTGTGCAGTTTTGGTCTCCTTATCTGAGGAAGGTTGTACTTGATATAGAGGGAGTGCAGCGAAGGTTTACCTGACTGATTCCTGGGATGGTGGGACTGACATATGAGGAGAGATTGAGTTGATTAGGATTATATTCGCTGGAGTTCAGAAGAATGAGGGGGGGATCTCATAGAAACCTATAAAATTCTAACAGGGCTAGACAGGGTAGATGCAGGAAGGATGTTCCCGATGGTGGGGGAGTCCAGAACCAGGGGTCACAGTCTGAGGATATGGGGTAGACCATTTAGGACTGAGATGAGGAGAAATCTCTTCAACCAGAGAGTGGTGAGCCTGTGGAATTCACTACCACAGAAAGTAGTTGAGACCAAAACATTGTATGTTTTCAAGAAGGAGTTAGATATAGCTCTTGGGGTGAAAGGGATCAAAGGGTATGGGGAGAAAGCGGGAGCAGGCTATTGAATTGGATGATCAGCCATGATCATAGTGAATGGCGGAGCAGGCTCGAAGGGCCGAATGGCCTACTCCTGCTCCTAGTTTCTATGTTTCTATGACCTCAGAAGTAGTAATCTCCAGATTACTCCCGGAATCACGAGCAAGTAACTATAAAAATAGGAGGATAGAGCAAATGAATGCTGGAGAGTTGGTGCAGGAGGGAGGGCTTTAGATTCTTGAGACATTGGGATAAGTTCTGGGGAAAATGGGACCTGCACAGGCCAGATGGCTGTTTCAATAGTCTAGTGGATGTCTGGGCTCTCAGCCAAGCCTTATTGTACATTCTTGGTGAGAGTCCAGATATCCATAAGAGTACTGAAACACCTGAGCCCAGGGAAAACCTTGCTAGATTAACAGCTTTGGCTCTCTGATCTCTTCTGTCAATTGCACAATGTTTATTTACACAAAATAAAGAGCTTTCAAGTGCTTGCAGTTTTTGCTTTACTATTTTAAGGGGTCTGGATGATTGACACTTCTATTGGCCTACAGAATAAGTTGTTTTTAAAGAAAGTGCAAAGTTATCAACGAATGAGTGTTTTTTAAGAAGCTTTTTTTTACACATCCTATTGTCATTATAAGGTTCATTGGTTCTATAAGCTGTATAGTGGATGAATAGGCATGGCAGTGCCATAGCTTGGCATAGGGGGCATGAGGCGATAGGGAGGACCTTTTAAACTCGCCTTTCAAAAGGTTCCCTCGTGCAGACTATGCTTCATGACTCCTCTGAGGTGCCGTGAACCACGACTTTTTGAAAAGCTGGCTCGACTCCATGAAGATTGTGGAGGACTAGGACATGCTTATCCCCACAATGGAGCCAGCCAGGTTGGGAGTGCAAGGTGCAAGCTCGTGACCCGAACCAGCCTGCACCCTTAAAAGGCACTCCTGAAAATTGGAAACCCTGGGAATGGAGTTGGGAACCCCGGAATTGGGTTCCAGCCCCACTTTTAACCCCTCCACATAGTTTAAAGATAAGGGACTGGATGCTCGTGGAGTCTGAGTCCCCTGTTCTAAATTCTCCCATGAGGGGAAACATCCTCCCAGCATCTATCCTGACAAGTCCACTCAGAATCTTACATGTTTCAATAAGATCGCCTCTCATCTTTGATTCCAAGTTATGTGGGCCAGCTCCATTCTCACCCCACTGAAGTTGGCTTTCCCCTATTTAATTATTCTTACTCCAGATTGTTCTTTGGCATTTTCCATAGCCAACCTGTGCCTTATGATATAATGATCACTGCACCCCTGCTGACACTTGGCCCACCTCATTCCCAAGAACCAGGTCTAGCAGCGCCTCCTTTCTTGTTGGACTGGAAACACTACTGTGGAAAATTCTCTTGAACACACTCTGGGAAGTCTTGCCCCGCTCTGCCTTTTACACTATTGCTATCCCAGTCTGTGTTCAGATAATTAAAGTTCCCTATCATAACTACTCTATAATGTTTGCACCTCTCTGTAATTTCCTTGCAAATTTGTTCCTCTACATCCTTCCCACTAGTTGGTGGTCTATAGATTACACCGAGCAATGTAATTGCACCTTTTTTGTTCCTTGGAACTAGCCAAATAGATTCTGCCCTTGGACCCTCTGGGACATCCCCTTTCTCCAGCACTGCAATGCTCTCCTTAATCAATACTGCCACCCTTCCTCCTTTCCTAACTTTCCTGAATGCCTTGGCCCAAATTTTTGCAGAGACGGAAAGGCTTCACGTCTTTGCCTAGAGTGGCGCCCGAGCCCCGAATCCGGAAGTCCTGCCCCCATTTCTGACAGATGCTATTCCCACAGAGGATGGTGGTGGAAAGGGGGCAGAATGTGAGCCACACCTTTGGGAAACTGGACTCAGCAGAGGCATTTGAACGCAGTGCTAAGTTCTGTCGTAAATGCTTTAATCATGGAAAATGGTTCATCTTCAAGGGCTTTCTGGAAGAATTTGTGTTTTTAAAAGACACAATCCCTTGAAGAGATAATGCAAGGACTCCTGTGGCTGCTGTTCCCAGAAAAGACAGCATTTTACAAGAAAAGTTATTAAACAGTTTTAAAGAGGCAGAGAAGGACAGAGAAACCCAGGGTTGGAAACCATCCGGTCCTCGGGAGTTGTCACTCTTCTGTGCCGTTACTTTCTTCATTACTGTTATTTTGCTGATATTAATTTTGATGAGACCCTGTCACTGTTTTAACATTAGTTTCCTTGGGATGTTCAGCGTGCTGACCTCTCCTTCTGCTATAAATAGGGTTTTTTTTTTCATAGGGTTAGATGAGGTAGGCTGGGCGGAGGTTTGTGTGGACTTTAAACACCAGCAGACTGGTTGGGTTGAACAACCTGTTTCTTTGTTGATACTCTATTGAAGAACATCGGGTGGATGGCGCTTAAAAGGCTGTAGTTGATCTCTGTATCCGTATAACTGTTGATTCCACTGAGAAACCACACCCCACCCCATCCCCATAACCTGCTAACAACAAAGATGCACCTTAGCCTAGTTGCCTCAACACGTTCTTGCTCTTCCTCGACTGGTACTGGAAAAAGTGTAACCACGTAGCTTAGGAACAGTGAAAATGTGTGCAAAAGCGGCTTGGTAAAATGGTGCCACCCAGTGGGTATAGTGTTCTCATCTTACATTAGTGTCATGAGTACTGAGTCACTGTCAGTTTCACTTTCCCCTAACACCAGCAAACACTTTCCTTAATTTTGCCTGGTAGAGGGCCCTGGATGAAGGCATTGATGATATCTGCATCCTCCCTCCATGGAGCTGGAACCCATTGCTTGCCTGGAGGCTTGCTTCAGCCCCAAATAGAGCTGCCCTCCTTTGAGGCACCTCTGGCAACAGCACCTTCAACAGCAAAAGAAGGAGTGCTCCCCAGAAATCTCTGTTGTGCCATCGTGAAAAACAGGTCCAACTGCCTGTTGCCAATACAACTTCCCCTTTTCTGGCAAGCTGCAGTCCTTTAAGAGCCGCAGCATCACCATTTTCTTCCATGCCTTGGCTAAGTGTGCTGGAGACCAAACTTCCTGGGAAAGCTTCTCATCCGCCATTCAAATTAGGGGGAGGAACTCCTATCACAAAACCACAACTGGTCCGAGGACACAATCTCATTTTTGCCTGATTCGCAGAACAATGTTTCTCTATTTTTGGAACTTCTTTACTCACATTTTTGGGGACTTTTAATTCTCTATATTGTAGTCCTAAATCTTTTATCATGAACCCAAATGGCCTTACAAGTTCAAATTTTCCTGACGTGTTTTTCAGTGTTAATGGATTTTTTTTTAATTGTCGGTACAATCATTGCTTTCCTCGAGTCTCTAGCCCATTAGATTTGAACAGATCCTGTAACATTCTTGACAAAGCTCTAATGGAAGTTAATGCCATACTCGATTTTGTAGGAAGAGATATAGAATATAGAGGTTGAACTGTAACCGTGAACCTTTATAAAACCGCAGTAAGACCACAGTTGGAGCACTGTGCGCAGTTCTGGGCTCCACATTATAGGAAAGTTGCTGGGGCAATGGTGAAGGTATTGTACAGATTCACTAGGATGTTGCCTGCCATGAGGAAATACAAACATGAATAAAGGTGTCAAAAACTGTGGCTGTTTTCATTCAACTTGACGCAATTAGGGGATGGTATGATAGAGGTGTTTAAAATTACCAAGAGATGTACTTGAGGAAATGGAAACAGAAGCCCTAATGTTAACTGGAGGTAAAGTGTGAGTATAGTGGGGCTGGTGCAGTGAGCATAGGCTCATTGACATGAGGTCTAGGCCACTTCCAATCCTGGGTCTCATTTAAATATATCAGCCCCAACTCCCAAACAAACCTGGTGCCAAGGATGTCAGTTCAGCCAGTGAGCAGGAGTTAGACAGGAGTCCCTGGCTAGGGAGCCACAGGAATAGTGTTAACTATATGTGAATTCTGTTTAATTGTATGCACATGGTGGGCATTAACTGGATATTCACTTGAGCCCCCTATAACTATAGAATAAAACTGTAGTTGTTGAGTTAGGAGGCGTATGCTTGTAGTGTGTAACTCTGTAAATAAATGTAAAAGCGTGTAAAGATTGGTTCCAGTTTTGTCCTTCACCAATTGGCTTTCTGGAGCAGAATAAGTCATCCCTGGACATCACATAAGTGGTGGAATAATCATTTGCCTTCAGGGAAAGAGCACTCCATCTTGTTTCTGTCCAAGCGAAAATGATTAAAGATTAAATTTAACTCACCTTTTCGACCTTACTTCTTTTAGGCCTGCTGTTCCTTTGAGATTGCTGCTCTTGGTGAGTGCAATATTGGGCAGCAAATGTGGCTATCAGCAGTTAAAATATAGGTCTGAATGATGTCATCAAATCATTATTATTTCATTTCAGTGACGACCTTACTGGGTGGTCAAAAAGGCCTCCCTCTGTGTTACATGATTATAAGATTCTAAAGTAGGTCATTCAGTTTATCATGCTGGATCCTTGAACGTACTATCCAATTAGTCAACCTTCCCTTCCCTTGGCCTACACTAGTTTCCTTTATGAGTATTTATCCAATTCCTTTTTGAAAGTAACTATTAAGTTGGCTTTCACCAACCTTTCAGGCCAATGCATTCTAGGTCACTACAATTCAGGGTGTAAGTCAATGGCTCCTTCGCCCCCTCTGGCTCTTTTGTCAGCTCAGGTCACTGAGAGACAACAGGAGCTGGGCAGAGTGGTGGAGGCAAAACACTTGGAATAATTTCAGAAACAACAAGATGCAGCAATATGGGGACTAGAGGGTTGGTCTGGATGAGGTGAAGTAAGATGGACTGAACACCTTTCCTCATCCATAAGGTTTCTTGTGAATTTAGTTAATCATAGCATATTTAAGGGGAGAGCTAGACAAACATATTAGGGAGAAAGGAACAGAAAATGATGCTGCTTGGATTACATGAGGAGGGGCGGGAAGAGGTTTGTCTGCAGCAAAGACATTAGCACGGACCAACTGAGTCAAATGACTTGTTTCCGTACTAAGTGACTCAATGACGCTCCTTGACAACCAATGTAATTGAAATAAAAACAGAAAATGCTGGAAAAACTCAGCAGGTCTGACTGCATCTATGGAGAGAGAAGCAGAGTTAACGTTTTGAGTCCGTATGACTCTTCTTCTGTTTCTCTCTCCACAGAGGCTGTCAGACCTGCTGAGGTTTCCCAGCATTTTCTGTTTTTATTTCAGGTTTCCAGCGTCTGCAGTATTTTGCTTTTATCTCACTGTAATTGAAGATCGTTAATAACTTCACCTGTAGTTAAGGAGCCAAATGATTCACTTACTTGGAACTTGCAGTTGTTGAACAGCCTGTAGGTACCTGTACTGAGGAATACCTGAAGAATATGGAGGAAAATAGCCTGGGGTATTGGGGTATTGAAGCACTGGATACATGTGGGAGTCCCCCGCTGAGAATTTCCAGGAGCGCAAAGGGCCAGGAGGCTCTAGGTCATTCAGTCCTGAAAGAAGTGGCCCAGGAGGATCCAGCTGACTGATTCCAATGTCATATTGGGATTCGTACCCAGTGTCTTTACTGGGCAATTCTAATTGGGCCTGATACTCCAACGCATTTGTCAGTGAAACGCTGGCAGGATTTTTGGTTAAACGTGGAAATGCATCGAACAATCCCTTCTCGATTTCACATGGATGGTCCAGATTGAGCGAGGGGGCCCTGGCACTTAAAGAATCTGGAAAGAAGACCGGTTTCACCTGCTCTCTGTTCTCGGGTAGGCCGCATTTGCCTGTCATTCCCCATTGGTTTCGGTTGGTCACCGCTGCCAAAAACATACTGGTGTCAGAGAAGACAGAGGAAGAAGTGCCCTTTCCAAATCCTGAGGAATGATCAAGCTCATTCGCCATTGCAAAATCCTTAAAATCAGATTCCAGTGCCTCCCTTGGCTTCCTCTGATATTCCACCATTGGGATATGGTACATTTCGCTGTTGCTAATCAGCTTCGGAAATTGTGGGCCAGGTTGGGATTGATACTGATGACTGCCGGCATCCGCAGGTTGGAGAGCTGGTCTTAGCTTCTCCCTTGCTGGAGCTGTGTTCTCCTCTGACGCTCCACACGCAGGCGTGCGCTGAGCTGACACAGGGTCGCAGTGACTGGCTTCAGCCTTTCCTCCATAGACGCACTGTCTGCACGCCTCCAGTTCTTTATCCACACAGTTGCCCTGTGAACCTGAAGACTGGGTCCAGCAATATAGGCTCTCATCCACCTCCTCGGCCCTGCTCTGGGAATCTGCTCCTGCTGAAAAACAAACAAAAAAACATGGAGGGGAAGCATGCTGAGCTGAGTGAGATGACACAGGCACCTAGACACAGTTACATTTGGACTTCCCTGATTCAGATCTCCTGTAGCGCAGGTTTCTGCTGTTGGCCACACTTTTTCTCCACTTTTCCTGCATATGCACAGGCTCTGTTCAGGCGCAGTCATCCGTTTCCTGCTATGTCTGCTTTCACACCCCCCATCAGCTCTACAACCTTTCAAGAACTGCTGAGTTTTCCCAGGTATTTCTGTTTTTGTTTTGGATTTCCAACATCCGCAGTTTTTTGCTTTTATCTTTCAAGAACTCTGCCTCCCTCAAACTCTGGCCGCTTGAGCAATCCTGATGTTAATCACTCCACCACTGGCAGCCGTGTCTCTAGCTGCCTGGGCCCCGAGCTCTGAAATTCCCTCCTCAAACCTCTCCACCTCCCTTCCCCCCTTGAAGACACACATTAGAACCTCTCTCTCTCACAAAGCTTTTGATCGCCTGTCCTAATACCTCACACGGCTTGGTGTCAAACCTTGTCTGATAATGCTCCTGTGAACCACCTTCGGACACTTAACTATGTTATATAAATGCAAGTTGTTGTTGTCACATGCGGACCCGGAATATTTGCATATTAGTCAGTGGATATCTTCAGTATCTTCAATAACTTGAAAGACTCAGATTTATATAATGCCTTTTCACATACCTGAGAAACGCGTCAGAGCACTTCACACAATGCTTTTTATACTCATTTAGAACATGCCAGGCCCACATTTTTGCCCATCCCTAACTGCCCTTGAGAGCACGCAGCAAGGCACCTATAACTGAGCTGGGCCATTTCAGAGGGCAGTTAAGAGTCAACAACATTGCTTTGGATCTGGCGACACATGTAGGCCAGACCGAGTAAGGGAGGCAGATTTCTTTCCCTGAAGGACGGCTGTGTACCTGGTCGGTTTCAAATGACAATCCAGCAGTTTCAGGTCACCGTCACAAGGTTTTTTTTAAATTGCAGATTTATTTAATTAACTGAACTTAAACTCCCCAGCTGCCTCGGTGGATTTAAACTTGAACCTTTGGATTACTAGCCCAGTAACATAAGCACTATGTCTATACACAAATTCTGAATGACGGGCTGGCTCTGTAGTAGTCTGGTCAAAGATAGAACCATCGTGGTTAGGAAATGATGCAAGATTTGGCACTGCCCATTTTACGGAGTTTTTAGGGGTTGGTCAATTATCCATGTAGACGAATGGCTAGTGTTTAACAGAGCTCCCTTCTGTCACAGATGGGGCCTAGCTTTGCATATTGTGAAGGGGGCTGACGAAAGATGACACACCAGTTTCTGTCTTCCGGTGCTCTGAATACTGAGTCCCCACAAACCAGGTGGTGAAATGCCTCAGGTGGGAGAGCCCGAAAAAGACCTGCCAATTTTTAAGATGATGGTTTCAGGCCTGAGAAAGGTCTTCCCTTGTTTTCGTTTTGTTGTGAGTGGCGGCCGAGCTGGTGCTATTGATAGAGTTGATCAGCCGACACTTCTTAGGTGGAAACTTTTAGTTTATTTACAAAAGTACTCAGCAGCAACTAAACAAATGCTTTCATTTGAAACTCTATCTCTACACTACTCATTACTAACTACTGACTGCTAACTACGAGCTACAGAGGCAGCCCGTGCTACTCTCCTATTGGGTACTAAGATCATGTGATCTTCCTTAACAGCATTCTCTTAAAGGTATATTACACATTAGATAAAACCATAATTACCACATCCCTCCCCCTTTACTTGGATATATATTTTATATTTACAAGTACAAATTCCTCAAGACAGCAAAATATTTACACAGGTAAGTAATTTACAAATTCAGTCTTCCTGGGGGTTTCCTTGTGCATGTAGAGCATCTCAGCTCTACAGCTTCAGATGCTTTGTCAGGAACCTCCGTGCACAGTATTCGAGATCCACTCTCACCTGTATAACTGAAGCATAACATCCTTACTTTTATTTCAATTCTTCTCGTAACAAAGGATAGCATTCCATTACCCTTCTCGATTACTTGCTGTACCTGCATCACAACTTTTTGTGACTCATGCACGAGAACACCTAGATCCCTCTGTACCTCAGAATTCTGCACTCGTTCTCTGTATAATACTGTGCTTTTTTATTCTTCCTGCCAAAGTGAACAACTGCACATACATTATAATCCATCTGCCAGATTTTTGCCCACTCACTCAACTTACTTATATCCATCTGCAAACTCCTTATGTCTTCTTCACAACATACTTTCCTACCTATCTTTGTGTCATTAGCAAATTTAGCTACCATGCCTTTGCCCCCTCGTCTAAGTCATTGATGTAAATTGCAAAAAGTTGAGGCCCCAGCATCCGTGGCGAAAGATCAGAGTTAAAGTTTCAGGTTATTGACCTGTAGCGTTAACTCTGTTTCTCTCTCCACAAATGCTGTCTGTGCTGGAATGATCTTCAGAAACTTCCCCTCTACCACCCTCTATTCCAATCACAGGATGTCGTGCTTTGCTTGGTATTCTATGAAAGATGAGGATGGATATGTGCATAGAAAATTGAAGGTGGCGGGACAGGTTGAGAGTGGGGTTAATAAAGCATAGAGTATCATAGGCTTTATTAATAGGGGCATAGAATACAAGAGCAAAGAGTTTATGTCAAACCTGTATTAAACACTGGTTCAGCCTCACCTAGAGTATTGTGGCCAGTTCTGGGCAGGACACTTTAGGAAGGATGCGAAGGCATTACAGATGGTGCAGAAAAGATTCATGAGAATGGTTCCAGGAATGAGGGACTTCAGTTATGTAGATAAACTGAAGAAGCTGGGACTGTTCCCCTTGGAGAATGTTGAGAGGAGGGTTCTGAAGACGGGTCATACGGACTCGAAACGTTAACTTTGTTTTTCGCTCTCCACAGACCCTGTCAGACCTGCTGAGTTTTTTCCAGCGTTTTATGTTTTTATTGTAGGTTGAGAGGAGATTTGTTCCAGGTATTCAAAACCATGAAGGGTCTGGACAGGGTGACCAACTGTCCCCGATTTCACAGGGACCATCCTGGGATTGGGGTGGTCATCCCGTGTCACCGGTTGTTTGCTGCCAGGATGCCCTTTTCCCCTTATTTCTGAGATAGAGAGTCAGGAAACAGCTGGAGAATCTCCTCCTGTCACTGTCTGAACAGCTTGGATTCTCGCACAACTGCGGATCCCTCCGACTCCGGCTCCAACTCCGGGTCCCGGTCCCGGTCCTGGTTCTCTCCCTGCCACCTGCTGACTATTCACGTCACGGACATTTTGGTACAGATCCTTGAAAATAATCCTTAACCTTTCTAGATACAGAGCGAGTGATAGAAAGAGAATTACAAATACAGAAATGTAGAGATGCTGATAGATACAAGGAAAGCTAGAGAGATATAGATGGAGATGGACTGAGAGGGATAATATATAGAAACCACCCCCCAGCCGCCCCACTCCAATGGTCTGGTCACCCTCCCTTGCTCTTGTGGTCTCACTGGTATCCCCCTGTCCTGCTCCAATGGTCCCCCCTGCCTCGCCCCCCAGCCTCGCCCCACTCCGACAGCTCCAACCTGCCAAAATGTCCCGGATTTTTTCCCCCAAGAGTTGGCCACCGTGGACCTGAACAGGGAGATGCTGTTCCATTGGTGGACGGGTCGAGAACCAAAGGGCACAGCTTTAAGGTCATCGGCAAAAGGAGCAATGGCGACCTGAGGAAAAACTCTCTCACACAGAGAGTGGTTAGGATCTGGAATGCACTGCCTGGGAGTTTTTGCGGGGGGGGGGGGCAGGGTCCACTGGGGCTTTCAAAAGCGAATTGGATCATTATCTGGAAGGGAAAAATTTGCAAGGCTATGGGGAAAGGGGGAGCGTCATCAAGTGAATTGCTCTGTCAGAGGGCCAGCACTGACACAATGGGATGAATGGCCTCCTGAGCTTTAACCATTCTATGATTCCATGATATATCACGGTGATCAGGAGACAGTGTTTCACGTTTGACCACACCCGCTAAGATGCCACTAACCAGTTTTGTAGACTTTGGAAAATTTATCGGGGAACCGGCCTTCTTGGGGTTTGGGTCAGCAGAGATGCAAATGGTGAGCTCTTTGTCTACCGCAAGGACACATGCGGCAGCCTCGCATGTCTGCAGGGACAGTAACGGTTACCTGCAGCCTGAGGCCTGGCTCCAGCAGGCTACAGTGATGATCAAGATACCAGTGAATGCTGTGGAAGGACAGCAAGGTGCACTTACACCTGGATTTTAGTAGTTATCAAAGAGGAGGCTGGGTACCTCCTCTGGGATGGGCTGCACCATCACTTATCTGCAGTATCCTGCCTACACCCCAGTGCCCCCTTTCCCTTCGTATCAGCCCACCACTACTTCATCACAATCACATTCCTACCCCATCTGCTGGAGTTACTTTTTGAGACCCTTCAGAAGCTTTGTTCCCTATGACGCTCCCCTTTAAATGTCTCCCCTCTAAATCTGACACACAATTTTCTCTTCTCCTCCTCCTCCTCCCAGACCCATCAGAGTTTGCACCTTAAGCTGTGAATAACTATGCATTCTTCATTCTTTCATGGGGGGGGGCAACACTGGAAATGCCAGCACTTATCACCTATTCCCTCACTGCCCTTGAACATTGCAGGACCATTCAGGAGGGCAGCTAATAGTCAACTACATTGTTGTGGGGGAGTCACAGGAAGGCATTAGCGAACTGAGACTAGTTTTATAATTCCAGATTTATTAATTGAATTTAAATTCCACCAGCTGCCAAGGTGGGATTTGAACCCATATCACCAGGGCATTCACCTGGATTCCAAGCTCAGTGACAATTATCACTACACCACCACCATGTCCCACCCCCACTGTGAGCTTGAAGCACTTGATGGTACTGTTTGCAATTGAGATTCGGGTGGTAATGAAGACTGAGCAAACCCGCTTAGAACTGACTTGCACCTAAAGGTGAAAGTGGTTTGCTGAGGCCAGCCAGTCTGGAGTGCTCAATGCATCACTCTGCGGCTAACTTGAAGTTTGAGCAAGTTGCCCTAAAATAACCTGCATCACTGCCACCCAGGTTCCCCCAACCTACACAGTCACGGCCCACCAGACTTTAGTTCGGCCACCACTGAAAAGGTAAGCCATGATCGGCCCCCCTGCCCACACCCACTAACCCCCCACTTTGGTATTTATCCGAGGCTGCTGCTGGTGGGACGTTCAATGCCGTCCATCGTGCCTTCCCCAGGCAGCTCACCCAGATTTTCTTTATTCATTCACAGGATGTGGGCTTCGCTGGCTGGGCCAGCATTTATTGCCCATCCCGAGTTGCCCTTGAGAAGGTGGTGGTGAGCTGCCTTCTTGAACCGCTGCACACACAGTGCTGTTAGGGAGGGAGTTCCAGGATTTTGACCCAGCGACAGTGAAGGAACGGTGATATATTTCCAAGTCAGGATGGTGAGTGACTTGAAGGAGAACTTCCAGGTGGTGGTGTTCCCATCTATCTGCTGCCCTTGTCCTTCTCGATGGTAGTGGTTGTAGGTTTGGAAGGTGCTTAGATGAAGCTTGTGGCCAGCCATGGGTATCATGAGTTGAAGCTGCATTGCCGTCATTCCCCATTCACCGCTAACTATCCCACCACCCCCGACAAAACCATGTCCCTAAATAGAATGGTCCACTGCCATCTGGTGGCAAACCAAGGCACTGCATGGAGAATTCAAATACAAGTAAATGGTTCTATGCTGATGAGAAAAAAGGCCACCCGACATAAGCAGCCAATGAAGTATTTCTGAAGTGCAGTCACTGTTGTAATGCAGGAAATGCAGCAGTCAATTTGCACACAGTAAGCTCCCACAAACAGCAATGTGATTCTGACCAGATAATAATAATATTAATAAAGGGATAAATAGTGGCCATCAGAGATAACTCACCTGCTCTTCACCAAAATAACATGTAGGAACTTTGACATTCACCTGAGGGGGCAGACAAGGCCTTGGTTTAATGTCTCATCCCAAAGGAGAAGCACATCCACAGTGTAGCTCTTCTTCAACAATGCACTAGGATGTCAGCCTTGATCTTTGTGCTCAAGTGGGTTTATGAAATCACAATATTCTGGCTTGGAGGCAAGAATGCTACCGACTGAGCCACAGCTAACATGGGCCAAATATCTACTGCACCTGGTATTCCCAGGCGGTCTCCCATCCAAGTACTAACCAGGCCTGAGTCTGCTTAGCTTCCGAGATCAGATGTTTCCAGACTAGTCTGGCTGTAGGGAAAGGGTTGTACGCACCCATGTACTGGATAGTCAGTAACACCAGAACATCCTGGGCCAGCTCATTTGCATATGGAGTAGTGCCTCATTGCTGTTTGTTGCAGCTTGCTGTATGCAAATTGGCTGCTGAGATTCCTACACCACAACAACGATTACACTTCAAAAATTGGCGTTGAGTGCATTGAGGCATCCTGTGGCACGATAGAAATGCCTGTCTTTCTTTGACTGAAAATTACTTCAGGCTCAGAAACCCCTCCTCTTTGCTTGGCTGGGCTGATGCTGGTAACAGTTGCCCCTCACTATTCGGAGTTGACCCTATCTGAGTGTAAGGTGAGTGCAAAAGCAGGAAGCATGGAGCCAAATGGCCACCGGCGCCAACTGTAAAACCTTCAAAATCAATATGTGGATGATGAAAAGGGGCCATCAAGCACAAGGGGGAGTTGGGTAGATTGAATCTGAAGCGGAAAGAGTGTGTAAACGGCTTCCATCCCGTTTCGCCAAGAAGGAGTTGCTTGCTCTGATTACGCGCTGAAATTATACTGCGAACAGTAATGAAAATCTAGATCCAGTTCACTAACAGTCAAGGCCACATGCGTTGTTGCCACATTATACGCACTGGTGGTGATTTTAACTCACTCAAAGCCCAGAGTTAAAATTGGGCCCGATGCGCCATGTAATGTTATGTTCTCACCTCGAGAGGAACGCCCCTTTTGAAACGTGAGACTACTCAGTGCCTTTTTAATACATAGCAGCTAATGACATGCCATGCACTGTACAATGGTTTAACATGAGCACCAGTCATGGTAATTGTATAAGCCAAATTCTGTTATTGTTTCACAGCAATTCTCATTTTTTTTTTAATCAGCTTCTGGGAGATTATATTTCGCAACTGTTCAGTTTTCTGTGAAAGAATAAATTGATGACCTTGACTATTTTTCCATTTATAGACTCCCCTATCTTTTATGTCCATTCCTTTGTTTGTATATTTAATTTATATCTTTTTCCTTTACAAATAAGCAAAGCTTATAGAAAAATGATTTGGAACGTGTACTAGGTTAGTTGATCTGCAGCAGTTCAGAATGATGGAAGGTTTATTGGATTTTGTGTCACTGAGATGAAGAGAAAGTTCCTATAAAAATGAGAGATTTCAGGAATTGCTTCCAATACCCAAGGTTATATATTTATGTTAGAATGGTTAGAGCACAAAAGGAGGCCATTCGGTCCAGCTTGTCCCTGCCAGCTCTTTTTTTGTATTCTTTCATAGGATGTGGGCGTCACAGGCTGGGCCAGCATTTATTGCCCATCCCTAGTTGCCCTTGAGAAGGTGGTGGTGAGCTGCCTTCTTGAACCACTGCAATCCATGTGGTGTAGGTACACCCATAGTGCTGTTAGGGAGGGAGTTCCAGGATTTTGACCCAGCGACAGTGAAGGAACGGCGAAATATTTCCAAGTCAAGATGGTTAGTGGCTTGGAGGGGAACTTCCAGGTGATTGTGTTCCCATCTATAGGCTGCCCTTGTCCTTCCAGCTGTGGGTTTGGAAGGTGCTGTCTAAGCAGCCTTGGTGAGTTCCTGCAGTGCATCTTGTAGGTACACACTGCTGCTACTGTGTGTTGATGGTGGAGGGAGTGAATGTTTGTGGATGTGGTGCCAATCAAGCGGGCTGCTTTGTCCTGGACGATGTCAAGCTTTTTGAGTATTGTGGGAGCTGCACTCATCCAGGCAAGTGGGGAGTATTCCATCACACTCCTGACTTGTGCCTTGTAGATGATGGACAGGCTTTGGGGAGTCAGGAGATGAGTTACTCGTCACACGATTCCTAGCCTCTAACCTGCTCTTGTAGCCACAGTATTTATATGGCTAGCCCAGTTCAGTTTCTGGTCAATGGTAACTCCCAGGATGCTGATAGTGGGGGATTCAGTGATGGTAATGCAATTGAACATCAAGGGGCAATGGTTGGATTCGCTCTTGTTGGAGATGGTCATTGTCTGACACTTGTATGGCACGAATGTTACTTGCCACTTGTCAGCCCAAGCCTGGATGTTGCTGCATTTGGACATGGACTGCTTCAGTATCTGAGGAGTCACGAATGATGCTGAACATCGTGCAATCATCAGTGAACATCCCCACTTCTGACCTTACGATGGAAGGAAGATCACTGATGAAGCAGCTGAAGATGGTTGGGCTGAGGACACTACCCTGAGGAACTCCTGCAGTGATGTCCTGGAGCTGAGATGACTGACCTCCAACAACCAAAACCATCTTCCTTTGTGCTAGGTATGACTCCAACCAGTGGAGAGTTTTCCCCCTGATTCTCATTGACTCCAGATTTGCTCAGGGTCCTTGATGCCACACTCTGTCAAAGGCGGCCTTGATGTCAAGGGCAGTCACTCTCACCTCACCTTGGGAGTTCAGCTCTTTTGTCCATGTTTGAACCAAGGCTGTAATGAGGTCAGGAGGTCAGTGGCCCTGGCAGAACCTAAACTAAGCATCAGTGAGCAGGTTATTGCTAAGCAAGCGCCGCTTGATAGCACTGTTGATGACCCCTTCCATTACTTTACTGACGATGGAGAGTAGGCTGATGGGGCGGTAATTGGCTGGGTTGGATTTGTCCTGCTTATTGTGTATAGGACATACCAATTTTCCACATAGCGGGAGTTGATGCCAATGTTGTAGCTGTACTGGAACAGCTTGGCTAGTTCTGGAGCACAAGTCTTCAGTACTATTGCCAGGATATTGTCAGGGACAATAGCAGTTGCAGTATCCAGTGTCTTCAGCCGTTCCTTGATATCACGTGGAGTGAATCGAATTGGCTGAAGACTGGCATCTATGATGTTAGGGACCTCCAGAGGGGGCCGAGATGGATCATCCTCTTGCCACTTCTGGCTAAAGATTGTAGCAAATGCTTCAGCCTTATCTTTTGCACTGTGTGCTGGGCTCCTCCATCATTGAGGATGGGCTATTTGTGGAGCCTCCTCCTCCAGTGAGTTGTTTAATTGTCCACCACCATTCACGACTGGATGTGACAGGACTGCAGAGCTTAGATCTGATCCGTTGGTTGTGGGATCACTTAGCTCTGTCTATCACTTGATGCTTGTGTTGTTTGGGACGCAAGTAGTCCTGTGTTATAGCTTCACCAGGTTGACACCTCATTTTTAGGTATGCCTGGTGCTGCTCCTGGCATGCCCTCCTGCACTCTTCATTGAACCAGGGTTGATCCCCTGGCTTGATAGTAATGCTAGAGTGGGGGATATGCCAGGCCATGAGGTTACAGATTGTGTTCGAGTACAATTCTGCTGCTGCTGATGGCCCACAGTGCCTCATGGATGCCCAGTCTTGAGTTGCTAGATCTGTTTGAAATCTATCCCATTTAGCATGGTGGTAGTGCCACTCAACACAATGGAGGGTATCCTCAATGTGAAGGCAGAACTTTGTCTCCACAATAACTGTGCGGTGGTCACTCCTACCGACACTGTCATGGATAGATATATCTGCGACAGGCAGGTTGGTGAGGATGAGATCAAGTATGTTTTTCCCTCTAACAAAAACAGAAAATGCTTGAAAAACTCGGCAGGTCTAACAGCATCTGCGGAGAGAGAAACAGAGTTCTGAAGAAGAATTAACTCGGCTTCTCTCCCCACGCATGTTGCCAGACCTGCTGAGTTTCCCAGCATTTTCTGTTTTTATTTCAGATTTCCAGCATCCGCAGTTTTTTGCTTTTATCCGCTTGGCAGGTTGTTTTCTTTCATCCTTCAGATGGCACGTAGGCCAGGTTCTATTCTGCAGATGGTAAGGGAGACAGAAAAGCTGAGAATGACTGCCAAGGAGAGACTAACAGAGACGTGGTGCCCAATTTTCCATTCCTGGCTCTCGTGCAACTCTTTGCAAATTTAACATCCCCACATTGTTGCAGGGAAGAGACGTCAAGGATGGAATTGCAACTTGCCCCTAGCAACAAACATTACTACTGGGATCCTGGATATCTTTCCCCAAAAAGAGCTCCCCTTGAAACCTGTCTGTGGGAATGGAGGTGAGTGGCACTCTGCTCGCCATCCTGTGCATTCTTCTCTGAAGAGACCTATAACTAAGACCTGCAGTAATGCAAGACATTACCTTTGGAAATGTGGCCTTGAGGATGCTCCCAGCACTTTCTTATCTTTATTTCAAGTTCATCCTCAGGATGTGGGCATTGCTGAGAAGACCAGCATTTCTTGCCCATCCTTAGTTGCCCTGGATGCAACTAAGCGACTTGCTTGACCATTTCAGTGTTTAGGTACAGGGCACCCACGTTGGCGCGGATACAGACTGAGCAACGACAGCAGGGTCTCCTTTCCAAAGGGCAACGCTGAGGTTATTTTGTGGCAATTCAAAAGCTTCTGGATCGCTTTTACTGACACGAGCTTTTTACTCACTCCCAGGTGTTTTAAGGTAAACTCAAATTCTCAAACCGTCGCAGCTGGGTTTCTGAACCCACGTCCTCTGGATTACTGGCCCAGGAACATAACCACTACACCACAGAACCTGAGCATGAAAAGCAGAGCGCTGACCTTCTGAGAATCTCAGCACGTGTGGTTTCAAAGCGTTACACGAGAGCTGCTGGCTAGCGTCTAGGGGTCCCCCTTCAAATAACGAACGACTCTGCCTTTATTTTTTGTTTTGATCAGGCCATAACCGAAAAACTCAAACTCAACAGGAACCGCAACAAAGTCAACTGACTGATGGCTGACCAGAAACTGGCCATGCCCTGAAAATGGCTGCTGTCAAGGTTTGGATCTGTGCCAGGTGAGAGCTACAGTTAGTGCACTGCAAACACACACTCTGAGGGGCGGTGGGGTGGGGTGGGGGTGGTGGGGGGTGGTGCGTGGGAGTGCATGAACAGTCAGAGAGTCTAACCACAGTTCCAGGAAAAAGAAAAGTGGTCACCCTATCAGAGAGCAGACAAACAAACCTTACATACGGCAGCGTACATTGACCAGCGCCCTTCTCATCTTCTCTTCTCTGACTGAGTGTCACTTGCAGGGGAGTCTGAAGTCTAATTCTGGCCTGTGTTTCCTGAGAAGAGTCTAAGTTTCCTCCACCTCATCCACTTAACTTCCCTCCACCTCATCCACTTAACTTCCACGTTGTTATACCACAGGATTGAAAATATATCAGGAGAAAAGCACCGAAACAAAAAGGATTCTTTATTGTTCTCACTAGAGCGACGGAGATTGAGGGGCGACTTGATAGAAGTTTACAAAATTATGAGTGGCATGGACAGAGTAGACAGTCAGAAGCTTTTTCCCAGGGTGGAAGAGTCAATTACTAGGGGATATAGATTTAAGGTGAGAGGAGAAAACTTTAGAGGAGATGTGCGGGGCAAGTTTTTTACGCGGAGGGTAGTGAGTGTCTGGAATTCGCTGCCAGAGGAGGTGGTGGAAGCAGGTACGATAGTGGCGTTTAAGAGGCAGCTTGACAAATACACGAATAGGATGGGAATAGAGGGATACGGACCCCGGAAGTGCAAAATGTTTTAGTTGACGGGCAATATGATCGGCGCAGGCTTGGAGGGCCGAAGGGCCTGTTCCTGTGCTGTACTTTTCTTTGTTCTTTGTTCATATAAACTAATGGCCTCTGGGTAGATTTCTAGTCAAGTACCAACTAGAAAGTGATTCCTTTCTCATTCTGCAGTCTCTGATGCCTTAGCTGACCTTAGCTGGGGGCCGGGAGGCTGGGGTAGTGATATCTGATCACTGTGTCCAAAGGCTCAACTATTTCTATCCTCAAAGCCCATTTAAGGGAATGACCTGTGACACAGGATGAAACAAGGAATTCACCAAGGCTCCTTAGGCAGCACCATCCAAACCCAGGATCACTACCACCTAGAAGGACAAGGGCAGCAGATAGATGGGAAAACCACCACCTGCAAGTTCCCTTCCAAGTCACTCACCATCCTAAGTTAGAAATATATCACCGTTCCTTCACTGTCACTGGGTCCAAATCCCACCCTAACAGAACTGTGGGTGTACCTACACCACATGGGCTGCAGCGGTTCAAGAAGGCAGCTCACCACCACCTTCTCAAGGGCAACTAGGGATGGGTGATAAATGCTGGCCCAGCCAGTGAAGTCCACATCCCTTGAATGAAATTTTTTTAAATGTCTATTGTCGTCCTGTGAATCTGTAACAACACAAAAGGACACTGGCTGTTGTGTGGAATTAACATACCTCTCACTGACTGCACTAAGCACTCACAATGAAGTCTTATAGTGCTGACATCCCAAATGGAGACATGACTAAAATCAAGCTAATTGCACGCTCATGAGGCAGACATTTACGAGATGGGAAGGTTCACTGGTCTTGTCATAACCAAAGGGCCTAGATTAATGCAAACTTTCAAAAGAACCAGAGGTGACAAAGAGGAAGCATATTTTGGCACAGTGAGTAGTTATGATCTGGAAGGCAGTGCCTGAGAGAGTGGTCGAAGCAGATTCAATGGTAACTTTTAAAAGATAATTGCAGAAATACTTCAAGGGGAAAGAGCTACTAGACTATAGGGAAAAGGCAGGGCAGTGGGATTACTTTGAAAGCTCTACCAAAGAGCTGGCACAGGCATGATGGACCGAATGGCCTCATTCTGTAATGGATCATTCTGATTCTGTGACACAGTGGTTGAGGAGGCCGTTTCTCTGATCCTGCTGCTTACTAGTTACAGAGAAACATTGGTGGAATGTGGGAACAGGATCTCAGCTTCAGTTTAGTGCATAACCTGGGAAAATCAAGAAAGGGTAAATATCTGTTAAAAAGACATGGAACAGGCAATTGGTGATCTTCCTCAGAGCAACAAGGTGGGTGACTGTGCTTCCAATTCAAAATAGCTGTGCTATTCTGATAATCCCATACAAACATAGCAGAGGGCTAGAACTAGAGGGGAAAAATATAAAATAGTCCCTATAAATTCAATAGTGAATTCAGGAGATACTTCTTTGCCCAGAAAGTGGTTTGAATGTGAAACTCACTACATCAAGGATAGTTGAGTGGAATAGCACAGACGCATTTGAGGAGAAGCTAGAAAAACACTGGCGGGAGAAAGGAATAGAAGAATATGTTGATGGGGTTAGATGAAGTGAAATGGGAGGATGTGGACGTGGAGTATGAACACCAGCATAGATCTGTTGGGCTGAATGGCCTGTTTCTGTACTATAAATACTTTGTAGTGTCAGAAAGTAACCTTATCCATATGGGCCTTTGGGATAATACCAGGTATCTACAACGCTCCTACACCTTGGGGAGGTGGATCTCCATTAGTGCAGATAGAGGGTGTTCTATTTTTACTTTGTTAGTTTGTTCATATCATTATGACTTTGCAATGCCTGTTTCAATGGAATACAGTCTGAATACACACTGCCACTCCCTGACAAAAGTATGAAGCTGATATTGTTTTTTACATTTTTGGTCAACCTCCCTGCACCTGATTGTTGCTGGATTCTTGTTTCACATGTCCCCAAGAACTTAAAGCTGTGGGGCGGAGGGGCGGGGAAGAGAGAGAGAAGGGCAGGAGAGCGAGAGACAACCTGGACAGAGTGGGGGGGAGAGAGAGAGTGAGAGTGGGCCTGAGCAGAGGCAGCTCACTCAGGTGGATGTGAAATATCCCAGGGCACTATCAAAGAAGAGCAGGGGAGTCCTCCCCAGTGTCCCGGACAATATTTATTCCTCAATCAATGTCATGAAAGAACCCAGTTATCTGGTCATAATCACACTGCTGTTTGTGGGAGCTTGCTGTGCACAAATTAGCTGCCACGTTACAGCAGTGACCACACTTCAAAAGCACCTGATTGGCTGTAAAGTGCTTTTAGATGTGCCGAATTCAGGAACGGCACAAGTCTTTCTTTTCCTTTGTTAACAAGTTGCTTAGAAAATATGTTCAAGCAGAATCAATGTGGTCTTTTGAAAGAAAATTCGTGTCTGATAAGTTTATTGAGGGTGTAACTAGCAGGATGGATAAAGGTGAACCAGTAGATTTAGTATATTTGGGTTTTCAAAAGTAATTTGAAGAGCTACCATGGTGTTATTACACAAATTAAGGGCTTGTGGAGTTGGGGGACAATGCGTTAGCATGGATAGCGGATTGGTTAACAGACAGAAAACAAGAGAGTAGGGATAAGTGGGGCATTTTCAAATTGGCAGACTGTGACGAGAGGGGTGCCAGAAAGATCAGAGTGCCAGCTACTTACAATCTATATTAATGATTAAATGAAGGGACCAAGAATAATGTATCCAGGTTTTCAGGAGATACAAAGTTAGGTGGAACACTAAGCTGTGAGGAGGAGAGGTATGAGCTATGAGGAAAGATTGGATAGCTGGGGTGGTTTTCCTTGGAGTAACAAAGGTTGAGAGGGGATATAGGTGGATAAGATTATGAGGGGCATAGATAGAGTGGATAGGAAGGCACCTTTTTCATTAGTAGAGGGGTCAATAACCAGTGGCCGTAGACTTAAGGTAAGAGGTAGAAGGCTAAGAGGGGAGTTGAAGAGAGATTTTTTCACCCAGAGGGTGGTGGGAGTCTGGAACTCACTGCCTGAGAGAGTGGTTGAGTCAGAAACTCTCATAACATTTAAGAAGTAATTAGATATTCACTTGTGTTGCCGAAACATCCTGGGCTATAGGCCAAGCGCTGAAAAATGGGATTAGCGTAGTTAGCTTTTTGTTGACCGGCATGGACATGATGGGTCAAATGGCCTCCTTCTGTGCTGTAGACGTCTATGAGTCTATGAGACAGCAGGAGGCTACAAAGGGCTAGAGATAGTGGGCAATAAGATGGCAGGTGGATTATAAACAAATGGTCTGCAGTGGCTCAAGAAGGTGGCCCACCACCACCACCTTCCCTAGGGCAATTCGGGATGAGCAATAAAAGCTGGCTTTGCCAGTGATGCCCAAGTCCCGTTCACAAATAAAAGTAATGTGGGGAAATCTGAGGTTGTTCATTCTGGTAGCAAGAGCAAAAAAAAAATGTTTCAAGGTGAAACTTTTAAATGTTGACATTGAGAGAGATTTGGGCGTCCTCACACAGAAAGTTAACATGCAGGGACAGCAAGCAATCAGGCAATGGCCGATTGAAGTACCAGAATAAGGAAGTCGTGTTACATTGGATTAAAGCCCACTACAATTGAGTGGGAGTTCAGTTTTCTTGCTAAATAGTGAAAACTAACTTAAATACTATATCTGACTGTAAATTGCTTTAATTTCATTGTTACACTTAATCTTATACTGAACTATTTTAATCCTTCTGATAGACTGTGTAAAAGCGGCCGAGAGGTGACACGATGGGAGACTGTGGTTTGGGCTCTCATTGACCAAGTGTTTTGTTGGCCTGAAAGGTAGTGCAATAGGAGCCTAATGGTCAAAAATTAAACTTCAGCAGAAATCCAGCAGAGTGTGAAAGCAGACAGCTTACTGTGTGGGGACCAAAAGATAACCCCATCTTAGCAGAATCTGAGCAGCCCAGATGCGAATTAGGGCCAAGACTAAAATAATTGAGTGCCAAGGCTGCCATCTTTTCCTTGCTGTGACCAGGCACTAGCATTGGAGTGTTTATGAGCTGATCGGTGTCGGGATGTGCGAAGCCAGAGATCTTGAGAGTTGGAGCTGGCTTGGGTGGGCAGACGGTTCAATCACATCTATTGTATTTTGGCCATTCAAACATAGCGAGGTAATGAATGGGTTGAGTTGGTCTCTATAGGCTTTGCTGTGATAAGGAAGTATAACAAGCGATCTCCTGGGCAGGGAGAGAGAGGTATTTGGCCAGAAGAGGTTTGGGACCCATGCCGCAGATGGACCCTCACAGAAGAAAGGGGCTGACAAAGGGACCACACGCATTGACTGGAGGGACCAGGGCGGGGGTGATTAAATGGAGATCACGCCACTACCCAGAATGCAATGGTAATGCTGCCGCGCTTTGATATTACTGCTCAGACGTTAACATGTGTCAAGTCTTGCTTATACTGAATAAAATCTAGCCACTGTCACCAATAAGGTTTACCACTTCAAATCATTTCAGAATTCGGGAACGGGAGATAAAGGGTTGATTAACTCTGATACCATTTGGCAAGACCACACCTGGAGTACTGTGCACGCTTTTGGTCTCTTTATTTAAGGAAGGATTTAGTTGCCTTGGAGACAGTGCAGCAAATTGACGCCTGGAGCAAGAAGGTTGTCGGATGATGAGAGGTGGGAGAGGGTGGGCCTATACTCGTTTACACGAACGAGAAGTGTTCTCTGTGAATCATGTAAGATTCTGAAGGGGCTCGACAGGGTACATGCTGTGAGGCTGTTGCCCCTGGTTAGGGAGTCTGGAACACAGGGACATGTTCTCAGTTTAAGGGGCTGGTCGTTTAAGACTGAGATGAGGAGAAATTTCTTCACTCAGAAGGTTGTGGAATTCTCTACCTTAGAGAGTTGTGGATGCGCCATCGTTGACCATATTCAAGACTGAAATTGGTAGATTTCTGGGTTCTAGGGCAAGTAAGGAATATGGGGATTGGGCAGGAAAGTGGAGTTAAGGCCACACTCAGGTTAGTTGACCTTATTGAATGGTGGAGCAGGCCCGAGAGGACAAATGGCCTATTCCTGCTCCTATTTCTTATACTCTTAAGTGCCACTTTGCAAGCGTGCATAAACAGAGCGTAAACATTGGGAATTTGGTGAACGTGGGAATTTTCTGTCAAGCAGCGGATGAGCGCTCTTCAAGTTTAAACTCAGTTTAATGTTTTGAATGTAACTTCACACTTTTAAAAACTGTAAAAGAAATGGCAAGTTACTTGTTCCTGCCTCAGTGGCAGTTAACTGTCAATCAGCTGTAAGTAATGCTGAATAGGTGCTAATTTATTGCGAGCAGGAAGCTGTGCGAGGAACTTGAGGTGTGAGCCAAAAAAGGTGTTTAAAAGTAAACAAGAGACTTAGGGCTGAATTTTTCCATCGGCGAGCTGGGGGCGGGGCCCGCTCGCCGACACGAAAATGATGCGGGATGACGTTGGGAGGAAGCCCTGATGTCATCCCGCCCCATTTAAATCTTCAGGAAGGCGGGGGCGCAGCAAAATCAGCTGTCCGCCCGCCGACCTGTCGATGGCCAATTGAGGCCATTGACAGGATCATTAAAACAATTAAAGGCCCTGCCCGTCCAACCTTAAGGTTGGTGGGCAGGCCAGGAGCCCCGGCGGGCTTCTGAAAAAACATGAAACTCCATCCACCGGCGGGATGAGGTTTCATGTAGGGTTTAAAAACGTTTATTAAAGTTTGAGTGAAATTTATTAACATGTCCCATCTCGTGTGACATTGCCACATGAGGGGGACATGTTAATGATTTTTTAATTTTTCTATTTTTAAAGTTTGAAAACCTTTCAGCGACCTCCCTGAGGCAGCACTTAGCCTCAGGGAGATGTGTGCTCTTCCGTGTGCATGCGCAAAAGAGCGCACTCTCGCATTTGGGGAATCTCCCCCGCTCTACACAGGAAGCGCATAGCGCTTCCCGCTGGACGTCATGCTGGGCTGGCCTTAATTAGCCCGCCCACTTAAAATGGCGGCGGGCCCTGCTTCTCCGGCGGGGATCGGCTCCCCGCCCGCCGGAGATTGGGTTGGGCCCGCCCGCCCGACAGGCAGAAAATTCTGCCCCTAGAGTGACCATAAACCAGCTTTAAATGATTTATGTGCTCAGACTCCCAAATCTCTCCACTCCTCTACAGTTCATTCCGAGCTCCTCACCTGACTGATCTCTCTTCCCTCCAAAGCTGGTGATCTCACTTACACTGAAATCCATTTGCTCACTCACTGAATCCTTCCACGTCCCTTTGCAACTTCCTTTGCAACGTCCCAGTGTCACGATTTACTGTCTCTCCTAATTTAATGTCATCACATTAAGTCACACAGCGATCATCAACAGAATGTAAATGTTGGGAATTTGGTGAGGGTAAGAATTTGGTGCAGTAGGGGAATGAGGTGCTGCATTTTTGCCTTCGATATTTGCAGTGGTCCATTGTCAGCTGAGGCAGTGAGTATTTCAAATGTTTGTCCAGTGTTTCAGTGCTGAGTGCAAGTTGGGCATGTGGGGTTGAGGGGAGCTTACAACAAACTTAAGTATTAGACATAAATAATATAATTAATCTAGACTAAGTTATAGCAGAGCAGATTGTGTGCCTGGACATTTGTGGACAGTGAGATTGTCCTGAATGAACACATAGATGGCTCCATCTTCCATCTCTCTTGCTCAATGTCATAGAGCTGGAGTGTGAGTTGGAGAGAATCCAAAACACAAGGAAGGGGGAGAAGTATCTGAACAGTTTTCTTCAGATTTTGGTCACAATTCATAAAAAGGCCACTCTGGCAGGACCAAAATGGGGTTTGTCTGACTGATATAAGGTGGAATTTAGTGTTTGCGACAGGTGTCTCACCCACCCCCCCTGAAGAACTGCAGCAGCTCCAGTCGCCTCCGTTAGTAAAGATCTGCTTGAACTAAGTACCCATCAGGGCACTTAAATGGCCAGCATCGGGCCTTCCCTGGATTAAGGACCCTGGGGGCAAAAATCCTGCTGCCTGCCAATCAGAAGCAGGCAATGGGCAAGGGTGTGGCTTTCAGTAGGCCCCTCCTTCCCCCACTTCCCAAAGCCAGGTCCCTCGATGAGGCACTGAGTGCCTTTCAACGAGGGGCACCCCCCTCACCCCCCACCACCCCACCCCCACCCCCCCCATCCCCCCCACCCCCTCACCACCCCCCACCTCCCCCAACCCCCGCCCCCTCACCACCCACTTCAACATCCCCCACTAACAAAAGAAATTAAGGATGGTATTAGATCCAAAGAGGAGTCATATAAAGTTGCAAGAAAAAGTAGCAAAGCCCGAGGATTGGGAGCAGTTTAGAATTCAGCAAAGGAGGACCAAGAGATTGATTAAGAGAGGAAAAATAGAATATGACAGTAAACTTGCAAGGAACATAAAAGCGGACTGTAAAAGCTTCTATAAGCGTGTTTAAAATAAAAAAAGATTAGTGAAGACTGTCCAAAATGGGAGAGTTTAAAACAGAGAACAAGGAAATGGCAGAGCAATTAACCAACTACTTTAGTTCTGTCTTCACAGAGGAAGACACAAATAACTTCACAGAAATGCTAGGGAACCAAGAGTCTAGTGAGGAGGAGGAATTGAAGGAAATTAGTACTACTTAAAAACATAGTGCTGGAGAAATCAATGGGGCTGAAAGCCGATAAATCCCCAGGGCCCAATAATCTACATCCCAGGGTACTAAAGGAGGTGACCATGGAAACAGTGGATTCGTTGGTTGTCATCTTGCAAAATTGTGTAGATTCTGGAACAGTCCCAGCAGATTAGGGGGAAGCAAATGTAACCCCACTATTTAAAAAAGGAGGGGTGGGGGGGTAGAAAACAGGGAATTACAGACCGGTTAGCCTAGCATCAGTAGTAGGGAAAATGGTAGAGTCTATTATAAAGGATGTGATAATAGGACACTTAGAAAATATCAATGGGATTAGACAAAGTCAACATGGATTTATGAAAGGGAAATCATGTTTGACAAACCTACTGGAGCTTTTTGAAGACATAACTAGCAGAATAGATAAGGGAGAACCAGTGGATGTGGTGTATTTGGATTTTCAGAAAGCTTTTGATAAAGTCCCACAAAAGAGGTTAGTGTGTAAAATTAAAGCACATGGGATTGGGGGTAATGTATTGGCATGGATTGAGAATTGGTTAGCAGACTGGAAGCAGAGAGTAAGAATAAATGGGTCTTTAGTGGGATGGCAGGCTGACTAGTGGAGTACTGCAGCGATCAGTGCTTGGGCCCCAGCTATTCACAATATATATCAATGATTTGGATGAGGGAATCAAATGTAATGTTTCTGTGAGATATATGGGAACACCACCACCTGTAAGTTCCCCACCAAGTCACTCACTACCCTGACTTGGAAATATATCGCTGTTCCTTCACTGTTGCTGGGTCAAAATCCTGGAACTCACTCCCTAACAGCACTGTAGGTGTACCTACAACACATGGAAGATTCAAGAAACAGAATTAAAGTTTTGAGTCCGTATGACTCTTCTTCTGGTTCCATTAACTCTGTTTCTCTCTCCACAGATGCTGCCACACCTGTTGAGTTTTTCCAGCACTTTCTGTTTTTATTATTCTGAACTTTGACACAAGGGAACACTGGGATGGACCTTGACTTTATGCTATCGTGCAAAATAGGTCAGTTTTTAAAATTTTCTTTTTAAGTAGAAATCATGAGCAATGTAAAACATGCAGCTACCTCACTGTAGTCTGTATTACACTAACACACCACATCCAGCTCTACCCCATTGACTCCTAACACTAAATCTGACTGTGTATTGAAGGAAAAACTTTAAGTAATACGGAAGGAAAGACAATTCATTTTTGTTGCACAAGGTCGAGGTTCAAATAAATGTCTCTGCTATCACTGAATTCTGTTGAGTGTGAAAATAAGAACTGGAACTTAATTCATTAATTCAGAGAACTGAATAATTTCTTTAATTTCCATCTATAGCTTAGCATTTTGTCACCTACTTTTAAATTACCTGTTGCAAACCTGCCTTTTCACCATCATTTACATGTGTGAATTGGACTTGCTGCATTTTCAAAATCTCAACTATCTAGTCTTTGGCCCTCCATTCACCACAACGTTTCTGCAGCGACTAATTTACTAAACCACACACTCAACTTCACTTTTGATGGCCTAGTTCCCAATATTCTCTCACCTTGGTTGTTCCCCTATTACTGCCCTCATCTCCACTCCCTTAAATCCAAGAGGTGTAGATTTGAAAGGATATGGTGCACAATTAGCTTAGCCATCCACCATCAGATCTGACTGGACCACAAAGCAATACCAGGTCCTGCTCTTGTCTACTAAAACTGATCGCTATTCCGGTATCAGCCTGGAATACAAAGATAGCTATAACTTCTTCAATCTACTACAAACTGTGTTCTTAAACCCCTCTCCACTGTCCCATCTAACCCCATCTCCAACAATAAGTGTGAGGAGTTCATAAGCTTTTTTGTCACTAAGATCGGGGCCATCTGATCAGCTGCCAATGCCACGTCCCTCCTTTTCACCTGCTCACTGGGCCAAGCCTCCACTAAAGCTTTCCCCCCCGAACTCTCATCTTTCTCTAGTTTCTCTCCCATCTCCCCACTTGCCCTCTCTGAAGTCACCTTGTCCATCAGACCCACTCCCTGTTCCCTCAATCCTATTCCCACTAAACTGCTGATCACCCAACTTCCCCTCCTGGTCCCCATGTTAGCTGGTATTGGAAATGGTTCTCTCTCTTCAGGTGTTGTCCCTCTCTGTCTTAAATCTGCCGTCGTTCCATCTCATCATTAAATCAACCCTTGATCCCACATCCTTGCAAATTACCACCCCATCTCAAAACTCCCATTCCTCTCCGAAGTCCCTCCAACGTGTTCTCACCTCCCGAATCTATTCCCATCTTTCCCAGAACTCCATGTTTGAATCCCTACAATCCCTGCCACAATAGTGAAACGGCTCTTATCAAAGTTACAAATGACATCCTATGTGACCATGACAAAGTTAAACTTTCCCTCCTCATCCTTCTCAGCCTGTCCCCAACCTTTGACAGGGTTGGCCCCACCATCCTCCTCCAAGGCCTCTCCATTGCCGTACAGCTGGGTGGGACCGCTCTCACATACAGTTCCATTTTTATCTAGCTAATCGTAGCCACAGAATTACTTGCAATGGCTCCACTTCCTGCTCCTGCACTGTTCCCTTGGTGTTCCCCCAAGGATCAATCCTTGGCCCTCTCCTCTTTCTCATCTACACACAGTCCCTCAGCGACATCATCCAGATGATGTTAGTTTTCACATACTCACTGACAATACCCAGCTCTATCTCGCCATGGTCACATCTCTCAACTCCTTCACTGTTGCTAAATTATCAGACTGCTTATCCGACATTCAGTATCGGATGAGCAGAAATGTTCTCAAATTAAATTTTGGGAAGATTGAAGCCATTATTTTTGCTCCCCACTCCAAAGTCTGTTCCCTAGCTACCAACTCCATCCCTCTCTCTGGCAATCAGAGATTCAGCCAGCCTGTTTGCAGCCTTAGTGTCACATTTGATGATGAATCACAGAATCAGTGCAGAAGAGGCCCTTCGGCCCATCGAGTCTGCACCAACACGTGAGAAACACCTGACCTACCTACCTAATACCATTTACCAGCACTTGGCCCATAGCCTTGAATGTTATGACATGCTAAGTGCTCATCCAGGTACTTTTTAAAGGATGTGAGGCAACCCGCCTCCACCACCCTCCCAGGCAGTGCATTCCAGACCGTCAACACCCTCTGGGTAAAAGAGTTTTTCCTCACATCCCCCCTAAACCTCCTGCCCCTCACCTTGAACTTGTGTCCCCTCGTGACTGACCCTTCAACTAAGGGGAACAGCTGCTCCCTATCCACCCTGTCCATGCCCCTCATAATCTTGTACACCTCGATCAGGTCACCTCTCAGTCTTCTCTGCTCCAACGAAAACAACCCAAGTCTATCCAACCTCTTTTTATAACTTAAATGTTTCATCCCAGGCCACATCCTGGTGAATCTCCTCTGCACCCCCTCCAGTGTAATCACATCCTTCCTATAATGTGGTGACCGCAAGGTTCTATACAACTCCAACATGACCTCCCTACTTTTGTAATCTATGCCTCGAATGATAAAGGCAAGTGTCCCATATGCCTTTTTCACCACCCCACTAACATCCCCCTCCACCTTCAGAGATCTGAAGAGCTTCTGACCTCATAGTCGTGCCATCACTAAAATCGCCATGGATTTTGGATGAGGCCATCCAGAACCCTGCCAACTGTGTCCTAACCCCGCAGTGAGTCCCATTCCCCTATCAATGCTGTGTTTGCTGACTTGCGCTTCTCTAATTCTGGCCTCTATAAGTGGCCTGATTTTAATTGTTCCATCATTAATGGTCAGGCCTTTAGTTGCTGAGGCCTAAACTCTGGAATTCCCTCTCTACACCTCTCTTTCTTCCACTTAAGGCACTCCTTAAAACTTACCTCTTTGGTCAAGGTTTTGGTCATCTGATCTAATACCTCCAGATGTGGTTTGTGTCATACTTTGTTTTATAATGCTCCTTGGGAGGTTCATGAGGTTTCATTATGTTAAATGTGCTATATATGAATACAATTTGCCATTTTGTAAATTCAATAGGCCAACCACATTACTGTGGGGTCTGGAGTCACATGTAGACCAGATAAGGGCATGAGTGAACCAGATGGGTTTTTACAACAATCATTTCATGGTCATCATCAGACTTTTAATTCCAGATTTTTATTGAATTCAAATTTCACCATCTGCCATGGTGGGATTCAAACCTGGAACCCCTGGGTGTCTGGAATACTGGTCCAGTGACAATACCGCTCTGCCACAGTCTCCCCTCCCCGCCTATCGTTGAGTATCAGGCAGGAAAGCACCAACTGACTCAGCAGGCTGGCCTTACTTACAGTCGTGATGCCCGGTGCGTTATGACTAAATGTGGCTTCCTACACTTACCCCATCCTCTCACCCCCTCTCCCATCAACACAAACGTGGGAGAGGCAAAGCCAGAGCCCATTAGGAGGGGAAACGCTCTGCAGAGTTCCGTTCCGGTCTCGTCACATGTTCGCAACCAGTCCAGGAGATCCCATTGATCTTGTCGACACCAACTCTCAATCCACTGGGTTAAGAAGTATTGTTGTCTCGTAAAACGTAGAGCCTGCTGCCCTCCTACAAACCAAAACTTTGCACAGCCCCCCTTACTTGGGGCAAACACTGCCCTCGGATTTAGGGCATTGAGCCAACGTCAGCATTTGGCAGCCCTGCTGTATTCCCCCCGCCCCCAGTGGGAGGAGAGACCAGGTGACAAAGTTAAACAAACCCCCGGACAAGATCCAGTCTGTCAGTCAAGGTATTCGAAACGTCTAAAAACGACGCCTGTTTTTATTTGTTTTGGATTTCCAGCATCCGCAGTTCTTTGCTTTTGTCTTAGTGTTTAATTGACTGCCACTTCTCTTCAAGGAATGTCTACCTTGAAGAAGTTTTGCTCTTCTCTCCGACAGGATTTTCGTATCTCTCTTTTGCCTTGTTCACCTTCATTGCTTTCCATTTCTCTCCTGGTGTTTGACAAGGTGTTTACTAAAACCCGCTTTCACAGACATATTTCCTTCCTTAGTGACTGCCTCCGTCTCCAACTTACCCCAAGTGGATTTCAACTGAAATTCCATCCCTCATGTTTCGAACCCACCCAGGATTACAGGTATCTCCGGGACATACAACACTCCTCGGACTGCTGTTCTCATCACTTCTGAGATCCACACTCAGTGCCATGTGCCGCCATATGAACACACTCGACCTCTCCCTCCAGCAGCACCGCCGCACTCTTTTTCAAAGCTGCGCGTGCCCCCAGTTTCATTTTATTCTTCGTCTCATCCGACGCCTCAACAAGAAACTTTTTCTCTTTCTCTCAAGTGCTAAGGAACGCAAGCTCCAACACCTCATCGACACCAACGCCCATCCAGGATCCTCCAACCCTGCCTGTCCCTCTGTCCCCATCCCGTCTTCCAATCCCAGCCCTGGCCGTGTATTCACCATACCCCCTGACCTTCCCCTCTCCGACACTGAACGTCAGTGCTCAGCAAAGGACTTAGTTTCATACTCTTACGCCCTCATCTCAATGAATTTCGGGCTCGGCACAATGCTGAACTCTTCTTCCGCCATCTTCGTCTCCGTGCTCACTTCTTTGGGCAGGAATCCTCTCCCCGTTCAACGGATCCGTTTACCCACCTCCAATATTCTCCCTCCACCTGGACCCCTCCCTCTGGATTCTTACCTTCTCTTGATCTTTTCATTGAGAACTGTCGGCGTGACATTAGTCGTCTCAATTTCTCTGCTCCTCTCACCCATTCTAACCTGTCTCTCTCTGAACTTACTGCACTCCGTTCTCTCAGGTCCAACCCTGACATTGTCATCACATCTGCTGACAAGGGTGGTGCTGTTGTTGTCTGGCGCACTGACCTCTACCTCGCAGATGCTGAGCGTCAACTTGCAGACACTTCCTCCTACCTCCCCCAGGACCATGACCCCAACACCGAACATCAAGCCAGTCCAGGACTGTCACTGACCTCATCTCCTCTGGAGATCTTCCCTCCACAGCTTCCAACCTGATAGTCGCCCAAGCTCGGATGGCCTGCTTCTACCTCCTACCCAAAATCCACAAACAGGACTGTCCCGGCAGACCGATCGTGTCAGCCTGTTCCTGCCCCATGGAACTCATTTCTCGCTATCTTGACTCCCTTCTCTCTCCCCTTGTCCAGTCCCTTCCCACCTACATCCGTGATTCCTCTGACACCTTACGTCACATCAACAATTTCCAGTTCCCTGGCCCCAACCACCTCCTCTTCACCATGGACATCCAATCCCTCTACACCCCCATCCCCCACCGGGATGGTCTGAGGGCTCTCCGCTTCTTCCTCGAACAAAGGTCCGAACAATCTCCATCCACCACTACTCTCCTCCGTCTGGCTGAACTTGTTCTCACACTGAACAATTTCTCCTTTAACTCCTCTCACTTCCTCCAAATAAAAGGTGTGGCTATGTGTACCCACATGGGCCCCAGCTATGCCTGTCTCTTTATGGGGTATGTGGGACATTCCTTGTTCCAGTCCTACTCTGGCCCCCTCCCACAACTCTTTCTCCGGTACATCGATGATTACTTCGGTGCTGCTTCATGCTCTTGTCGGGACCTGGAAAAATTTATTAATTTTGCTTCCAATTTCCACCCCTCCATCATTTTCACATGGTCCATCTATGACACTTCCCTTCCCTTCCTTGACCTCTCTGTCCCAATTTCCGGTGATAGACTGTCCACCAATATTCATTGCAAGCCTACCGACTCCCACAGCTACCTCGACTACAGCTCCTCACACCCCGCTTCCTGTAAGGACTCCATCCCATTCTCTCAGTTCCTTCACCTCCGTCGCATCTGTTCTGATAATGCCACTTTCAAAAACAGTTCCTCTGACATGTCCTCCTTCTTCCTTAACTGAGGTTTTCCACCCACGGTAGTTGACAGGGCCCTCAACCGTGTCCGGCCCATCTCCCGCGCATCCACCCTCACACCTTCATCTCCCTCCCAAAAACATGATAGGGTCCCCCTTGTCCTCACTTATCACCCCACCAGCCTCCGCATTCAAAGGATCATCCTCTGCCATTTCCGCCAACTCCAGCATGATGCTACCACCAAACACATCTTCCCTTCACCCCCCCGGCGGCATTCCATAAGGATCGTTCCCTCCGTGACACCCTGGTCCACTCCTCCATCACCCCCTACTCCTCAACCCCCTCCCACGGCACCTTCCCATGCAACCATAGAAGGTGCAACACCTGCCCCTTCACTTCCCCTCTCCTCACCGTCCAAGGGCCCAAACACTCTTTTCATGTGAAGCAGCATTTCACTTGCACTTCCCTCAATTTAGTCTACTGCATTCGTTGCTCCCAATGCGGTTTCCTCTACATTGGAGAGACCAAATGCAGACTGGGTGACCGCTTTGCAGAACACCTTCGGTCTGTCCGCAAGCATTACCCAGACCTCCCTGTTGCTTGCTATTTCAACACTCCACCCTGCTCTCATGCCCACATGTCCGTCCTTGGCCTGCTGCATTGTTCCTGTGAAGCTCAACGCAAACTGGAGGAACAGCACCTCATCTTCCGACTAGGTACTTTACAGCCTTCTGGGCTGAATATTGAGTTCAACAATTTTAGATCATGAACTTCCTCCTCCATCCCCACCCCCTTTCTGTTTCTTCCCCCTCCTTTTTGTTTTTTCCAATAATTTATATAGATTTTTCTTTCCCACCTATTACCATTACTTTTAAATGTATTTCCATCCATTGTTTTATCTCTACCTTTTAGCCTTTTTAGATTCCTTCACCCCACCCCCACTAGAGCTATCTGTACCTTGTTTGTCCTGTTTTCTACCCTTAATTAGCACATTCCTTAGATAATATCACCACCTTCAACATCTCTTTGTTCATTTGTCTGTGACATCTTTTGGCTATCTCCACCTATCACTGGCCCTCTATCCAGCTCTTCTTGTCCCAATAACCCCCCACCCCACCCCTTTAAACCAGCTTATTTTTCACCCCTTTCCTATTTTTACTTAGTTCTGTTGAAGGGTCATTCGGACTCGAAACGTCAACTGTGCTCTTCTCCGCAGATGCTGCCAGACCTGCTGAGTTTTTCCAGGTATTTCTGTTTCTGTTTTGGATTTCCAGCATCCGCAGTTCTTTGCTTTTAGCCTTTTTTTTTAATTTGATGCCCTGACTCTTCAAATAACGAGAGGCTCTAGTACTTAAAGTGGGATTCGGATTAGTGGATCACCTCCTTCACCTTCAAGCTCAGTGCTGACATTAGGCGGGCCAGTTACTGTTAATACACACGCTCGACTCGTGATAATAATGATACAATTCAACCAAGTCTAACAGGGAAGAGAGTTATAAAAGCAGCCCTGCCTCAGCCGCATAGGCAGGAGGTGGGGGTCCGTTTTGTGTCTTACCTTGCATTGCCGTGCCAGTGATTGTGGCGACGATCTGGTCTGAATTTACTCCTGTTGACAGTAGAAAGATAGTAGGAAGGAGAAAGATCCCGAGGCGAAACTAGAAAAAGGTGTCTCAACCCGCCCGCCCTATGCAAATCTGCAGCTCCGAAAATCCCCAGCGACCAAAGCTCAGGACACACCGAGAATTACTGGAAATCAAATGCCTGTAAATTTATGTTCCGTTTCCTCATCCTGGGCAGAATAGGGATTAGTCATACCTGCTGTGTGCGTGTCCAAAATCTTACTCTCAAATTCTTTTCGGGCCTGCCCTGGGAGCCACTGAGATTTTGTATGGAGCGAGGGGGAAGCAGGACACACAGTCTCACTCAATTAAACATACTCACTCTCACTCAGACACTCACTCACTCAGACACTCACTCACTCGGACACTCTCACACTCACTCAGAAACTCACTCACTCAGACACGCACTCTCACTCAGACACTCACTCACTCGGACACTCACTCTCAGACACTCACTCACTCAGACACTCTCACACTCAGACACTGACTCACTCGGACACACTCTCACTCAGACACTGACTCTCACTCAGACACTCTCACACTCACTCAGACACTCACTCACTCAGACACTCTCACACTCACTCAGACACTCTCACTCTCACTCAGACACTCACTCTCACTCAGACACTCACTCACTCTCACTCAGACACTCACTCACTCGGACACTCACTCTCACTCAGACACTCACTCACTCTCACTCAGACACTCACTCTCTCACACTCACTCGGACACTCACTCACTCGGACACTCACTCTCACTCAGACACTCACTCACTCGGACACTCACTCAGACACTCACTCACTCCGACACTCTCACACTCACTCAGACACTCACTCGGACACTCTCACAATCACTCAGACACTCACTCACTCGGACACTCACTCTCACTCGACACTCTCACACTCACTCAGACACACTCACTCGGACACTCACACTCACTCAGACACTCACTCTCACTCAGACACTCACTCACTCGGACACTCTCACACTCACTCAGACACTCACTCACTCAGACACTCACTCACTCGGACACTCTCACACTCACTCAGACACTCACTCGGACACACTCTCACTCAGACACTCACTCACTCAGACACACTCAGACACACTCACACTCACTCAGACACTCACTCACTCAGACACTCACTCACTCAGACACACTCAGACACTCTCACTCTCACTCAGACACTCACTCACTCGGACACTCTCACTCAGACACTCACTCACTCGGACACTCTCACACTCAGTCACTCGGACACTCTCACACTCACTCAGACACTCACTCTCACTCAGACACTCACTCACTCGGACACTCTCACACTCACTCAGACACTCACTCACTCAGACACTCACTCGGACACTCTCACACTCACTCAGACACTCACTCGGACACTCTCACTCAGACACACACTCAGACACACTCACACTCACTCAGACACTCACTCACTCAGACACTCACTCACTCAGACACACTCTCTCACTCTCACTCAGACACTCACTCACTCGGACACTCTCACACTCACTCACTCGGACACTCTCACACTCACTCAGAAACTCACTCACTCGGACACTCTCACTCACTCAGACATTCACTCACTCAGACACTCTCACACTCGCTCAGAAACTCACTCACTCGGGCACTCTCACTCACTCAGACACTCACTGGGACACTCACTCACTCAGACACTCACTCATTCGGACACTCTCACTCAGACACACACTCACTCAGACACTCTCAGACACTCACACTCACTCAGACACTCTCACTCAGACACTCACTCATTCGGACACACTCACTCAGACACTCACTCATTCGGACACTCACTCACTCACACTCACTCTGACACTCTCACTCAGACACTCACTCACTCGGACACACTCACTCAGACACTCACTCGGACACTCTCACACTCACTCAGACACTCACTCACTCGGACACTCACTCACTCGGACACTCACTCACTTAGAAACTCACTCATTCGGACACACACTCACTCAGACACACTCACTCATTCGGACACTCACACTCACTCAGACACTCTCACTCACTTAGACACTCTCACACTCATTCAGACACTCTCACACTCACTCAGACACTCTCACACTCACACAGACACACTCACTCAGACACACACACACACATTCACACACAGACACACTCATTCAGACACTCTCACACTCACTCAGACACTCACACAGACAGGCTCACTCAGACACTCACACTCACACAGATACTCACTCACTCAGACACTCTCACACTCACTCAGACACACTCACACAGATACTCACTCATTCAGACACTCTCACACTCACTCAGACACTCTCACACTCACACAGACACTCACTCATTCAGATACTCTCACGCTCACTCAGACACTCACACTCACACAGATACTCACTCATTCAGACACTCTCACACTCACTCAGACACTCACACTCACACACTCACTCACTCAGACACTCTCACACTCAGACACTCCCACGCTCACTCAGACACTCTCACACTCACTCAGACACTCTCACGCTCACTCAGACACTCTCACACTCACACAGACACTCACTTATTCAGACACTCTCACGCTCAATCAGACACTCTCACACTCAGTCAGACACTCACACGCTCACTCAGACACTCTCACACTCACTCAGACATGCACTCATTCAGACACTCTCACACTCACTCAGACACTCTCACACTCACTCAGACACTCTCACACTCACTCAGATACTCTCACACTCACTCAGACACTCTCACACTCACTCAGACACTCACTCATTCAGACACTCTCACACTCACTCAGACACTCGCACACTCACTCAGACTCTCACATTCACTCAGACACTCTCACACTCACACAGACACTCACTTATTCAGACACTCTCACACTCACTCAGACACACATGATTCCTGTTTCTTTTAAAACACAATAAAAAGGTGACATAGCTGAAGCAGAAAAACTTCCACCCGGTGACTATGATAAGCTGTTTGTATCGCTGGAGAAATACCCAGCTGATCAATACAATTTTAAATATACCTGCAGATGGACAGGTATAAACAAGTAGGTAGATAGACAGGCACAGACAGAAACAAAGGGTGGAATCGTCCCAGATTTGTACTAAGTGCGGTAGTAAGTGTGAAAAATGATGTTTTACCCGCCGGCCATGATGGGGGTTTTCGCACTGTATCACCTGCTTCCTGCCTCATTAATTATGCAGCCACTGGAAACACGCTGTCTGGCGGGCGAGCGGCCTCTGAATCACCGGCAATGCCATTACCTCACTGTTACCTCACTCCGGGTGCCTTATATAAACTGCGGATACGCACACAGCTCTCAATACCTGCAGCCCAGGACTGCTCCAGTGAAGACATGGCCCTGAAAGCCAAGAAGAGTTCAGTGACCCATCACTGCAATGCCTTTTGGAGGCCCACCATGATGTCCACTACCCTCGGTCTGGCTGCAGGACGTCCAGCAATCTCACCACTCCGGCTTGGGAGGCAGTGGCAGCGGTGATCAATGTCAATGCTGCGCAGAAGAGGTTCACCATCCAGTGCAAAAAGAGGATGAATGATCTCATCCGTGCTGCCAGGGTAAGGCAACCATCCCATCACTCTAAACTCACACACGCACAAGCCCATCACACATTCACTGGCATCTCACTCACTGCCAGCTCAAGGGGCATCACCACTCACTCTCTCACACACACCCTCACATCTCCATCTGGCCTCATCTCCTCTGGAGATTGCATCTTCAGCCCTCACCACCTTGAGGCCACTTGTACAGATCAACATGTGCCCCCACACACACACACACACACACATACAGTGGGGTACCCCCCTTCCCCAGTACAGCCCTGACCCTGCAGCCTTTTCGCTTGCCTGAGGTCACTTCTCCTCCTTCCCCAAGCAAGCCCTAGCCCTGCAGATGTTGAAAAGCCACCCCTGCCTTACGGCTGGCCTGGTAGGTAGAGACCTGCCCATGAGCCCCCACTAAAAGTGATGTGGTGCTGCCTGTGAAGCCTGGCGCTGATGACTGCGAGTGCTGCCCGAAGCAGGATAGGCAAACAACCCTCAAAGTCCCAAGTGAAGTGTAAGCTTGAAGCGCAGGATGATCCAGCTTTTGGGGGGGGGGGGGGGGGGGGGGATATTCCGGCGAGCAGGGCTTAATGAGATGCTGAAGTATTGAAATTAGGTCCCGATGTACGGTAGCAGGAAATGGCCGCGCCGTTAATGGTTGGAGTGGACAATCGCAAACCGGTTTCACGATGGCGTAAAACTGATTTTTGGCCTTCTTGCCATCCTATCTGTTTATGATGCCCACTGCCAATGGGAATGGAAAATTCCGGCCAAAGAGATAGAAACAGATGGACAGACAATGATAGACGCAGACAGACACATAGATAGACAATGATAGGCAGACACAAACAAATAGATAGGTGGGACAGATAAAATACATGCATATCTTCCTGATACAAAAACAGGACAAAATACTCAGCTGGCCAGTCAACTTCTATGGAGAGAATAAGCAAGGTGAGATTTCAGGTTGGAATCTTAAAACTGGAGTCATTAGAATGTATTATTTGGGTCAGAGTAACTGAGCATTTTTAAAATTCTTTCACAGGATGTGGGTGTCACTGGCTAGGCCTATATTTTGCCGATCCCTAGCTGCCCTTGAGAAGGTGGTGGTGAGCTCCCTTCTTGAACCTCTGCAGTCCATGTGTTGTAGGTACACCCACAGTGCTGTCAGGATTTTGACCCAGTAACAGTGAAGGAATGGTGATATATTTCCAAGTCAGGATGGTGTGTGGTTTGGAGGGGACCTTCCAGATGGTGGTGTTTCCATGTATCTGCTGCCCTTATCCTTCTAAATGGTAGCCGTCGTGGGTTTGGAAGGTGCTGCCTAAGGAGCTTTGGTGAGTTGCTGCAGTGCATCTCGTAGATGGTACACACTGCTGCCACTGTGCGTCGGGGTGGAGGGAGTGAACGTTTGTGGATGGGGTGCCGATCAAGTGGGCTGCTTTGTTCTGGATGGTGTCAAGCTTCTTCAGTGTTGTGAGAGCTGCACTTATCCAGGCAAGTGGAGATTATTCCATTGAAGGCAACCAGGAATAATTAGTGAATAATTGGTATATACTCAAACTGGCAACATGTGATTGATTCTCCCTGGGATCTGCACGGGGGCCACAGCTTTTCACTATATTCATAAATGACCTGGATGAAGGAATAGAGAGTCACCTACCTTAAAGTTCTGACAACACTAAGTTAGGTGTCACAGTAAATCATGCGGATTGGATCAGAAAGCTGCAAAAGAATATTTAGATAGATTAAGTGAGTGGGCAAAATGGTAGAGATGGAGTTCAATGTGGGCAAGTGTGAGGTCAACCACTCTGCACCTAATAAAGAGTGAACAGAGTACTTTCTAAATGGCGAGAACCTAGGAGCTGTGACAAAGCAGAGATCGTACCTGGAACACTTAAAAGGTAGTGGACAGGTACAAAAAAGAATTAAAACGGCTAATGAAATGTTGTCCTTTATCTCAAGAGGGTTGGAATATATTGGGATAGAAGATATGTTACCGAAATATCAGGCTCTGATTAGACCCCATTTAGAGTACCGTGTTTAGCATTGAGCACAGCATCTCAGGAAGGATATGTTGCTCTTGGAGTGGGTGCAGCACAGATTCACCAGAATAATACCCAGACTAGTTGGGCTAAATTAGTTAAATTATGAGAACAGGTTGAAGAGACTCACTCGAGTATAGAAGATTAAGGGTTAATCTAATTGCCATGTTTAAGGTGATAACCGCATATACTTATGTAAAAGTCGAATTTTTGAGACCATTTTTTAGTCCAAAGGTCAGGGTCAACTTTTACACAGATAAGGGATGGAACTTTACTGCCTCTCCTGCCAGTGGGATTTTCCGGTTCCGCTGAAGTCAATGGACTTTTGAATGGCCTGTCGCATTTTCCGGCCCTGCCCTCATCATGATGGGGCTGTAAAATTCCGCCCAGTGTTTTTGAGGGATTGACATGTGTGCTGGCTTTGGGCCTGGAAAACACTGTTGCAATAAAGTACAAACCAACAACACTAAAGGAATTCATAATAATTCTCAGACATTTATTTATTTTATAACATTACAAACTACATACATTACATGCAGCGCAATTTAAGTATATACCACAATGAATTAATTAGCTACAACGCTTCACCCTGAAATCCTTTGAAATCACTCTGATCACCAACTGAATCACCAAACAATTAGTCCCAATAGCCTGGTTATATAACAGCATCATGTGATCTTCCTCGTCTTCATCATCGTCATCACCATGGTACTATTGGTAACTTCAGCATCATCATTCCACCAGTAATCGTCATCAGTACCATTGAATGCATTCAATGTTTCACATTTTAAAAATGACTTTTTGATAATATTGGAATCAAATTCATTCCACGTGTCTCTGACTCACTGGCACAATGTGAGGGTGCTCGCATATTCTCCCCTTTAGTGAATGTTTCTCACCTTCCAACATCCAATTGTTCCAGATATTTTGGATACTGTCCTTGGGAGGTTTATTTATACACATCCAAGGTTGAACAACATTGGTAAGACCATCAGGAACAACTGCCGCATTAGTTTTAGTCCATCCGGTCTTCCTCATGAACATGGACAACACGCCTTTCTGAAATTTCTCTTTGGGGAGAGCTTTGCACTTGGATGTCATCATCAGCTTTAATTTTGTGCCATCCGCTATACAAGATGGGATCACTGTGAACCATGTCTTCTCATGGCCAGTCATCTTTACGGTTTCTTCACCAATATTGGTACTTGGTAAGGTTTCCCTCCACAGCCTTCCACCAGGGGATTTTCACAGGGGGTACGCGAGGAGTGTAGTCAATGGTCACATTAATTTAAAAAGTGGTACTTGATAATGGCCTTGTTTTGTTGAGGTTGAAGGTCATCGGTGTTTCATCCATATTTCCATTGTGGGCCAATCCATATGCATTCTTCTCCCGATGTCCAATGACAAAATGGTGGAAGTTGATGGTTTTAAGTGCAGAGGCTGTGAAGTTTTCATTTTCTGACGGAGTATTACATCGTGCCTTTTCATGAATCTTGTCCACCACCTGGCACTGCCCTTGAATTCTGAAATACCATCTTCCTTTGTTTCTCTGTGGGCACAGAGTCAGATGGCTCCGTGGGTGAGGATTTGGCCATTTCGCTGCTGCTCCATCACCTATTCTGCCACTATTTCCTCCGGTTGAAAATTGCGCTGTAAGCTTGTTATTCTTTCTTGAAGGCATCATGATAGATCATGGGGCACTCATTGGTCTTGTCGATTGCCGCTAAAATTAACGGAGGCAAAATCTAAAGGCTCCATGCGTGCCTTTAAAAGAAGGAACCGTCGTAATTAGCAGTAAGTATTTAATAATCACAACACAGTTTGATCCCTGAAAAACTAAGGTCAACTTTTACATGAGGTGCATGAAGAATTATGTTTCTTTGGGCCAAAAATCGTGGCATCCACCTTTACACGAGTAAATGCAGTAAATGAGTTGGTAAAGCAGAGAGAGGAAAAAATCTATTTCCTCTGATGGGTGAATTCAGAACAAGGTGGGCGGTGGGGGGTGCGATCCTTAAGATTAGAACTTGGTTGTTCAGAGGCAATGTCAGGATGGGGCTTCTCCTCACAAAGGGCGTAGGAAATCTGGGACTCTTTCCCTGAAAAGCTGGTAACACTTCAATCAGGGAATCCGAGTTGCTATGGCAATGTGCACTTTTACATGCATGTTGTAGCCTGGAGCTATGGATGGTGATGGGAGAGACTCCAACGTTCCTTCCATCACAGAGCCAACACGAATCCCTCCCAGTCCCACCCCCTGCCATGGCCGTGTGTGTTGGAAGGATTTGCAGGTTGATACTTGACCATGTTATGAACCCACCTTCCTTGGCCATCAAGTCCTGTGATGGGACTTGAACCCAGAGGAAGGGATGCTGTCCAGGGAGCCACAAGATCTCCCTAACTGGCTGTTGATGGTAGGTCAATTAAAAAGTTGGAAGCAGGTCATCCATAATCAAATTGAATGGCGGGCAGTCTCAAGGGGCTGAATGGACTACTGCTCCCCATGCTCTCTCGACTGTCCTTAACTGTTGAAGATCCTGTTATTGGGTCACAAACTCACACTTCTTCATCTTTTCTGCTTCCACATTCCTGTGTAGAGATTAAGACACAGATGCAATATTTTTCCTGTTATCTGCATTTCCTTACTGTTTTATTCAGGTATGAACTTATGAATTAGGAGCAGGAGTAGGCCATTTGGCCCCTCGAGCCTGCTCCACCATTCAATAAGATCATGGCTGATCTGACTGTAACCTCAATTCCACATTCCTGCCTACCCCCGATAACCTTTAACCCCCTTGTTAATCAAGAATCTACCTACCTCTGCCTTAAAAATATTCAAAGACTCAGCTTCCACCGCCTTTTGAGAAAGAGGGTTCCAAAGACTCACGGTGCTCTGAGAGAAAAAAATTTCTCCTCTTCTTTAAGGTAAGGGTCTCCTCAGAGAGTAAGTATCAGAAAATTATTATTATATATATATATATATATATATATATATATATATATTTTTGCTTTGCTTGTTAGGGTTTGTTCTGCACAAACTCACCGTGACTGCAGAACCTTGCACCTCTCCTTCCTCATCTCCTCAGCTGGGTACGATCCCAGTTGTCTCCTCCACCTGCAGGATTATTGGACCAAGGTCTGCGATTCCTCCTGCTGTGTCTTGCCCTGCACTCTGTGCAAACCGTTCCTGTGGAGGAACAGAATCCCCGCACTTGCAGCACTCTGCAACTCTAAATTTCAAATCCATGGTAAACGGAAGTCAGCAGTAAGAAAGACTTGCATTTACATCGCACTTTTCGCAAGCACCCAATGTGTCACCACTATCACAACTGCAATGGCCAGTTTGCACACAGCAAGCTCCCACAAGCAGCACTCTGACAATGACAAGATCACCTGTTTCTTGTGCTGTCGATTGAGGGATAAATATTGTCCAGGACACTGGAGGTAACTCCCCTGCTCTTCTTCGAAATTGTGTCATGGGATCTTTTACAGAGAGGGCCTTGGTTTAACATCTCCTCTAAAAGGGACCTCTGCCAGTGCTGCACCCCCTCAGTACTGCACTGGAGTGCCAGCCTAGATTCTTGTGCGCAAGCCCTGGAGTAGGACTTGAACGCAGAATCACAGGCAAAAGAGTCCTACAAACTAAGGCACAGCTCACACAAAGTAATCACCCAAAAACGTAAAAGATTAAAAGGTGTGGAATGAGCCATTTGGTTCATCGATCAACGCCTCAGAGATGAGCTGACAAGGCTTACATCTCTCGGCCCTCCTAATAGTCTTTCAGAACAATAATGATATTTGATCAGGTCTTGGGGCAGTGTGCATTTCTAATGAGCTCCTAAAGCTCACTAGACTGAGAAGCGTGAAGCCAATCCTGATTCCCAATGGGACACTGAGTGTATTTCATGGTTCCTCAGTGTGAATCTGGACCTTAATTAAGTAACTCAATAATAAAAACCCTGTGGTAAAATTCTGATTTTTTCTTTAAGAGAGAACTACTCAGATGCAGAAATGGAAAGTGGTTCCTGCGATATCGCTGTGAAACTTTCTTATGTACAGTGCTGTTTATTTCCATCCCCCTCCATTATTATATTCACAGCTTTGTGACTGCATGCATTTGTTGGTGTCACTTTGACTCCTTGTGCTCGGCCTCCCTTCCTCCCTCACCCACCCACGGCCCATTGCGCACCCACCTGCATTCCTCATCAGTCTGCTGTCTTCTCCGGCAAAGCGCAGTTTCTTTGTAAAGTTCTACCAGACCAAAAGGAGATGTTCCTTGAGAACGGAATTGCTGATTTTCTCTCAAAGACAGCAGATAATGTGGTACAAAGGGTTAACAGAATGGATATGCCAATCTATGGGGCACATGATGGTGTGGTATTGACATCATGGAGTCATGTGCCAGGTACTGTGGGTGGCAGACAGGCAGCCTTGAGGGGAGATGTGCCTTTCCTGTTATTCACTATGTACTTGCTGTAAATGGTGTACGTGAACCAGTTTTTGAGTAGATACCCTGATATGCCTACAGCTCTTCCTTGCTAGAACCCTGGCTTAGCACATTCTACAACAGGTAACATGTGAAAGCAAAGGGGTATTAGGAAGGGCCTAGGGATGGGAAATGGAGGGAGTGGAACAGGGACCCAGGTGGGCAAGTGAAAGCAAGGGAGTGAGTTGGCAACAGGCTTGGGCAGGGAGAATGATGGGGAGAGAGAAGTGGAGAGTGAGATGGGGAAGCAGAGGGAGAAAGAGAGACAGATCATGGAGAATGAGATTGGGGAGACTGAGCGCTCAGGGACAGACACAACAGTCCTACCAAACCCAGCAGCACCCACCCACAGCATACCTAAAACCAAGAGTCCCTCCCCACTACAGATAAACTGAATTAAGGCTCACTCACTTGCCACAATTGCTATAGACGTCATGCTTATCCAGAATTCATCGTCTCTAGAGTTCATCTCTGGAGATGGTGGCATAGTGGTATTGTCACTGGACTAGTAAGCCAGAGGCCCAGGCTAATGCTCTGGGGTCAATGGTTTAAATCCCACCATGGCAGCTGGTGGGATTTAAATTCAATTAATAATCTGGAATTATAAAGCTAGTTTCAGTAATGGTGACAATGACAACCATCATCGGTTGTTATGTCTGGTTCACTAATGCCCTTTAGGGAAGGAAATCTGCTGTCCTTACCTGGTCTGGCCTACATGTGACTCCAGAGCCACAGCAATGTGGTTGACTCTGAAATGGTGGAAGTGCAAATGTTTTCCTACCAAATGCACCTGGGCATTTAAAAAGGTAAGAAATGAATACTCAGTACACGCATTAGGGAATATTTGATAAGCAAGGTCACCCATTGTCATTATTCATGGAAAAATTGTCAGAGTTCTTAAATTTGATCAACAAAACACAGCTACAAGTTCCAGAATCAGCTGACCTGTTAGCACATTTTCTAAAAATGTATTAATTCATGGGCTGTGGACGTCGCTGGCTAGGCCAGCATTTATTGCTCATCCCTAATTTCCTTTGAGTAGGTGGTGGTGAGCTGCCTTCTTGAACCGCTGCAGTCCATGTGGTGTTAGGGAGGGAGTTCCAGGATTTTGACCCAGCGACAGTGGGCGGTATCTTCCGTTCCGGAGAATAAACTGGGAGGCGGGAGCGGAAATGAGAGTGACTTCTGCTTGGGGGAGGCAGGAAGGCTGGACGCATGTGACCTGGGCCTGATTAGCTCATTACATATGCATAAGCGAGGAGGTCAGTGAACCTCGTAGCAGGGGCAGGCAGGAAGTTACTGTCGAGTACCTACCTCGGGGAATCGAAGGCCCTGGTGCCATACTTAAAGGGAACCCAGACAGCCATTCACTCACTGTGGGCCAGGAGCTCCAGATTCTTAATCCATCAGGATGTCACAGAGCAGACAGCGCATGGCCCCACTGCTCAGTGAGGCCTCCCGGCATATTCTCCCCCCCACCACACTGGCTGTCCAGGGAAGGCAGGAGGTGCTGTTTCCCGGGGATGGCAGCAGGAGGCGCTCCTGCCTGAGCATGGCGGCCTGGACGGAGGTCGCAGCGGAGGTTAGTGCCTGTGGGGCCCACAAAAGAACTGTCCGTTCAGACAGGGATGAACCACCTGCTGTGCTTCGCTAGGGTAAGTGGCACCGTCTGCCCACTGCAAAGTGACACTCTTTGGGGCATCAGGCAGTGCAAGTGTGTGAGTGCACAGCGATGTCAAACAGGAGTTTGGGTAGCTGGGCTCAGCAGCAGATGTGACTTGTGCTCACAATGTGACCACTTCATTGTTCTATCAGCTGCAGGACATCCTGCCTGTTAATCACTTACTGGTCAGGGCTCAGGAGCTGACATGGACACGCAAGCTCCCAAACTGCTCATGCAGCCATTTTGGGATGGCCCTCAATCCTTCTGCCTGTCTGCGCCCATAACCAGAGGGAGCACGCCAAGGCGAGTGGCGGCATTCTGGATTTGAGAGTGCTCGGTGCCTCAGAGCCAAGAGGAGACTGCCGAGCTAGCCGGGAGGAGGGAGACTGCCGAGCTAGCCGGGAGGAGTGAGACCACCGAGCTAGCTGGGAGAAGTGAGACCACCGAGCTAGCCGGGAGGAGTGAGACCGCCGAGCTAGCCGGGAGGAGTGAGACCGCCGAGCTAGCCGGCAGGAGTGAGACTGCCAAGCTAGCCGGCAGGAGTGAGACCACCGAGCTAGCCGGCAGGAGTGAGACCACCGAGCTAGCCGGCAGGAGGGAGACCGCCGAGCTAGCCGGCAGGAGTGAGACCACCGAGCTAGCCGGGAGGAGCGGGACCGCCGAGCTAGCCGGGAGGAGGGAGACCACCGAGTCTGCTGTTATCAGAGGCGGCCACAGAGTGAGACCTGGTTTTAATAAGGGAGACTGCTTAGGCATCCACTAAATCTTTCTTTTCTCCATTCCACGTACCAGCAAGAAAAGGGGGACCACCACACACCCAGCTCCAACTCCCCCTCAAAGGAGGATGCCTCAGAATCCTCAGCGGACGCACCGTCATAGCGTTCACCTGCACCCTCCACCAGCGCAGTGACATTCACCTCAGCGGCTGCACGTTCTAGGGTAGGCCCAAGGTCACAATCTGGTGAGCACATCACTGACCCGGGTCCACAGCCGACAAAGGAAATAACAGCCGAGGCCTCTGGCTGACAGAGGGCTGCTGGAGACCAGGCCCCTGCTCAGCTCCATGCAGGTGACCAGCCTCCGGACTCAGCCATAAGAGACCTGACGGAGATGCAGAGGCAGGCAAGGGAACGTCAGGCAGCGATGCCAGAGGCCGTGCGCAGACTGGACCGAAGGCTGGAGGAGTCCATCCACTTTCTGTCTGATGTCGCGATGAGCACTTGGCTGCATCCATGGGGAGGGCGGCGGTTGCCTTGGAGACCCAGGTCCAGCAGAACACACAGTGGATGCCGGATATGCTGTCGGACCTGTACTCCCTCACTCTAGCCATGGGTGCAGTGCAGGTGTCCAGGTGCCCCTTCTCCTCAAGGAGTCAGGGAGCTGCCATTGGGCACCCACAGGGAGGAGGAGCACCCGCCAGGCATCCCGGGACCTTCATCCCAGGACACTGGAAGGGTGCCTGCCACTCCACTCCCCCCTCCTGCCGGTTTGTGACTACTGAATATTCTAACATGAGGATGGGTTAAATAATGGCCATTTGTGAGTGCGCGTCCTGGACGTGCAACATGCAACCCATTACCGGCAGCCCACCAGGTTCAGAGCTCTGAGAATGGCGTCTGCACAGAGTGTGCAGCGAGGCCAGTGCACCTCCTGCTGCTGTTGCCCTGATGTGAGATGTGGGCGGATGCAAAGGAGTCCTCAAGGGGAGTTAAAGAGGCTGTGTGAGTGGCAAGGAACACCGTGGGTAAGTTCAAGGCTCAAAAAACTGAAGCTCTCCACTGTGGTCTGAACAACAGGAAACCAGGGGCAGAATGTTTAGCTGGGCAGGCGGGTGTGTCCCCAACCCGATCGGACGCAAAGTCGCTTGAGCTGACGTTGGGCGAGCGTCCCCACCTCATCCTGCACTCGCGCGATATTTCGGTCAGCGGGCACGTGCAAAGGTTGGAAGCAACACCTTACGGCAATTTTTGGGGAGACGATGGTGAAGTGGTATTGTCGCTGGACTAGTAATCCAGAGACCGAGGGTAATGACCTGGGGACCCGGGTTTGAATCCCAACACACCAGGTGGTGGAATTCGAATTAAAAAAATAACCAAAATTAAAAGTCTAATGATGACCACAAAACCATTGTGGATTGTTGTAAAAACCCATCTGGTTCACTAATGCTCTTCAGGGTAGGAGATCTGCCATCCTTACCTGGTCTGGCCTATGTGTGACTCCAGACCCACAACAATGTGGATGCCTCTGAATAAGGGCAATTAAGGATGGGCATTAAATGCTGGCTTAGCCAGCGACGCCCACATCCCATGAGTGAATTTAAAAATAATTAAGAGGCTGGTTAAGGTAATTAAAGGTGCAATTGTCTCCGATTTTTCATGATCCGTCCAGCCTGACAGTTGGTGGACAGGCAAATCGGCCAGGGGGGTTTCGTAATTTTCATGAAACATCATCCACAGTCGGGATGAGGTTCCTGTTATTATATGAAAGGAAAAGAAAAATCTGTGGACAGCGTTTCTTTCGCGCATGTGTTCAGGTGGCTGATTGCGACGCTTTTCCCCTGATTTTAAAAGAACTTTATTTAAGGCTTTTCGGGCCTTCAGCTCCCTGACGCAGCTCTCTGCCTTCAGGCAGCTTTCTGTCAGCGGCTGCCCTCCTCCCGCCCCCACCCCGGCAGCGCTGAGCTCCTCAGCTTGCCTTTCACGCTGGATGGCCGCTAATTGGCCAGCCAGCCTGGAGTCGTGGTTGGGGGCCAATCGCGGTCAGTGGTCCGTTTCCCAGCCGCGCCTGGGCCCGCTGATTTCACCGGCCTGCCGAGCTGAAAATTCAGGCCTAGAGGTTTCCCCAGATGTTAGGAGAATAATGGGGTGTGAATGTCCATTCGTTCCTGGCTGTCCCTGTTACATTGTTAATATGCAGGTGAAGGCTGGAAGTAAAGAGGCAGAGGGCAAGTGGGCCATGATTGCAAGAGGGATTGAGTGTAGGATTAAAGAGGTGTTTGCGCAACAGAAACAAAAATTGCTGGAAAAACTCAGCAGGTCTGATGGCGCCTGTGGAGAGAAAGACAGAGTTAACGTTTCGAGTCCGTATGACTCTCCAGAACTGTGAAACCTCACATGGAGGTTTGTTTGGCCTGCTCGTCTCCTTGTCAAGAGGAGGAATTTCTTTTATTCATTTATAGGGTGTGGGCTGTGCTGGCCAGACCAGCATTTATTGCCCATCCCTAATTGCCCTTGAGAAGGTGGTGGTGAGCTGCCTTCTTGAGCTGCTGCAGTCCATGTGGTGTAAGTACACCCACAGTGCTGTTAGGAAGGGAGTTCCAGGATTTTGGCCCAGCGACAGTGAAGGAAGAGCGATATATTTCCAAATCAGGATGGTGAGTCACTTGGAGGGGAATTTGCAGGTGGTGGTGTTCCCATCTACGTGCTCCCCTTGTCCTTCTAGATGGTAGTGGTTGTTGGTTTAGAAGGTGCTGTTTAAGGAGCCTTGATGAATTCCTACAGTGCATCTTGTAGATGGTACACACTGCTGCTACTGTGCGTCGGTGGTGGAGGAAGTGAATGTTTGTGAATGTGTTGCCAGTCAAGTGGAGCTGCTTTGTCCTGGATGGTGTCCAGCTTCTTCAGTGTTGTGGGAGCTGCACTCATCCAGGCAATTGGAGAGTATTCCATCACACTCCTGACTTATGCTTTGTAAATGGTGGACAGGCTTTGGGGAGTCGGGGGTGAGTTACTCGCCGCAGGATTTCTAGCCTCTGACCTTCTCTTGTAGCCACAGTATTTAAATGGCTAGTGCAGTTCAGTTTCTAGTCAATGGTAACCCCCATGATGTTGATAGTGGGGGCTTCTGTAATGGTAATGCCATTGAACATCAAGGGGTGATGTTTGGATTCTCTCTTGTTGGAGATGGTCATTGTTTGGCGCGAATGTTACTTGCCACTTGTCAGCCCAAACCTGGCTATTGTCCAGGTCTTGCTGCATATGGACAAAGACTACATATACCTCGCATATTGACCTCGCATAAAGGGTTTGCAACCAAAGTGCACCGGGCTTCAAAAAAGGACCAGGGTATTTTCCCATGAGGTGTGAGCAGGCAGAATGGGCCTGTGTGCTGAATCATGCAGAGAACTGAGAGACTATCCATGTGAAACATGAAGTGCTTAGCAGGGTCAATGCAGGAAAGATGTTTATCTTGGCTGGAGTGTCAGAATGATGGAACACAGTCTCACAATAATACTAAGGCCACCTGGGACTGAACTTTGTAGGACAGCTTACACTTCCTGGAATCTGCTAGCGATTAGATTGTCCCAGGCCTGCCTGCCATGTTTTACCCTTGCTAGGGCCTCTGCACATTCCACCGCAACATCCTAGCCCTTGTCATCACCATCCCCTTCACTGTCCTCATCGTCGGAGGAATGACCTCGGCAAAGGCTGGAGTGAAGGCTGGGAAATGGAGGCAGGGTCAGAGGGGAAGGGCGGGAGGGTGTCCAGAGAGAGAAGCCAGGCTGTCCGGCCTTGTTTAGGAAGGTGTCCGGGGAGAGAAGCCAGCCTGTCCAGGCCTTGTTTAGGAAGGTGTCCGGAGAGAGAAGCCAGGCTGTCCAGGCCTTGTTTAGGAAGGTGTCCGGGGAGAGAAGCCAGGCTGTCCAGGCCTTGTTTAGGAAGGTGTCCGGGGAGAGAAGCCAGCCTGTCCAGGCCTTGTTTAGGAAGGTGTCCGGAGAGAGAAGCCAGGCTGTCCAGGCCTTGTTTAGGAAGGTGTCCGGGGAGAGAAGCCAGGCTGTCCAGGCCTTGTTTAGGAAGGTGTCCGGGGAGAGAAGCCAGGCTGTCCGGACCTTGTTTAGGAGGATAAGCATGTCATGTGTGTCTTGGTCCTGTTGTAGGCCACTGAATGCCTGCTCTGGGCAGTGGGTGAGGTGGAGAGATGGGTCTAAAGGGTAAGGTCGGTGAGCTCGAGACATTGGTTTGAATAAGATTACTGGGAGGCAGAGGGTACAGTTACAGTCAGAGGGGGGATTTGGACCAGGTAGGGTGGAAGTGCTCGGCTCATGGGGAGGTAGTGGATGGTCTCATGGTGGTGGTGGGGGTTGTTGTGGAAAGTCAGGGTACAGCTGGGCTCGAGAAGGAGAGGGGTCATGTTCAGGAGGGGCATGAGCACATCGACAGTAATGGGAACAGTTATGGGGAGAGCTGGCATCTCCACGTGAATAATAATAAAGCCCAGGGTAACAGGGGGAGGCTGAATGGTTATAGGAGGGAGTGGAATGACAAAGCTGTGATTATGTAGGAGGATGGGGGTATCTCGTTGGGTAACAGCGGGAGGATAGATGATGCTTGACACGCTGACAAACCTCACTTGCACCATGCTGAAGCTGTCAAGGTTGTTGCGCAGTTCGTAAAACCTCTCAAGCGTTCAATATGGGAGGAGTCTCCTTTTGGGTGGGAGGGGTTAATGCCTCTTCTTTTAGGCCAAGCAGAGGGGCACCCCATTAAATATTAGTTCACTTCATGGAGGACCAGGCCTGGCTGCGTCCATCTCTCGAGGTTCCAATGCCCAGTAAACCAGCATTGCTCCATGGGTTGCATTCCAGCGAGCACACATCATGAACTGCTGTTCATTCTGTGCGATTTGGTATCTGCTGCTGTCAGAGGCAGGGATGAGTGGAAGGAGAATGGTGGATGGCAGCAAATTCCCAACTCCAAACCTCCATCCTCCCTGGCAAATGACCATGGCTAACAAGAGCTCATTTGGTGAGTCTTTCTATGCTGCCAAGGCAACGGTCTCTCCACAGAGTCTCGAGGGTAATGGAGGCAAGCGGAATAGTGTCTGATGGAGGGTTCTCGCTCATGGCTGTCATCATCCTGGTCAATAGCAAATGTCTCCATGCACAGTCATATATGAACAGGAGAAACACTCATCTGTGATCCTCCATGATGTTCTTCACCTGGTAGGGGTGGGGCAGGGGTGCCATGTCCAGACAGCTGCCAGGCACAGGGCTTAGCATTGGCTTAGAGGCTCAGAGATGGAGCCTATAAGAATATGCTGACTAGATGGATCACTGCAATTCATTCAGCGATCTACATGAGGCCTAGATGATGCAGGCTCCAAGGAACCCTGCCTTTCTACTGGCTCTGGTCAAGATGAGGAGGAACTGTGCAGGTTAGCCCAGGGCCAGGAGGAGCAACAGCCAGTGCAGCAAGAGGCAGGGGAGCATCAAGGAGGTCAGGATGCTGGTGACCAGGGGCCAGCACGATGGTGAGCATCGGCCTGAGCTCGGGTCAATCGCCTATGGTGCAGCTACCTGCAGACGAGAGAAAGGCAATGCCAGAGGCGCCTTAGGATATTGCAGAATGTGGGTGCTCACCTATGCTAGCTTCTTCATGAAGACCTGCGTCCACAAGGAGGCAATCCCATGCCGGTGGTATTAAAGGTCACCGCCACCCTAAGCTTCTTCGCCAGTGGTTCCTTCCAGGGCTCCACTGGGGGTCCTGTGCGGCATTTCCCAGTAACCGACGCACAAGTGCATCCGGGAGGTAACAGAGGCCCTCTTCAGGAGAGTGCGCCAACTTTTCCAATTCCACTTGGATCCCGAAAGCCAGGATGCCAGAGCGTTGGATGTTGTAGTAATCGCAGGATTCTCACAATCGCAGGGGGCTATTGACTGCACGTATGTGGCTTTGAGAGCTCCCTCGCATCAGCCAAATACATTCATCAATAGGTGATCTTTGAACATGCCGCTGAGCTGTGCTCACACCAGACAAGCCCTGCGTATTTGTGCTCGATTCTCAGGGAGCTGTCACGATGCCTACATTCTGAACCACAAGTTTTTGAAGGGCCTCGACGATTGCAGGACTGGCTCCTTGAGGACAAAGGGTGCCCCCGGATGACGCCAGTTTGCCATCTGCAGAGTGCCCCTGAGAAGAGCTACAATGCCGCACTTGCCTCCATAAGAGCCACTACTGAGATGGCAATAGGCCTCCTAAAGATGAGGTTCAGATGTTTGGACCCTTTAGGTGGGCCTTTCCAATACTCCCCGCACAGAGTGTCCCTGATCACCGTTGTTTGCTGCGCTCTGCACAACTTTGTGTTACAAAGGAAGAATGTCTTGGCAGAGGGAGACTTAGAAGACCCTTAGATGACCTAGCACAGCTTTGTCTATTGGCATCCGTTCTCAGTCAAGGGCTGACATTTCTGAACGGTCCCGAAGTAGGATGAAGCAGTGCCCACTCACTCCAAAGTCCAGGAAGAAGTCAACCTCATCAGGTGCATGGTTGAAGTTCTCACTATGGGAGAACTTAATTTGGAGGGACCACTTAATCCTGGTGAGCTGGCCTTTTAATGAGCGTGCATGATATGCAAATGTATGCAAAAAGGCTTCCTGACATTGATCACCGGGAAGCTCGACCCACCTTAAAAGCCTTGAGAACTTATTCGCTCCCCATTGCAGGTGGGCCCGGAAGACTCCGCTCAGTGAAGGAAAGGCGATTTGGTTCCAAGTCAGGGTGGTGTGTAGCTTGGAGGGGAGCTTGTTGGTTATGTTGTTCTGATGTGTTCCGTGCTTTTGCCCTTTCAGGCAGCAGAATTCTTGGGGTGGAATCGTCCGTGCCCGCTGGGGTCGGGCGTGTTCGGCGGCGTGAGTGGACAATATGGCGAGAAGGCCAAAAATCGGTTTCATGACGTCATGAAACCAGTTTGCGAGCGTCTGCTCAGCCTGTTGATGGCGGGCTGCCTTCCCTGCCATCAGACGTTGGGAACCTCATTGTAAAACATCAACATATCATTATAAGGCCAGCCCACCGGACGTATCCCCCCGACTGGATCATCCACCCACATCGGCAGGAAAACACACCGGTGCAGAACACCTCTTGACAAGTGTGACGTGCAGAAGTCGGGACTTACTGCCAGGGCCTTGCCCACATTGTGGACATCCGAGGAGCAGAAGATGCTGGAGCCCGAAAGCAATGGGATCCTGGAGGAATGTCCATGGCATGCTGGGTGGATCCTCATGGACATGGCTCTGCTGCGATGTCCACAGAAGTTGGAAAGTCAGCGTTGATGCTCACAACGGTTGATGGTCAAGGGGGTGGCTGTCCTCTTTTGCAGGCCACTGGCTCTGACCACAGCTGCCACCACGTCCCATGCTGGACTGGTGATGCAACTGCCTATCCTCCGGCCAGAGTGGGGGTAGAGGACATCACGGCGCCTCTCCCATGATGTTCAAAAGCCGCTTGAGGGATGTGCTACCACACCTGGGGGCTGCAGTTTTCTTGCCTTTTGGGGTCAACCTGTCTTCCGTGCAGCAGTCGTGGTCTGGAAGCACTGAGATGTGTACGTGCAGCTGGTCTTTAAATATGGTGCCTGGCGTGATGAAGCAGTGAGGTGATGGCGTGGCGGGTGAATGAGTGCCCACCCGCCATGGAAATGGTGTGTTTCCTGGGAATGCATAATTAATTTGGCGGGTTCGGGACAATACGACGTGAAAAGCTGCCATTGCGGCCTGCAGGTAAAACGACATTTTAGCCGTCTGCTACAGCACTTAGTGCAAATCTGGGATGATTCTGCCCTTGGGATTTGAAGTTGCTGTTGAAGAATCATCAGCGGGATTTTCCATTCCGGCTGCTGAAATTCCCGCCCAAAGTCAACTGACTTTTGGCTGCTCTCCAAACTTTCCGGTCCCGCCAGTGCCAATTCCCACCACAGGTGGGACTGGAAAGACCCGGCTGTTGTCTATTACATGCCCATCATCCCTGCTGCTGTAAGACAACATTGCGTTGAAACCAGGGAGATCTGGGAGCAATATATGAATATAGATGCAAGCATCACACTTGCTTCCTGTCACACTTTAGTTCATCAGTAAAGTAATGGAAGGGGTCATCAACAGTGTTATCAAGCGGCACTTGCTTAGCAATAACCTGCTCACTGACACTGGGTTTGGGTTCCACCAGGGCTACTCATTCCTGATCTCATTACAGCCTTGATTCAAACATGGACAAAAGAGCTGAACTCCTGAGGTGAGGTGAGAGTGACTGCCATTGACATCAAAGCAGCATTTGACTGAGTGTGGCATCAAGGAGCCCTAGCAAAGCTGGGCTCAATGGGAATCAGGCAGAAATTTCTCTGCTGGTTGGACTCATACCTAGCACAAAGGAAGATAGGTGTGGTTGTTGGAGGTCAATCATCTCGGCTCCAGGACATCACTGCAAGGTTGGGCTTTGGTAATGTCCAGGGTAATGTCCTAGGCCCAACCATCTTCAACTGCTTCATCAATGACCTTCCTTCCATCATAAGGTCAGAAGTGGAGATGTTCACTGATGAATGCACAATGTTCAGCATCATTCGTGATTCCTCAGATACTGAAGCAGTCCATGTCCAAATGCAGCAAGACCTGGACGATATCCAGGGAGGCAATGGCATTTTGGTATTGTCACTGGACTAGTAATCCAGAGATCCAGGGCAATGCTCTGGGGACCTGGGTCGAATCCAACCATGACAGATGGTGGAATTCGAATTCAATAAAAATCTGGAAATATAAGTCTAATGGTGACCATTGTTGATTGTTGGCCCCCATTTCGGGAAGGAAATCTGTTGTCCTTACCTGGTCTGGCCTACGTGTGACTCCGGACAGCAATGTGGTTAACTCATAAATGTCCTAACAAACTGCTACAAAGTGGGAACCGGACGAACCACCTGGCATCGACCTAATCGACCTAGCCTAGCCATTGGAAAAGACAACAGCAAACTCAGCCCCATCGACCCCGCAAAGCCCCCCTTACTAACATCTGGGGACTAGTGCCAAAATTGGGAGAGCTGCCTGACAGACTAGTCAAGAAACAGCCTGTCATAGACACGGAATAGTCATACACATGGAATCATACCTTACAGATAATGTCCCAGACTCCACCATCGCCATCCCTGGGTAGCACCCTCCCACCGGCAGGACAGATCCAGCAGAGCTGGCGGCACAGTGGTATACAGTCGGGACGGAGTTGCACTAGGAGTCCTCAACATCGACTCCGGACCCCATGAAATCTTACGGCATCAGGCCAAACATGGGCAAAGAAACCTGCTGATTACCACATACCGCCCTCCCTCAGCTGATGAATCAGTGCTCCTCCAAGTTGAACACCACTTGGAGGAAGCACTGAGGGTGGCAAGGGTGCAGAATGTATTCTGGGTGGGGGACTTCAATGTTCACCACCAGGGGTGGCTCAGTAGCACCACTACTGACTGAGCTGGCCGAGTCCTAAATGACATAGCTGCTAGACTGGGTCTGCGGCAGGTGGTGAGGGAAGCAACAAGAGGGAAAAACATACTTGACCTCATCCTCACCAACCTGCCTGCCACAGATGCATCTGTCCATGACAGTATCGATAGGAATGACCACTGCACAGTCATTATGGAGACGAAGTCCTGCCTTCACATTGAGGATACCCTCCATTGTGTTGTGTGGCACTACCATTGTGCTAAATGGGATAGATTTCAAACAGATTTAGCAATTCAAAACTGGGCATCCATGAGGCGCTGTGGGCCATCAGCAGCAGCAGAACTGTACTCATGCATAATCTGTAACCTCATGGCCTGGCATATCCCCCACTCTACCATTACCATCAAGCCAGGGGATCAACCCTGATTCAATGAAGAGTGCAGGAGGGCATGCCAGGAGCAGGCCCAGGCATACCTAAAAATGAGGTGTCAACCTGGTGAAGCTTTAGCACAGGACTACTTGCATGCCAAACAGCATAAGCAGCAAGTGATAGACAAAGCTAAGCAATCCCACAACCAACGAACCACATCCAGCCGTAAATGGTGGTGGACAATTAAACAACTCACTGGAGGAGGTGGCTCCACAAATATCCCCATCCTCAATGATGGGGGAGCCCAGCACAGCAGTGCAAAAGATAAGGCTGAAGTATTAGCAACAATCTTCAGCCAGAAGTGCCGAGTGGATGATCCATCTCAGCCTCCTCCAGAGGTCCCCAGCATCACAGATGCCAGTCTTCAGCCAATTTGATTCACTCCAAGTGAAATCAAGAAATGGCTGAAGGTGCTGGATACTACAAAAACTATGGGCCCTGACAATATTCTGGCAATAGCACTGAAGACTTGTGCTCCAGAACTTGCCATGCCCTAGCCAAGCAGTTCCAATACAGTGGGTAGTGAGTAAAATTTTAGAGTCCATTATAAAAGATTTAATAGCTGAGCACTTGGAAAACAGTGGCAGAATTGGACAGGGTCTGCATGGATTTACGAAAGTGAAATTATGCTTGACAAATCTACTGGAATTTTTCGAGGATGTAACTAGTAGAGTTGATGAGGGGGAGCCAGTGGATGTGGTTTATTTGGACTTTCAGAAGGCTTTCGACAAAGTCCCACATAAGAGATTAGCGTGTAAAATTAAAGTGCATGGGATTGGGGGTAGTGTATTGAGATGGATAGAAAACTGATTGGCAGACAGGAAACAAAGAGTAGGAATAAACGGGTCTTTTTCCGAATGGCAGGCAGTGACTAGTGGGGTACCGCAGGGATCGGTGCTGGGACCCCAGTTATTCACAATATATATTAATGATTTAGATGAGGGAACTAAATGCAATATCTCCAAATTTGCAGATGACACAAAGCTGGGTGGGAGGGTGAGCTGTGAGGAGGATGCAGAGATGCTTCAATTTGATTTGGACAAGCTGAGTGAGTGGGCAAATGCATGGCAGATGCAGTATAATGTGGATAAATGTGAGGTTATCCACTTTGGTAGCAAAAACAGGAAGGCAGATTACTATCTGAATGGCTATAAATTGAGAGAGGGGAATGTGCAACGAGACCTGGGTGTCCTCGTACACCAGTCGCTGAAGGTAAGCATACAGGTGCAGCAGGCGGTAAAGAAGCCAAATGGTATGTTGGCCTTCATAGTGAGAGGATTTGAGTACAGGAGCAAGGATGTCTTGCTGAAATTATACAGGGCCTTGGTGAGACCACACCTGGAATATTTTGTGCAGTTTTGGTCTCCTTATCTGAGGAAGGATGTTCTTGCTATAGAGGGAGTGCAGCGAAGGTTTATCAGACTGATTCCTGGGATGGCGGGACTGACATATGAGGAGAGATTGAGTCGATTAGGATTATATTCGCTGGAGTTCAGAAGAATGAGGGGGGATCTCATAGAAACTTATAAAATTCTAACAGGACTAGATTGGGTAGATGCAGGAAGGATGTTCCCGATGGTGGGGAAGTCCAGAGCCAGGGGTCACAGTCTGAGGATACTCATTTAGGACTGAGTTGAGGCAAAGTTTCTTCACCCAGAGAGTGGTGAACCTGTGGAATTCGCTACCACAGAAAGTAGTTGAGGCCAAAATATTGTATGTTTTCAAGAAGGAGTTAGATGGAGTGAAAGGAGTGAAAGGGATCAAAGGATATGAGGAGAAAGCAGGAGTAGGCTATTGAGTTGGATGATCAGCCATGATCATAATGAATGGCGGAGCAGGCTCGAAGGGCCGAATGGCCTACCCCTGCTCTTAATTTCTATGTATGATTCTATGTATTTACAACGCTGGCATCTACCCGGCTCTGTGGAAATTTGCCCAGGTATGTCCTGTACACAAAAAGCAGGACACATTGAACCCAGCCAATTACCCCCCCATCAGTATACTCTTGATCATCAGTAAAGTAATGGAAGGGGTTATCAACAGTGCTATCAAGCGGCACTTGCTTAGCAATAACCTGCTCACTGACGCCCAGCTTGGGTCCTGCCAGGGCCACTCAGCTCCTGACCTCATTACAGCCTTGGTTCAAACATGGACAAAAGAGCTGAACTCTCGAGGTGAGGTGAGAGTGACTGCCCTTGACATCAAGGCCTCATTTGACCGAGTGTGGCATCAAGGAGCCCTAGCAAAACTGGAGTCAATGGGAATCAGGGGGAAAACTCTACGCTTTTTGAAGTCATACCTAGCACAAAGGAAGATGGTTGTGGTTATTGGATGTCAGTCATCTCAGCTCCAGGACATCACTGCAGGAGTTCCTCAGGGTAGTGTCCTTGGCCCAACCATCTTCAGCTGCTTCATCAATGACCTTCCTTCCATTATAAGGTCAGAAGTGGGGATGTTCGCTGATGATTGCACAACTTTCAGCATCATTCGCGACTCCTCAGAAACTGAGGCAGTCCATGTCCAAATGCAGCAAGACCTAGACAATATCCAGGCTTGGGCTGACAAGTGGCAAATAATATTCACGCCATACAAGTGCCAGGCAATGACTATCTCCAACAAGAGAGAATCCAACCATCATCCCTTGACATTCAATGGCATAATCATCACTGAGTCCCCACTATTGACATCCTGAGTGTTACCATTGACCAGAAACTGAACTCAACTAGCCATATAAGTACTGTGGCACAAGACCAGGTCAGAGGCTAGGAATCCTGTAGTGACTAACTCATCTCCTGACTCCCCAAAGCCTGTCCACTATCTACAAGGCACAAGTCAGGAGTGTGACAAAATACTCTCCACTTGCCTGGATGAGTGCAGCTCCAACAACACTCAAGAAGCTCCAGGACAAAGCAGCACCACTTGATTGGCATCCCATCCACAAACATTCACTCCCTCCACCATTGACACACTGTGGCATCAGTGTGTACCATCTACAACATGCACTGCAGGAATTCACCAAGGCTCCTTAGACAGCACCTTCCTAACCCATGACCATTACCATTTAGAAGGACAAGGGCAGCAGACAGATGGCAACACCATCACCTCGAAATTCCCCATCAAGCCACTCACCATCCTGACTTGGAAATATATCACCGTTCCTTCACTGTCGCTGGGTCAAAATCCTGGAACTCCCTCCCTAACAGCACCTTGGGTGTACCTACACCACATGGACTGCAGCGGTTCAAGAAGGCAGCTCACCACCACCTTCTCAAGGGCAATTAGGGATGTGCAATAAATGCTGGCCCAGCCAGCGAAGCCCATATGAAAATGAATTTAAAAAGTTGTCATACTTCATTATATTTTATGAACGAGACCACAAACATCTATTAGTGAAATATAAATATTGGATGACATTGCTGCACACCCCCATTTCATATGCAGACAATGTTCATAATAGCCAACAATCAAGTCATTTTGTTCAGAAGGGAGTTAAGTTCTTCTTGTGTGCGATGGGTTTAATGGGAACTTTTCAGGACAGTGGACAATGAACCTTGTGCAAAAGATGCAGCAAGTCTAATTCAACAACATTTATTGCTGCAAAACAATCCCTCCACCACATGCTACACTGAAAACAGGAGGAGCTGAACTCATCTGATGAATTCTGCCAGGAATATTCAGTAGATGTGCAACGAGTAAAGTCCATCTAGCAACTACCTGCGCACTCACCCAACCTGTCTCCAAAGATCAGGTCTTTAGCTGTGGAACATTACATAACTGAGGAGATGCTCATTAAAGCTCTTAAGGGAATCATCTCCAATTAGTCACTATTGCTTTCATGGTTCTCAGGGGATCCCAACTGTTGGTTTATGGGTTCCTCAACTCTTCCTCTGTGCTTGGAGACCAGCACAGTGAGCTTTATAATTGCAACAGGGTCCCTATAGTCTTTTGCATGAGCAAAAGGCTGACTGGAAGTACACATTGCTTATTCTTTGGGTACTTAGCTCTTTGGTGTAGCCTGAAGCATCTCTTTAAATTAATTCTGAAATACCAGGTGCTGCTGTTGATGGCTACATTTTGTTTCAAATGATCAATTAGTAACTTGTGCATTTTATAGACCCTGTAGTCAGTGAAATCACCAATCTCTCCCACAGCACAAAGTCAGCCTTTGTTTTAAACCCCCGCCCAAACCTCGCACTTCAGAATGTTGTAAGAAACCTGGAATGAATGGAAAATATTAAGGAGATCTTCAGTTCTGATTAGGTGGGTTTTGTTAACTGTTGAAATTGGTGGGTTTTGTTAACTGTTGAAATCGGTGGGTTTTGTTAACTGTTGAAACACTGCCACTTGTTGCCCAGAGAGCGACAAGAAAAGCAGGAGACAATCTCTCAATCCCCTTGCCCACCCCCACCTTCCCGGCTATACCCTTCCCAGGAATAGCTACATTTGGGTTTTAGTTCATTGGCCTGTAAAACAAAAACAGTATTTTGTCTGAAGTCATCAAATGCCATCAATGCCAAAACGCAGGAATAAATTTCACTGGCTGGTTGCTGGGGGTACAGGATGCTTTGTTCCTAGCAGTTGTGGCTCTGCAGCGCAAAATGACCAATAATCTGAGTGGACAAGTTGGCAGGAAATCTTGTTCAGAGAGGTCACAAGGTGTGGGGAGTAGCACACTGGTGAAGTAAAAGGCTAGGGTTAAGGCCCCATGTTGAAGTAGAGGGAACTTTGTTTTGTATCTAGCTGGGGTTTTAATTGGCCAAAGCGTGCCTGACAATGATCCCTGAATTGGGATAACAGCTCCATTTCCCAGTGTTAAAACAATGGGGGTGTGAGCAGTGGCCACTTTGAGTGTGTTTGGTTCCAACTGGGCACTCCACAGTGAGTTCCTATACTACTTCCTTCTCTTACTGTCTCCATGTCTCTAAAAACAATTTTTATTCAACTCTGAAGTGCCTTCAACCAGCTGACCACACTACAATTGTCGAAAAAGCAGACTGTTGGAAAATGGGCATCCACTGAGCAAATCTACAGTCAGAGACAGTAAATAATCTGCCTTAGAAAGCCTTCAATGTTTCAGTGTGGTTCAAACCACAAATACAATGTTCTGAATAAAATTTATATCAATTATAATGCCTTTCAGAAAGGGAAGCATGAAAGCAGCCTATAGTTCTTGACAAAAGGATTTTCACAGAATCACAGAATTTTAACAGCAGAGAAGGAGGCCATTCGGCCCATTGTGTCAGCACTGGCTCTCCAAATGAGCATTATGATTTAGTGCCATTGCCCTGCCTTTTCCCCCGTACCCCTGCATCTTGTTTCTATTCAAATAATTACCCAATGCCCCCTTGAATGCCTCGATTGAACCTGCTTCCACCACACTTCCAGGCAGTGCATTCCAGACCCGAACCACTTGTTGTGTGAAAAAGTTTTTTCTCACGTCACATTTGCTTCTTTTGCAAATCACTTTAAATCTGTGCCCTCTCGTTCTTGATCTTTTTATGAGTGGGAACAGCTTCTTCCTCTCAACTCTGTCCAGACTCCTCATGATTTTGAGCATCTCTATCAAATCTCCTCTTAACCTTCTTCTCTCCAAGGGGAACAGTCCCAATCTCTCCAATCTATTCTCATAGCTGAACTTTCTCATCCCTGGAACCATTCTTGTAAACCTTTTCTGCACTCTGTCCAATGTGTTCACATCCTTCCTATAATGTGGCGCCCAGAACTGTACACAATACTCCAGCTGAGGTCTAATGAGTATCTTATAAAATTCAGCATAACCTCCTTGCTCTTGTACTCTATGCCCCTATTAATAAAGTCCAGAATACTATTAACTGCTCTCTCCACCTGTCCTGCCACCTTCTATGATCTAAGCACATATACACCCAGATATTTCTGCTCCTGCACCCCCTTCAAAATTTCACCCCTTATTTTCTATTGTCTGTCCATGTTCTTCCTACAAAAATGCATCACCTCACACTTATCCGCTTTGAATTTCATCTGCCCACTCCACCAACTTGTCTATGTCCTTTTGAAATTCTACTCTATCCTCCTCGCAGTTCACAGCACTCCCAAGCTTCATATCATCCGCAAACTTTGAAATTGTCCTCTGCACACCAGGATCTAGATCATTAATATATATCACAAAAAGCAAGGGCCCCAAGACCGACCCCCGGGGAACTCAACTACAAACCTTCCTCCAGTCCGAAAAACATCCATTGACCATTACTGTCTGCTTTCTATTTTTCAGCCGATTTTGCATCCAAGTTGCTACAGTGCCTTTTATTCCATGTTCAATAACAAGTCTGTTGTGTGGCACCGTATCTGATGCCTTTTGAAAGTCCATGTACACCACATCAACAGCATTACCTTTATTGACCTTTTCTGTTAATTTTTCAAAAAACTCCAGCAAGTTAGTTAAACATGATTTCCCCTTTAGAAACCCATGCTGGCTCTTCCTTATCAGCCTATATTTTTCCATGTGACTACTAATTCTGTCCCGAATAATTGTTTCTCATTTTATCATGCATTAGCAATGTCCACATGGACTGGAGCAGTTCAAGAAGATGACTTTTCAAGAACACCTTCTCAAGGACAATGAGGGATGGGCAATAAATGCTGGCCTAGCCAGTGATGCCCATATGCTGTGAAAGAATTTTTAAAAAAGTAGAGGTAAAGGGTGGATTCTTAAACTGAAAACCAGAAACACATTACTTAAGAAATGTTAAACTAATTTGCATCTTGCCTCCTCCACCAAACACACCTGCAAGTTTGCCTACTGGGATAGATATTCGGCTTGAAATCAATAGAAATAGAAACCGAAGGGTGAGCGAAAATAGCTGCCAAATTGCTACTGTCTGACCCGCACTACTGCCCAGTTTCCACTTTATACACCAATGTTTCTAAAGAGCTCTTTCCATACATCATATCTAAATTCAGAACGTAACTGTCCTCCTCATCTGATTCATAGGATAATCCTTTCATTATTTACATAAAGTTACATAGAATCGATAGCACAGAAACTGGTCTTTTTGTTCCGACTGCTCTGTTCAAGTGTTTATAGTTCACGTGTGTCTCTTCCCACTTAAATTACTTCTTCCCATCCTGTTCCCCATGTCCCTCTGTTTTCTTCTCCATCATCACCTCCCCTTAAAAATGTGTTAATGCTACCTGATTCACATGGTAGTCAATTGCACATCACTCTCAGTACAAAGAAATTCCTTCTAAATTGATCTGTTAATTGTGACCTAAAGCTTATGCTCTCTTGTTGCCCACAATTAGATCCACCCTGTCAAACCTTGTTGCAATTTTAAAGAGCTCTATCAGGTCTTCTCTTAATTGCTTTTCTCTTTGGGAGCTCCAGACTGTTCAAACCTTCTTCATAGTTCTGGTAACATCCTTGTAATTTTTTTTCCTGCACTTTCTCCAATGTTTCAATCTTCTTTTTATATTTTGCAGACTGGATCTGCTCACAGTACTCTGAGTATGGTCTAAGCCAAGCCAATTCTGGGCACTGCACTTTAGGAAGGGTGTGAAGGCAATGGAGAGAGTGCAGAAAAGATTCAAAGGCTAATCCGGCAGTATCAAGGAAATTCACATCTCATTATCTCTGAAGAGACGCTAACAGCCCCTGTGGGCTGCAGAGACCAAATTCAAAGGGAACCATATCAAGGCCATCTGAATTTCAGAGCCCAGAATGGCTAACTGGGGTCTACTCATCTACTAGGACAAAGAGCCCTGCAACCTTCCTTTCAAATTCTTAATAGTTGGAACCCAGACAAAGGCATATATATCCTTTGTCAAAGCCAAAGTGGAGATGTGGTAGTCATGTGACATGACCATCCCCCCCTCCCCCGCCCCCCACCACCCACCCTTAGCCAGTGGAGCTGCAAAGCTTAGTCTGCCATCTTCCATCTACCAAGCAGCAGCATAGAAAAGGGGCTCTGTCCAGGTTTGAATGCCTGGCCCCATCTACACTGTTTATGACTGGAACTACTAGACCTTTTGTACCATCGCCCAAAGACTGATTCATCCATGCGGACCTATCTCAGTGTGAAAGTTATCACTACAGGAAAAGTGAATTATCCAGCCAGTTTTCAGTCTGCTGACCTCTGTGAAGGATTACACCATTGGACTTTGATTCTGGATCCTGGACACATGTGAAACAACAATTACTTGCTCTGTGGTCTTTGCCTAGTAAATTTTTCTTTCTCTACCCCTCTTTTATTGTTTGAATGCACAGGGGGCTATATAGCAACCCGCCTCCTGTGTTTTAAGTATGCACAAATAAACTAACCCTCTGAGTTTATCCTAACTCGAGTTTACTGTGCGGTTATAAATAGAAATTGCGTCACGCCAAAACTGAGGGTTTGGGAAATATACCACTGCTTATAAAGGGGGAAATCAAAATCAAAACACTTTTCTGTTTATGGACGGGTGGTGAGAGGAGAAATCAGGGCTCTTTAAATTAACGCCCCCCCTCCCTCCTCCTGTCTGTAACACAACTCTCTGTGTAACAAATGTTCTCATCTCCATTTCAAAAATAATGAAAATGCATAGAGAAGATCAGTTTGTTTTAAAGCAACCTCAGTCGCTTCCTCTCAAAGTGTAATTGGTGCTGATTCTGTTTTGCTAGTATTTAAGTTTTACTATGCTTGCCGATGATTCGCCCCAATTATGAACTTGTCCACAGGTTCTGGAACCTTCGCTCCTCACCTTGGAACCTACTCTGTAATTTATAATTGTATCATTATTATATGACTGCTAAGCAAAGTTCAGCACACAGCACATTGTTTTTTGTGAGCATTGTGTAGAGCTTTGTCAGATCTGTATATAGGAGGAGTTAGACCCCGTAATATGGTCCTGAATAATGCTATCAGACAGAAGGCAGACAAAAATACAGTTGTCACCAGTTTTTCACAGCCTAAGGTGCACCACTGGACTGATTTAGTTTGCCATTATCGCACCGTTTATGTATCAATGCATAATGGTTTCAAGTTCATATCAACAAACAAGAAATGTTGGCATTTACTGGCCCTTATCACATCTGTCAGGAACATGTCACTGTGTGGGTGGGCTACAACTGCACAGAGCAGGGCTTCCCAAACTGTGGGTTGTGACCCTTAATGGGCCCTCAAGCTTCGAGGCAGTGAAGGCTGCTGTGGAGTTCAGACTAAATGCCAACACCTCTGAGACCCCTTTTCTTATGGTGGGCGTAGCCTAAAGGACAGACCTTCGAGGCCCGATCGCTGCTGCAAAAAAAGCCTGTGAAAAGGTAGGGCTGGGATTTTCCACCTCCCCTATATGCGGTGGGGGGGAATGTTAGATGGCGAAGTAGGAGAATCTTGCGAGAAGGCCCTAGTTGTGTTTCCCGACAACGTAAATCCAAAGCGATTGTCCCTTCCCCCTATCGATGGTCACCATCAAACATTGGGATCATACAAACAAGGAGCAGGAGTAGGACATTTGGCCCCTCAAGCCTGCTCCACCATAATAAGATGATGGCTGATCTGATAGTAACCTCAAATCAGCATCCCACCCACCCCCGATAACCTATCACCCCTTTGCTTGCCAAGAATCTATCCACCTCTACCTTAAAAATATTCAAAGACTCTGCTTCCACCACCTTTTCAGGAAGAGAGTTCCAAAGACTCACAACCCTCTGAGAGAAAAAATTTCACCTCATCTCCATTTCAAATGGGTGACCCCTTATTTTTAATCAGTGGCCCCTCGTTCTAGGTTCTCCCACAAGAGGAAACATCCTCTCCACATCCATCCCGTCAAGACCCTTCAGGATCTTATATGTTTCAATCAAATCACCTCTTACTCTTCTAAACTCCAGCAGATACAAGCTTAACCTGCCTAACCTTTCCTCATAAGCCCATTGCAGGTATTAGTCTGGTAAACCTTCTCTGAACTGCTTCCAATGCATTTACATCCTTCCCTAAATAAAGTGACCAGCACTGTACACAATACTCCAGATGTGGTCTCACCAATGCCCTGTACAACTGAATCATAACCTCCCTACTTTTGTAATCAATTTCCCTCACAATAAATGATAATGTTCTACTAGCTTTCCTAATTACCTGCTGTACCTGCATACTAACCTTTTACAATTCATGCACTAGGACATCCAGATCCCTCTGCATCTCAGACCTCTGCAATCTCTCACCATTTAGATAATGTGCTTCTCTTTTATTCTTCCTGCCAAAATGGACAATTTCACATTTTCCCACATACTCCATTTTGTCAGATCTTTGCCCACTCACTTAACCTATTTATTATCATTTTGTAGCCTCCTTAAGTCCACTTCACAAATTACTTTCCTACCTATCTCTGTGTCATCTACAAATTGGGCAACCATCCCAACCATCCCTTCATCCAAGTCATTTATATAAATTGTAAACAGTTGAGGTCCCAGCACTGATCCATGTGGCACACCACTCATCACATCTCGCCAACCTGAAAAATACCCATTTATGCCTATTCTGCTTCCTGTTAGCCAGCCAGTCTTCTAACCATGCCAATATGTTACCCCCTATACCATGAGTTTAATTTTAATAAATTCGCGTCTAATTATTGTGGCTACATGCTGGAATCATCCCTGCACATCAGATTTAAATCCCATGTTGACGTGATTTCATGATGGCGTGATTTACAACTGCCTTTAAAAAGCGTGAATCTGGCGACCTCAACTTCGAGGGGAACTCAGAGGTAAATGTGTCCAACTCTGCACAGCGCTCACGGTGATCCTCAGTGGCTCCGCGGATTCCAAGGGGGGGCGTGGTCAAGTCTCCACAGTGCTTCTTCGTGGCCGGCTTTTGGTGTTGGGGCAAAGGCGGCACTGCAAAGGGGGAAGGGGGAGAAGGCAACCTGGGGCAAGGGTGGCAGTGCCGAGGTGGGGGGGCTCATGACAGCACCGACTGAAGTTTGAGCACAAACACGTGGGGGTGGCGGGTGGTGGTTGGTGGGTGGGGGGTGCGTGGTGGGGGTGAAGAAAACGACCGGGCTAATGGTAAATCGTGAACAATGAGCGCTCCACTGCAGTGGAGGGCGCTTAGCTTGAGCTCAATTGACATGCTTGGAGACAGCCTAGTCAAGCAGCACTAATTCCTGACTGTGCCAATCATTGCTCCTCCACTGTTAACCCCTCGCGCACATATTTCAAATTCGAATGAGTGCTATGGTGCTGCAGAAACAATGCGCGAATGGGCGAGCTTGAGGATCCTGTTGGGAAAGGCGTCCATCAAACACTGACGGAGGGGTGCGAACCTAGTCCCTTGCATTATGTTCCAGTTGACATTGAAAAGTCACCCTCATCGTCCGAGCAAACTGCGAAGCCTTGGAGTGTAGATTAGGACAATGCCTGTGCCTGAGATGAGAGTTCAGGATGCAGTCGAGTGGCTGAAGTTGTCACCGTTCGGTCGTGTGGTGTGGGGCAGTGCTGGGCGGGGGCATGGTGAGCCATCATGTGCACTAAACACTTGGCATCCATGTCATGGCCTGGACTCTCCGGTATGCGTTAAGGAGCCTTGAGACGCAGCCACATTTGGATGACTTGACCAAGAGTAGTCCTTAGGAGACAATTGCTGACCTTGCGTCTCTCTCTTTGATACTGCAGTGAGACCACCATCAGGAACATAGAGCCTGGTGGTCTCCCTGTCTGCCTGATTGCTTATAGGCAGGAGAGAAGAAGGAGAAGAATGTGATGGGGGCGCCTGGCTCGCCAAAGGGAGGAGCAGAACTTTGAAGACCAAGGAGTGGCCTCCTCCGCACACAGAGGATGAACCCCAAGAGCCATTGTTCGTAGGCACATCGCTAGACCCAGGGTCTATAGATGGCACATGTGCTACCTGCAGATGAGCGAGAACCATGTCGCCGACGTCTGCCCAGGTCAAGGGAACTGGTCACTCACATATGCCACCAGATTGTGACCTCGAGGCTATTCTAGAACTAGGCCACACCGAGATGCATGTCTCTGCGCTGGTGGAGGGTGTGGGTGAGCTCTGTGACAGGTCTTCAATTAGGGCGTCGTCAGATTCTTCTTCTGAGGTGTCTTCGGGGCTTGAGTTGAGGACCTGGCTCGTGGACCCCCTCAGCTGTTTCCCAGATGTGTCTGTGAAAGCAAGGAGAGATAATCAGTGCATGGCCGGGGCCTGAGTAACAGGGGAACTCACTGTGTCTCATGGATCCAGCACTGCTGGATCCTCACCGTCAGCACAGGAATGGTCCAGATCATTGCCGGCCAGCTGGATGGCTCTGTTTTCAGTCTGTGAGGACCTTGATGTCAGGTGTTCCTCCACCAGTCTGTGACCTCTCCCTCTTGTTGTGTGCCAGCTTGTCCTGCATGAATACTGATGGAGAGAGTGTAAGCAGGACACCTGCCAAGTCAGATGAGAAGGATGCCTGGCATGTGTGGGTGGTGAGTGGTGCCATAGACAGGATGAGGACATGATCCGCAGGGCAGATGAAGGTGAGAGAGTGAGTGGTGTCCCTGGAACTGGCAGTGAGTGAGATCCCTATGGATGTGTGATGGCTTTGTGAGTGTGTGAGTTGAGAGTGGTGAGGAGAGTGACTTACCCTGGCGTAAATGGAGGAGATCATTCATCCTCTTCCTGCACTGGGTGGCTGTCCTCTTTTGCAGGGCATTGGCACTGACCACCGCTGCCACTGTCTCCCATGCTGGATTGGTGACCTTGCTTGTTGGTCTTCACCCAGAGTGGGAGTAGAAGACTTCATGGCGCACATCCACTACATCCAGTAGGTGCTCGAGGGAGGCCTTGCTAAATTTGGCAGCAGTATGTTTCCTCCCTTTGGCAGCAATGACTTTCCAGCAGCTTCCAATCCCTTAGAGAGAGCTGAGTCTGTGCAGGGGGGCCCTTTAAATATGGCGCCCGGATTACTTAAGGCCTGAGGTGATGGCGGGGCGGGTGAATCAGAGACAGCCCCTCCAGCGACCTGATGTGAAACCAGTGCCTCTGCAATTTTTCAACAAAGTGCCACACGACATGATGGAAAAAGCCGTCATTTCCATCGGCTGGTCAAGCGCCGATTTCCCTGCCCGATACTGGGCCTTGCCGAGTTCTGGGATGATTCTGCCCCAGGTGTTTAATTTTTAAAAACCCTGCAGGTTAAACACCTCCCGCCATGTTCAACTTCACTCCTCCCCCCACTCACACAAATCTCACCCCCTACTCTGACCAATCTCCACTCTCCCCAGCCACCCCCACCCCTGCCCCCACCAGCACCACCACCCTCGCACTCTCACAGGTCCCCCAGCACCCCCCCCTGCCCCCACCAGCGCCAACCCCCCCACTCTCACAGATCCCCCAGCACTCCTCCCTCACTCACGGCAATTTTCAAATTTCAAAATGGGGTCACAGTGGGAAAAGGTTTGGAAGCCCTGGCACAGGGAAGAGGCAAAGTGTCAAGATCATCTGGGGTCAGAGCTGGGAAATCCATGTCCCATTCTGGAAAACTCCCAGGCAATCCAGGAGGGTTGGCAACCCTAATATCCCTTGGGAACAACAGTCACAACACTTTGAAACAATTGATTATTCATGAATGGCTTTTACCATGAAGAGCTCGGCAGGATTCAGATCAGACTGTTTTGAGCACCCTCTAGTGACAAATGTGACTATTGCAAGAAAGCGGCTCCTTCGGCTGTCCCTCAGGGTGGAGGCTGATTTGCTTCCACACTAAAAATGAGTTCTCAGGTGACTGAAGGGTCCAGTGGGTGACCTACAGTCTCTGTCACAGGCGGGGCAGACGGTGGTAGGGGGAGTGGGTGGGTGGGGTGCTGGGTTGCCACGGGCTCCTCTCGCTGTCGACACTTGGCTTCAGCTAGTCCTTGGTGATGATCCTCGAGGTTTTCAGCTCCTTCCCGGATGCTTTCCCTCCACTTCGGGTGGGTCTTGGGCCAGGGGTTCCCCGATGTTGGTGGGGACATTGCCCTTTCTCAAGGAAGTTTTGAGGGTGCCCTTGAAGTGTTTCCTCTGTCCGCCCTGGCGCTTGCTTGCCGTGTCGAATCTCTGAGTCGAACGTTTTTTTCGGGAGTCTCGTGTCAGGCATGTGGCCCGCCCAGCGGAGCTGATCGAGCGTGGCCAATGCTTCAATGCTGGGGATGTTGACCCGAGCGAGAACACTGGCGTTGGTGTGCCTATCCTGCCAATGGATTTGCAGCATCTTGTGGAGGCAGCGCTGGTGGTATTTCCCCAGAGTTTTGAGGTGTCTGCTGTGCGCAGTCAACGTCTCTGAGCCATATAGAGGGGCGGGTATCACTATTGCCTTGTAGGCCTTAGTGCTGGGTTTGAGCTCTTGGTCTTCAAACACTCTGTTCCTCAGGCAGCTGAACGTTGTGCTGGCACACTGAAGGCGGTGTTGAACTTCACTGTCAATGTTTTCCCTTGTCGACTGACAGCCTCCAAGGTATGGTCCATGTTGTCCAAGGCCTCATTGTGGATTTTGATAACTGGGGGGAGGGCAGGGGGGGGTGCGACGGGTGGGGGAGTGCAGGGTGGAGGGGGCAGGTTGGTAGCAGAACTTTGTCTTATGGATGTTTAGTGTAAGGCCCATACACTCATACAGCTCAGTGAAGGTGCTGACAATGGCTTGGAGTTCAGCTCCGGATGTGCCCAGACACAAGCCTCGTCTGCAAGCTTTCACCCGTCCCAGCTCAACAGGATCAAGACCAGAGATAAAAACAAAAAACTACTGTGGATGCTGGAAATCCAAAACAGAAACAGAAATACCTGGAAAAACTCAGCAGGTGTGGCAGCATCGGCAGAGAAGAAAAGAGTTGACGTTGCGAGTCCTCACTGTTGAAGGGTCATGAGGTAGTTCTGTTTTTGTTTAGGATCAAGACCAGACTGTTCTGAGCATCCTCTAGTGGCAAATGTGAGTATTACAGGAAAAAGGAACGTGCCCGACTACATTGAATGCGCAATAATACACAAGTCTAGTAAACAGATAACTGGCCCAGATTTTGCTGTAATGATGAGTTATACGCTCACACCGTTATTGATGTGTAAATTGCCCAGCAGCCTGTGATGAAGCAGAAACACTCCGTGAGTTACGAATCTCCACAAGTTGCTGGATGATTTGGGCCACTCCACCATTAGCCTTGTGGAACAGCAGCTCCCCAGCAGCCTCTCCAGGAGTGCCAAGAAACTGCTACCTTCATTGCTCAATTAGACTCAGCACAGAGAGTTAGGGCTGGAACTTAACAGTGTAACTATCATTTTAACGATGCAATTTATGTTCCCATCACACCACTCAACCTCTCTGGCCCAGAAAAGGAACAGTTTAAATTATGGAGTCTCATTCCTACAAAGGGTCTTAAAAGAAGTGGCTGGTGAGATAGTTGATGCGTTGGTTTTAATTTTCCAAAATTCCCTAGATTCAGGGAAGCATCCTATAGATTAGAAAATAGCAAATGTAACTCCTTTATTTAAAAAAGGAGGGAGACAGAAAGCAGGAAACTATAGGCCAGTTAGCTTATCACCTGACACAGGGAAAATGTTAGAAACTATTATTAAAGACGTTATAGCAGGGCACTTAGAAAAGTCCAAGGTAATCAGGCAGAGTCAACATGGTTTTGTGAAAGGGAAATCATGTTTAACCAATTTATTGGAGTTCTTTGAGGAAGTAACATGTGCTGTGGATAAAGGGGAACTGGTGGTTGTACTATACTTAGATTTCCAGAAGGCATTTGATAAAGTGCCACATCAAAGGTTATTGCGGAAAATAAAAGCTCATGGTGTAGGGGGTAACATATTGGCATGGATAGAAGATTTGTTAGCTAACAGGAAACAGAGAGTAGGCATAATTGGGTCATTTTTCTGGTTGGCAAGATTTAATGAGTGGTACACTACAGGAATCAGTGCTGGGCCTCAACTTTTTATAATTATATAAAATGACTTGGATGAAAGGATTGAAGGTATGGTAGCTAAATTTGGTGATGACACAAAGATAGATAGGAAAGTAAATTGTGAAGAAGACGTAAGGAGGTTACAAAGGCATATAGATCGGTTAATTGAGTTGGGCAAAGATCTGGCAAATGGATCACTGTTTAAAAACAAGGCATTGCCCATTTAAGACAGAGATGAGGAGAATTTTTTTCTCTCTGAGGGTTGTGAGTCTTTGGAACTTTCATGCTCAAAAGGCAGTGGAAGTAGAATCTTTGAAAATTTTTACAGAGTTTAATAAGCAAGCGGGTGAAAGGTTATTGGGGGTAGGCAGGAATGCGGAGTTGAGGTTACAATCGCATCAACCATGATCTTATTGAATGGCAGAGCAGGCTCGAGGGGCCGACTCCTGCTCCTAATTCGTCTGTTCTTATGTAGAAGTAGTAAATTGTTGCTGGAGATTTTTGAAATTAAAAATTTGAATTTTGTTTCTTCCTCTCCCTCTCTGTCTCTTTTCTCTGTCTTTGTGGATACAGCCTTACATTCCCTCTCAATTTGTTCTTTTTCATTTAGCTGATTTGACTCTAATTCACCCTCCTTTTCTGTCATTCCTCTGTTTCGTTCTCAACCTTTAAAACCCCATTGGTGAAAGAGATATCGATTGCTGATCCTGTATTTCCGAGGTTCCAGATGTCCTGTAGCCTTGGCCACACTGTTATCAGCTTGTACATCCAGTGACTTGCAATGCAAAAACATTTTCATCACATCACCAGTGAGAAGTAGTGACTGAAAACCTCTACCTCACTTCACTGCAAACTAAGAAGTGCAAAGCCCAGTTTCTAATTCACAATTTTTAAAAAAATCTACTTTTATCATGGGCTGTGCATATCAGTGCCAAGGCCAGCCTCTGTTGCCCTCATTAATTGCTGAGTGGTTTTCTGCGCCATTTCAGATTCAACCACATTGCTGTGGGTCTGGAGTCACATGTAGACCAGACCAGGTAAAAACAGCAGATTTCCTCCCCTAAAGGGCATTAGTGAACCAGATGAGTTTTTAACAGCAATCAACGATAGTTTCATGATCATCACTACAAAGACTAGCTTTATAATCCAGGCTTTTTATTTCTATTAATTGAGTTTAAATTCCTGCAGCCAGAACATTAACCTGGGCTTCTGAATTATTAGCCTAGTGACTTTACCACTACACCACCATCACCCCACCGATTCTTGAAGGGAAAAATCAGAAATATCCATGTGTTGCCCCACTGCAGGTCATCTGGCTTGTCCTTTTCACATACATCGGTTTCTGTTGGTGTTGCAGATAGTGAGTTAATGCCTGTATCGTGTTGGCAAGTGATGTTCTTAAAAAATAGCATGACAATCCATCCTAAAAGGTCGACAAGAGAAACTGCCACATATAAATAACAGGGAACTTAAAAAAAATACAGGCAGCAATTAATTATAAAGGGATGCCCACATCCCTTGATGTGGCCAATGAATGAACAGCTCAAATCAACTGCGGTGAATTAATTTGAGAAGTGGATGACAGGTTCACAGATCAGAGAGCACATCAACAAATTAATACATTAGTGAACCACCGAAGAATTAATAATTCCACAGAACAACAAGCACACTAATAGGTAACTTCATGGATCAGTAGACAGAATGACAAAGGGATAAATTAATGAAGCATAGGAAAACTGCAAACGTCTACTTGCTTCCTGCCTTTATCACCACAGTTTCTTGCCCCAGAGACCACTACTGACTTCCACTGGTTTCACCACTAGTTTACTGTTCAAGGAATACGTATATGTAAAAATATTGTATATTTGCCAACCATAGGTAAAAAAACTAAAAGGCTCCTTAGGTAAAAACAGATTCTTTTAGTTTGCTAAGGCATTTGTACAGTTAATACTATTTGTTTGTACAGTTTAAGGAGTTTGTCATCCTAAGCAGGCCTGTGTTTTAATGATCAACAATGGTTTGGGCATTACATAGGAATATATGAATTAGGAGCAGGAGTAGGCCATTCGGCCCCTCGAACCTGCTCCACCATTCAATAAGATCACAGCTGAACTGATTATGGCCTCAGCTCCACATTCTGACTACCCCAATGACCTTTGACTCCCTTTTTAGTCAAGAATCTATCTACCTCTGCCTTAACTTATTCAATGACCCTACCTCCACCGCTCTCTGGGGAAGAGAGTTCCAAAGATTCATGACACCCTGAGAGAAAAAAATTCTCCTCATCTCAAATGGGAAACCCTGTATTTTTAAACTGTGTTCCCTAGTTATAGCCTCTCCCACAAGGGGAAACATCTTTTTAGCATCCAAAGAATAGCTACTGGTAAGCAAGCTCTCAGGCAAAGGAGGCACAGGTAAGTAATGTAGGATGGTTGGCATGAGGGATAAGGTTTTTTTTCATTCATTGGATGTGGGCATTGCTGCCTAGGCCAGCATTTAATTGCCCTTGTTCAGAGGCATTTAGAGTCAACCACATTGCCATGGGTTTGGAGTCTCATATAGGCCAGACTTTCCTTCCCTAAAGGGGCATTAGTGAACCAGATGGGTTTTTACAACAATGGTTTCATGGTCACCATTAGACTTTTAACTCCACATTTGTTTTTAAATTGAATTTAAATCCCACCATCTACCATGGTGGGATTTGAACCAGGATCCCCAGAGCATTACCCTGGGTCTCTGGATTACTAGTCCATTGACAATACCACTACACCATCCCTTGAGGTGATGGGGATGATTCATTGTTGGACAGTGCCACAGTGGGAGAAAAGGTTAAGGGGCAATAAATCACAGTAGGGTCATGATTCAAGGATGGTGGTTGGATTGGCAGGTGGGAGGGGTGGTCATTTTTATCTTTATTCCTTCATGAAATGTGAGCATCGCTGGCAAGGCCAGCATTTGTTGCCTATGCTTAAGTGCTGCTTTGGGTTTGTTAGGGGGAAGAAAGTAAGTAAGAATTTATGGTAAGGGAGAATTTATTGAAAAGGAATGAATGACTTAAAATCTCCAGGCAACCAGGGCTACCAAGCACATTGGCAGTTAAAGGTTACCAGATGAACCTTGCACAGCCTGAGGGCCTGCAAACAACAGAAAGGCCTTAGAGCCGGACTGCAGTCAGAGCATTGGCAATAACAACTAAGATTAAGTGTGCTCTTCAACAGATAGGGGAAGAACAGATAGTCCTAGTTTAGATAGGAGGGAAGGTCTCTGCCTGGGTGAAAAATAGGGACATACGATGCATGTACTTGTTACCAGAGACTTGTCTGTTTAATGTAAACCTATATGTTGACAAGATCGGAATCTGGAAACCGTTCTTGTACGTGACCAATAATGTATAAATATGGTGAACACTTGTAGTTTAGCAGAGTACTGTCTCAAGCTGCATTGAGATGGTGTTCTCCTTGCAATTGCACGAATAAACGATCGTGACCTGTACCTGAGACTCCTGTGGTCCATTTGTCAAAGTGACCACAACAGGTGCATAGCGTGTCAAGCTGGGAGTTTGGTGAGTGAGGGAGTTGGGTGAAGATGGGAACTATAAATTAATTAAGAAAACTAAATTTATTTAATTAACACAATGAAGATGGCAGGATGGGTGATGTGTCGTGGCTGCAACTTGTGGGAGCTCCAGGATGTCACTGCAATCCATGGCAACTACATCTGCAGGATATGTCTGCGACTTGAGGAGCTTCAGCTCAGAGTTCATGAGCTGGAGGTTAAGCTGCAGACATTGTGACACCTCAAGGAGGGGGACAGTTACCTGGGCACTTTGTTCAAGGAGGCAGTCACACCCCTTAGTTTAGTGTCATCTGATTTGGTCAGTGGCCAAGGACAGGAGAGTGTAGCTGTGAGACAGGCAGGTAGGGGGATCGAGAAGGTGAGAGTGGAGGAGCCTTAGCCCTTGTAGTTGACCAACAAGTTCAAGGTTCTTGCAGTTTGTATGGACAAGAGCGAGGGCTATAGTATGGATGAGCAGGCTGGCCATGGCACCATGGTACAGGAAGCCATTCAAGTGAGAGGAGATAAAAAGAGTGTAATGGTAGTAGGAGATGGTATAGTCAGGGGATTAGACACCATTATAATAAAAGCAAAAAACTGCGGATGCTGGAAATCCAAAACAAAAATAAAAATACCTGGAAAAACTCAGCAGGTCTGGCAGCATCTCCGGAGAGGAGCACAGTTAACGTTTCGAGTCTGTATGACTCTTCAACAGAGCTAAGTAAAAATAGAAAAGAGGTGAAATATAAGCTGGTTTAAGGGAGGGGGGCGGGTAGAGCTGGATAGAGGGTCAGTGATAGGCGGAGATAGCCAAAAGATGTCACAGACAAATGAACAAAGAGATGTTGAAGGTGGTGATATTATCTAAGGAATGTGCTAATTAAGGGTAGAAAACAGGACAAGCAAGGTACAGATAGCCCTAGTGGGGGTGGGGTGAAGGAAACGAAAAAGGCTAAAAGGTAGAGATAAAACAATGGATGGAAATACATTTAAAAATAATGGTAATAGGTGGGAAAAGAAAAATCTATATAAATTATTGGAAGAAAAGGGGGGGTGGAATTGGAAAGGGGGTGGGGATGGAGGAGAGAGTTCATGATTTAAAATTGTTGAACTCAATATTCAGTCCGGAAGGCTGTAAAGTGCCTAGTCGGAAGATGAGGTGCTGTTCCTCCAGTTTGCGTTGAGCTTCACTGGAACAATGCAGCAGGCCAAGGACAGACATGTGGGCATGAGAGTAGGATGGAATGTTGAAATGGCAAGCGACAGGGAGGTCTGGGTCATGATTAGACACCATTCCCTGGAGCTGAGGGCGAGAATCCAGAAGGCTGTGTTGCCTGCCTGGTGCCAGGATTCGTGATATCAGCTTATGGCTGGAGAGGAACTTGCATTGAGAGATGGAGGATACAGTTGTCATGGTCCATGTAGGTGCCAACAGCATGATTAGGACTGCAAAAGAGCTTCTGTACAAAGTATGAGGAACTAGGTACCAAATTAAAAAGCAGAACCTCTAAGGTGCTAATATCTGGATTATTATCTAAACCACGTGCAAATTGGCATAGGTAAATAAAATTTGAGAGATGAATGTGTGGCTCAAAGACTGGTGTGGGAGAGGTGGGTTCCAGTTCACAGGACACTGGCATCAGTACTGGGGAAAGTGGGGGCTGTACCATTGGAATGGGCTTCACTTGAACCGTGCTGGGACCAGTGTTCTAGCGAGTCATAAAGCTAGGGAAGTAGGAAGGGTTTTAAACTAAATAAAGGTGGAAGGGATCATGTAGGGGAAGATTGACTAAATTATAGGGAAATGGCAAGGCAAAAGATCAAGGTAGCAATAAAAGTAATGATAATCAGAGTATGACTGGAAGGGACAATGATTGCAAACTTAAGGGTGTGCCAGTGTACAGGGCCAGAGTTTACAAAACCCAATAAAAGGGCTCTGTATCTCTGTATCTGTTCCTGCAGCATTTGCTATAAAACAGATGAATTGTCAGCTCACATAGAAACCCATATGTATGACCTGACAGCCATGACGGACACGTGACTACAAGGAAACCAAAGCTGGGACCTGAATATCCAAGGGTATGTGGCGTTCAGGAAGCACAGGAAACTGGGAAAAGGTGGTGGGGTATCTCTGTTAATTAAAGAGGGCATTAGTACTGTAGTGAGGGATTACCCTAGTTCAAAGGATCAAGATGTGGAATCAATTTGGACAGAACTAAGAAGCAGCAAGCGTCAGAAAACATTGGTGGGAGTTGTTCATTGGTCACCAAACACCAGTGATAGCGTAAATCACAGTATAAATCAGGAAATTAGAGGTGTGTGTAACAAGGGTAATACAATATTTGTGGGGGATTTCAATCTACATGTAGACTGGGTGAACCTAATCAGTAATAATGTTCTGAAGCGCAAATTCTTAGAATGTTGCAAGATGGTTTTCTGGAACAATACCTTGAAGAACCAACTAGGGAACGCATTATTTTAGATCTAGTATTGTGCAATGAATAAGGGCTAAATAATAACTTTGTTGTAATGGAGTCTTTAGGAAATAGTGTCCATAATATGAAATATTTTTACATTAAGTTTGAAAGTGATATAGTTCAATCAGAGAGTAGGGTCTTAAGTCTAAACAAAATAAACTATGAAGGTATACGTGGCAAACTGGCTATGGTTGATTGGGAACGTATGTTGGAAGGTATGATGGTGGACAGGCAATGGCTAACATTTAAAGAACTAATACAACAAAAATACATTCCCTTAATGCACAAAAACCCAGCAAGTCTTCCAACCGTGGCTAACAAAACAAATCAAAGATTGTATTAATTTTTTTATTCATTTGTGGGTGTGGCTAGACCAGCATTCATTGCCCATCCCTAATTGCCCTTGAGAAGGTGGTGGTGAGCAGTCTTCTTGAACCGCTGCAATCCATGTGGTGTATGTACACCCACAGTGCTGTTAGGAAGGGAGTACCAGGATTTTGATCCAGCAACAGTGAATTCTCCTCAAGTCTTAAATGAGCGACCCCTTATTTTTAAACCATGACCCCTAGTTCTAGATTCTCCCACAAGAGGAAACAGCCTCTCCAAATCCACTCTGTCAAGACCCCTCAGGATCTTAAAGGGTTCAATCAAGCCACCTCTCACTCTTCTAAACTCCAGTAGATACAGGACTAGCTTCTAACGCATTTATCTTCTTCCTTAAATAAGGAGACCGCTACTATACACAATACTCCAGATGTGGTCTCACCAATGCCGTGTTCAACTGAAGCATAACCTCCCTACTTTTGTATTCAATTCCTGTCATAATAAACAATAACATTTTATTAGCTTTCCTAATTACTTGATGTACCTGCATACTAGCCTTACGTCCACTTCACAATTTACTTTACTACATATCCTTGTGTCATCAGCAAATTTAGCAACCATACCTTCAATCCCTTCATCCAAGTTATTTATGTAGCTTGCAAAAAGTTGAGGTCCCAGCATTGATCTCTGTGGCCCACCACTCATTACATCCCGCCAACCAGAAAAAGACCCATTTATGCCTACCCTCTGCTCCCTGTTAGCCGTCCAATCTTCTATGCATGCTGATATGTTACCCCTTTATACCATGAGCTTTTATGTTCCACAATAACCTTTGATATGGCACCTTATCAAATGCCTTTTGGAAATCTAAGTACAGTACATCCACCAGTTCCCCTTTATCCATAGCACATGTGGCTCCTTCAAAGAACTTCAATAAATTGGTTAAACATGATTTCCCTTTCACAAAACCATGTTGACTCTGCCTGATACCCCTAAACGTTTCCAAGTGCCCTGCTATAACATTTTTAATAATAGATCAAAGGAAGAGGTGTATAAAGTTGCTTAAAAAAATGGTAAGCCTGAGAATTGGGAGCATTTTAGAATTCTGCAAAAGAGGACCAAGAGAAAGATTAAGAAAGAGAAAATATAATATGAGAGTAAACCAGCGAGAAACATAAAAATGGACTGTAAAACTTCTATAGGTAAGTAAAATGGAAAAGATTAGCAAAAACAAATGTGGACCCATTACAAGCAGAGGCAAGGAGAATTTAGAATGGGGAATAAGGAAATGGCAGTGAAACTAAATAAATACTTTGCGTCTGTCTTCACGGAGGAAGAAACAAAAAGCTTCCCAGAAATATTGGAGAATCAAGGGATTAATATAAACGAAGAACTGCAAAAGAAAAGTACTAGAGAAATGAATGGGACTTAAAGTCGATAAATCTCCTGGACCTGATGATCTTCATCCTAGAGCGTTGAAAGAGGTGGCTGTAGAGGTAATGGATGCATTAGCAGTTATCTTTCAAAATTCTATAGACTCTGGAATTGTTCCTGCAGATTGGAAGGTGGAAAATGTAACCCCACTATTTAAGAAAGGAGGGAGAGAGGAAACAGGGAACTAGAGATCTGTTAGCCTTACATCAGTGGTAAAGAAAATGCTAGAATCTATAATTAAGGATATGACAACAGGACACTTAGAAAATAATGGTGGGATTGGGCAGAATCAACATGGATTTATAAAAAGGAAATCATGTTTAACAAATCTGTTGGAGCTTTTTGAGGATGTAATTGGCAGAATAGATAAGGGGGAACAAGTGGATGTGGTATATTTAGATATTCAGAAAGCTTCTGATAAGGTCCCACACATGAGGTTGCAAACAAAATTAGAGCACATGGGATTGGGGGAATATACTGGCATGGATTGAGAACTAGTAAATGGACAGGAAACGGAGAGTACGAATAAATGGGTCATTTTAGGTTTGGCAGGCTGTGACTAGTGGGGTACCCCAAGGATCAGTACTTGGGTCCCAGCTGTTCACAATCTGTGTCAATAATTTGGATGTGGGAATATAAGGTAATATTGCCAAGATTACAGATGACAGAAAACTAGGTGGAAGTGTGAGCTGTGAGGAGGATGCAAAGACGCTTCAAGGGGATTTAGAGAGGCTGAATTAGAGTGAGAAAAAATTTGGCAGATGGAATACAATGTGCAGAAATGTAAGGTTATCCATTTTGACAGGAAAAACAGAAATACAAAGTATTTCTTAAATGGCAAGCGGCTGGGAAGTGTTGAACTTCAAAGGGACTTGCATGTCCTTGTTCATAAGTCATTGAAAGCTAACAATAAGGTACAGCAAGCAATTGAAAAGGCAAATGGTATGTTAGCCTTTATTGTAAGAGGATTTGAGTATCGGAGTAAAGTTGTATTGTTGCAGTTATATAGAGCCTTGGTAAGGCCTCACCTGGAGTATATTTTTAATTCATTTATGGGATGTGAGTGGTCACTGGCTGGGCCAGCATTTATTGCCCATCACTAATTGCCCTCGAGAAGGTGGTGGTGAGCTGCTTTCTTGGACCACTGCAGTCCATGTGGTGCAGGTACACCCACAGTGCTGTTAGGGAGGGTGTTCCAGGATTTTGATCCAGAGATAGTGAAGGAACTGCGATAAATTTCCAAGTCAAGATGGTGAGTGGCTTGGAGGGGAACTTAGAGGTGATGGTGTTCCCATGTGTCTGCTGCACTTGTCCTTCTAGGTGGTAGCAGTTGTGGGTTTGGAAGGTGCTATCTAAGGACCCTTGGTGAGTTGCTGCAGTGCATCTTGTAGATGGGTACACACTGCGGGCACTGTGTGTCAGTGTTGGAGGGAGTGAGTGTCTGTGGATGGGGTGCTAATCAAGCGGGTTGCTTTGTCCTGGATGGTATCAAGCTTCTTGAGTGTTGTTGGAGCTGCACTCATCCAGGCAAGTGGAAAGCATTCCATCACACTCCTGACTTCTGCCTTGTAGATGGTGGACAGGCTTTGGGGAGTCAGGAGGTGAGTTGCTTGTCACAGGATTCTTAGCCTCTGACCTGCTCTTGTAGCCACAGTATTTATATATGGGTAGTCCAGTTCAGTTTCTGGTCAATGGTGACCCCCAGGATGTTGACAGTGGGAGATTCACCAATAGTAATGCCATTGAATGTCAAGAGTTGATAGTTAGATTTTCTCTTGTTGGAGATGGTCATTACCTGGCACTTTTGTGGTGCGAATCTCACTTGTCACTTGTCAGCCCAAGCCTGGATTTTGTCCAAGTCATGCTGCATTTGGACATAGACTGCTTCAGTATCTGAGGAGTCGCAAATGGTGCTGAACATTGTGCAATCATCAGCGAACATCCCCACTTCTGACCTTATGATGGAAGGAAGGTCATTGATGAAGCAGCTGAAGATGATTGGGCTGAGGACACTACCCTGAGGAACTCCTGCAGTGATGCCCTGGAGCTGAGATGAATGACCTCCAACAACCACAACCATCTTCCTTTATGCTAGGTATGATTCAAACCAGTGGAGAGTTTTCCCCCTGATTTCCACTGACTCCAGTTTTGCTAGGGCTCCTTTGATGTGACATTCAGTCAAATGCTGCCTTGATGTCACTCTCACCTCATCTCTGGAGTTCAGTTCTTTTTTCCATGTTTGAACCAAGGCTACAATGATGTCAGGAGCTGAGTGGCCCTGGCGGAACCCAAACTGGGCATCAGTGAGTAGATTATTGCTAAGTAAGTGCCACTTGATAGCACTGTTGATGACGTCTTCCATTACTTTACTGATGATGGAGAGTAGACTGATGGGGCAGTAATTGGCCGGGTTGGATTTGTCCTGCTTTTTGTGTACAGGACATACCTGGGCAATTTTTCACATTGCTGTGTAGATGCCAGTGTTGGAGCTGTACTGGAACAGCTTGGCTAAGGGCACAGCAAGTTCTGGAGCACAAGTCTTCAGTACTATTGCTGGAATATTTTCAGGGTCCATAGCCTTTGCAGTATCCAGTGCCTTCAGCCATTTCTTGATATCTGAAGGCTGGTATCTGTGATGCTGGGGACCTCCGGAGGAGGCCGAGATGGATCATCCTCTTGGCACTTCTGGCTGAAGATTGTAGCAAATGCTTCAGCCTTATCTTTTGCACTGTTGTGCTGGGCTCCTCCATCATTGAGGATGGGGATATTTGTGGAACCTCCTCCTCCAGTGAATTGTTTAATTGTCCACCACCATTCACGACTGGGTATGGCAGGACTGCAGAGCTTAGATCTGATTTGTTGGTTGCAGAATTGCTTAGCTTTGTCTATCACTTGCTGCTTATGCTGTTTGGCACGCAAGTAGCGTTATAGCTTCACCAGGTTGACACCTCATATTTAGGTATGCCTGGTGCTGCTCCTGGCATGGTCTCCTGCACTCTTCAATGAACCAGGGTTGATCCCCAGCTTGATGGTAATGGTAAAGTGGGGGATATGCTGCGCCATGAGGTTACAGATTGTGTTCGAGTACAATTCTGCTGCTGCTAATGGCCCAAAGCGCCTCATGGATGCCCAGGCTTGAGTTGCTAGATCTGTTTGAAATCTATCCCATTTGGCATGGTGGTAGTGCCACACAACACGATAGAGGGTATCCTCAATGTGAAGTGGGGACTTCATCTCCACAATGACTGTGCTGTGGTCACTCCTACCGGTACTGTCATGGACAGATGCATCTGCGGCAGGCTGGTTGGTAAGGATGAGGTCAAATGTTTTTTTCCCTTTTGTTGGTTCCCTCATCACCTGCCTTAGACCCAGTCCAGCAGCTATATCATTTAGGACTCAGCCAGCTCGCTCAGTAGTGGTGCTACCGAGCCACTCTTGGTGATGGACATTGAATTCTCAAGTCAGAGTACATTCTGCACCTTTACCACCCTCAGTGCTTCCTCCAAGTGGTGTCCAACGTGGAGAAGCACTGATTCATCAGCTGAGGGAGGGCGGTACGTGGTAATCAGCAGGAGGTTTCCTTGCCCATGTTTGCCCTGATGCCATGAGACTTCACGGGGTCTGGAGTCGATGTTGAGGACTCCCAGGGCAACTCCCTCCCGAATGTATTCCACTGTGCCGCCAGCTCTGCTGGGCCTGTCCTGCCGGTGGGACAGGACATACCCAGGGGTTGTGGTGGTGGTGTCTGGGACATTATCTGTAAGGTATGATTCTGTGAGGATGACTATGTCAGGCTGTTGCTTGACTAGTCTGTGAGACAGCTCTCCCAATTTTGGCACTAGCCCCCAGATGTTAGCGAGAGGGACTTTGTAGGGTCGACAGGGCTGAGTTTGCCGTTGTCGTTTCCGCTGCCTAGGTCGATGCCGGGCTGACCGCTCATTTTCATTCTGATTAAAATTTATAGTGGTTTTGATACAACCGAGTGGCTTGCTAGGCCATTTCAGAGTCTGGAGTCACATGATCGAGAGCAGGCTGATGGGGCAGTAATTGGCTGGGTTGGATTTGTGCTACTTTTTGTGTATAGGACATACCTGGGCAATTTTCCATATAGCTGGGTAGATGCCAGTGTTGTAGCTGTACTGGAACAGCTTGGCTAGGGGTGTGGCAAGTTCTGGAGCACAAGTCTTCAGTACTATTGCCGGAATATTGTCAGGGCCCATAACCTTTGCAGTATCCAATGCCTTCAGCTTTATATTTTGCACTGATGTGTTGGGTTCCCCATCATTGAGGATGGGGATATTTGTGGAACCTCCTCCTCCAGTGAGTTGTCTAATTGTCCACCACCATTCACGACCGGATGTGGCAGGACTGCAGAGCTTAGATCTGATCGGTTGGTTGTGGGATCGCTTGGCCCTGTCTATCACTTGCTGCTGATGCTGTTTGTCACATGCCAGGCCAGAAAGGGAAGGCTGAATTCCTTCCCTAAACGGCATTAGTGAACCAGATGGGTTTTTACCACAATCATGTCATGGTCATCATTAGACTTTTAATTCCAGATTTTTTTTGTTGAATTCAAATTTCCCCAGCTGTCATGGTGGGTCTTTGGATTTCTAGTCCAGTGAGAACACCATCATGCCAGTACCTCCTTGCTATCGCTCCCTTCATGTGTGAACTTTTGGTCTCCTTACCTAAGGAAAGGTTCTTGCCATAAATGGAGTGCAACGAAGGTTTACTAAATTAATTCCTGGGATGGAGGGATTGTCCTGTGGGGAAAGATTAAATAGACTGGGCCTTTATTCCCTGGAGTTTAGAAGAATGAGAGAAGTGATCTCGTTCAAACATAAACCTTCTTACAGGGCTCGACAGGGTGGATACAGGAAACGTGTTTCCTCTGGCTGGGGAGGTGGGGTCCAGAACCAGAGGACACAACATCATAATAAGGGGCAGGTCATTTCGGACTGAGATGAGGATGAACCTCTTCACTCAGAGGGTGGTGAATCTTTGGAATTCTCTACACCAGAGGGCTGTAGAAGCTCAGTCATTGAGTATGTTCAAGACTGAGATCGATAGATTTCTACATATTAAAAACATCAAGGGACAAGGGAATAAGCTCATAGACTCATAGACATTTACAGCAGTGAAGAAGGCCATTTGGCCCATCGTGTCCGCGCTGGTCAACAAAGATTTGACTACACTAATCCCATTTTCCAGCACTTGGCCCATAGCCCTGGAGGCTATGGAAACGCAAGTGAATACCAAAATACTTCTTAAATGTTACGAGAGTTTCTGACTCAACCACCCTTTCAGGCAGTGAGTTCCAGGCTCCCACCACCCTCTGAGTGAAAAAATTTCTCCTCAACTTCCCTCTTAGCTTCCTACCTCTTACCTTAAATCTATGCCCCCTGGTTATTGACCCCTCTACTAATGGAAAAAGTGCCTCCCTATCCACCCTATCTATGCCCTTCATAATCTTATATACCTCTATCAGGTCCCCTCTCAACCTTCGCTGCTCCAAGGAAAAGAACCCCAGCCTATCCAATCTTTCCTCATAGCTCAGACCCTCCAGCCCAGGCAGCATCATGGTAAATCTTCTCTGCACCCTCTCCAGTTCAATCACATCCTTCCTATAATGTGGTGACCAGAACTGCACGCAGTACTCCAGCTGTGGCCTAACCAGCGTTTTATACAGTTCCAGCATAACTTCCCTGCTCTTGTATTCTATGTCTCAGCTAAAAAAGGCAAGTAGCCCATATGCCTTCTTAATCACCTACCTACCCGCTCTGCTACCTTCAGGGATCTGTGGATATGCATACCAAGGTCCCTCTGATCTTCAGTACTTTCGAGGGTCCTACCATTCATAGTGTAACCCCTTGCCTTGTTAGCCCACCCCAAGTGCATTACTTCACACTTTTACGGGGTGAATTCCATTTGCCACTGCTCTGCCCACCTGTCCAGTCCATTGATATCCTCCTGCAGTTTACAGCTATCCTCCTCATTATTTACCACCCTACCAATTTTCATGTCATCCTCGAATTTCTCGATCATACTCCCTACATTTAATTCCAAATCATTTATGTACACCGCAAACAGCAAGGGCCCCAGCACTGAGCTCTGTGGAACCCCACTGGAAACAGACTTCCAGTCACAGAAACATCCCTCCACCATCACCCTCTGCTTCCTGCCTCTCAGACAATTTTGGATCTAATGTGCCACTTTGCCTTGGATCCCAGGGGCTCTTACTTTCTTGACCAATCTGCCATGGGGGACCTTATCACGAACCTTGCTAAAGTCCATGTAGACCACATCAAATGCATTACACTCATCAACATTCCTGGGTACCTCCTCAAAAAATTCGATCAAATTTGTCAAACATGACCTTCCCTTAACAAATCTATGCTGACTATCCCTGATTAATCCATGTCTCTCCAGGTGCAGATATATTCTATCCCTCAGAATTCTTTCTAGTAATTCCTCACCACCGAGGTTAGACTGGCCTGTAATTTCCTGGTCTATCCCTTCCTCCCTTTTTTAATAATGGGACAACATTAGCAGTCCTCCAATCCTCCGGCACCTCACCTGTGGCCAGAGGGTATTTGAAAATTACTGCCAGGGCCCCTGATATCTCTTCCCTTTCCTTCCTCAACAGCCTGGGATACATCTCAACCGGGCCTGCAGATTTATCCTTTTAAGGCTGCTAAGCCCACTGGTACCTCCTCTCTCTCTATGTTAATTTTAGCCCTCCACCCGGATGTCTATACCTGTGTCATCCTTTTCCATTGGGAAGACCAACGCAAAGTATTCATTGAGGACTGTACCCATGTTTTCCGGGTCCACACACAGATTACTTCTATAGTCCCTAATTGGCCCTACTCTTTCCCTAGTTATTCTCTTGCTCTTTATATATTTTAAAAAACTCCTTTGGGTTTTCCTTTATTCTACCCACCAATGCTTTCTCATGAACTCTCTTAGCTTTCTTAATTTCCTTTTTAAGATCCCCCCCTGCACTTTTTATACTCCTCTAGGGACTCTGCCGTTTTCAGCCCTCAGTATCTGCCATAAGCTTCTCCTTTTTCACTTAATCCTAACCTTTATGTCCCTTGACATCCAGGGTTCTCCGGACTTGGTACCCCCCTTTGTCTTTACGGGGACATATTTGCCCTGTACTCTCTCTATTTCCTCCTTGAATGTCTCCTACTGCTCTGACACAGCTTAATCTGCAAGTAGCTGCTCCCAGTCCACTTGGGCCAAGTCATATCTCATTTTAGTAAAATTAGCCTTTCCCCAGTTTAGAGCTTTTATTCCCAGCCCAACCTTATCCTTTTCCATAACTATCCTAAATCTAACTGAATTATGGTCACTATCTCCAAAATGCTCCCTTACTGATGCGCCTTCCACCTGCCCCGGCTCATTTCTGAATATTAGGTTCAGAACTGCCCCCTCCCTTGTTGGGCTTCCTATGTACTGGCTAAAAAAGGTTCTCCTGGATGCAACTTAAGAATTTTGCTCCCTCCCTACCTTGTACAGTAAAACTATCCCGGTTAATATTTAGATAGTTAAAATCCCCTCCTATTACTGTCCTATTATTCTTATACTTCTCTGAAATTTGATTGCATATTTGATCCTCCATCTATCCCTGACTGTTTGGAGGCCTATAGTACACACCCAACAGCATGTTTGCCCCTTTTATGTTTTTTACTTCTACAGATATGGCTTTATTTGATGATCCTTCTCAGCTATTATCCCTCCTCACGGCTATAATTAATTCCTTGATCAATATTGTGACCTCCCCTCCTCTCCTATCCCCCTCGCTATCTTGTCTGAATACCCTATAACCAGGATTGTTGATCTGCCAATCCTGCCCTTTTAGCCAAGTCTCGGTCATAGCTATGATATCATACTCCCACATGCCTATCTGTGACCTCAGCTCGTCTGTCTTATTCCTCAGGCTCCTTGCTTTAAAATATATTGTGCAGGAAAATGGTGTTGAAGCAGGTGAACAGCCTTGGTCTCATTGAATGATGGAGTGGGCTTGGAGGCCTGAATGACCTACTCCTGCTCCTATTTCTTATGTTCTTAATTCATCTTGAGAAGGTGGTGGTGAGCTGCCTTCTTGAACCGCTGCAGTCCATGTGTTGTAGGTACACCCACAGTGCTGTTAGGAAGGGAGTTCCAGGATTTTCACCCAGTGACAGTAAAGGAACGGCGATATATTTCCAAGTCAGAACAGTGAGTGACTTTGAGGGGAACTTGCTGGTGTTCCCATGCATCTGCTGCCCTTGTCCCTTCAGGTGGGAGAGGTTGTAGCTTTGGAAGGTGCTGTCAAAGGAGCCTTGGTGAATTGCATCTTGTAGATGGTACACACTGTTGCTACTGGTGGAGGGAGTGAATGTTTGTGGATGGGGTGTTCATCAAGCGGGCTGCTTTGTCCTGGACGGTGTCCAGCTTCTTCGGTGTTGTGGGAGCTGCACCCACCCAGGCAAGTGGGGAATATTCCATCACACTCCTGGCTTGTGCCTTGTAGGGGGACAGGCTTTGGGAAGTCAGGAGATGAGTTAGGTTGTGACAGAGGTCACAAGATGATAAAGGGGAATGAAAGTGGCCCACAGCGATACTCTTGAGGTTGACCATTAGATCTTAAACACGTGATAAATAAAAACAAGGTCCCCAAAACTAGGAAAAATGCAACCTGCTGTTAGGGGGAGGCCTTCAAACTGGCGAGGGGGGCTTCCAGGGGGCTCCCTGTTTTTCCTAAGGCATTGGATTTTAAACACATGATGAATAAAGAAACAAAGAGCGACCGGCGTGGGAGCTGTCAGAAGTTTGCATAGTGCCACTCCGCCACCTGAGACTGCAGTGAACACTTCAAACACTGCTCCACAGTATCACCCAGTGGACAGGCTTGGAATTACAGTTTTTTTAACATTCATTGGCTGTGGGCATCACTAGCTAGGGCAGCATTTATTGCCCATGTTCTAGCCAACCACATTGCTGTGGGTCTGGAGTCTTGTAGGCCAGACCAGACCAGGTAAGGACAGCAGATTTCCTTCCCTAAAGTGAACCAGATGGCTTTTTACAACAATCATTTCGTGGTCCTTATAATTCCAGATTTTTATTGAATTCAAATTCCACCATCTGCTGTGGACAGGATTCAAACCCGGGTCCCCAGAGCATTACTGGATTACTAGTCCAGCGACAATACCACTACACCATCACCTCCACAATCATTAATACAAGAAAATTACACAGGAAATGTTGCCACAGCAACTTACAAGGGTAAGTATTGCGTATAAAGCATGATGCTTGCCGTTAGCAGACGATCGGGCTGCTTCCATATTCAGATGCATTTTGAATGTCATGGCCTGTGCAGATGTAATTCCATGCAACATGCACTCTCTGCTGTGACCACAGACCCAGCTCCATAATATATTACAGAATACCATCCACCAGGCATCCAGGCTCACTGAAAATCTTTCTTGTATGACTTTCTCTTGTCCCGCCTGGAATCACCTCTTCAATATTAATTAACATTATTTTAAGTGGGGCTGCTGCTTTAGGAATACTGACTTGTACACATAGTCAAACAAATTCACCTCCTGTCCACCATCTAAAAGACACAAGTCAGGTGTGGGATGGAATGCTCTCCATTTGCCTGGATGGGTGCAGCTCCCACAACACTCAAAAAAACTGGACACAATTCAAGACAAAGCAGCCCGCTTGATCAACACCCCATCTACCACCTTAAACATTCCTCTCTCCACCACTGACGCACAGTAGCAGCAGTGTGTACCATCTACAAGATGCACTGCAGCAACTCACCAAGGCTCCTTTGACAGCACCTTCCAAACCTGCAACCTCTATCACCCAGAAGAACAAGGGCAACAGATACATGGGAACATCAACACCTGCAAGTTCCCCTCCAAGCCACACACCATCCTGACTTGGAAATATATCACCGTTCCTTCACTGTTGCTGGGTCAAAATCCTGGAACTCCCTTCCTAACAGCACTGTGCATGTACCTACACCACATGGCCTGCAGTGGTTCAAGAAGGCAGCTCACCACCACCTTCTCAAGGGCAACTAGGGATGGGCAATAAACGCTGGCCTAGCCAGCGACACTCATCTCAAGGGCAAATAAAAAAAGCTGTTGAATATTAATTGGAAGGGAAATCGTATAACTTGCATAACAGAATGAATACATGCTTAAGAATTCCTGTATAAGTTTGTTTAAAAGAATGCTTAAGATTCACTGTGAAAAGTTTCTTGATGAAGGATCTTGCTGTGGTTGTGTTTACCTTTGATACGTGCAGGTGTCTCATGGCACATGGGTCTCTTATCATCATTGTGGGTCTTGGATGATGTTGTTCATGGCCTGGGTTGATAGAGGCTGCTGGAGGCAAGGCTGTGGTAAACTTTACTTTTTATTGGACATTCTACTAACTCGTACAGTACAAGGCTTAGCATGAGGCTCTACATAAAACTATCTCTCAGCATACTCTGTTCTCATGTGATCTTATATCACTGACAATGTAGACTCTATTTACATATCTTACATTAACCCTTTATACTACATCTCCCCCAAAGTCTCTGCCTCCATTAAATACTTTACTTAGATTATCCTACATCTCCCCCCAGACTCTTTATCTCTGGTTCACAGAGATAAATGTTCTGGTGGTTTCTTTGGAAATGCCAAAGCTGCCAAAGGACTTTCAAAGGATGCTAAGTGGGTTGGTATGGAGGGGGGTAAGGGTGGTAGATGGGGGTGGCATGTGTTTGCATAGGGTGTATGAGGGGACATGAAGGATGTGTAGAGGGACATAGCTTGGCATAGGGGGTATGAGGGGCCATGGGAGTGGGTGGGGAGCATGAGATGGCATAGGTTGGCATGGATGATGCAAGGGGAGTACGTGGAGGGTGAGACATATGAGGGGTGAGGGCTGGAGGGATGTTTTTTGTTTTAATCATTTTTTAAATAACTTAAACAAAGTGCCGGAGCACAGGGGCAGACCATCTGCCCAGCCTGCCTCTTCCCCCAGCAGCCTCCACACCCATTCTGGGGATGGTGGGCCCGACTTCTAATCTAACCCACCCCCACCCCCCACCACCACCACCACCGCCGCTGGAACAAAAATTGGAACTCCAGGCTGCCAGTTTTAACGGTCAGGTTCACAGAGCTGGGAATTCTCCCATCCATCTTCATTAAGAGGCGACTCCAAAGATATGGAAAATGGTTTGCATTTTCCAGGATCTCGCTATTGATCTGACTCAACGGTGGGTGGGTGGGAGGGGGGGGTGCGGGGGTATGGGTGTGGTTCTGTGGGTGCTGGTTGGAAGAGAACCTTAGTTTCCCATGTGTTTACTAAAAGACCCATTTTCACATATGCTTTGGGGAAGGACTCGACTCAGTTTCTGAGTGAGAGCTCACTTAAGCGTCATCTGTTGACTATGATATTTTTGGGAAATATTGTGTTATTCTGTGAATAGGCCTGTGTGTGTGTGTGTCTGTGTGTGTAAATGGGCAAAGGTTACTAGAGACAGATTGTCTGGGGGTTTAAAACATGAAAAGGATAGAGGTGTTAGGTTTGAGGCACAATTGAATAGGTTAGATCCAACATTTGCATTTTTAGATAAGTTGAGAGCTTGAATATTAAAGGGAAGTCAGAGGTGTCAAGAAACATGTTTGCATCTTACAGGAGTTCCATAGCTAAACACAAGAGGGGATATTATATTTTACTGACCCGAAAGCAAAGACAAAATAGTGACATGAAAGATTTTATATTTGGAAGGATTTGGGTTTCAAAGAGGTGTGAGAACAATGGAACCTGAGATGAAAGGGGGAAAATGGTATTTCAGAGTTACTGTAGAAAGCTTGCGATAGCTGCTGGAGCTGAGCTGTTAGCTGTGGCTCTGGACTGGGAGAAGAGGCTATTTGAATCAGGCATCCAGACAAGCCAGAAAAGTCTTGAACTACAATAAGCAGACTGTTCTAAAATCTTGGGTTTCTGCAGCACAGCAAAAGAGAGTTAAAGGACATGTGATATGCCTTTATTAAAGCTACAGCAGTTTGCCTTGGGTAATATCACTGGATTTTTACAGTTAAACATTTATAAGGGAGTGTTGCCTTGAAGGTGTTTACTTGTGGGTCTGACCAAGTAGAGAGTCTTTTAGGGGGAATGTGTTGTTACACTAATTTTTACATGTTTTACTGTGACCTTGTGTGCTTAAATTTTCTTCTATTCTTGTTAATAAAACTTTTACTTTTAATTTTTTTAAATCACAAAAGTGTTACTGGATTTCTTGCTGCTGAGATCGGTACATCTTCTTCTCATTTTCAGAATACACAAAAAAAAAAGGTTATGGCCAAAGCTATGCCAAATTTCCCTCTGGGATTTGGTTTGTGCAGCAATTAACACCGGCTGTGGTCATAACACTACCAAAGCTCCACGACTGAAATTGGAATGATTTTGGTTTCGGACTGAAGACGGTGTAAATTGAACAGTTTCCCGTCTGTTCTGTAGATTATCTCCACACCTGTGGGTAGTTTACTGGAGGTGAGATGCAGTATTGTAGCAAAGGAAATGGAGAGTTGGTGCAATGACACAGCCTTGTTTGACCCCAATCCTTATTGCGATAGGGTCTGTGGTGGCTCCGTTGGTGAGGACCATGGTTTGCATGTCACCGTGGAGCAGGTGGAGGATGGTGACAAATTTCTGAGGGCAGCCAAATTTGAGGACAATACTCCATAAGCCTTCACGGGTGACAGAGTCAAAGGTTTTAGTGAGGTCAAATAAGGCCACGTACAGTGGTTGGTGCTGTTCCTTGTATCTTTCTTGAATTTTCCACACGGTGAATATCATGTTTGTGGTGCCTTTCAATTGGTGAAAATCGCACTGTGACCCTGGAAGGAACTTTTTGGCCACTGGGAACATGTGATTGACAAGGTTCCGTGCAGTGATCTTCCCAGTGGCAAACATCAGGGAGAATCCTCTGTAGTCACCGCAATTGGACTTGACTCTCTTCTTGAATATAGCCTCTATCACTGCATTCCTGAGGTGCCCCAGCATGCTCTCCACTTCTCAAATGAGGGATATGAGGCTGTGCAGCCATTGCCAGGACTGTATCTCTGCCATGTTTCAGAATTAAGGCAGGGATTCCATCTGCTCCAGAGGCCTTCTTATTCCTCAGCTGTTGAATGGCTTTTTCGTCTTTGCTCTGGGCCAGGGTAGCTCCGAGACTGAGCCGGGCGGGATACTGAGGAATGGAGCTGAGGACATTCAAGTCGAAGACAGAGTCTCGGTTGAGGAGTTCTTCAAAATGTTCTCTCCAGTGAGTACTGACTGCCTCCCCTGTCCTTGATGAGCTTCCCTCTGTGCTTGGCTCTCAGTTGAGTGGGGCCTTGAGCACTTGTACAATAGATTATCTTGACAACGTTGAAGAAGCTGCACACGTCACTTGTGCCCACGAGTTGCTGGGTCTCCTGCGCTCTTTCTACCCACCATTTGTTCTTTATGTCATGTTAGTTGTACAAGAATGGGCCACTTCTTACAGAGTTCCTTGCACCATTGCCAATGAGCACCACGACACCTTGGGCAGGATATTTAGGCTGGCGTGCAAGTGTGATCGGCGGGCCTGGGAGTGGCCGGGGAACCGACCCCGACCGTGATTTCATGCTGGCTGGCCAATTAACGTGAAACGCGTGCTGAAGTGCTCAGCACTGCCGGGGTGTGAGGGGGTGGGAGGAGGGCGGGCGCTGACGTAAGCGAGGGCACGGGCGCGGGCGAGCGCTGAACGAACGCTCCCTGAAGGCAGAGAGCTGCCTCAGGGAGGTGAACACTTGAAAACAATTAAATAAAGATTTTAAAATCTGGAAAACAATGTGCACGCCTCAGAATCAGTCACCTGAACATATAAATGAGGAAAGTTCTGTCCATACAATTTTAAAAAATTTAACAATGGAAACCTCATCCTGCCCTTGGATGTGGTTTCATCAGAAAGTCTGGCAGATTCGCCCGTCCGCCAACCATAGGGTTGGATGGGCTACGAGAAATCAGGGGCAATTGGAACTTTAATGGGCTTAATTGCCCCCTTAATTGTCGGCAGGCGTTCTTCTGATTCATGCATGTGCCCACCAACCGAAATATCATGCGAGCGCAGGATGACATCACCCGACATCATCACGCGTTATTTTACCCTCGAGTGGGTTGGGCACACGCCCGCATGTCAAGCTACAAATTCTGCCCCTTAAGTTGGTTCTCTTTCAGTTGTGCATTGGGTTTTGTCCACTAGGTGGTGCCCAAGCTGTCATGTGGACCTAATCCCGCCCCTTGGTTTTCTTTCCTGTTAGGAGACAAGCTGCTTCAGAATCACCACATTGCCATTGCGCTCGGTAGTTTGAGGGACACTGACAAGAACCGGATACGGGCACTGGAGGATGAGCTTCTAAGCCAAGAGCCACATGGAGGCTCTATCGCAACTTTAGCCCTGTCTATCGCCACTGCATGACTCAACTCACACCTTCGCTCCCAAGGCTTTTCTGCAAGAGACTTATGGACACCGACAGACCAGTTCACCAATATTCAGATTCCCCTGTCTGACAACAAGGTTATCAAGGCTCAACATTGGCTCCGCCAGGTCAAACACCCGTATAATCCACAGCCCCCCTAGGGGTGCAACCAACACTCACTTCAGTTGATAGTGGTCTTCCAGCCCTACAACCTGCTCCACGTCTGGCCACGGTGAATGCTCCCCAGTTACCCAGTCTGTTCCTGAAAACCCTAACAGACCGGCTGGGCTGTCTATACCTTCCACAGCTCCAGTGCTGTCCACCCTGCAAACTCCGCAGTCTATGATGGGGCTGCCAGACCTACCCCAATCACTGGCTTCGGGAAGGACCCCTGAGCTGCCCCTTGATGAGAAGGTGCCAGCGCCTGATCCAGAGCCATGGTCTTTATTTGCCTAACCCAGTGTTGTGGTCCTTTGCGCAAGCCCCTGATTTCCTGTCATCATCTGGTCCAGTCTTGCAGCCCCCAGCCCAGGCCCCTGATTCTATAGCACCGGCTTCCGGCACACCCCCCTGTCCAGCTACCTACATGTACCACTACCCCTATTTCCTCAGTGCCTGCTTTGAGATGCTCAAATTGAGAGATACGCCTCCCAAAAATTCAAGCAGATTATTGACTTCAGGAATAACACTAACATTTTGGGGGCAGGACAATCTCCAACGGCTGGACGGTAATTCATCCTTGTGGAGGCCCTATAATGATCACGGTTATCAACAGTTTCTGCGCTGACTTTAATAACTTTTACATTTTTTGATACCATGACTTGAGGATAGCCGTTTATTGGTTTTAACATTTGGCGTTTTAAGATTATTCCATGCCTAGTTATTGGGAATTAATATATTAGGAATATTTCACTCAGATTTTTTTTCCTCTTGCATGGTAGTTCATGGGTTAATGTCTACCTAGTGTTTGCTCCCACATTTATCGTGTATTTTTGGTTTTCCTATGTTTGATGGCCACAGTAGGAGCATTGTTGTATATAGTCAGAAATGTACAGCCAGAGATGCTGGAGAACTGGTGTAGGAGGGAGGGCAGATTTCTGAGGCATTGAGACCAGTTCTGGGGCAGGTGGGACCTGTACGAGTTGGATGGGTTACATCCTAACAGGACTGGGACTGATATACTCGCAGGGAGTTTTGCGAGTGCTGTTGGGGTGAGTTTAAACTAGTTTTTCGGGGTGGGGTGGGAACCTGAGGGGTAGCCCAAATTGGAAGAAAGTAAAGTTGGTAACAGGAATTAGTAGTGAGACCGGAATGATGTCAAAATGACAAAGTTAAGGGCACTCTACCTGAACATGCACAGCATTCACAATAAGGTAGATGATCTAAAGGCACAAATAGAGGTAAATAGGTATGATATAATTGTCATTATGGAAACATGGCTGCATGGTGACCAAGACTGGGAAGTGAATACTCAAGGATATTCGAAGTTTAGGAAGGATAGACAAGAAGGGAAAGGATAAAAGCAAAAAACTACTGCGGATGCTGGAAATCCAAAACAAAAACAGAATTACCTGGAAAAACTCAGCAGGTCTGGCAGCATCGGCGGAGAAGAAAAGAGTTGACGTTTTGAGTCCGAATGACCCTTCAACAGAACTAAGTAAAAATAGGAGAGGGGTGAAATATAAGCTGGTTTAAGGTTGTGGGCGGGGGGGGGGGTAATTCTGTTTTTGTTAAGAAGGGAAAGGAGGTGGAGTTGCGCTGATGATAAGGAATGGGGTCAATGAATTAGTAAGGGATGATCTCAGATCAGAAGAACAATGTGTGGTGTGGAATCTGTTTGGGTGGAGCTAAGAAACAGCAAGGGGCAGCAGACGTTAGTTGGATAAAAGCAAAATACTGCGGATGCTGGAAACCTGAAGTTCCATCCCTCATGTTTTGAACCCGCCCAGGATTACAGGTATCTCCGGGACATACAACACTCCTCGGACTGCTGTTCTCATCGCATTCTGAGATCCACACTCAGTGCCATGCGCCGCCATATGAACACACTCGACCTCTCCCTCCAGCAGCACCGACTCACCCCATCTCTAAGCTGTCCTTGTCCCCAGTTTCATTTTATTTTTCATCTCATCTGACGCCTTAACAAGAAACTTTGTCTCTTTCTTTCAGGTGCAAAGGAACGCAAGCTCCAACAACTCACCGACACCAACGCCCATCCAGGACGCTCCAACCCTGCCCATCCCTCTGTCCCCATCCCATCTTCCAATCCCAGCCCCAGCTGCGTATTCAGTATAACCCCTGACCTTCCCCTCTCTGATGCTGAACGTTCAGTGCTCAGCAAAGGACTCAGTTTCATACCCTTACGCCCTCACCTCAATGAATTTCGGGCTCGGCACGATGCTGAACTCTTCTTCCGCCGTCTTCGTCTCCGTGCTCACTTCTTTGGGCAGCAGTCCTCTCCCCGTTCAACGGATCCTTTTACCCACCTCCAATATTCTCCCTCCACCTGGACCCCTCCCTCTGGATTCTTACCTGCTCTTGATCTTTTCATTGAGAACTCTCAGCTTAACATCAGTCGTCTCAATTTCTCTGCTCCTCTCACCCACTCTAACCTGTCTCTCTCCGAACTTGCTGCACTCCGTTCTCTCAGGTCCAACCCTGACTTTGTCATCAAACCCGCTGACAAGGGCGGTGCTGTTGTTGTCTGGCGCACTGACCTCTACCTCGCAGAGGCTGAGCGTCAACTTGCAGACACTTCCTCCTACCTCCCCCAGGACCATGACCCCAACACCGAACATCAAGCCAGTCCAGGACTGTCACTGATCTCATCTCCTCTGGAGATCTTCCCTCCACAGCTTCCAACCTCATGGTCTCCCAACCTCGGACGGCCCGCTTCTACCTCCTACACAAAATCCACAAACAGGACTGTCCCGGCAGAGCGATCGTGTCAGCCTGTTCCTGCCCCACGGAACTCATTTCTTGCTATCTTGACTCCATTCTCTCTCTCTTTGTCCAGTCTCTTCCCACCTACACCTGCGATTCTTCTCGCGCCCCACATCATATCAACAAATTCCAGTTCCCTGGCCCCAACCGCCTCCTCTTCACCATGGACATCCAATCCCTCTACACCTCCATCCCCCACCGGGATGGTCTGATGGCTCTCCGCTTCTTCCTTGAACAGATGCCTGAACAATCCTCATCCACCACTACTCTCCTCCGTCTGGCTGAACTTGTTCTCACACTGAACAATTTCTCCTTAAACTCGTCTCACTTCCTCCAAATAAAAGGTGTGGCTGTGAGTACCCGCACGGGTCCCAGTTATGCCTGTCTCTTTATGGGGTATGTGGAACATTCCTTGTTCCAGTCCTACTCTGGCCCCCTTCCACAACTCTTTCTTCGGTACATCGATGATTACTTCGGTGCTGCTTCATGCTCTCATCTGGACCTGGAAAAATTTATTAATTTTGCTTCCAATTTCCACCCCTCCATCATTTTCACATGGTCCATCTCTGACACTTCTCTTCCCTTCCTTGACCTCTCAGTCTCAATTTCTAGTGATAGACTGTCCACCAATATCCATTACAAGCCTACCAACTCCCACAGCTACCTCGACTACAGCTCCTCACACCCCGCTTCCTGTAAGGACTCCATCCTATTTTCTCAGTTCCTTCGCCTCCCTCGCATCTGTTCTGATGATGTCACTTTCAAAAACATTTCCTCTGACATGTCTTCCTTAACCAAGGTTTTCCACCCACGGTGGTTCACAGGGCCCTCAACCATGTCCGGCCCATCTCCCGCGCATCCGCTCTCACAACTTCCTCTCCCTCCCAGAACCATGATAGGGTCCCTCTTGTCCTCACTGATCACCCCACCAGCCTCCGTATTCAAAGGATCATCCTCCGCCATTTCTGCCAACTCTAGCATGATGCCACCACCAAACACATCTTCCCTTCACCCACCCGGCGGCATTCCGCAGGGGTCGTTCCCTCCGGGACACCCTGGTCCACTCCTCCATCACTCCCTACACCTCAACACCCTCCTATGGCACCTCCCCATGCAACCGCAGAAGGTGCAACCCCTGCCCCTTTACTTCCCCTCTCCTCACCGTCCAAGGGCCCAAACACTCCTTTCAAGTGAAGCAGCGCTTGCACTTCCCTTAATTTAGTCTACTGCATTTGCTGCTCCCAATGCGGTCTCCTCTACATTGGAGAGACCAAATGCAGACTGGGTGACCGCTTTGTGGAACACCTTTGGTCTGTCCGCAAGCATTACCCAGACCTCCCTGTTGCTTGCCATTTCAATACACCACCCTGCTCTCATGCCCACATGTCCATCCTTGGCCTGCTGCAATGTTCCAGTGAAGCTCAACGCAAACTGGGGGAACAGCACCTCATCTTCCGACCAGGCACTTTACAGCCTTGCGGACTTAATATTGAGTTCAACAATTTCAGATCATGAACTCTCTCCTCCATCCCCACCCTCTTTCCAATCTCCCTTTTTGCAATAATTTATAATTTAAAATATATATATTTTTCTTTTCCCACCTATTGTTAAATTTATTTCAATCTATTGTTTTATTTCCACCTTTTAGCCCATTTCTATCCCTTCCCCCCACCCCACCCCCACTAGAGCCATCTGCCACTAGCTTATCCTGCATGCTACCCTTAATGTCCCCATTAGCACATTCCTTAGATAATATAACCACCGCCAACACCCCTTTGTCCTTTTGTCTATGACATCTTCGGCAATCTCTTCTTTGCCTCCACCTATCACTGGCCCACTATCCACTATCTACCTGTCTCACCCCCCTCTACCAGCTTATATTTCACCTCATTTCTCTATTTCCTTAGTTCTGATGAAGAGTCATACAGACTCGAAACTCAACTGTATTACTCTCCGCAGATGCTGTCAGACCTGCTGAGTTTTTCCAGACATTAGTTGGAGTTGTTTATGGGCCACCCAACAGTAGTGGTAATGTGGGACATGATGTTAAGCAGGAGAAGCATGTAGCTTGGGCAATACAGTAAACATGGGTGACTTCAATCTGCATCCAGGCTGGGTAAACCAATTGAGCACTAATGCTGTGGCAGACGAGTTTCTGGAGTGTGTTAGGGAGGGTTTTCTAGAGCAGTATGTTGAGGAGCCGACGAGGGAACAGGCTATTTTAGCGCTAGTATTATGTAATGAAAAAGGGCTAATTAATAATCTTGTTGTAAAAGAACTTTTAGGGATGAGCGACCACAATATGATAGAATTTTACTTTATGCTTGAAAGTGAGGTAGTTCACTCTGAAGCAAGGGTGTTAAAGTTGAATAAAGGAAATTATGAAGCCATGAGGGACAAGTTGGCTGAGGTGAACTGGGAAAATACATTAAAAGGTATGACTGTAAATAGACAATGGATAGTCTTCAAAGAACTATTACATAGCTTACAGCACCTATACATTCCTTCAAGGTGCAAAAACCCAAAAAAGTCAGTCAACTGTGGCCAACAGAGGAAGTTAAGGATTGTATAAGATTAAAGGTAAAGGCTAATAAAGTTGCCAGAAGTAGTAGTAAACCTGAGGATTGGGAGGTTTTAGAATACAGTAAAGGAAGGCCAAGAAACTGGTAAAGAAAAGGAGAATAGAATATGAAGGCAATCTAGCAAAAAAAATTTAAAACGGACTGTAAAAGCTTCTATAGGTATGTAAAGAGGAAGCGTTTGGCTGAGACAAATGTGGGTCCATTACAGGCAGAGTCAGGAGAATTCATAATGAGGAATAGAGAAATGGCAGAGAAGCTAAATTATTACTTTATGTCTGTTTTCACTGAGGGAGATAGAGGAAATCTCTCAGATTTAGAGATCCAAGAGACGAGGGAGAATGAGGAGTTGAAGGAAATTAGTATAAGTAAGAAGGTTGTATTGGAGAAATTAATGGGACTGAAAGTTTATAAGTCCCCAGGACCTCATATTCTGCATCCCAGAGTGTTGAAAGAGGTTGCTGTAGAGATAGTGGATGCATTGCCGATCATTTTCCAAAATTCTATAGGTTCTGGAATGGTTCCTGAAGATTGGAAAGTAGCAAATGTCACCTCATTATTTAAGAAGGGAGGAAGAGAGAAAACAGGGAACTATAGACCTGTTAGCCTTACATCAGTGGTAGGGAAAATGCTAGAATCTATAATAAAATATGTGATAAATGGATACTTGAGTATTCATGATCTGATTAGGTATAGTCAGCATGGATTTGCAAATGGGAAATCATGTTTGGCGAGCTTGTTAGAGTTTTTTGACGATGTTACTAACAAAATTGATAAAGGAGAGTTGATGGACGTAGTATACTTGGATTTTCAGGAGGCTTTTGATAAAGTCCCCCACAGGAGGTTGATTAGCACAATTAAAGCACATGGGATAGGAGGTAATATACTGCCATGGATTAAGGATTGGCTAACAGGCAGAAAACAGAGTAGGAATAAACAGGTCATTCTCACATTGGCAAGCTGTGACTAGTGGGGTACCACAAGGATCAATACTTGGGCCCAACTGTTCACAGTATATATCAATGATTTGGATGTGGGGACCAAATGTAATCTTTCCAAGTTCACAGATGATACAAAGCTAGACGGGAATGTGTGTTGTGAGGAAGATGTAAAGCAGCTACAGGAGGATTTGGACAGACTTAGTGAGTGGGCATGAACATGACAGATGGAATATAATGAGGAAAAATGTGAGGTTATCCACTTTGGTAGAAGGAACAGATGTGCAGAGTATTTCCTAAATGGCAAGAGATCAGAAAGTGTAGATGTACAAAGGGACCTGGGTGTCCTTGTCCATAAGTCACTGAAAGCTAACATGCAGGTGCAGCAGGCAATTCGGAAGGCTAATGGAATGTTAGTCTTTATCAAAAGAAGGTTTGAGTACAGGAGTAATGAAGTCTTGCATAAATTGTATAGAAGATTGGTTAGACCACACCTGGAGTGCTGTGTGCAGTTTTGGTCCCCTTACCTCAGGAAGGATATTATTACCATAGAGGGAGTGCAACGAATGTTCACCAGACTTGTTCCAGGGATGGAGGGACTATCTTATGAAGAGAGATTGGGCAAACTGGGCCTGTATTCTCTAGAGTTTCAAAGAATGAGAGATGATCTCATTGAAACCTACAAAATACTTAAAGGAATAGACAGGGTCGATGCAGGTAAGATGTTTCCTCAGGTTGGGGAGTCTAGAACTAGGGGACAGGATTTCAAAATAAGGGGGAAGCTACATAGGACCAGAATGAGGAAAAATTTCTTTATACAGAGGGTCGTGAATCTTTGGAATTCCCTACCCCACAGAGCTGTGAAAGATCAATCGAGTATGTTTAAGGTAGAGATTGATAGATTTATAATTAACAATGATGTAAAGGGTTATGTGGATAGCGTGGGTAAAAGGCATTGAAGTGTTTGGTCAGCCATGATCGTATTGAATGGTGGAGCAGACTCAATGGGCTGAATGGCCTTCTCCTGTTCCTATGTTCCTGGTCAATGCCTTTCTGGTATTTGACCCCCTTTTATGCAGTTATTTCAATGTGAACTGCCTATGTATACCCAAAGGTATAATGCCCAGCCTGTGTACCATTTGTTGTGATTCCTTTGGATATGTTTAGGTTGCCTTTTGCAAAGACAGTTTTATTTCTTATATTTATGATGTTGAATTCTTTGAACACCTATATTTGCTCGAGATTTCATTTTGATGCATTAGCTTTTTGTTTTTAGTCTTGCATTTTTAATTAATGCAGGAAGGAAAGTTTGATGGAAAGAGGAAGAGAAAAAGAGGTCATGCCATTCTATGTTTATCGCCCCCTTGTGGCCGAGTTCCCATTCCCTCGTGGAGCCGCCATCTTGTATTGGGCATTCGTTGATTTACATGATGTGGTTGCATTAATACTCTAGATTTTCACTGAATCATAATATCACTCACGTTTCCAGAGCCGCTTCATCCAATTCAGGTTCACGGGGAGTCGGAGCCTATCCCGGCAGGCAATGGGCGCTAGGCGGGGTACACCCAGGATGGGGACACCAGTCCATCACAGGGCACACACTCACAGGCACACACCGTAGCCAATGCACCTAACCAGCACGTCTTTGGACGGTGGGGGGAAACCAGAGCATCCAGCAGAAACCCACGCAGACACAGGGAGAACATGCAAACTCCACACAGACAGACACCAGAGGTCGGGACCCAAGCCGGGTCCCTGGAGCAGCACCAACCACTGTGCCACTGTGCCGCCCATCATAATACCAATAATGATTAAATGTGTGTCAACTTAGAATAAAACCCAGCCGACTGGCGTAGGTGATATGAAGCGCTGTATTCAGTATATACTGAGATTTTAATCGCTTGGAAGGAGACTTGTTCAATGTATCTTTCGAGTGGGACTTGTTTTCCTTCAGAGACCTGACCTCCCTCATCTGAAACGCTGCTTATTAAATCCAACTCCTTGATCAGGGTGGTGTAGGAAATTCTTTAAGTTGGACCTATCCCTATAATGATATCCCTTAAGCACACAATCTCGGAAGATGCACTAATTGTGCAAGTCTGACATTTCTATTTCCCAGTCCCTCTCCCCAGGGTTTTCCTGGGATGATGGCTGAGGTGAAGAACTGAAAAGAGTGAGAAGTAAACCTATACCCCAGCCCTCCCATTTACTGCATAATTACTTCAAAACACATCACATGGAGTCAGGAAAGGCACAGTGAGAGGGTTGGACAGTTGGCATTCCATAAGACGTAGGAGCAGAAGTAGGCCATTCAGCCCATCAAGTCTGCTCCCCCATTCAATGAGATCATGGCTGATCTGATAATCCTCAACTCCCCTTTCCTCTTAATCTATTCCTTTGCTGATTAAAAATCCATCTATCTCAGCCTTGAATATACTGAACATCCCAGCCTCCACAGCCTCTGCGGTAAAGAATTCCACAGATTAACTACGCTCTGAGAGAAGAAATTTCCAGCTTTAAATGACTTGGTCCTCAGCACTTTTTAGTTTTCATCAGAAAATAACTGGACTTCACCTGGCAATTACCCTTTGTTACAAATGCAAGGAACAACAGGATTGGTAAATCCAATTTGGCACTTCAATGAAAAGCATAGTGACTATAACACAACATATAATTACAGGTCAAAACCACCAAAATGGTGGAATTGACCAGTCAGTCGGTCAGCAATTGGTCTGTGTTTCACCGTGTTTTGATGAAGGATCAATCCTGAAATGTTGAACTTATCTCTTACCTGGCTGTTGGATGCAGACTGATCTGCAGTATATTTCTAACCCCTTCAGATTTTTAATATTGCAGATTTTTCTTTTCGCCTCTTACCATGTAGCTACAGATGTAAGTTCTTCACAGTCACTTGGCCTTAATATCAAAACTCTTTAACATTCCTTTCCCATGGGATCTACAGGGTCATTGGGGTTTCAATGTGACACTGCCCTGATACTTGGCATGACCTGTGAGTCAGTGCTCCAGCATTATGTATGTTGGGTAACAGAACAGGAGGGAAAGTCTGTGTCAGGGTAGAAGCCAGGAGAGATTAAATGACAAAGGTTTCATGATGCAAGGTCAATGGGAGTAATAATGGGACAAATAAAGAAACAAGCAGAGGAACAGAGTATGTACCTGGAGGAGCTGGACCCTGAAGAGCTTCTGTCTGAAAGCAAAACAAAGCAAAAGGAAATGAGAGAAATAAGAGGAAAAAAGAAAACCAGCAAAGAAAAATGAAACAAAGTTGGGAGAGGGGCAAGTCCAGAGGCTGTAAAAGTGCCCAGAGGTTCTTGTGTTGAGCTTCATTGGAACATTGCAGCAGGCCAAGGACAGAAAGGTCAGATTGAGAGCAATGTGGAGAATTCAAATAATAGGTGACTGGAAGTTCAGGCTCACATTTGTGGATTGTTTACATAGGATTACACAGGATGCAAAGCAAAGAAACAGGACATTCAGTCTAACCCATCCATCCCAGTGTTGATGCTCCACTCTAGTCTCCTCCCATCTTTTCTCATCTAAATCTATTACTGTAATTCTCCCTCATATGCTTGTCTAGCTTCACCTTAAATTCATTTACACCATTCACTTCAACCACTCCAAATGTGGAACTCATTAGCACAGAAAGTGGTGACCCAGCCTGTGTTTAGTCTCTTCAATATAGAGGAGACCACATTGGGAGTAGCAAAAACAGTAGACTAAACTGAAAAGAAATACAAGCAAATTGCTGCTTCACCTGGAAGGACTGTTTGGAGCCTTGGATGGTGCGAAAAGAGAAGGTAATAGGGCAGGTGTTGCATCTTCTAGGCTTGCATGGAAAGGTGCCGTAGGTGAGGGAGGGGGTGTTAGGGATGACTGAAGAGTGGATCAGTGTATCACAGAGGCAATGGTCCCTTTGGAATGGCGAACATGGAGTCTGGTAGGGTGGAAGGTGAGAACAAGCGGAACTCTATCATGGTTCTGGGAAGGAACAGAATGGGTGAGTGTAAGTGCGGGAAATAGACTGAACTCGATTGAGGGCCCTGTCAACCATGGTAGGGAGGAATCATTGGTTTACGTTGGGGATTTAGAAACTGTACTGCCTTTAGATTCCCATGTCCAATGTCCTGCATGGGACATGCACCAATAGCCATTTCAGTGGCCATACTAATCAATTGCAAAATTCATCTCCTTACTCTAAAATCTCTACAAGGTCTCATCCCATTTTACTTCAGTGATCTCCCTTACTTCTGGTTGTTTGCTCACATTGGGCTACTCTTTGTTCCCACACCTCCCCATTGTGCTACTGATATCGAAAAAGTGGCTTCTTTTCCAACCATCGCTTGTCTTATGCAACTTTCCACTTCCCTCAATCTTACCTCCTCCCCTGCCTTCTTTCTTAAATCTGAAACTGTTTCCCTTCATCCACTGGTTCCTAATTCCATTCCATCCATTCTCCTCCTGTGGTTGATGTTCATTTCTCCCTGCTCCTCTATAAAGTTGTGAGGCGCTCCTCCCAATATGAGGGACACCATAGAAAAAGTCAGTTAACAAGTCCTCCAACTGACATTTCCTTCCTAGGCATATAGCTGTAGTTAGGGCAAATAACATCAAGGTGGTCAGTACAAATGATAAACCAACCCCCCACCGCCAAAAAAAAAACCCTAACAAACGTCTGTGTTGCAGACCACTGTTCTTGGGTAAAACACTGCAGCCGACTGGTCCATGTGGAGGCAAGCACTGAAATTTGGTTCAGCACGCTTCGAGGGCCAGCTACGCCAAACTCACAACACCCAACATGGCCAGAGGTGGCATGGCTGCAGAAATTCCCCCCAAGCACCAACAATGACAACATGCATGCCCGTTCTGCGGACGTCCGTGCTGACCCCACATCGGACTCTTTAACCCTAACCCTAACCCGAGAGGGTCCACAGAAGAAAGTGAAGTCAATTCCAGCTGGGATACACTGGAATCTTCCACCAAAGCTATCATTAGACATGGTTATCCATTTAAGGACTTCAAAGAGTTTGCGGATATATAGTCTCTATATCTGACAGACCCAGTTACATCAGCCCCTGAATTTGGATCATTCTATTCTTAATCGCCCGCATGCCATTTCAAACATCTTCTCCATGTATAAAAGACAGCTGATGCTGTCACAATGCACTGTTGCTGACCATCTATTATGCCATCCAGTCCAAAACAATGGTAAGATCGCAATGATTTACAAACCACTTAGTAATAAATTTGTCAGCTGTGAGCTACTGAAAGAAATTATTACAAAATTAAAAACGAATAATTAAAAAAAAGGAACAGGCTGGAGACACTGTGACAGCACGACAGGCCAGTCAGGATTAGAGGAGAGAACTGATGAGTTAACGGTTCAGGTCACTAAGCCTTTATCTGATTGTACCTAAATCGCTAAATTACCTCCTTCTCCTCACACGTTGGTTCCAGCATTATTTGCCTTTATTTCAGATTTCCAGCATCTGCAGCTCTTTAGGTTTTTATTTACAATAAAATGTGTGTTTGCACAGTCATGGAAGCACAAAAAAGCATTCAGTGCAATTGTGTACATTCATTTAAACATACATGCAGCAGCAAGAATTGTGGGGTTTTATACGCAGCCTTAGTGTTACTCTGGTTTAAACTCACGCACGCAGATTAACAATTACTTTTCATTACTAACATTACAGTTGTTTATACCTGGGGTCCGGGATCTTATGAGATCTGGAAAGCTGAATTTCTGCTCTCAACATTGTGTCCTACCTAAAATGCTGGGTTCTAAACCCTGTCAGATATTGTTCTTTCTTTGCTTCTCCATGGAAAGCTTTAATTCAGGTCAGCCTCAAACATGCCCTGTAGCTCAGGTAGAACATCAGGCCATAAGAAACACAAGCGAGAGTGGACCATGCAGCCCCTCCAGCCCGCTATTATAGTTGATCTTCTACCTCAACTCCAATTTCCTGCCTGCTCCCCATATCCCTTGATTCCCCGAGAGATCAAAAATCTGTCTATCCCACCCTTAAATGTATTCAACAATGGAGCATCCACAGCCTTCTAGGGCAGACAATTCCAAATATTCACAACCCTCTGCGTAAAGAAATTTCTCCTCATCTTAGTCCTTAATGATTGAACTCCCCCCCACTCCACTCAACTCATCCTGAGGCCAGGACTCCATGTTCTACATTCCCCAGCCAGGATAAATAACCTCTCAGTGTCCACCTTGTCAAATTCCTTCAGAATCTTGTGTGTTTCAATGGAACACCTCTCATTCGTCTAAACTCCAGAGAATATAGGGCCCCCCTCTACTCAACCTCTCATCATAAGACAACTTCTGCACCCCGAGAATCTTGTCTCTGCCTGTATGGGGCCAATGTCTACTTTAGCTACTCTCCTCCTTTTTATATATTTGTAAAAGCTTTTACAATCTGTTTTTTTTATATTCCTGGCTAGTTTACTCTCATTCTATTTTTTCCCCTTATCATCAACTTTTTGGTTGCCTTTTCTAAATAACTCCCAATCCTCAGGTTTACAACCATTCTTTCCAACATTATAAGCCTCTTCTTTTAATCTAATACTATCCTTAACTTCCTTAGTAAGCCACAGATGTATCTTTTGTGCTGAGTTTTTGTTTCTTTTAATGGTATGAGTTTTTGTTGAACATTGTGAATTGCTTCGTTAAATGTTTCCCACTATGTATTTACTGCAATATCTTTCAGTCTTTTTACCCAACAAACCTTAGCCAGCATTCCTCTCATTCTGATTTAGTTGACTTTGTTTGGGACTGAAGTACGTTGTATTCAGAGTTAATATGGAATGCAATTGTATTATGATCACTTTTCCCCCTCTGAGAGGATCTTTTACTATGAGAGCAGAAACCAATTGCGAGGTGTGGAGCCAATGGCAGGCTTAACGACGTCGGATAAATAACACTGATGAAGCTTCAGCCGAGGCACCCTGAACGCTATAGACTTTCAAGGGTGTGTGCGAAGCAGGGGCCTTAGAAATCCTACACTTGCAGGTCAGGACAAGAATAAACTCCGTGCGAAATTGTTCACTGACGACACAGTAAAGGAGGAAATTGATGGCAGAATTTAACCACTGCAGCATAATACCGATATCTGCAAACACATTGATGAGCTGGCTGTAGTCATCTCTGTCATGGTTTGGTGTGTTGTAGGCTGTCCTCAGGATGCAGTAGGTGACAAAACGAGGGAGAGACAGGAGGACAAAGGCAAAGGAGACGGTGAAGAGGATGAGAATGGACTTCTTCACCAGCTTCCGAGTAGTGACACCGTTTATCGACTTCAGCTGCTCCTGGGTGAACATCCTGCTGGCCGTGTAGAGCTGCTGGCCAATCAGACAGTTGAAGATGATGAGGAGGATATAGGGTATGCCACCCGAGACGAACGTATGGAACCAAACTACCGCCGTGGAATAGAAACTATCACTGTACTCACAGACGGGCAGCAGGACGGTCTCATTGTTCAGGGTGAGATTCCGTAACTCCGAATTGTTGATCCAATAGGCAGGGACAGCAATCAGATGTGCGATTAAGGTGACACTCAGGATGATTCTGATGGTCACCTTAGTCTGGGAGCAGTGCTGCCTGGTCTGGGTGCTCCTTAGCACCAAGTAACGCTCCAAGGTAAAAATAATGACAATCCAAATGGAGCTGAATACAGAGCCATACTCCAGGACTGTGACTAGCCCACACCACGGGGAGCTGTTCCAGAAAGGGTAGGGGTCCAGCCAGCCCAAGCTCAGGTCTATCAGTCCACCCCAGAACAAGCACATCGAGTCTGCAATAGCCAGGGATAGCAGATAGAGTCTTGCAATCTTGGACATGCCACATTTTCTGTAGTTGATGGTGTATACTGTCAAAAGATTCGCTGGAGAGAGATAGAGAGAAACAAACAATTAGATATTTCATCCGTAGATTGACACGAGCATGAGTTCTGATAATGGGACAAGTATTAAAAAAAGAACACGATAAGGGCATTTAACCAATCACATTCGTTGAATATCAATTGGGTTTTAACTATATTCAGATAGTGGGTGATAAATCACCTATGCTTATATCTAGGAGCAGGCTGGAAGCAGAGTTTTTTGAAGAAGGTGCACAATATTCAATGTGTGTTTCTGTAAAAGCATGTAAATAAGTAAAGATGAGGCTGCAGTGTTCTGTCCTTCATCACAGCTATCCAAGCTTTGACATGGTGGCTGAGAATATTACCTAAAGATGGAGGTTGGAAACTACGATTTTCTTCTTTTGGACATAAGACTTGGAGCCCTTTATGGCAGAAAGCAAGTTTCAATTGTTGGTAAAAGCAAAATACTGCGGATGCTGGAAATCTGAAACAAAAACACAAATAGCTAGAAAAACCCAACAGGTCTGGCAGCACCTGTAGAGAGAGAAACAGAGTTAACGTTTCGAGTCTGTATGACCCTTCTTCAGAGCTAAAGAGAAGTAAAAATGTGATGACATTTATACTGTTCAAGGGGGGCGGGGGTGGAGCAGGTGAGCTGGATAGAAGGCCAGCGATAGGTGGGGACAAAGGAGAGATTGGCGTGTTAATGGTAGTGGTAAGAGCTAAAGAAGGTGATGATAGTGGCATAAAGGTGAGAAAGCACAATGTGATAATAGCAGAACAGGGTAGCATTGGGAAAGAACAACATTTTCAGTTTTATTTTTTATCCACTTATTTTTATTTTCATTCATTTATTCATGGTTTTATCCCCCTTTCTCTCCCACTTTCTATCCTTTTCTCCCCCACCACTGCCCCTCCTCCCACCCCATTCCCAAAAGGGCCATCTGTTACTTGTTCCATGTTGTTCTTGCACACAATGCTACCCTGTTCTGCTATTATCACATTCTGCTTTTTCGACATAATGCCGCTATGAGCACCCTTTTAGCCCTTACCACTACTATTAACGCTCGCTTTGTCCTTTAATTCATGACATCTTTGTCATTCTCTCCTTTGTCCCTACCCATTGCTAGCCTTCTTTCCAGCTTCACCTGCTCTACCCCAACTTAAACAGTATAAATTTCATCGCATTTCCACTTCTCTTCGGAGCTCTGAAGAACCATCATACGGACTCAAAACATTAACTCTGTTTCTCTCTCTACAGATGCTGCCCGACCTGCTGAGTTTTTCCAGCATTTTCTGTTTTGTTTCAATTGTTGGGGTGTGATTACCCACCAATGTTCTAGGAATATGAACCACACAACAAGCGGAAGAATAAGGTTGATATGGTCAGGGGTCGCTATTCTACCAAAGAGAAAACAAGGCACAGTCTTGGTGATGTTGCTTCCTGAATTAAGTAAAATCAGAAGCCAGAGGTTTTCCAAGACGGAATCCACATAGTTGGATAGTGATGAAAGTTTGGACTCTCTAACAGAAGTCCTGGATGAAATGTACAGGAAAGGGGACTTGTTAAAAAAAAAAACCTATGAGGCCCGGTCAGAATTTGATAACTTATGAAAAATGAATGGTCATTCCATGGAGAGCATAAAGGTTGACAACATTCAGTTTAGGGATCCCTGGATTGGTGCAAGCATTGAAGTTACTGGAGTGCGCTAAGTTGTCTCCTATGGACAGGCACTGGTCCTAACTGACATTTCCTTCTTGGAGAAGACCCTGTTAGATCAGAGGTCTGCTGCCTGAAAACATTTCTGAGGAAACAATTATTCCCTTCAGCCTTAATGGAACAACTGACGTGGTCCACTGTGACAAAAGCAATCAAGGACTCTATGCTTACCAGGTGTTTTAAGTTCAAAGGCTGCGGTGCTTTCCCATTCTGAAGTCTTTATGGAACGGCTGTAAAATGGCAGCTTACAGAGAGATTTTACATGGCAGAGGTCACATGACCACACCAAACTAGATAGGACATGTAGTACTGTTACATTTCAAAACCCAAACACCAGGTTTTGAAATATTCCAGATGCTAGGCTCAATGTAACAGAAGGATTAAAGGCAGACAGAATGGCAGTGAAAACACATAAGACAAATGCAGTTATATAAGCAGAAGAAATTGGAACAGTGATAATGCACAAATGAATTCCAGGAATGCCCAAGGAAAAGGTTAATAGATGTGATTCCAAGTATCATTATACAGCAAATTGGCCAGAGCAAAGAGGCAGGGTTTTTGAAATGGAACGCAAAGAAAATAGTTGTGAAGAAGAGCATGATGATGACAATGATTAACAGATTGTACTGGTTACAAGGAGTTTTAATGCCGTGATGAATGTACCAGTCATGGACTCGTTTAATTGTGCAGTCAGTCCATGTACTTCAATGGTATGTGAGGTAGATTGGTTTAAGTGTTATCTTGATTCACTAAGTTGTGATCATTGATGCAAGGTTAAGAAATATAAATTTGCTTTAGGTTTGGTGATGATAACATGTGAAGCCACTTAAGTGTTAGCCCCATGTAAAATGGTTGGAAAAAGCCATTTTATAAGTACTGATGTAATCTTTACTGAGATATCTATGCTGTTGAGTAGATATGGAAGGCAATAAGGCAATTGGAAAAGCCAGTGGATCTGAAGGTCACCCAATCTTGACATTATTGAATCCCCTTAACAAAGTCTGATGTTGACAAGGCACTGGGACCGAATGAGATGCATCCAAGGATATTGAAGGAAGTGAGAGTAGAAATTAAAGGGGCATTGGCTATAATCTTTCAGTCTTCCCTAGACTTAGGGGTGGTGCCAGAGGTCTGGGGAATGGCAAACATCATGCCCTTGTTCAAAAAAGGTGGTAAGGATAAGCTCAGCAATTACAGACCAGTCAGTTTAACGTCAGTGATAAAAACAAAAAACTACTGCGGATGCTGGAAATCCAAAACAAAAACAGAATTACCTGGAAAAACATCCACCCTCACGCCTTCTCCTCCCTCCCAGAAACATGATAGGGTCCCCCTTGTCCTCACTTATCACCCCACCAGCCTCCGCATTCAAAGGATCATCCTCCGCCATTTGCGCCAACTCCAGCATAATGCCACCACCAAACACATCTTCCCTTCACCCCCCCGGCGGCATTCTGTAGGGATCATTCCCTCCGGGACACCCTGGTCCACTCCTCCATCACCCCCTACTCCTCAACCCCCACCTATGGCACCTCCCCATGCCCACGCAGAAGATGCAACACCTGCCCCTTCACTTCCTCTCTCCTCACCGTCCAAGGGCCCAAACACTTCTTTCAAGTGAAGCAGCATTTCACTTGCATTTCCCCTAACTTAGTCTACTGCATTCGTTGCTCCCAATGCGGTCTCCTCTACATTGGAGAGACCAAACGTAAACTGGGCGACCGCTTCGTAGAACACCTGCGGTCTGTCCGCAAGAAAGACCCAAACCTCCCTGTCGCTTGCCATTTTAACTCTCCACCCTGCTCTCTTGCCCACATGTCTGTCCTTGGCTTGCTGCATTGTTCCAGTGAAGCCCAACGCAAATTGGAGGAACAGCACCTCATCTTCCGACTAGGCACTTTACAGCCTTCCAGACTGAATATTGAATTCAACAACTTTAGATCTTGAACTCCCTCCTCCATCCCCACCCCCTTTCCGTTTCTTCCCTCTCCCTTTTGTTTTTTCCAATAATTTATATAGATTTTTCTTTTCCCACCTTTTTCCATTATTTTTAAATCTATACCTGTAATGCCCTGTCAGTCTTTCCACCCCATCCCCACTAGAGCTGTACCTTGAGTGTCCTGCCATCCATTCTTATTTAGCACATTCTCTTAGATAATATCACCACCTTTAACACGTCTTTGTTCCTTTGTCTGTGACATATTTTGATTATCTGCTCCTATCACTGCTTGCTTGCCCCTACTACCACCCCCCCCAACTTCTCTCCCCCCACCCCACCCCCCACCTTAAACCAGCTTATATTTCACTCCTCTCCTAACTTTACTCAGTTCTGCTGAAGGGTCATGAGGACTCAAAACATCAACTCTTTTCTTCTCCGCCGATGCTGCCAGACCTGCTGAGTTTTTCCAGGTAATTCTGTTTTAGTTTAACGTCAGTGGTGGGCAAGATTCTAGAAAGAATTTTTCAGGATAGAATTAGTAGTCACATGGAAAAATATGGATTGATAAGGAAGAGCCAACATGGATTTCTAAAGGGGAAATCACGTTTAACTAACTTGTTGGAGTTTTTTGAAGAAGTAACAGAAAAGGTCGATGAGGGTAATGCTGGTGATGTGATGTACATGGACTTTGAAAAGGCATTTGACACAGTGCCACACAACCGACTTGTGAGAAAAGTTATTGCTCATGGAATAAAAGGGACAGTAGCAACGTGGATACAAAATTGGCTGAAAGATAGGAAGCAGAGAGTAATGGTCAATGGATATTTTTTGGGCTGGAGGAAGGTTTGTAATGGAGTTCCCCAGGGGTCAGTATTGGGACCCTTGCTTTTCCTGATATATATTAATGATCTAGATCTTGGTGTGCAGGGGAAAATTTCAAAGTTTGAGGATGATACGAAGCTTGGGGGTGTTGTGAACTGTGAGGAGGATGGTGTGGAACTTCAAGAGGACAAGGCGGAGTGGGAAGATAGGTGGCAGATGAAGTTCAATGTGGAGAAGTGTGAAATTATGCATTTTGGTAGAAAGAACATGGACAGACAATATAAAATAAGGGGTACAATTTTTAAGGGGATGCAGGAGCTGAAAGACCTGGGTGTACATGTGCTTAGATCATTGAAGGTGGCTGGACAGGTGGAGAGAGCAGTTAATAAAGCTTTATTAATAGGGGCATAGAGTACAAGAGCAGGGAGGTGATGCTGAATTTATATTAGACACTCGTTAGACCTCAGCTGGAGTATTGTGTCCAGTTCTGGGCACCATATTATAGGAAGGATGTGAACACATTGGGGAGAGTGCAGAAGAGGTTTACAAGAATGGTTCCAGGGATGAGAAACTTCAGTTGTAAGGATAAATTGGAGAGATTGGGCTGTTGTCCTTGGAGAGAAGGTGGCTGAGAGGAGATTTGACAGAGATGTTCAAAATCATGAGGGGGCTGGACAGAGTAGATAGGGAGAAGCTGTGCCCGCTGGTAAAAGGACCAAGAACGAGAGGGCACAGATTTAAAGCGAGTTGCAAAAGAAGCAAATGTGAAGTGAGAAAAAACTTGTGGACACAACGGGCGGTTGAGGTCTGGAAGGCCGTGACTGCCTGCAAGCGTGGCGGAGGCAGGTTCAATCGAGGCATTCGAGATGATTATTTGGATAGAAACAACGTGCAGGGGTACGGGGACAAAGGCAGGGCAATGGCACTAGGTGATAACGCTGATTTGGAGAGCCGGTGAAGACAGGATGGGCTGAGTGGTCTCCTTCTGTGTCGTGAAAATTCTGAGATCCTGTGATTTTCATCAGTGTCGGGCTGCAGTACAGTGGCACCAGTGGATAAGGGTGAGAGAGAGGCGGGGGGGGGGGGGGGGGGGGGGGGGGAGGGAGTGGGGGGGGGGGGGGGGGGGGGGGGGGTGGATTACATAGACAATTTTCTTACCCTACATGCCAATGGTCGAAGATGCTGCTCAAGGATAGTTGATGAGTATGCAAGGCTAAGAGAAGAGATCAGTGACAATTATGAAATCTGCAAGAAGCATTGACAGACGATTCATGTCCTACTCTAAACCTTCCATTTGGCACTTGACTTGAACGAGGTACTTTCCTTGGATCCAAATGTATGGGACAATAGGAGTAATGCTTTCAGCTTACTCAATCTGGTTGCTGGGCCTATAAAATATATTTCTATATTAATATATATATGTATAGTCAGGAGAGGAAATTTACTATACCTAAACTTACAGAAAAAACAGATAGGGGCTAGACTAAACAAATGTATTCATGGTCTGAATGAGGCTTCCAGGTTGTGGTAAGTTTTGCTGAAAATCGGTTGTGTTCACCTAAAGTCAGATCCTGCAATGTTGGTACTATAAAGGAAAACTTCCACGCGTCTTCATGATGTATGTTAATGATTTCTTATGGTGCTGTGAACTTTGAGAAATTCAGTCAGGCTCCCAGTTGTGAGGCTTTTAAACACATTGGTTTAAATATGAAGCAAAGTGGGTCTGGTGTAACTCTAAATGTAGATTTAAAGAGTGTTACTCCCATCCTGGTTAATCGTACTAGGTTGGCACAGAAAGGTGACTCTTATATCTAAAGCAGAGACAGAGCGTTGTGAAGCTTGATTGGTCAGTTGAACTGGTTGTACACTCAGATTAGGCAAGATACTAGTTTTGATGTGTTGCTGAAAATACTTCAAAGTAGAGAATGTTTTATGGGCAACTAAAAATTAAATCTAGATAAATGCATATTTAAGCTCCCACCCTTAAGTGACCCAAAAAAACTTGAACCTAGTTATCTTTACTGATGCTTCACATGCCAATCACCTGATGGGTTTTCTAGTGCACCTAGTTTGATAAGATTTCTTAAGTGTGGGAATGGGAAATATTATCGCCTAGTTTAGCATTGTTAAAAGTGCTCTGGTTGCCGAAACACTGGCTCTTGTGGAGGCAATGGATATGGGATCCTATTTGGCAAATATCTTCTGTACAATGAGACACTGAATATAATATATCCATTGAATGGTACGTGGCTAATCATTCGTTGTGGGATAATGTATGCTCCATGAAAAGTGCGATTGAAGAAAGATTACAAATTGATCTTGCTGACTTAAAACAAATGCTGGAGAGAAAGGAAACCTCCCAGACTTAAATGCATCAATTCAAGCCACTGACAGCTGGGTTGTTTCAGTAAAATAAGTGCAATGCATGGAGAGGTTGTTGAAGGTCCTAGAGGAGAGTTGTTTCTCAAAGTGATTCTCCGCACAGTTCGAATTTTGATTTGAAAATCTGGTGATACATAAAATCTAATATGGAGAGAGAGGGGAGGGATGGGGCAGGGGGGAAAAGGCTGAAAGAGGGGTTTTTGTTGGAGGTGCACGGTGTGCAATGTGTCTAAATAATAGCTTGTAAAAGTTTAAGGACTAGGTTCCAGTATTCTGTCCTCGATCACCTACTTATCTGTGTTTTGACAATAATCCTTCCGCATGCAGAGTATTCAACCTGAGGGCAGCTGCTGCAACATTTTCTCCTGACCATACTGTAATTTAGTGAAACTTGAGAATATCTGCCTGACTTGAAATTCCACTCACCTTAAATAGAATTACACCATAGAAACAGACCATTCAGCTTTACAGATCAATGCTGGTGTTTAAGCTCCACTCAAGCCTCCACCCGCCATCCTGATCAGCGTTACCTCTCTTCCTTTCTCCCTCATATACTTATTTAGCTTCCCTATAAGGCATTTATGCTACAGCATCTCAATTATTTCACGTGATGGTGCATCTCACAAACCAACCACTCTCTGGGTAAAGAAGTTTCTCTTGAGTTCTTTACTGGAAGGGCTTCGCATGACTTTTTGCTGAGTGACATTTCCCTGGCTCCAGCAGTTCAAGATCCATTGCGTTCTACACAGCTTTGAGTTATATCTATTTACACTCACCCCAACACGTGTTCCTAATGTGATTAGTGTCTCGAAATCCAAATTAGGATCCAAAATCCAGAAATTTAGGCTTAAGCGAATGTACTTGCACCCATTAAATTGGCCCCAATTCAGAATTCTAGTCTGTTTCAAGAATATTCAAACCAAGTCATTATTTTTATGAGAAGTGCCCTCTAGACAGAAGGTCTGAAAATATTTATTTTATTGAAAATAAAACAGCGGAGAATTTTAACTCGCCGAGGTCACTCAAAGCATCAGTAGGCAAAGCCCCCCATGCTTGTCAGCAAGTGTGTGGCACTCAACTCTGTGTCTACGTGCAGACACACGCACACACACACACACCCACACACAACAGACGCTGGTTAAAGTTGGCTGGAACATGTCCAGTAGAGAACATGTCCAGTTCTTAATTTCCTCCTCTACTGTGCTCCATTTGTGTCAGTTCAACACACAGAATGACGTCTAGGGAGTTGGAAAGAAGCACAGCAAGAATAATGTAAAGGTGGTGGAATTGTTCCCATGCGTAATGTGAAAGTGGTGGAATCTTTCCCAAGGATAATATAACAATTGTGGTGTCTTTCCCAAGGATAACATCAAAGTGGTGGGAAGTTTCTCACACTGGCAATAATTTGAAATTTTTTTTTAAAGAATGTTCAACAACAAAATAGATATGTTTTATAACCCTCAGACAGACAGACACACACACACAGGCAAGACACACACAAAGACAAGACACACACACAAACAAACACACAGACACAGACAGACATACACACACACACACGAGCTTTGTGAGTACTGCGTCTTAACACATCCACATGAACCAAGTGCATGGGAAGTGAAGGAGACTTATAAAGGAGGAACAACTTATTGTTTTGTTTTAGCTTTGATCATCCACATTTTAACTATTGCAATCTCACTGTTGCACTGGAACATAAGGCCTGCTGGATGGAAAAGCAAAAGACAAGGTCTATCTAGTTTGTCTGCTTCCCTCTTGGTGGTCACCTGATATGATGATCATGAAGTTGTTAACTAACCATGCCATTGTGTTACTTACACTTGTCACTCACACCTAACTTCAAAAAATAGATGGTGCCTTTTGCATTAAGTAAAATGCCATAATAAAGTTTACTGAATGAATTCCTATTTTTATCCTAGAATGATGAACTTTGTGGAATGTATGTTGGGGCCAAGATTAAGTAGGCTGCATCAAAAAATTCTGTGGTTGTGTTAATGGACACATACACACGAGCTTTGCGAGTACTGTCCATTAACACACTCCACATTAATCACTGACACGAAGTGAAACAGACTTTTGGCTTCAAATATCTTGTTCTTACTAGCTGTCAGGAAGATATAATAATTTTCCTGCCCCTTCACTTCCTCTCTCCTTACCGTCCAAGGGCCCAAACACTCCTTTCAAGTGAAGCAGCATTTCACTTGCACTTCCCTCAATTTGGTGTACTGCATTCATTGCTCCCAATGCGGTTTCCTCTACATTGGGGAGACCAAACGCAGACTGGGTGACCGCTTTGCAGAACACCTTCGGTCTGGCCGCAAGCATTACCCAGACTTCCCTGTCACTTGCCATTTCAACACTCCACCCTGCTCTCATGCCCACATGTCTGTCCTTGGCTTGCTGCATTGCTCCAGTGAAGCTCAACGCAAACTGGAGGAACAGCATCTCATCTTCCAACTAGGCACTTTACAGCCTTCCGGACTGAATATTGAGTTCAACAATTTTAGATCATGAACTCTCTCCTCCATCCCCACCCCCTTTCCATTTCTTCCCCCTCCTTTTTGTTTTTTCCAATAATTTATATAGATTTTTCTTTTCCCACCTATTTCCATTATTTTTAAATGTATTTCCATCCATTGTTTTATCTCTACATTTTAGCCTTTTTAGTATTCCTTAACCCCACCCCACCCCCACTAGAGCTATCTGTACCTTGTTTGTCCTGCTTTATACCCTTAATTAGCACATTCCTTTAGATAATATCACCACCTTCAACACCTCTTTGTCCTTTTGTCTGTGACATCTTTTGGTTATCTCCACCTATTACTGGCTTCTTGTCAAACAACCCCCCTCCCCCCACCCCATCCCCCCTTAAACCAGCTTATATTTCACCCCTTTCCTATTTTTACTTAGTTCTGTTGAAGGTTTATGAGGACTCGAAGCGTCAACTGTGCTCTTCTCCGCCGATGCTGCCAGACCTGCTGAGTTTTTCCAGGTATTTCTGTTTCTGTTTTTGTTTTGGATTTCCAGCATCCGCAGTTCTTTGCTTTTATAATAATTTCCATAATGTTATTGGAATTTATTGTAAAGTGGAGTAATAGTGGGGTCTGTGTCAATGGGGATGTACGTGTGTGGGTTTTAATTGAATTACAGACATCTGGTCTGGGAGCTTTGACATATCAGATGGGAGACTAGGTTTGAAATGCTGAATAGGTAAACATGGGGGAAGATTTAGAATGTGAGGTGTAAAGGGAACATTTGCATTTTTAAATAAACCAGAGTAGCTTGAATTCAAAAGAGGGGGTGAAATATTTCACCTAGCCAGGAGAAGTTAAGAAACAGTGTGTTTATTTTTCCCAAAGATTATTAGTAAAATTGGTACTATGATAGATTTTTATTATTAGAAAGGTAAAGTCCAAAGACATAGTGAAACAATGGGAATTTGCAATTGAAAATATGTATAAAGGAGGAGGCTGTGTGTAAGAGAAGGCATTCTAAGATCTAACACAAGTGTGAAAAGCCTCAGGCTGCTGTCTACACGGAACTGAAGCTGAGAAAAACTCACTTTGAATTCGACTGTTCAGGGCGTTTGCTTTGTCTGGACCTGTTTAAATCGATGTGTTTTACTGTTGCCTTAACGGAGGTGTAACTGGGAGTTAGATTAACTAGGGGAGCTAGGAGTTATCATAGTAGTAATTTGTAGACCTATCTATGTGCTTAAAATCATTTTTAAAATTAATAAAGGTTTAATTTAGTTTTGTAAGAAACCTATAAGACTTGGTGGTCTTATTACTACTGAATTCAAAGCCCGCATCTTGAAATACATACAAATTGCAATTATTTGTGGCAGCTGCTTCAAGTTTCCCTCTGAGATTTGAGCAGCTTGGCATTTACCATCCACCTGCCATAACACTAACTAAGTGTTCAATTCATCTTCTTTAGTGGCTAGTCTTTGTTTTAAAATAAGTTTTATTGAGACTATTCCAAGCCAAAGTACAAAAGGCCAAATAAAATATTTGAACTTGTGGATAGTTACTTCCATGCATCAATATGTCAGTATCGCTGACCAATGAATGAATGGCTTAAATGTTTGCTTAAATGAGCTTTTAAACCGCACTTCCTCATACACTTATCGACAATATAGTACCTCATTCTAGTTGCCTGGCCTTTTTTCCACTTTTAGTCTATCCACTACAGAAGAAATAATCCAACATTGCACGCTAAAAGGTTATGTCCCCACTGCACTCACAGGGCTGCATCTTACCAGCTCTTTTGGGACAGGCTGGGAAGCAATAGGACCAGTGAAATGGTGAGGGAAGGTGCAATAGGGAAAGGTCGCTGTTTAAGACCTTTCAGCCACAGTGCACCGAGGGGCTAGGAATTGTATAGACTCCTCGGACTGTATGACTCACATTGAATGTATGCAGTGAATATTACTGCATACATGTTGCAATCTGAATTGCAACATGATCGATGTAGACAACTTAAATACCATTGCACTGACTGTCTGTTTGGCCATTTTTAAATGTCTGTAATGATCCTTTGATTGTATTGAAGCACCTCAGGGTGCAACATGGTCGATGTGGAAAACTTGAATATTATTGCACTTTTTGTGATGGCCATTTTGAAATGTTTTGTAACGTTCTTTCAGGTATTTTATGAATAAAGTATATTTTTGCAAAAAAAGAGGGAAGGCAGGGTATAGAACGCTCTTCTCCTTCCTGCTGCCATGGCATTTTACCAGCAATGAGGAAAGTGGAGGCCTCTCCAGCCCGGAGGCCAATTGTGCCACTTGAGTGGCCAATTAAGGGCCTCCACTCACTGCTGCTTGCATTTTACTGGTGGCTGGTGGGTCCTCTGCCACGTAGGGAAACCACCTGGTGATCCTTGGCAGCAACTGGTGGGCACAGGAGTGGGGCCCTCCTGTTGGGGGATGCTCTGGCCTACAGAGGGTTCCCCTGGCAGCAATGGACATGCCCACAGCAACAACCACATTTCTCTCCCATCCCAGAGCCTGCCTGACTGGCCCCAGCAACCTTAGATCCAATTCACCTCGTTAAGAGGGTGGTGTCCATCGTTGTGTGCTCTCAGCTGGGTGCAGGCCCAGCAGTGGCCAATGCTCCATTGGACAGAAGCTCTTGGAGATGTCTTTTAAAGGTGTGGAAGCCCTGATGGCAACTAATTTGTTGCTTCATGGGCATAAAAAGCAGTTGGGCATCCCCACATGGCCGAGGCAGGGTTGGACCCTGCCTTCTGACTCATGGTCAGGGCCCCTACCGCCCTGACAAAACTTGACCCTCAGCGTGACACTTTATTTATACACATGCAAGGTTTCAGTTTAAGTATAGCTGGATTGTGGAATGCCACCCTGCAAGTCCAACAAGTGGACATGCACTTTTGGACCTGTTTCTGGGGAATGAGTTGGCCCAAGTGGATCAAATATCAGTGGGAGACCCTCTAGGGGGCAGTGACCATTGTACCATAAGGTTTATCTTAATCATGGAGAAGGACAGAGAACAATCCAGGGCAGGGATAACTAATTGGGGGAAAGCCAACTTCGATGGGATGGGAAATGCATCTGAGTCAAGTGAGTTGGAATCAAATGTTGGCAGAAAAGCCAGTGGCTGAACAATAGGCCACCTTCAAAGAAACAGTATTGCAGGCAATGTCAAGATATATTCCCTTGAATGGGGAAAGGTAGGACAAATAAATCCAGAGCGCCCTGGATGACGAGAGAGATAGAGGTGAAGATGAAAAGGAAGAAGTGTGCATACGACAGATGTCAGGTGGAAAATACAATGGAGAATCAGGCTGAATATAGAAGGACCAGAGGTGAAATGAAGAAACTAATAAGAAAAGCAAGAAGAGAGCATGAGAAGAGGCTGGCAGCTAACATAAAAGGGAATCCCAAGGTCTTCTATAAGCATGTAAATAATAAAAGGGTGGTAAAGAAAAGAATAGGGCCGATTAGGGACAAAAAAGGAGACTTGCATGTGGAGGCTGGAGAAATAGCGGAGGTGTTGAATGAGTACTTTATATCGGTCTTTACAAAGGAAGACCTTGTTAGCCAGGCCGAGGTGAGAGAGGAGGTAACTGGTACACTAGAAGAACTTACAATGGAGAGAAAGGAGGTGTTGGAAAGGCTAAAAACAGAAGGGACAGCACCATCTTTTTAAACATTTTTAAGATTATGCACGTTACAACATACTTAACTCAACATTTCAGGAGCTTCAGATCATAAACATTGCCCCTATCCTTTAGGAGAGCAACGCTTCTGCTGTTCCCATGTATGGCTCCTCGTAGACCAATCTTCTGTTTCTTTAATAAGAAAACAGAAAATACTGGAAGCATTCAGCAGGTCAGGTAGCATCCGTGGAGAGGGAAAGAGAGTCAACGTTTTGGAGTTTCGGATGATCTTTTGTCTGAAGTAGAAATGTAACAGCTTTAAAGCAAATGCAAAGGTGCGGAAAGAGGCCGTGGGAAGAGCAAGGAGTAAGGGCAGGGCTAGGGAGGGAGGCAGAAATGATTAAAAGATTTTTAAAAAATATGATGGTGCAAGGCAAATGGAGTTGGTAATGGGGAAAGGGAAGAAGCAGATACCTTTATAAAGCTCTGATTAGGCCACAGTTGGAGTATTATGTCCAGTTCTGGTCATGACACTTAAGGAAGGATTTTTAAAAGAATTCTTTCATAGGATGTTGACGTTGTTGGAAAGGCCAGCATTTGTTGTCCATGCCTAATTGCCCTTGAACTGATTGGCCATTTCAGAGGGCTGTTAAGAGTCAACCTCATTGCTGTGGGTCTGGAGTCACATGTAGGCCAGACCAGTTAAAGATGGCAGATTTTCTTCCGTAAATGGCATTAGTGAACCAGATGGGATTTTATACCAATGATGATCAAGTCATGGTGAACATGAAACTGACTAGCTTTATATTCTAGATTTATTAACTGAATTTAAATACCACCAGCTGCCATGCTGAGATTTGAACCCATGTCCCCATGTCATTAGCCTGGGCCTCTGGATTACTAGTCCAGTGACCTCATTTGTGACCTCCAGTTGCCACTGCCTCCCCCTTGAGGGTCCTTGAAAGGGTGCAGAGGAGATTTACCAGGATAGTTCCAGAGATGAGGGATTTTAACTGCAAGGTCAAATTGGAGAAGCTGGGTTTGTTTTCATTGGAGCAAAGAGACTGAGGGTAGATTTGATGGAAGCATACAAGATTATGACAGGTTTAGATAAGGTAGACAAAGAAAAGCTGTTCCCATTAGCTGATAGTACAAGGATTATGCTGTGCGGGGGTGGTGGGTGCACAGATTTAAGGTTTTGGGCGGGAGCTGCAGGGAGGATGTGATGAAAACCATTTTTACGTGGTGAGTGGTGATCACTTAGAACTCGCTACCAATGAACGATCAATGGTTTCACAAGGAAATTGGATGGACACGAGGGAAATAAACTTGCAGGGCTACATAGATAGAGTGGGGAGATGCATCCGACTGGATTTCTCTATGAAGAACTGGTATGGACTTGATGAGCATAATGGCCTCCCCCTGTGACCCTATGACTCTAAAGGATGAGTCTTGAGGAGGCATAAATGGGAAAGGTAGAATCACCATCAAAAACCACTGTCCAAAAACAGAACAGATAAACAATTCACAAAAAAAGGCAGGGGGAGGGGTGGTGGGTATCTGAAATTGTTGATCTCAATGTTGAGTCCAGAAGGCTGTAAAGTGCCCAGTAGAAAGATGAGGTGCTATTCCATGAGGTAATGTTGATCTTCAATGGAACAGGCAAGGACAGAAATGTCAGAGTGAGAGCAAGGTGGAGAATTCAAGTAATAGTCAATCAGAAGCTCAGCTAATGCTTGTGGACTGAATGGAGGCGTTCTGCAGGTGTGTGTTTGATTTCCTCAATGTAGAGGAGAATGTATGATGAATGTATGATGAGCAGCGAACGTAGTAGATTAAATTGAAAGAAGTGCAAGTAAGTCACTGTTTCACCTGGAAGGAGTGTTTGGGGCCGTGAGAAGGGAGGAGGTAAAAGGGCAGATGCTGCATTTCATGCACTTGGATGGACAGGTGCCAAGTAAGTGGACATTGGAATTGATTGAAGAGTGGACTCGGGTGTCATTGAGGGAATAGTCACCTTGAATGCTGAGATGGAAGGGAAGGGATGTGTTTGGTGGTCACATCACACTGGAGATGGCGGATGAGCCACTGTATATGGAGGTGGATGGTGAGGACAAGGAAGGAAAAAGGAAACCTTGCATTTTGATAGTACTTTTCACAGTCATCGGACATCTCAAAGCACTTTACAGCCAGAAGTATTTTTCGAAGCATAGTCACTGTTGTAATGTAGGAAATGTGGCAGCTAATTTGCACTCGGCAAACTCCCACAAACAGATAGTGCCCAGATAGTTTGTTTTTTGTGACTTTGATTGGGGGATAAATATTGGCCAGGACATAGGGGGTAACTGCTCTGCTCTGCTTCGAAATAGTGCCATGGGGTCTTTTACATCCACCTGATTGGGCAAATGAGACCTTAGTTTAATGTCTCATCTGAAGGGTTGCGAAGGAATCTAGCTGTAATAAGGAGTTATAAGATTAAAAAGAGTGATTCTATGAAGTAGGGATTAAATATTAAAAGCAGAGTTCATCTCCTAGACAAGGGTTTAAAAGTTCATAAATGTTCCTGGGTATAGTTGTGTGCTTAAGGACACGAACATCCTGTAGCATAGGGTATGGAAAATCCTCTAACAAAAGGCAGTTCCTGACAAACAGGAACTGCACTCTGCAAATCATGGATACATCATCTTAGTAAGGCATTGATAAGGATACATCAGCTCAGCCAGGCATTGATAAGTAGTAAGATACTACAATCTAACAATAGGTAACTTTAAATATTAAGGATGGCTTTAAAATCAACTGTCAACTAAATCAGGGAAAATGAGGTCTAATCTTGAGACAATTATGTAGCAATGAAGTCATCACTATCTGCATCTCTCAGCATCCTTATGCTCAAAGGATCTTGTCCAGCGTGTGTACTTCTTGCTGGTTCAGCTCTTCTATAGTATAAATATTGGAATCTCACAGTAGGATTTTTAGATCCATTGGATTCACTGCATGGTTTCTCACAGTAAAGGTATTGTAGTGTAATGACAATAGTTCTCCCCTTAATTGGGATAGAGGTATCTTGATGGACTCTGTAGCTTCCTACTCAGCAATTTAAGGTAAATAATATTTTAAATATTGATGGATATCTTAAATATCTCTCAGTAACATTACTTAAAACCTGGATTCGCTAATAGAAATTAGACTATACTTTCTTTTCCTAGAGCTATCAATGTTGCGATTAATTTACCATCAAATGTGAATTGCATGTTCTGTTCTTTAATAAACTTTTATATAATTTAGAGAAGATATTGGCTGGGATTTTCCAGTCCTGCCAATGGTGAGCACCATTGCAAGTGGGACGGGAAAATTTAGAGAGCAACTTTTGGCCGCTGTCCAAATTTTCCTGTCTGGCCCACGACAATGCCCGCCACTGGCGGGACCGGAAAACCCTGCCATTGTCTCAAAGTCTTCTGTATCCAAACTAAAGAACCCATCTCTGTGTAGAGGTACGTTAATGAGGAGAGATATCCGGGCTGTCATAATCCAGCTAAAACTAGCTGAAAAGATTATCTGGAGGACCAAAATATTCTCCTTTCCTTCAGGGGGAGTTAGATCAACTCTTCAGACCCATTTTTAACTGTCTGAGAGACCTGTCTTTCTCAAACTTAAGTGACAGAGATCACCCGAGGAGTACACCTGATCTAGAATAGTTCCAAAAGGGGCTAGAATTATAAGCCACTTCAAGATAGCACCTCCGACAGTGCAGCACTCCCTCAGTACTGCGCTGGAGTGGCAGCTTTGATTTTTGTGCTCAAGCAGGGAATCCAGTCGCGGCTCTGGGAGCAAAGGGAAGGGAAGGGGTGAGAGCAGAAGTGTGTGAAATGGAAGAGTCACGGTTGAGGGCCCAATTAGCCACAGTGGAAGGAATCCTTGGTGGAAAAAGGAAGACATATCAGAAGCACCAGTATAGAAGGTTGCATCATTAGAACAGATGTGACAGAGTCAGGGAATATGGAGAATGGAATAGAGTCCTTACAAGAAGTGGGATGGGAGGAGCTGTAGTCAAGGTAGCTGTGAGAATTGGTGGGTTTAAAGTGGATATTTGTCAAAAGCCTATCTCAGAAATGAGATAGAAGGGTCAAGGAAGGGAAGGTAAATGTCAGAAATGGGCTATGTGAAGGTGATGGAGAGGTTGAAATTCGAAGCAAAGTTGATGGAACTTTCTAATTCACGATGAGAGCTGGAAACAGCACTGATCCAGTGATTAATGTACAGTCAAAAGAGTTATGGAGGGGGGCTGACTAGGACTGGAACAAAAAACGTACCACATATCCCACAAAAAGGAAGGTATAGCTAGGATTCCTGCTGGCTCCCAAGGAAACACCTTTTATTTGGAGGAAGTGATCAGACTAAAGGAGATGTTGATCAATGTGAAAAAACAATTCAGAGGAGGAGGGTGCTAGTGGATGGAGACTGGTTGGGACTCTGTTCAAAGAAGCAGCAGAGAAGAGAGCCCTCAGATCATCCTGGTGGGGAATGGAGGTGCAGAGGATTGAATGTCAAGAGCGAAAAGAGGATGGTTAGGGCCAGAAAACTGGGAACTATTAAGCTTGGTGGAAGGGGTTGGGGGAGACATGAAAGTGGGTGGGAGGAGACTGGACAAGGAGAGAAAAACATTGGGTCAATTTAGGAGGATATCGGTTTAGCAGGGCAGGGACAGGCTGAAGTGATATATTGACCAGGTCAGTCCAATTTGTGAATTTTGGGAAAGAGGTAGAGTGGGCTTTTTGAAATAAGGAGATTATGAAGCTGGAGGCCATGGAGAGAAGATCTCCAGGGGAGATGTGGTCAGTGACAGTCTTGGAAACAATGGCTTGTTGTTTGGTGGCAGGGTCATGGTCCAGGGCGAGGTGAGGGTGGGTAAGTGGGGGGTAAGTGTCAGGGAGTTGGTGTTCAGCCTCTGCTAGGTAGAGTCGGTACAGCTGACAACAACAGCATCACCCTTTTTGGTAGGTTTGATGACAATCAGCGGGATTTTCCACGCCCGCTCGCTGCCACGATCTTCCGGTCCCAGCGCAATCAATGGGCTTCTGGCTGGGGCGCTGCCCGTGACAGGGCCAGAAAAGCCCGGCCAATGTTAGGTTGGTTCTGAGAGGACAAGAATGCTAGGTGAGTGTGTGAGTGAGGAGAGCACAAAAATTAAGATGGCCAATATCCCACTCACTGAAAAGATCAAGAGGAAGGTAAGAGGCCAGAGGGAGGGGTCCAGGTTGATTAAAAATTCTGAAGGAGAAAGACAAGGCTCACTGCGCAGGGGGGATGACCCATGACCAAAGAAGTGGGTGCGGGGGGCGACGGAAGGAGACTTGCTGAGTTCGAAATTCATGGAGGTGGGGGCATAAGGGGATGAAGCGGTAGCCTTGGCTGTGTTGTTGCTTAAAATCTGTTACATCTCTCGTTCCAGTCCTGACAAAATGTCATCAATTGCAGATGTCCAGGGGACATAGATTCAAGATAAGTGGCAGAATGTGTAGGGGGGACATGAGGAAGAACTTATTTTATGCAGTGGGTAGTGGGTGTCTGGAATTCGCTGCCCAAGTTGGTGGTAGAGGCAGAAACTTTAAACTCTTTCAAAAAGTACCTGGATCTGCACATTAAGTGCTGTAAACTGCAGGGCTATGGGTCGGGTGCAGGAAGGTGGGATTAGAAAAGGCACCTGGGTGTCCTCGGGCTGGCATGGACAAAATGGGCCGAATGGCCCCCTTCTGTGCTGTAACTTTTCTATGGTTCTAACTTTGCTTTTCTTTCTCCACAGATGCTACCTGACCTGCTGAGGAAATTTAGAATTTTCTAGATGTTTGGGAGGGAGATCATGCCTGAGAATTTACTGATGTGATTTGAAGAATATAGAGACGGTGAACAACAACAACTTACATAGCACCTTTAATGCAACGCAACATCCTCAGGCACTTCGCAGGAGCATCATAAAGCGGGGGTGGAATTTTCCCAGATTTGGACTAAGTGCGGTAGCAGACAGGTAGAATGATGTTTTACCTGCCGGCCACGATGATGGGTTTTCACGCCGTATCGTCCCCAACCCGCCTCTTTATTTATGCTCTCTCAGGAAACACGCAGTTTCCATGGCGGCCAGGCTCTCATTCGCCCGCCCGCCATCACCTCGTCGCTGCATCACGCCAGGTGCCATGTTTAAAGTCCAGCTGCAAGCACACATCTCAATGCTTCCAGCTCACCACTGCTGCACGGAAGACATGGCCCTGAAACTGAAGAAGACTGCAGCCCTCAGGTTCAGCGACGTGTCTCTCAAGCAACTTTTGGATGTCCGCTGGGATGTCCTCTACCCCCGTTCTGGCTGCAGGATGGGCAGCAACAGCACTAACCTGGCTTGGGAGGTGGTGGCAGCAGTGGTCAGTGCCAATGCCCTGCAAAAGAGGACAGCCACCCAATGCCGCAAGAGGACTGAATGATCTCCTACTACCCCGCCAGGGTAAGTCACTCATCTAATCACTCAACTCACACACTCACAAACCTATCACAATCACAGGACCCACACTCACTGCCGGTCCAAGGGACATCACCATTCACTCTCTCACACTCGTCGTCATTATCCTCATCCTGTCCATGGGACCACTCACCACCCACACATGCCAGGCATACTTACCATCTGGCCTGCAGGCGTCCTGCTTACACTTTCACCATCTCTATCCATGCAGGACAAGCTGGATAGGGACAACGAGAGAGGTCGCAGACCAGTGGAGGAATGTCTGAAATCAAGGTCCTCATGGACTTTGGAAACAGAACCACCCAGCAGTGCAACACCCATCAGACAACCATGCTGTGAGTGATGTGTCCTTTTTCACAGGCCACTGCCATGCACTAATTATCTCCCCTTGCTTTCGCAAGCACATCTGCTAAACAGGCGGCAGAGTCCATGACCCAGGCCCTCCAATTAAGCCCCGAAGAAACCTCCGAAGAGGAATCTGGAGGCACCCTCCCTGAAGTCCCATCACAACGTTCACCACCCCCTGCCACCAGTCACCTCTGAAGGAGGGCTGCTGCACTTGTCCCCCGTTTTCCACCTGCCCCCCCACCACCAGTCGGGCAGGGTGGCACTTAACCCCGACCCCACCCCCCCCAGCGTCCCTGAAGCCTGCAAAGCAACAGGCGACGCTGGTGAGTTCTGCAGAATGTTGCTGTGCACTCACCTCCAATTCACCCAACGTGCACATCGCCTCTGTGCTGTTGTGAAACACGTCGGTGTGCTTTCCGGCCGATGTGGAAGGACCATCCAGCAAGGGTGCAAGACCCTGGCAGGATGGCCTGATAATGATATGATGTTGTATTACAATGAGGTTCCCGATGATCGATGGCGGGAAATACGGCGGTGGGCTGAGCACACAATCGCGACCTACATTCCCAATATCGTGAAACCGATCACGCCATATTGTCTGCTCATGCCACCTATCACACCCACCACCAGCGGGCATGGAAAATTCCACCCAGAGTATGGTACCAAGTTACATATAAGGAGATATTAGATCAGGTGACCAAATGCTTGATCAAAGAGGTAGGTTTTAAGGAATGTCTTAAAGGAGAAAAGCAAGATAGAGACATGGAGAGCGTAGGGAGGGAATTCCAGAGCTTGGGGCCAAGCCACCAACGGTGGAGCAATTATAATTGGGGATGCACAGGAGGTCAGAATTAAAGGAGCGGAGGTACCTCGGGGGGTTGGGGGACTGGAGGAGATTGGGAGGGGCAAGGTGATTGAAAACCTGGATGAGAATTTTAAAGTCAAGCCGTTGCTTGGCCAGGAGTCACTGTTGGTCAGCGAGCACAGAGGTGATAGGGGAATGGGACTTCATGTGAGTTAAGACATGGGCACTAGAGTTTTGGAAAACCTCAGTGTTATGGAGGATAGAATGTGGGACAGCAGCCAGGAATGCGTTGGAATAATCAAGTCTTGAGGTAGCAAAAGATGAATGAGGGTTTCAGCAGCAGATCGCAGAATCACAGAATCTCACAGTGCAGAAGAGGCCCTTCAGCCCATCGAGTCTGCACCGACACGTGAGAAACACCTGACCTATCGACCTAACCCCATTTACCAGCACTTGGCCCATAGCCTTGAATGTTATGACGTGCCAAGTGCTCATCCAGGTATTTTTTAAAGGATGTGAGGCAACCCGCCTCCACCACCCTCCTAGGCAGTGCATTCCAGACCGTCACCACCTTCTGGGTAAAAAAATTTTTCCTCACATTCCCCCCTAAACCTCCTGCCCCTCACCTTGAACTTATGTCCCCTCGTGACTGACCCTTCAACTAAGGGGAACAGCTGCTCCCTATCCACCCTGTCCATGCCCTCATAATCTTGTACACCTCGATCAGGTCGCCCCTCAGTCTTCTCTGCTTAAACGAAAACAACCCAAGTCTATCCAGCCTCTCTGTATAACTTAAATGTTTCATCCTAGGCAACATCCTGGTGAATATTCTCTGCACCCCCTCCAGTGCAATCACATCCTTCCTATAATGTGGTGACCAGAACTGTACAAAGTACTCCAGCTGTGGCCTCACCAAGGTTCTATATAACTCCAACATGACCTCCCTACTTTTGTAATCTATGCCTCGATTGATAAAGGCAAGTGTCCCATATGCCTTTTACACCACCCCACTAACATGCCCCTCCGCCTTCAGAGATCTATGGACACACACACGCCAAGGTCCCTTTGTTCCTCAGAACGTCCTAGTGTCATGCCATTCATTGAATACTTCCTTGTCAAATGACTCCTTCCAAAGTGTTTCACTTCACACTTTTCAGGGTTAAATTCCATCTGCCGCTTATCTGCCCATTTGACCATCCCATCTATATCTTCCTGTAGCCCAGACACTCAACCTCACTGTTAACCACCTGGCCAATCTTTGTGTAACCCGCAAACTTACTAATCCTACCCATCACATAGTCATCTATGTCGTTTATATAAATGACAAATAATAAGGGACCCAGCACAGACCCCTGTGGTACACCACTGGACACTGGCTTCCAGTCACTAAAGCAGCCTTCTGTCATCACCCTCTGTCCCCTACAACTAAGCCAATTTTGAATCCACCTTATCAAATTACCCTGTATCCCATGTGCATTTGCCTTCTTTATAAGTCGCCTATGTGGGACCTTGTCAAAGGCTTTGCTGAAATCCATATAGACTACATCAACTGCACTACCCTCATCTACACACCTGGTCACCTCCTCAAAAAATTCAATCAAATCTGTTAGGCATGACCTCCCTCTGACAAAGCCATGCTGACTATCCCTGATCAAACCTTGCCTCTCCAAGTGGAGATAGATTCTCTCCTTCAGAATTTTCTCCAATAGTTTCCCTCCCACTAACGTGAGACTCACTGGCCTGTAGTTCCCTGTCTTATCTCTACATCCCTTCTTAAATAGCGGAGCCACATTAGCTGTTCTCCAGTCCTCTGGCACCTCCCCTGTGGCCAGAGAGGAATTAAAAATTTGGGTCAGAGCCCCTGCGATCTCCTCCCTTGCCTCCTTCAGCATTCTGGGACACAAATCATCTGGACCTGGATATTTGTCCACTTTTAAGCCTGCCAACACCTCCAATACATTGTCACTCCCTATATCGATTTGCTCAAGAACCTCGCAGTCCCTCTCCCTGAGTTCGATACCTTCATCCTCATTCTCTTGGGTGAAGACGGATGTGAAGTCTTCATTCAACACTCTGGCGATGTCCTCTGGCTTCACCAATATATTGCCCCCTTGGTCCCTTATGAGCCCTACTCTTTCCCTGGTTATCCTCTTCCCATTGATATACTTATAGAATATCTTGGGATTTTCCCTACTTTTACAAGCCAGAGCTTTCTCATATCCCCTCTTTAATGAGCTGACACAGGGGTGAAGTCAGGGGATGTTATGGAAGTACAAATAGGCAAACTTAGTGATGGCTCAGATAGGAGGTCAGAAGCTCATTATGATGTCTAATGTGACACCAAGGTTGCAAACTGACTGGTTTAATCTCAGACTGTTGCCAGGAAGAGGGAGGAGTCAGTACCTGGGGAACAGTGGCTTTAATCTTCCCAATGTTTAACTGAAGCAAGGGAAATTCCAATTATTTCCTGACTCTGGGAGCACATTCTGGGATGGGAGCCAGCAGCGGGGGTGGTGGGGGATGTGAGAAAAGGGAAGTCTTCAGTCAGGAGGAGAGGGGTTATATAGGCCAGGATCTTCAGGTCGGCGAGCGGGGGGGGTGGGGCCCACACGTGGGGCCCACTCGCCGACGCGTAAAATGACGCAGGATGACATCAGGCGGAACTCTTGACGTCACCCTGCATCATTTCCAATTTTCAGGTCGGCGGAGGCGCAGCTGAGTCAGCTGTGCACCCACCGACCTGTCAGTGGCCTATTGAGGCCTTTTAATAACTAAATGAAATAGTTAAATGGACCTGCCCGTCCAACCTTAAGGTTGGCGGGGCAGGCCGGGAGCCCTGGCAGGCTTCAGAAAAAGCATCAAACCTCATCCACCGGCGGGATGAGGTCTCATGAGGGATTTTAAAAATTCCAGTCATCTGACATCCTCACAGTGCCCCACCTTCCCTGGGCATTTGGAAAACAAACAAGATTCTTCATTATCCAATTGCAGGATTCTGCACTTGTCAGGGAAACAGACATTTTTCCCTGCCCAATAATTTTATAATTAGTAAACAAAAAGCGTTAGAAGAAAATGAAAAAAAAAAGCACCACAGTTTTTAAATGCCTTGCGAACTTCCTCCTTGCAGTGTCCTGAAAACTGCGGGTGGATTTTGGGGGGAGCGGGGGCTGCCAAACTGACTATAGGTCCTGTCTCAGAGTCAGCCGGCAGGATAGAGCAAGAAATGCTAGGCTTACGTATAGATCCATTTTAGCCCAGCAGTTTGATTTACTACAGGGCGGGTTGCTAAAGCGTATTGAAATTCGGCTGAATTAGAGGAAGCAAACAATAGTTCTAACGTCAGTGTGGGAGGAAAAGCCTAGCATCAGGGGATCTGTCTGTGGGCAACTTGTACATCAATGACTTGGAGGATCAGGCAGATGTTAAACAAAAGGGGAAGTACAGCATTAACACAGGAGCTGGAATAGGCCATTTAGCCCCTCCAACCTGTTCTACCATTCATTAGATCATAGCTGATTTGTTCCTCAACCCCATTTTCTAGCCTCTGATCCATATCCTCTTACACCCTTACCTGAAATAAAACCATCTTGAGAATTTCGATGACCCAGCAGCCACAGTCTTTAGAGTTCCAGATTCCCAACACCCGGTGTGTGAAAAAGTGCTTCCTCATTTCACTCCTAAGAGGCCAAACTCTGGTTTTACGGTTATGCCCCCTTGTTCTGGGATTCAACTTTATCATTTTAAGACCCTTGATTCAATTGGTTTAGAAGATCGAGAGGTGATCTTATTGAAATAAGATCCTGAGGGGACTTGACAGGGTGGATACCTGGAGGATGTTTCCTCTTGTGTGGGGGGAAGGCCAGAACTGGCCGAAGGGCCTCGTCTGCACTGTGTGTGATTCTGTGGCACAGTTTAAGAATAAGAGTCTCCCTTTCAAGAGTGAGTTGAGAATTTTTTTCTCCCAGAGAATCATCGGTTTTTGGAATTCTCTTCCCCCAGAGAGCAGTGGAGACTGGGTCATTGAATCTACTCAAGGCGGAGTTGGACACATTTTTGATAGACAAGGGAGTCAAGGTTATAAGGGGCAGACAGAAAAGCGGAATTGAGACCACAATCCGATCAGCCATGATCCTACTGAATGGCGGAGCAGGCGCGAAGGGCTGAATGGCCTCCTCCTGTTCCTATTACCCCTTAACCTTCTAAACTCAAGGGAAATCGAGCCTAGTCTATGCAACCTGTCCTCATAATGAGCCTCCTGGTATCATTTTGGTGAATCCACACCACAGCCCCTTCAAGGTCAATATACAAATGCAACCATGCAGAATGGTCTTGGATGTATCAGGATTTAGGCCAAGAAGCAACAGGTGTTCTTTCATGTTGTGGACTAATGTAAATGATGAAATGGGGTGGAATATTTCCTCTGTGTTTTATGTGTAACAAAGATTATAAACATTTCTATAAAAAGACGTTGTTAATCTAGCTGTGCAAGAGGCCACAGGGCATGTCTCACTGCCCAATCTCCCCACCGTCTCTTTGTCCCATTGCTCCTGTTTCTTCCATGTTACCTTTACCATTGCCTCTGTTGGTCAGTCTTCATTCATTTTCACTTCATGAACCAGTGAGGTTTACCTGGGATTCCAATAGCACACAGTGACGGGTAATAGATTTTCTGTACAGTGATAAACACACTGCTGAATGTAGGAGCCATGAAGCACGTAGGTTTCTTGCAGGGCAACTAGGAGGAAAGGCTCATTCTTCTGCTCAGCTCCTGTAAACAAACGTGAGCCAGTATTAATGTCAGGTACTTTACAGTCGAATTCCACCGCCCGCAAGAACCTGAGCCTTGCCCACATGAAAATCAAAACTGTGTTTTTGTTACGAAGGTATTTAGGTGCAAACAACAGCAACAACTGACATTCATGCGAGTTGAACATCGAAAACATCCCAAAGTGCTTCACAGAAGCATTATCAAACAACACTTGACATTGAGTCACATAAGGGAGGCATTAGGCAAATAGCTGGCCAAAAGCTCTGGGTGCAGCCCTCTCACTTTAATCCCTGCTCTTTCCCATTCCGGCTTTGGGCTCGGTCAGTCAGGGAGGGTGGGCGGGATGACATGTCCAATCTGTCAAAGGAAGGCTTCCTAATTAAAAAGGAACCAAGCCATGGGTTACAAGGGCTCACCAGGAATTCACCTTTTGGAGGTTGCAAACTACAGGAATGGAGAGGAGGCCTGAGAAAGCTATCCCACCCCCCCTCCCCCGGTTTCTCACTCTTACCTGGGGGTCCTGCTGCGGAATCCGAGGGGCTGCAGTGAGGGGGCACAGAAGGAAGAGGACAACCTCGCCAACCAAGCATGTGTGGATGGAAGTGGCTGAGGAAGTCAGCAGCAGAAGTCTGTTCCCACCAATCTGAAGACTGAGGGGCGACCTGATCGAGGTGCACAAGATTATGAGGGGCATGGACAGGGTGGATAGGGAGCAGCTGTTCCCCATAGTTGAAGGGTCATGAGGGGACACAAGTTCAAGGTGAGGGGCAGGAGGTTTAGTGCGGGTGTGAGGAAAAACATTTTTACCCAGAGGGTGGTGACGGTCTGGGATGCGCTGCCTGGGAGGGTGGTGGAGGCGGGTTGCCTTGCATCCTTTAAAAAGTACCTGGATGAGCACGTGGCACGTCATAACATTCAAGGCTATGGGCCAAGTGCTGGTAAATGGGATTAGGTAGGTAGGTCAGGTGTTTCTCATGTGTCGGTGCAGACTCGATGGGCCGAAGGGCCTCTTCTGTACTGTGTGATTCTGATTCTGAATAAGGAGAGGAGGGGACTGAGTGGAAATGAGAGGAGGATGGGGAAGAGTATGGCAAGGAATGGGAAAGTGGGAGACAAAGGGACTGGTGGATTTTCCTATCAGATGTTAGTAAACAACATAAGAGATGTAGTTGTGTACACAAACACCTATCTACCACAGACAGACAGTTTGGGAAACTTCAATCCATGGACAGTCCAAAGAGTTAATTGAAAGTGATCTCATTGTTTATGAAATTATGACCCAGCTGCAGACAACAAAACGCCTCCATTCTAGATAAAAGGTTACAAAATATAAACTTGAGGAAACGCTATTTTTATAAAAACACACTGACGTAAAGTTGAGGATCATCTGTTCGACCTTGGGTAGGATTTTCCATTCTGGGTCGGATCGTGACCTTGCGCGGTGTCAGGAGCAGCAGCCAGACGTGGCTTTTTGCTGAGCTGGCTAGAGGGCGCTCTCACTGCCCAGTTAAAGATGGAGGGTGTGTGAGCACTCAAAGCTAGAAGGTCAATAGGAGGCTCTTGCAGGCCGAGAGAAGCTGCAGCCAACTCTTTTTGGCAAGGAAGAAGGGGAGAGAGAGAGAGAGAGAGCGAGAGCAAGGAGGGAGAGAGCGAGAGGGAGAAAGGGGGAGAAAGAGAGATAGCGAGAGAGAGAAAAGGGGAGAGAGAGAGAGAGAGAGCATGAGAGAATGCGGGGGGAGAGAGGGCGCGAGAGAGAGAGAGGGCGTGAGAGAGAGAGAGACTGCACGAGAGAGCATGGGGGGGGGAAAGAGAGAGAACGCGGGGGGAGAGAGAGCACAAGAGGGAGAGAGAGCGAGAGCACGGGGGAAAGAGAGAGAATGCAGGGGGAGAGAGAGCACAAGAGGGAGAGAGAGCGAGAGCACAGGGGGAAAGAGAGAGCACGAGAGAGCGCGGGGGAGAGAGCGCGAGAGAGCGCGGGGGAGAGAGCGCGAGAGAGCGCGGGGGAGAGAGCGCGGGGGGAGAGAGCGCGAGAGAGCGCGGGGGGAGAGAGCGCGAGAGAGCGCGGGGGGAGAGAGCGCGAGAGAGCGCGGGGGGAGAGAGCGCGAGAGAGCGCGGGGGGAGAGAGCGCGAGAGAGCGCGGGGGGAGAGAGCGCGAGAGAGTGCGGGGGGAGAGAGCGCGGGGGGAGAGAACGTGGGGGGGAGAGAGCGCGGGGGGAGAGAGCGCGGGGGGAGAGAGCGCGAGAGAGTGCGGGTGAGAGAGCGCGAGAGAGCGCGGGGGGAGAGAGCGCGAGAGAGCACGGGGGAGAGAGCGCGAGAGAGCACGGGGGGAGAGAGCGCGAGAGAGCACGGGGGAGAGAGCGCGAGAGAGCGCGGGGGGGAGAGAGAGCGCGAGGGGGAGAGAGAGCATGAGAGAGCGCGGGGGGAGAGAGCGCGAGAGAGCGCGGGGGGAGAGAACGCGGGGAGAGAGAGCGCGAGATAGCACGGGGAGAGAGAGCGCGAGATAGCGCGGGGGGAGAGAGCGCGGGGGGAGAGAGCGCGGGGGGAGAGAGCGCGGGGGGAGAGAGCGCGAGAGAGCGCGGGGGGAGAGAGCGCGAGAGAGCGCGGGGGGAGAGAGCGCGGGGGGAGAGAGCGCGAGAGAGCGCGGGGGGAGAGAGCGCGGGGGAGAGAGCGCGAGATAGCACGGGGAGAGAGAGCGCGAGATAGCGCGGGGAGAGAGCGCGGGGGGAGAGAGCGCGGGGGGAGAGAGCGCGGGGGGAGAGAGCGCGGGGGGAGAGAGCGCGGGGGGAGAGAGCGCGGGGGGAGAGAGCGCGGGGGGAGAGAGCACGAGAGAGCACGGGGGGAGAGAGCGCGGGGGGAGAGAGTGCGGGGGGAGAGAGCACGAGAGAGCACGGGGGGAGAGAGCGCGAGAGAGCACGGGGGGAGAGAGCGCGCGAGAGAGCACGGGGGGAGAGAGCGTGAGAGAGCACAGGGGAGAGCGCACGAGAGAGCACGGGGGGAGAGAGCGCGAGAGAGCACGGGGGAGAGCGCGCGAGAGAGCGTGGAGGGAGAGAGAGAGTGCGAGAGAGCGCGGAGGGAGAGAGAGCGCGAGAAAGCAAAAGGGGGAGGGAGAGAGCGGGGGAGAGAGAGAGAGAGAAAGGGGGAGACAGAGAGAGAGAAAGAGAGAGAAAGGGGGAGAGAGAGAGCAAGAGAGGGAAAGGGGAGAGAGAGAGAGAGAGAGCGCGTGCACGAGGGGGAGGGAGAGAGATGAAGAAAGCGGGAGAAAGAGAGAGAGCGAGAGAGAAAATGTGGGGAGAGAGAAAGGGCAAGAGAGAAAAAGTGGGTAGTGAGAGAGGGCAAAAGAGAGAAAGGGGAGAAAGAGAGAGAGGACAGAGAGTGCAAGGGGGAGAGAGAGAGAGAGAGAGAGAAAGGGGGAGAGAGAGAGAGAGAGAAAGGGGGAGAGAGAGAGAGAAAGGGGGAGAGAGAGAGAGAGAGAAAGGGGGAGACAGAGAGAGAGAGAGAAAGGGGGAGACAGAGAGAGAGAAAGGGGGAGACAGAGAGAGAGAGAAAGGGGGAGACAGAGAGAGAGAGAAAGGGGGAGACAGAGAGAGAGAGAAAGGGGGAGACAGAGAGAGAGAGAAAGGGGGAGACAGAGAGAGAGAGAGAAAGGGGGAGACAGAGAGAGAGAGAGAAAGGGAGAGACAGAGAGAGAGAGAGGGGGAGACAGAGAGAGAGAGAGAGAGAGAGAAAAAGAGGGAGAGAGAGAGAAAGAGGGAGAGAGGGAGAGGGGGAGAGAGAGCAAGAAAGGGAGAGGGGGTGTGTGTGTGAGAGAGAGAGAGAATGAATGAGAATGGAGGGGGGAGGGAGAGAGAGAGAGAGTGAGTTAGCCTACAGCGTTGTCCTTTGGATCTGCCACTGCGTCCAGGCAGCTGCTATGTCCCTAATGCCACAGGATGAATAAATGACCAATGGTTGTAACTGGCCTGTTAATTAACTTAATAAACTTCCTGTCACTCGTGGGCAGGTAGAGATTCCACTACCAACCCACACCTGACCTTCCCAAAAATGGCTGTGGCAGGATGGCCAGTGGCATGACAGCTGGCAGCATGAAATTACACATGTACTCCTCAGGTCCGGCCCCCATATCAGAGTGAAGACCCTGCCCCTAGTTAACAGCAGTCTAACAGCATGGTTACTGGAGGAGAACTTTCTACCTGATCACAAGCCCCCTGACTCCTTTAAATTACTGACAGCCCCAGCGTACCATGAGAAACTCTATAACGTGACTTTGAAAAAACTTTTGACAGAATTCCACACAAAAGGCTATTAATTAACCTCAGCTCTGTGAGGATTCAGGTCGAACCTTGGGAATGGATAAGCAACAGACAGAAAGGTAGGAAACAACGAGTACTCATTAGAGGAGCTATTAAAAATGGAGGGGGGTTGGGGGGAGGGTTTAAGTACTGAGTGCAGTGCCCTAGGGGCTCAGTACTGAGACTAACTCAGAAACTCGATGAAAGTAGTCAATTTGCAGGGGATATAAAACTGAGAGGAGCAGTAGATCAGAACTTACAGAGGAAATTGGACAAAATCAGAACGATAGCAGATCAAACCTATCACAGAGTGAAGTGCAACATCGAGAAGGCTGAATAGATTTCAGGCTAATTAAATCCAACTAATGCAGAGCAGTAACTAATAAAAGGAACAGAATGTTGAGCCACAAGTCAAAATGTTGAATACGAGTCAGAGGGGTTAATGATCAAAGTCTACAGTTTTCTAGCCAGACCTCCAGTATTGCGACTGCTCGCAAAGAAACAAGAGGTATCCAAGCATTGGAGGCACTGCAGAGAGGAGTCACGAGATGGATACAGTGCCTGCAGCTTGAGGAAGGAAGCTTCTGACTGGTGACCTTTAGAGACATATTGGACTATTAACAGTATAGAAAATGTTGCACCGGGACATTACTTTCAATTAAAATCCATAAAAAGTCAAAACAAACTATACATGCAAGTGGGCTTGAAATAGCTGGGAATGCATACTTCCTCCAAGCATTCACAAGACAGACATGAGCCATCTCTCCACCAAGACATCTCAGGTATAATGATGGCTATGTGTGCTCATTAACCAGCTGTGGCTCAGTTCATAGCACCCTTGCCTTTGAATCAGAGGGTTGTGGGTTCATGTCCCACTCCCGGAAAACCAAGAACTGTGATTGTACTCGAAAGAGTTGCAATCTGTGACTGTTGATAACTCGAAAGAGTTTAACCAGTAAATTATCAGGGATAGATGGATTTTAATCTCGGAGAGCTGAAAGAGACAAGGGAGATGTGTGGGACACCAATGAATTAAGATGGGCTGAGTAGCCCTTTTCCTTCCATGCTTACATAAGAGAGCTTCCCCATTCCAAAGTCAAAAAAGGTGCCAAAGAGCTTTTTCTCATGAAAGCAGTCTTACATCAACCCCCAAGTCTTGGGTTCAGGAGCGCACACACGCATATTCCCTGAGGGCCTGCAGATCCAGTTCTGCAGGAGGCTGCTGCCAATTTTCCAGCGACCAAAACTCAAATGTTAAACTGTTTATCTTACGGGAGATTAGTAATGGAGACTTTATTGGCTGAGTAATAAACTGAGGGCCTGATATTAATAGAGCATTGTCCAATGGGTTTAAGGCATCTCCAATCGGAAAGTTTTACCAGCTTTGTCAGTCTTCATCTTTTTTCCTCGCTAAGGGGATTAGCTTGGAGTCTGATTACAAACAAACCGTAGGACAGACCAGAGATTTGAGGCCAAATTTCCTTTTCGGTCCTGTGCTGCATTACTGGCAGTTTGTGGCGGGGGGGTGGGGGGGTCAATGTTCCGATTAGGACCTTGCTGCCTCCTACTCCTAGCCCACCCTCCCTCAGTCCCGTTCACTACCCCCATCGTGCAGCCAACGTCACTCCGACACTACACACTGCACCCTTCCTCGTGCACGAAAATTCACAATCTCAACATCTTTAAGCTGCTCTCATGCTATGAATGACCCCCATGACCCACAACTGATAAAATTAGGACATCGTCACCTCGATAAAAAAAAAAGAGTGGATGCTTAATGCTTTTCACTGTTTGAAACTACTTTGGCTCTCCTCCTCAAAACCTCCCGGCAGCTAAAGGGTCAATTCACGGGCGTAATGGAATTTTCCCCGCTTGCCTGGATGGAGGTCACAGCACCAAATCGTCAACGCTCAACACCCTCAGGAGACAGCCAAAGGGGGATGGTTACTGGAATAGTGCTCCAGAGGTCTGGGCCAAGGATTTAGTAGACACGAGCTCAAATCCCACTCTGGTAGCTAGGGAATTTAAATTCAGTTAGTCAAATAAATCTGGAATAAAAAGCTTGCATCAGTCATGGCGATTGTCATAAAAACCCATTTGGTTCACTAATGCTCTTTAGGAAAGGAGGTAAGCCACCCCCTTGTGCAGTCTAGCCAATATGTGACTCCAGACCCAATGCAGTTGACTCTTAACTGCCCTCTGGAATGGGCTAGCAAGCCATTTAGTTGTATCAAAAATGAAAAGCCATAATCTACATAGACTACAATAGTTCAAGATGTTGGCTCACTATCACATTCTCGAGTGCCTTGCCAGAACTCTCACAACAATGCCGCCCACAGCAATCATTCTAATTCACACCAGCGCGCTGTCTGTTTTATATCCTGCTTACTGATACTCTGCAGCAACTCACTCCACAAGCTTCCTTTGGCAGCCCCTCTCAGGCCCACGGCCTCTACCACTGAGAAAAATGAGCAGCCAAGGTGCAACAAACACCATCACCGTCAATCTCCCCGTCAAATCCCACTCCATCCTGTCTGGAACTTGTATTGCCATTCCTTCATCATCGCTCTTAAAATTCTACAATTCCTTATCTAACAACATGATGGCAGCACCAACTCTGATCAACAAGGTGTCAATGGCCCTGGGCCTCACACTCGCCAAGCCTGATCCTTTCCCCGCTGGAGTCACGCTCACTGCCAGTCGGGGCTTTTGTCTTCTCCGAGAAACGCGTCGTTGATGGAATGATGCCTAACCTCCGACCACCTGCATATGTCCGATATGTAGATATGTTTGCTATATTTGAGTCCACGGCTGCATGTAAGAACTTCCTTACACACCTTAATGGCTCCATCCTGCACTCAAATTCGCCTCTAAAATGGAGCAGAATCAAATGAGCAACCTTTCGTTGATGTGCTAGTTGAGAAATCTGCCAATGGATTCTCTACCACAAGCCTACCTTCACTGGTCAATATATGCACTGGGATTCTTACGGTTTTGCCACACTATAAGATTGGCCTTATCAGCAACCTCGTATATAATGTCCGAGCCATTTATTCATGGTGCAAGCTTGATGCTGAGATAGGGCGCAACAAGCCATCCAGAGGAATAATGAGATCAATCAGATCACTGCTCACTGTATATCATGCAAACTCAAGGAAGGGCCTAAGGCCTTCACTTTTGCTCTGGAGAAGAGCAACGTCTACCTCAGAATTGCCCTGGAAGGGTGTGGTGTGTCAAAAATTTGAGAAACAGATGAAGCTAAGAGTTTCACACTGCTGCTATGCAGTAGCAACACGAGTGATATTCTCCACTAACAGGATGCTGCCACCAATCCAGAAAGACGTTCTACCCATCACACAAACGAGTGCTGAGATATATGAGTTTCAGTGCCGGTGTGATGCCAGGTTTGTCGGCCATACGGCCCAGTGACTGGTGGTTTGTACCAAACAGCACATCCCTTCAGCTGTTCATAACAGGCAAAGTACTGACTATGCTCAATCAGCCCGTGCTTGGAAAACTCAGAACATAGAGTCCAACATTAGATGTGATTTCGTGATTGGACAACAGTTGTTAAACAATCCTGAATGTGCTAAGAATTACACTAACAACCAATAAGATTATCAGCTGGGCTCACAGTGTGGTTCACGTATACATGCTAGAAGCTACATATATTCACACTCAGGGCCCTGTCCTTTGCAAACAGTAAAAACATGCTCACGCTTTGCGGTTTCTTCATTTAAACAAAAGCTTGAGGGACAGCCATTCCCTGGTTCATTCCCCATGGTAGTGCCTTGTCCAATCAGAGTCAACTTGCCTAATTTAAATTTAAACAAAAGCTTGGCAGTTAACTGTTCCCTGGTGCATTCTCCATGATAACACCTCTACCAATCAGAAACTAAATACCTTCTTCCTATGCAGTATAAATTGTTGTTCCCTTTGAGATTTGGTATTCTTGTGATTCTATTCTGATGAGTGCAAGATGTAAAGCTCTAACAGCATTAATTTTTTCAGCAATACTCAACCGTAAGGAATCAAGCCATCAGCTAAACACTTATTTACACATGAGGAAAAACTTCTTCATGCAGTGGGTGGTTAGGATCAGGAATGCATTGCCTGAGTGTGTGGGGAGGCAGGTTCAATCGAGGCATTCAAGAGGGAATTGGATTATTATCTGAAAAGGGAGAATGTGCAGGGCTATGGGGAGAAGACCAGGGAGTGATAGTTGGTGAAGTGCATGCTCCTTCGGCAAGCCAGCACAGACACGATGGGGCGAATGGCCTTCTTCTGTGCTGTAACCATTCTGTGATTGACAGCTAGGATAGGTTACCAGGAAGAATAGCTGAGTTTGAAATATTGGATTTATTTATGAAACTAAATACTATAAATGGACTTTCGTGGCCTTAAGCCAGACCAAATAAATATCTTATGATATTGCTCGTCACGTAAGCAGGTGTGGCAGACAACTTGCACACAGAAAGATCTTGCAAACTGCATTGAAATAAGAGACCTCTTAATTTGCTTTGCTTGTCTTGCCCTCACTACCTGGAGAACTCTGCTGCTCCTCTTCGAGTAGTACCATAGTTTATGTCCGATCTAAACAATTGGACGTGCATGAGATTTAACATCTTGTCCAAAAAACAACATCCTGAAAATGCAGCAATCTCTCAGAGCTGCAATGAGCTGTCAACCTAGATAAAAAAAGGGAGAAAAATAGAGAGAGAGAGAGAAAGAGTGTGAGAAAGAAAAAAAGACTTTACAGCCAATGAAGAACTTTTCGAAATGTAGTCACTGTTGCAATGGCAGCCAATTTGTGCACAGCAAGCCCCCACAAACAACACTGTGATAATGGCTAGATAGTCTGCTTGTGTGACATTGAAAAAGATATAAATATTGGTCAGAACATTGGGGATAACTTCACTGCTGTTCTTCAAAATAGCGCCGGGGAAATTTTTTTTCCACCACTTTAGGGGGCAGACCGAGCTTTGGTTTAACTTCTTATCTGAGTAGTGCAACACTCCCTTAGTACTGGACTGGAGTGTCAGCTTAGATTTTGTGCCCAAGTTTCTGAAATGGGACTTGAACCCAGGGCCTCCTAACTCAAGAGGTGACAGTGCTACTAGTGAGCTAAGGCTAATGAAATATAATGGGCTGAAGGGCACACCTATCTTATATACGAACATACGAATTAGGAGCAGGAGAAGACCATTCAGCCCTTTGAGCCTGTTCCACCATGCAACAAGGTCATGACTGATCTGATTGTGGCCCCAATTCCACTTTTCTTCCTACCCCCTACATGCTTTAACTCCCTTGTCAATCAAGAATCTATCTACCTCAGCTTTAAAAATATTCATTGACCCTGCCTCCGCCACTCTCTGGGGAAAAGAGTTCCAAAGACTCATGACCCTCTGAGAGAAAAAAAATTCTCCTCATCTCCGTCTTCAATTGGAGACCCCTTATTTTTAAATTGTGCTCCCCTAGTTCTAGTCTCTTCTGTGAGGGGAAACATCCTTTCAGCGTTCACCCTGTCAAGTCCCCTCAGGATCTTATACGTTTCGGTAAGATCACCTCTCATTCTTCTCAACTCCAATGGATACAGGCCAAACCTGTCCAACCTTTCCTCATAGAATAATCCCCACATCTCAGGAATCAGTTGAGTCAACCCTCTCTGAACTGCTTCTAGTGCTATTATGCCCTTTCTTAAATAAGGAGACCAAAACTGTACACAGTACTCTAGGTTTGGTCTCACCAATACCCTGTACAACTGTAGCAAAACATCCCTACTTTTAGATTCCATTCCCCTCATAATAAATGATAACATTCCATTAGCTTTCCTAATCACTTGCTGTACCTGCATACTAACGTTTTGTGATTCATGTACGAGGATAGCCAGATTCCCCTGTACCTCAGGGCTCTTCAATCCCTCTTCATTTAAATAACATGCTGCCTCTCTATTCCTGCCAAAGTGGACAAGCTCACATTTTCTCACATTATACTCCAACTGCTCAATGCCGTTTCCACTCACTTAATCTATGTCCCTTTGTAGTCTCCTTATGTCCTCTTCACAACTTACTTTCCTACCTATCTTTGTGTAGTCAGCAAATTTAGTAACCATACATTCGGTCTTGTCATCCAAGTCATTAATATAGACCAAGGCCCCAGCACTGATCCCTGTGACACTCCACTCGTTATAGTTTGCCAACCTGAAAATGGCCCATTTATGCCTACTCTGTTTCCTGTTAGCTAACCAATCCTGCATCAATGCTATGTGTGATAACATGTGATAGGAGTACGATAGGGAGCATTATGAGGCTGCTCTCTCATCTCAGGCTATTGGTAATGCTTGAACTTTGCTATTACAGCTTACAGTAACATTTGAAGCCCGTGAAGGTTAGAGTGTGTTAATGACTTCTGGGCCTCCATATTCTCCAATTAGGGAGACGAGCATGCCTCCACTTGGCAGTCAGCCAGTCAAGTGGCCAGCAACTCTCTGGCCCAGCAGCGCTACCAGGAATGATGGCCACTGCTGGGACAGCAGCCTGTGGCCAATGACGATCTTTGCTGGAGCCTGATAATACGGTGATTGGGGAAGTTTCACCAGGGCAAGTCTGGCAGGCCCTGGTTGGCGGGGGTGGGGGTTGGGGGGGGGGGGGCGTGGGGTGCAGGATCAGGTAAAATACCAAAGGCAGTGGGTAGGTAATGAGCATTGCACTTTCACCATGCCATCTGATTTTATACCACCCCTCCCTCCCAGTTTATGCCCCCCCGTGAAATACATTGAAGGTGCTACATAAATGCAAATTGTAGTTTTTGTTGAATCAATTTATGCTGCCATACTTTCTCAAGGATATTATAACCAGCTCCTACACGTGGCACATTATATATAGGACTTGAGTCCATAACTTAAGGTGACATTACTGAAATAGTGAATTCTAAAGCACAAGAATTATCAAACAAGCCTGGGCACAGGGATTAGCCAAGGACAGTGGCACGTCTGTGTGGTTTGGCCTTATAAATAGTTGCAGCTGGTGATGGTTATGTAGTATGCCTGACTGAATTATATGACTGTACCACCCAAGGAAAAGTACACTGCTGGATCAGTGCAAGTCAGAAACGCTTGGCCGTTCTATAACTGACTCTGTATTTAGTTATGGTTGCTACCCTGGTGATATTTGTACCATACGCCTGGATGAATTAAGCATCGGTGCCACTCACATCAATGGGGAAATTCCAGATATTTGCACAAGCAACTCATTTTCTGAAGATAGTCTGGGCAGATGGAGGTCTTGTGGCACAGTGGTAAAAAAGTACCTGGATCTGCACCTGAAGTGCTGTAACCTGCAAGGCCACAGAACAGGTCCTGGAAGGTGGGATTTAAATGGGCGGCTTAGTTATGTTTTTTCCAGCTGGCGCAGGCACGACGGGCCGAATGGCCTCTTTCCATGCTGTAACTTTTCTATGTTTCCATAGTAGTATCCCTCACTTTGAGCCAGAAGCTCCGGGTTCAGGTCCCGCTTCAGGGCCATGGAAGGTGTGTTCATAACATGACCAAACAGGATGATGATCAGCCTGTAAACCCTACCAATATGCTTAATGGCAGAGGGTTTCCTGGTCAGCCATACTGCAGAAGGCAACGGCAAATGGCAAACTACTGCAGTACTTTGCCAAGCATAACCCAATGGAAGTCCATGGTCGCCAACTCCTTCTTAGGGCATGGTACCTGAAAGAGGAGCCAGGGCAGCCAATAACATTGAGTCAGCAAAAATAAGACTGTCTCATCTCTGTTCAAAATCTGCCTTCCATCAGGACATTATGAATTTAACTTTATAAATTGTGCACTCTGGTTAATTTAAGAACATCTTTTTCCTCGAATAGTTGATAAGCTTCTAAATGTTAGAGAGAAAAAAAAATCAATTACAGTCAGATTGGTCACAAGCAAACCTGGACAAAGACAATGCAGGATTAGAGCACTTCCGATAGGAACATAACGCACTGTAGACACAAGTTATATGGAATGTTTAAATTTAATATAGGCTAGGTTCATTGATATCGCGTTGCTCCTTCCCACAAGCACACTGTTGAGCTCTGAAATCTTTACAGAGTGAAAACATATATCACATAGGGTGCACTTATGGGAATATTTGATATTTCAACAGTGACAAAAGATTAATTTCCAATGGGACAAGGGCTGATTGCACATTTATCAGTTCTTTACAACAATGTTAATTCCATCAGAGATATCAGAGGGAAAACAAGGCAGCGTACAAGGAGCAGAATTTTACACCGGTGAGATTTTACGGTCCCACCAAAGTCAATGGACTTTTAAATGGCTCGCTGCATTTTAAGGCCCCACCCCTGCCATGATGGGGCCGGGGAGGGGGTGGGGTGGGGTGGAGGGGGTGCAATGGGCTACCCCCAATGCAGGGCAGACGTGACTTACACTTATTCGTTGAGCTGCACACAAGAAACTGGGGAGCAGATCCAGTCACATGGATGCTCCAAGCACAACACAGGCTGGTGGCTTCAATATAGATCTCCTTAATGAAGGCCACACAGGGAATGGGAGAGCCCGGCAAGATCACAAAACACTGAGCATCAGCTATCGTAGGTGCAAAGGTGTGATAACAGGATTGGTCGGAGGGTGGGACCGCAATCTGTCTGATCCTATTGGCTGGAGGGCGAGACTGCGGTCTGTCTGATCCTATTGGCTGGAGGGCGAGACTGCGGTCTGTCTGATCCCATTGGTAAGTGCGCACCTAAAAAGGATTTATACATTACCTATGGAAAAAGCTGCTCAAATTTGAAGAGAATTTTGTTTATAGTCGTCAGTCATTGCTATTCAAGAAAGGAAGGAGAGAGAAAACAGAACAATGGGCCAGTTAGCCTGACATTGGTAGTGAGCAAAATGCCAGAATCCTGGCCAAGCAACAGCTTGACTTTAAAATTCTCATCCACATTTTCAATCACCTTGCCCCTCCAAATCTCCTCCAGTCCCCCAACCCTCCGAGGTAGGTGGGTCAGATGTTTCTCACGTGTCGGTGCAGACTCGATGGGCCGAAGGGCCTCTTCTGCACTGTGTGATTCTGTGATCTGGGCACGTTTCACAACTGTACATAAGCAGCGTACACCTGGTGAGCTGCACTTCGCTTGGGACTTTGAGGGCTGTTTGCTCACCTTGCTTCAGGCAGCACTCACAGTCATCAATGCCAGGCTTCGCAGGCAGCACTACATCACTTTTAAGGGTGGGGGGGGGGTGGCTCATAGGCAGGTCTCTGGACCTGAGGACTGAGGAGGCAGTCTTCAGAGGAGGTGAGGCCAGATGGAGATCGGAGTGTGTGTGAGAGAGTGGTGATGTCCCTTGTGCTGGCAGCGAGTGAGATGCCAGTGAATGCATGGCAGCCTTGTGAGTGTGTGACTTTAGAGTGATAAAGTGGTTGCCTTACTCTGACAGCACAGATGAGATAATTCACCCGTTTTCTGCACTGGATGGCCGACATCTTGTGTGCAGCATTGGCACTGACCACCCCTGCCACTGTCTCCCAAGCCGGAGTGCTGAGACTTAATGGCCTCCTGCAGCTAGAGCAGGAGTAGAGGACATTGCAGTGGGCCAGAAGGCGTCCCACAGATGCGTCACTGAATTGGGGCGGGGGGGGTGGTTGCTGAACTCTCCTTGGCTTTTGGGGCCATGTCTTCACTGGAGCAGTCCTGGGCTGCAAGCATTGAGAACTGTGCGTGGCTGCAGTTTAAGTGTGGTGCCCTGTGTGAATAAGCAGTGAGGTAATGGCAAGGCGGGCAAATCGGAGGCCGCCTGCTAGCGAGAGACGGCATGTTTCCTGTGTCTGCATAGCTAATGAGGTGGGAATGGGACGATACAGCACAAAAACCCGGCATTGCAGCCAAATGTAGAGTTTCAGGGGAAACAGCCTCTCAGCATTTACTCTGTCAAGCCTTTCAGGAAGTTTACGCATTTCACTGAGATCACCGCTCATTTTTTTGAAGTCCAGAGACTATAATTAATCCAAGGAACCAGTCTAGTGAACCTTTGTTGCACTCTCCCAAGTCAAGTACATCCTTCCTTGGGTAAGGCAAGTTTCATATCAGAACTAGACAGTAACCTAAGGGCAAAAAAGAGTTAGGAAATTAATATCAGCGAAGTATTGGTGAAATTTAACGGACTAAAATCCGACAAATTGCGGGACCTGATGGCCTACACTGTTGGGTTCTAAAAGAGATCGCTGCAGAGATAGTGGCTCTGGTTTTCCAAAATTCCTTAGGTTTGGGAACGGTCCCATTAGATTGAAAGTTGGTAAATGTTACTCCACTTTTCAAGAAAGGAGGGAGAGAGGAAACAATAAGCTACAGACCTAACATCAGTTGTTGGGAAAATGCTGGGCTTTGTTACTAAGGAGGGGAGGCGAAAGCCTAGTGGTGTTGTCACTGGACTAATAATCCAGAAATCCAGGATAATGCTCTAGGAACCCAGGTTCGAATCCCACCATGGCAATTTAAATTCAATAGAGATCTGGAATTAAAATTCGAATGATGACCATAAAACCATTTTTGATTGTCCTTTGTGTCCCTAATGCCCTTTAGGGAAGGAAATCTGTCGTCCTTACCTGGTCTCATGGGGTTGATTCTTAAAATGCCCTCTGAAAAAAGCCACTCAGTTATAACAAACCGCTACAAAGTCACAACAAAAGGAATGAAACCAGATGGACCACCCGGCATCGGCCTAGGCACCGGAAATGACAACAGCAAACTCAGCCCTGTAGACCCTGCAAAGTCCTCCTTACTAACATCTGGGGGCTAGTGCCAAAATTGGGGGAGCTGTCTCACAGACTAGTCAAGCAACAGCCTGACACAGCCACTGAATCATACCTTACAGATAATGTCCCAGACACCAGCATCACCATCCCTGGGTATGTCCTGTCCCACTGGCAGGACAGGCCCAGCAGAGGTGGTGGCACAGTGGTATACAGTCGGGAGGGAGCTGCCCTGATTCCTCCAACTGGTGTTCAACTTGGAGAAAGCACTGAGGATGGCAAGGGTGCAGAATGTACTCTGGTAGTGGCTTGGTAGCACCACTACTGACCCAGCCGGCCGAGTCCCAAATGACATAGCTGCTGGACTGGGTCTGCGGCAGGTGTTGAGGGAATCAACCTCATCCTCACCAAACTGCCTGCTGCAGATGCACAGTACTAATAGGACTGACCACCGCACAGTCCCGCCTTCACATTGAGGGTACCCTCCATCGTGTTGTGTGGCACTACCATCGTGCTAATGGGATAGATTTCGAACAGATCCAGCAACTCAAGACTGGGCATCCATGAGACGCTGTGGGCCATCAGCAGCAGCAGAATTGCACTCAAATATAATCTGTAACCTCATGGCCTGGCATATCCCCCATTCTACCATTACCATCAAGCCAGGGGATCAACCCTGGTTCAATGAAGAGTGCAGGAGGGCATGCCAGGAGCAGCACCAGGCATGCCTAAAAATGAGGTGTCAACCTGGTGAAGCTATAATATAGGACCACTTGCATGCCAAACAGCATAAGCAGCAAGTGATAGACCGAGCTAAGCGATCCCACAAGCAACGGATCAGACCTAAGCTCTGCAGTCCTGCCATATCTAGTCATTAATGGTGGTGGACAATTAAACAACTCAATGGATGAAGAGGCTCCACAAATATCCCCATCCTCAATGATGGGGGAGCCCAGCACATCAGTGCAAAAGATAAGGCTGAAGCATTTGCTACAATCTTCAGCCACAAGTGCCGAGTGGATGATCCATCTCGGCCTCCTCCGGAGGTCCCCAGCATCACAGATGTCAGTCTTCAGCCAATTCAATTCACTCCACATGATATCAAGAAACGGCTGAAGGAACTGGATACTGCAAAGGCTACGGGCCCTGACAATATACCGGCAATAGTGCTGAAGACTTGTGCTCCAGAACTTGCTGCGCCCCTAGCCAAGCTGTTCCAGTACAGCTACAACACTGGCATCTATCCGGCTATGTGGAAAATTGCCCAGGTATGTCCTATACTCAAAAAGCAGGACAAATCCAACCCAGCCAATTACCGCCCCATCAGTCTACTCTCCATCATCAGTAAAGTAATGGAAGGGGTCATCAACAGTGCTATCAAGCGGCACTTGCTTAGCAATAACCTGCTCACTGATGCCCGGTTTGGGTTCTGCCAGGGCCACTCAGCTCCTGACCTCATTACAGCCTTGGTTCAAACATGGACAAAAGAGCTGAACTCCTGAGGTGAGGTGAGAGTGAATGCCCTTGACATCAAGGCAGCATTTGACTGAGTGTGGCATCAAGGAGCCCAATCAAAACTGGAGTCAATGGGAATCAGGAGGAAAACTCTCTACTGGTTGGAGTCATACCTAACACAAAGGAAGATGGTTGTGTTGTTGGAGGTCAGTCATCTCAGCTCCAGGACATCACAACAGGAATTCCTCAGGGTAGTGTCCTCGGCCCAACCATCTTCAGCTGCTTCATCAATGATCTTCCTCCCATCATAAGGTCAGAAGTGGGGATGTTCGCTGATGATTGCACAATGTTCAGCACCATTCGCGACTCCTCAGATACTGAAGCAGTCCATGTCCAAATGCAGCAAGACATGGACAATATCCAGACTTGGGCTGACAAGTAACATTCGTGCCACGCAAGTGTCAGGCAATGACCATCTCCAACAAGAGAGAATCTAACCATTGCCCCTTGACGTTCAATGGCATTACTATCACTGAATCCGCAATATCAACAATATCAACATACCATTGACCAGAAGCTGAACTGTCCCATTTACAAGGCACAAGTCAGGAGTGTGATGGAATACTCCCCACTTGCCTGGATAAGTGCAGCTCCCACAACACTCAAGAAGCTTGACACTGTCCAAGACAAGACAGCCCGCTTGATTAGCACCACATCCACAAACATTCACTCCCTCCATCACCGATGCACAGTAGCAGCAGTGTGTACCATCTACAAGATGCACTGCAGGAATTCACCAAAGCTCTTTAGACAGCACTTTCCAAACCCATGACCACTACCGTCTAGAAGGAAGGGAAGCAGATAGATGGGAACACCACCACCTGGATGTTCCCCTCCAAGTTACTCACCATCCTGACTTGGGAATATATCTCCATTCCTTCTGTCGCTGGGTCAAAATCCTGGAACTCTCTCCCTAATAGCACCGTGGGTGTACCTACATGACATGGACTGCAGCGGTTCAAAAAGGCAGCTCACCACTATCTTCTCAAGGGCAACTAGGGATGGGCAATAAATGCTGGCCCAGCCAGCGAAGCCCATATTGCATGAATGAATAAAAAAAAGGAAGTCCTAATGCACTTAGAAATCACATTTGGTTTTACTAAAGGAAAAGCCTGTTTGACAAATTTATTAGAGTTTTTTGAGGATGTAATGGGTAGGGTAGATAAAGGGAAACCAGTCGATGTAGTATACTTGTATTTCCAATGGGCATTCAATAAGGTGCCACAGAAAAGGCTAATAGGCAAGATAAGGGCTCATGGAGTTGGGGGTAATATTTTAGCATGGATAGGGGATTGGTTAAAGGATATAAAGCAGTGAGCGGGCATAAATGGTTCCAGTAGGTAGGCAATGAATAGTGCAGTGCCCCAAGGATCAGTGCGGGGGCCTCGGCTATTTACAATCTTTATCAATGATTTAGAAGAAGAGACAGAGAGTAATGTATCTAAGTTGGCTGGTGATACCAAGCTAGGTGGGAATTAAGCTGTGGGGAGGACATAGTGGCTGCAAAGAGATATAAACAGGTTAAATGATTGGCAACAAGGTGGCAGACGGAGTATAACGTGTGAAGACACTAACTTCCTTCGTAAGAATAGGAAAGCAGAATTTTTTTTAAGAAGGCGTGAAACTTGTAAGCGTTGATGTTCAAAGAGACTTGGGTGTGCTTGTACAAGGAACACAAAGTTAGCATGTGCAGCAAGCAATTAGGAAGTGTTATGGCAGGATGGACGGTAAATGCCAAGCTGCCCAAATCTCAGGGGCAAACTTGAATCAGCTGCCAAAACTGTTTTTGCAATTTGTATATTATGAGGAGCAGTTCTGAAATCAGGAAATGATTACCGTAACTACTTGTGATGACTTTATAGTAAACATTTATTAGAAGAACAAAAGAAAAAAACCACAATTATACTTCAATACAAGAATGGCTTCACCCAGTATGCAGTACTTTAAAACAGTTCCACAAATCTTAACTTAACTACCCTCAGATCTAACATATGGTGATCGGCTCCGCGCCGCCATTTTACGCAAGCGGGCCAATTAAGGCCCGCCCAGCATAAGATGCGACCAGTAGCGCTCAGTGCTACCCATGTGGGTAGGGGGAGGAGGGAGAGTTGGGGCACGCAAAAGAGCGCTTCAATCTCCCTGAGGCACGGAGCTGCCTCAGGGAGATTGAATTGATATTAAAATTATTAAATAAAAGGTGTAAAAATTTATTTGAACATGTTCCCTCATGTGTGTCACATGAGTTGGGACATGTTTTTATATTCATGAAAATTTATTTACTTATTTAACGAAAGCTTTAGGAATCCTCATCCCGCTTGTGGATGAGGTTTCCTAAAAAAACGTGAAGGCCGCTTAGGCTTTTCGCCTGCCTGCCAACCGTAAGGTTGGACGGGCAGCTTCAACAAGTGCTTCAATTAATTTCTTAATGGCCTTAATAGGCCATTTACATTTCAGCAGGCGGGCAGCTGACTCTGGTGCGTACCCGCCGAACGAAATATCGTGGGACTGCGTGATGACATCGGGACGCTCGCCTGACGTCATCACGCGTCATTTTATGCGTTGGCTTGTCGGGACCGCCCCTGCATTCTGTCCTTACAAATTTTAAAATCTATAAAAATCCAGTAATTTTACCATAACGTGCTTTTTCCTTGGGGTGTTCTCTGAGGCTGACAGCAACAGGGTCTTCAGGTCTGGCCTTATTCACACTGTCTTCTGGGAGCTCTGACCAGCTACCCTGCTGTCTTCTGGGAGATCGAAGCAGCTACTACCTCCCATAGGCTTCAGTATTTCCTTAAATGCGTTTCTCCCTTTGATTTCTCTATTGTTTCAAACAGTCTCTTCAGAAATGCTTTCTTCCCAGAATTGATTAAATCGTTCTTTACTTTAGCTCTTAGACTTGTAAAAACAAACTTACCCTATCTTTACTTCACTTCTTTACACCTTTTTACAACCTGCAAATATCCCCCTTTGAACTAAAGCAAATCAATTCAAACTATTTCTATTATTGCTTTTTGCAAAACTCTGTTTGAAGTTCCTCTTGGTTCATTAACATATCAAAACCACTTCTTACTGTTGACTTTAGACCCTTGCTGTCACTCTAGCTCTTAATCCAATTACAGCCTGACTTCCAGTACATAAGAAAATACGTCAGGGTTATAACCAGAAGAAAAATATTACAATTTCTTGTTTTTTTGACACCTGCCTCCTCCTCCCTGTTTTTTTAGAAAATGAACCATCATAATTCAAATAGATGGTTTCATTTTCTTAACCTCTTTCTTATTAATTACCACTTATCTCTATACACTATACTGTTACATTATAAGATGCATGCATTAACATGATATTACACCCAAGGTTTCAGTAAAAATAGAATTCACTTCAGCCCTTTTCCCAGGTTTCACATGTCCAATCTTCTTTATACCTTAAATCCTTAAAATGCACCTGTAATTAGGTTTTCACGTTCAGCCACATGTACAATCTGCAGGTTAAATGGTTGTAACAATAGACTGCATCTAAACAGTCTAGCATTCTGATTTTGAAACCTTTCCACGTCCAGCCACATGTATAATTTGCAAGTTAAATGGTTGTAATAGACTACATCTAAACAGTCTAGCATTCTGATTATGAAACCTTTCCAAAAATCATAATGAGTTATGGTCAGTGTAAACAATTGTTTCTGATGAATTGTTGGCAACATAAATTTAAAAACGTTGTAATATCAGTACCAAACTCAGAGTTTCCTTCCTAATGGTGGAGTACTTATGTTGATGAATATTTAACTTTTGCGAAATAACCCACAGGCTTTTCAATACCTGCATTATCTTCCTGCAACAATACAGCACCAATACCCACATCACTTGCATATCAATAGCCAATTTAAACTGCCTGGCATAATTCGGTGTTACTAAAACTAGCTCTGTTATCAACAGTTTTCAGACTCTGGCACTCTGATATCCAGTTGAACTTTTTATACATATATATATATATATATATATATAAATAAGAGTTCAGTCAATGGAGCAACCACACTGCTAAAATTTGTCACGAACTTACTGTAAAAACCACTCATGCCCAGAAATAATAAAACTTCCCTTTCCATTGAAGGCACTGGGAACTCGTCAATCACCTTTAGTTTTACATCTCATGGGGTCATCTTACCATGTCCAACAGTATGGCCTAAATATGTCACCTGTGCTTTCGCAAGTTCACTCTTAGCCAAATTCACCACCAAACTAGCTTCTTGTAGGAGGTCGAATAGATGCTCTAAGTGCTCCTTCCATGTTTGAGTGAATACCACCAGATCATCAATTTACACAGTACAGTGACTCAGTCCAGCAATAACCTTATTCGTTAGTCTCTGGAAGGTTTCTGGTGCATTTTTCATACCAAATGGCATGCCTTTGAACTGATAGAGCCCACCTGGTGTTACAAAAGCTGAAATCTCTTTCCCCCTTTCCGATAGAGGTTCTTGCCAATATCCTTTCAGCAAGTCAATCTTTGTAATGAACTTTGATTGTCACACTTTCTCAACGCAACCTTCCAAAAAGGAATAGGATACTTTTTGTCACTGCGTTCACTTTTCGATAATCCACACACAGTCTTTGTGTTTCATCCGGCGTCGGTACCATCACAATAGGTGAACTCCAATTGCTGCAACTCAGCTCAATAACATAAGTTCAATTTATTTTTGCACTTGTGATAATTTTACTGGATTCAGCCTAGAAGGATGTTGCTTGATTGGAACAGAATTCCCAAATCTACATCATGTACAGCTACCTTTGTTGTTCCCAATTCTTACCCCTGTAGGTAATCTGAACTGTAATTTATCTGCCACTTCCTCATTGACCAATGGAATTTGAGGAAAATCAATTTCAGATTCTTCCGTCCCCACTTCCTTTTTCTGATTCATCACCACTTAATACTTCTTCTTCTTGGTTATCCTCTCTAGCGAAGTACTTTTCGCGCATACTTATATGACCTACCCTCTGGGTTTTTCTTCTATCTGGAGTTCCTACCAAATAATTCACTTCACTTAATTTTTTTTCAATTTAGTAAGGCCCACTAAACCTGTTTTTTAACGGTTCACTTGATACTGGCAGCAAAACTAATATTTCTTCCCCAGCTACAAAGTTATGAGTCTTTGCCTTCCTATCTGCTTCTGTCTTCATCACCTGTGATATTTTTAAATGCTCTTTAGCTCATTCACATGCTCTGTTCAATCTTTCCCTGAACTTTGATACATAGTCCAAGAGTGTGGATTCCAAATTTTTACTCACTGACTTCTCCTCCATTCCCTCTTCCTGAGCAATCTCATCAAAGACAGTATCAGCTAATTGCGCCTCAGTCTCTTTGCCCTATCTTCCAGACTCCTCCTCCCTCCTGTCCCAACTTATGAGTCAGTGATCGTGTTACCACACAGTGTGGAAACAAACCAGGATGTTCTTCCTGCAACACTTCTGTGGATTGCTTTTCCACAGGCTGTTCAACTACAGTAGGCATCACCAACATCTGTAACCCAGCTATATCATTTCCTAAGATAAACCGACCCCCTGGAATAGGCAAATTTTCATTACTCTTACAATCACTTATTGTTTTCAAGCTACTTTTCAAATTCCCCTTGCACAATGGAATACTTCTTTCTCCATGAATTCTCCTTATTAATACCTTTTCATGTAAAATTCCCTCTGAACAACAACTATCACTATCCCATAACATTAAGGACTGACTCGCCCCTGTGTCCGTTAAAATTTGTGTATCTTTGCCAACTCCCCCTTGTACACATGAAAAGACTTTTCGCTCACAAATGAGATCTTTAAACAAGTCTGCAAACTGCCTTTCAACATCCCTTCGAATAGGCTGTGAACCCATTTTCACACCTTCGGCTAACACCTGTGCTTGCTTTTCTACCTGAACAAATCCTACCAGTTTGTCTTGTTCGAAAGCCTCCGACTTTACAGTACCTTTCGTAGTCCCTACTAATCCATAAGGTCTCCTATGTAACCCCCATTACATTGTCTTCGTATGGCCAATCTTATTACAATAAAAATATTTAAGCTTTCTTACATCTCTTCCACTCTCAGCACCCTTCTTCCTCGTCTGAGGCGAAATCTCCTTAGAATCTCTAGCTGTTCCTTCTCTTCCTTGACTACTTACCTTCCTCTCACCTTCCCATTTTCTATCCTTCTCAGATTTAAATGGGTGTCGAAAAAAGGTTTTGATTTATGGACCAGCTTATAATCATCTTCTTTCTCTACTGCTTTAACCCTTTGTTCCTCCACATGAGTTCTTAGAACTGAAGGAAGTGAATCTGTAATTCTTCCAAAAGAACTACTTCTCTAAGGGATTCATAGGTCCCTTCCATTTTTAATGCCCTGTTCCACCTGTCAAAATTACATTGTTTGACTCTTTCAAACTCAATATAAGTCTGTCCAGGCTGTTTTCCCACATTTCAAAATTTCTGTCTGTGTGCCTCTGGAACCAACACATAGGCACTCAAAATAGCCTTCTTCACTGCATTATATTCCCCAGATATTTCTTCTGACAGCGATACATATACCTCATTAGCTCCACCCACCAACCTAGACTGTAAAAGCAATGTCCAAATTTCTTTTGGGCATTTCATCTGTTTAGCTATCTTCTCAAATGATGTAAACAATGCTTCAACATGTCTTTCTTCAAACTTTGGAAAAGCTTGTACAAATTTAAATACCTCCCCTCTGGGCTCTGAACTGGAAATAAGTCCTTCTTCACCTACTGGTATCTCTTTTTTAACTGCCAGCATTTTCTATCTCTCTCTTTTCTCTTTCCTTCTTTTCTATCCTCGTCATTTATAATTTCCTTTCCTGTTTTCTTTCTCCCTCCTGCCTTTCTGCCTGTTCCCTTTGAAATGCTCATTCGCTTTCCTTTCCCTCCAATTTAATCTTTCTCATTTGCAAATGAATTTGAGTCCATTCCAATGCCCCACCCCTTGGAGAACTCAGTCTCTCGGGTATTCCTTCCTATTTCAAATGCTGTGCTATACCTTCAATTATGTCCGATTTCCTTACCCCTGCAGGTAATCCTAATTGCAACTTATCTGCCAATTCTATTAATTTAGCTTTAGTTACCTTTTGTAAACCAACCAAGCTTATAACTTCAACTCCCAGGCAGGCCTTAGCAACTGCCAAAGCCATATTGCAGTCTCCCACTTTAAAATCTCACAATATCACTCCTGGATCCTCAACCTCATTGTTTTTAAATTCACCAATTCCAAACCAATCAAGGAATTATTCTTTTAATATCCCGCAAAGAGCCCCCAATTTTGGTATGGCACAGTGGAAACATTTATTAAAAGAATAAAGGGAAAAAAACATAATTAGACTTAAACACAAGGATGGCTTTACACAGTAAGCAGTACTTTAAAACAGTTCCACAAACCTTAACTTAACTACCCTCAGAGCTAACCTTTCCCTTTTCTGTTCAGCAGCTATCCTTGTAGATTTTAAAATCTATAGACGTTCAATAATTTTAACCACACTGTGCTTTGTCCTTGGGGTGTCTTCTGAGGCTGACAGCAACTGGGTCTTCAGGTCTGGCCTTATTCACACTGTCTTCTGGGAGCTCTGACCAGCTACCCTGCTGTCTTCTGGGAGATCGAAGCAGCTTTCCCCCTCAGATAGGCTTCAGTATTTCCTTAAATACATTCGTTTCCTTTGATTTCTCTATTGTTTCAACCAGTCTCTTCAGAAATGCTTCCTTCCCAGAATTGATTAAATACGTTTCATTACCCTAGCTCTTAGACTTGTAAAAACAAACTTACTCAATATCTTCACTTAACTTCCTTATACCTTTTTACAACCTGTATATATCCCCCTTTGAAATAACACAACTCAAATAATAACAGGAATAGTTTGAATTATGTAAAATTCTGATTGAAGTTCCTCTTGGTTCATTAACACATCAAAACCACTTCTTACTGTTGACTTTAGACCCTTGACGTCACTCTAGCTCTTAATCCAATTATAGCCTGACTTCCAGTACATAGGAAAATATGTCAGGGTTATTACCAGAAGAAAAATATTACAATTTCTTGTTTTCTTGACAGAAGGCAAATGGCACATTGGCATTATTGCAAGGGGGTTGGACTGCAAGAATAAAGTAATACAGGATTTTGATGAGATCGCATCTGGAACATTGTGTGCAGTTTTGGTCTCCACATTTAAGAAAGAATATACTTGCATTGGAGGTGGTACTGTGAAGCTTCACTAAATTGGCCTCTGGGATGAGGGGGTTGTCCTATGACAAGAGGTTGAGTAAATTGGGCCTATATTCTTTGGAGTTTAGAAAAATGTGAGGTGATCTCCTTTAAATCTACAAGATTCTGAAGGGGTTTAATAGGGTGGATGCTGAGAGATTGTTTCCACTGGTTGTGGATTCTAAAACACAGATGCTCAGTCTAGGATAAGGGGCTGATTACTTAGGACTGAGATGAAGAGAACGTATTTCACTCATAGGGTTGTGAATCTTTGGAATTCTCTACCGCAGAGGGTTGCGGATGCTCCATTGTTGAATACGTTTAAGGCTGGAATAGACAGATTCTTGGTCACTCAGGGAACTAAGGGATATGGGGGGGCGGGCGAGAAAGTGGAGTTGAAGCCCAAGATCAGCCATGATTGTATTGACTGGTGGAGCAGGCTAGATGGACCATGTGGTCTACTCCTGCTCCGAGGTCTTAGTGTTCTGGCTGGAGAATCTGGAACTAGGGGTCATCATCTCAGGATAAGGCATTGGCCATTTAGGATGGAAATGAGGAGAAATGTCTTCACTCAGGGGGTTCTGAACCTTCAGAGCTCTCGACCTCAGGGGGCTGTGCGTGCTCAGTTGTTACATATAAGGCTGAGAGCAAGAGTTTTGAACTTTAAGGGAATCAAGGGATCAGCAGCAAAGTAAGTTGAGGTATCAGGTCGGCCATTATATATTTTTTTAAATGCTCAAGGGGTGTGGGCGTCGCTGGCTAGGCCAGCATTTATTGCCCACTCCTAATTGCCCCTGTTCAGAGGGCATTTAAGAGTCAACCACATTGCTGTGGGCCTGGAGTCACGTGTAGGCCAGACCAGGTAAGGATGGCAGATTTCCTTCCCTAAAGGGCATTAGTGAACCAGATGGGTTTTTACAACATATCAACAATGGTCATCATCATACTTTTCATTCGTTTTTTTTTTATTGAATTCAAATTCCACCATCTGCCATGGTGGGATTCAAACCCGGGTCCCCAGAGCATTACCCTGGGCATCTGGAACACCAGTTCAGTGACAATACCAATATGCCACCTTGAGGGCCAAATTGCCTATTCTAGCTCCAATTTCTTATGCCCTTACCAAGAAACACTTGATGGATAGTATTATTTGCTGTTGCAATGTTCAAATCATTTTGAACCAATTATTTTGTGCTAGTGGAAGCTCATAAATAGAGCCATTGAAAACTGATAGCTCTCTTTAAGAAACTTGTGTTAAAAACTCCTCAATATGGCAAATGATAAACAAAAGCATCGATCTCCTTGGTAAACTAGATTCTAACCAGCCATTTAGCAAAAGCTGGAAACTACATTAATTATCCTCTAATTCACTTTGAACAAGTGACTGATTCAGTCAAGTTAACTTTTCTTTTAATGAAAACAACAACAACAACCTGTAACTAAAGGAAATAATTAGTCTGGTTTTAATTGAATGGCTATTAACAACCGCAGCAGATGTGCCTCACTGAGAGTTAATTTCAACAGTCACTGTTATTCTTAATTTCAGTTGATGTAATCACACTCTTTTAATTCTAAGGTTGTGATGTGAGATTAGCTCCAAGGAAATGGAGATCTCAGGAAGTGCCTTTGCTTTACGCTACAGGAAAATGAGCTCACTGTCCAATGCATCAAGTACTTCCCGACTACAATGTTACATCATGTCTGCAGCTCCATATTTTCCATTACTGCTGATTTTGTACTGAAATTATTCCAATCTTTCTTGCTTTCCCTCTCTCCAGCCTTGCCCTGCCCTGTCGTCTTTCCCTTCCCCTCCCTCCCTGGCCTCCCCCTCTCCCTCCTTTTCTTTCCTTATCTCTCATGCTCCCTTCTCTCTCTCCCTTTCCTCATTCTCCTCTCCCCCTCCCTCCTGACCCCCACCTCTCTAACCCTTCACCCCTTCTCTTTCCCTTCCCACCTTCTCTCTCCACCCTTCCTCCTTCTCCCATTCTTCTCCTCACTCCCTCTTTGCCCTGCCTCCCTCCCTCTCTTTCCCACTCTCTTCCACCTCCCTCTTCCTGCTCCCTTTCTCTTCCTCATCTCCCTCCCTCCTCCCCCCCCACCTCTCTCTCCCAAAGAATGAATAGCCTTAATCATTTCCATTGTTAATGGATCATCTCACCATGTGTTTCTATAACCACCAGCCCAGCACCCTCTTCTGCCATTTAACCAAGGTTCAATTATTGACACTTCCCCTTTGAAATTTGTTTACTGTATAATAGATTGCTTTGTATAAAGCCCCGGGCCACGAGAGTTTATTCTGCTGTGAAATGATTTGGCTTGGGTGATAAAGGATTTCTAACCAACATTCCATTGTCCAGGGTTGTGTTGTACGCATTCCCCCCAATTGTTCCTCTTCCAAGGCGATCTTGGGAAGGAGTGATTGTGCATCTCCCCTGTGGAAAATTCTGGAACTTACCACTAAAACAATGCGCTTCGAGTACTATACACAGTTGATGGATTTTTAAATTAAAAAAAAAAGTGGGTGAACTTATGTGGGAACACACTACAATAACTGGAATCAGGCACATTGAGTTATGAAGGCACTTTGTCAACAGGCTAAGAACAACACCAACATTAGATGCTGGAGGCACCATTAATGTGAATTTAAAGTTACAGACTGAATAAAAACTTTGTGCAATAATAGTGCCTGTGCTTGAATTCACAAGGACTGCCTTATTACTAAAATCCATCACTTTATTTGATTTATCGCTGGTTCATAAAAAAATAAGATTATTCCTCTACATTTGATTACAAAGATGTATTCAACAGAGAAATCATGCTTATTGACTGTAAAGAAAATAATCACTCCATAAATTCTAGCATTTAAGCTGAAACATTCAAGTTTAACTATTGTTGGCTGTATCAAGAAAATGAGAAGTTGTAATATTTTTCATCTGCTAATATTACTGTCATTTTTCTCATGTCTTGGAAAACAGGTGGTTGGGGTAATTGGAGTAAGAGCCAGAGTGACTGCAAGAGTCTAAAACCAACAGTAAGATGTGGTTTTGATATGTTAATGAACCAAAAGGAACTTCAATCAGAGTTTAACATAAAGCAATAACAGGAGTGTTTTTGAATTGAGTTGTTTTAGTTCAAAGGGGGATATATGCAAGTTGTAAAAAGGTGTAAGGAAGTGAAGTGAAGATATTGAGTAAGTTTGTTTTTACAAGTCTAAGAGCTAGGGTAATGAAACATATTTAATAAAGTCTGGGAAGGAAGCATTTCTGAAGAGGCTGGTTGAGACAATAGAGAGATCAAAGGGAAGGAATGCATTTAAGGAAATACTGATGCCTAGGTAACTGGTCAGATCTTCTAGAAGACAACAGGATAGCTGGTCAGATCTCCCAGAAGACAGCAGTGTAGCTGGGCAGAACTCCAAGAAGACAGTGTGAACAAGGCCAGACCTGAAAACCCAGTTGCTGTCAGCCTCAGAGGACACCCCAAGGAAAAAGGTCCTATGTGGTAAAAAAAATTACGGGAACTCTATAGGTTTTAGAATCTATAAGGATAGTTGCTGAACAGAAATGGGGGAGGTTAGCTTTGAGGTAGTTAAGATCTTATGGAACTGTTTTAAAGTACTGTTTACTGTGTAAAGCCATTCTTGTGTTTAAGTTTAATTGTGATTTTCCCTCTATTCTTTTAATAAATACTTACTTTACTATAAAATCATCACAAGTAGTCATGGACATCATTTTCTGATTTCAGAACCTCTCCTCATACCATACAAATTGCGAAAACCATTTTAGCAGCTGTTTCAAGTTTCCATCCGGGGTTTGGGCAGCTTGGCATTTACCATCAGCCGTGCCATAACAGCTGTGAAATCTAGGCAGAACATCAACCAAATGTTTGAGCAATTCTTTGGATAACATAGCCCCTATCCAGCCTTATATACATCTTTGTAACAGACACACATATTCATATTGGATAGTTTTTAAATGCTTTTCAACTAATAGCATAGGAATGAAACATTAAGGGGAAGTAGCCTAACGCAACATGGACACAATGTGATTGAATAAGAGTCAATTTGATTATCAGCGTGACAAACACTAACCAGACCTTCAGCAAAATTACTTTTATATTTTGTTTTACAGGGCAGCTCTACTACAGTAATTCAATTTATCACAACTTAATGCTTATGCTCCTAAAGATCTGGCTAAAAACGTCAAACCCTGCCAAATAATCACCTCTATTATTAACAACCAGGCCTACTCATTGTGAAATCAGAATTTGCTGCTGCTGTTCTAGATGTTGATATGCATAATGTGAAAAGATTTATCAAGTTAATTTACTATAAATTGGAAAATGTCAACCATATGGAATAAATTGAATCAATAAAAGTTCATACTGTAAACAAAATGTAACTGCTTGGTGTGAATTTATTTTAGAAAGCACTCAATATATATTCGAGATAATGATTAAATACATCACAGCTTCATTTATATATCAAAATTACTTACTATTTTAAAAAGACTGTCAAATTAAGTTGATGGAAATAACTTTATTCAAGTTGCATTCCTGTAATTCAGCTCAGAATTCAAAATTAAATTCCATTCGGCCAACTTCACAATACTGCTGTTGAACTGGATTACAAAAGGACACATGATTGCAGCAAGCATTTGGATCGCTACCCCAAAATGAAACTCACCAGCTGGCATCCCAGATGTCTAAATGTAATCTTATTAGTGCAAGGTCATTCAGGAGTAAAGTCAGGGAGCACTAAATCACAAAAAGGCTAGCGGAAGTTTGGAACTCTCCCCTCAAAAATACTGTGGATTTGGGGTAAATTGAAGTTTTCAAGACTTGAGATTGATCGATTTTTGTTAAGTAAAAGTACTAAGGGACTGGAAGTAATAGCTGGTAGATGGGGTTAAGATACAGTTCAGCCATGATCTAACTGAATATGCTGGGTGGCATATTCCTGCAGCTATGTAAACGTAGGTCATGATTCCTGAAAGATCCTCTCTGCATATACTGCTACAGCAGTACCCAGCCCACCCCAAAGTAAAAAGCAAATCACACTGATAGATAGTACACATGCCTGCCTAAGTGGTTGTGCCCAGTCTGGATGAGCAGTGCAAGCTGTAGAGTGCTCTGCTGTTCTCGGCAGTGTGCACTGCTTCCCATACAGACTTCAACCGCTTAACTTTCAAATCACAGCTCAGGACGATGTTAATTTTTGTTAAAAAATTGTACCAATCTTAATAGTGTTGAGTGCCAGAGTCCTAATCAAAGTCAATCGGGGTGGTGATGGTGTAGCGGTGTTGTCGCTGGACGTGCAATCCAGAGGCCCAGGGTAATGCTCTGGTGCAATCTGAATTCAATAAAAATCTAGAGTTAAAAGTCTAATGAGGACCATGAAACCATTGTCAATTATTTTAAAACCATCTGGTTCACTAATGTCCATTAAAGGAAGGAAATCTACTCTCCTTAACTGGTCTGTCCTCCATGTGACTCTGGATGTACAACAATGTGGTTGACTCGTAAATGCCCCCTGAAATGGCCTCACAAACCACTCAGTTGCTACAAAGTTGCAGAAAAAGGAATGAAACTGGGTGGACCACCCAGAATCGACCTAGGCACTGGAAACAACAACGGCAATCTCAGCCCTGTTGACCCTGCAAAGTCCTCCTTACTAACATTTTTTTTACATTATACATTCCTGGGATGTGGGCGTCGCTGGCTAGGCCAGCATTTATTTCCCATCCTTAATTGCCTCTGTTAAGAGGCATCTAAGAGTCAACCACATTGCTGTGGGTCTGGAGTCACATGTAGGCCAGCAGATTTCCTTCCCTAAAGGACATTCGGGAACAAGACGGGTTTTTACAACAATGGTTTCATGGTTATCATCAGAGTTTTAATTCCAGATTTTTATTGGATTCAAATTTCATCATCTGCCGTGGTGGGATATGAACCCAGGTGCCCAGAACATTACCCTGGGTTTCTGGGTTATTAGTCCAGCAGCAATACCACTACACCATCGCCTCCCCATCTGGGGGCTAGTGTCAAGATTGGGAGAGGTGCCTCACAGACTAGTCAAGCAACAGCCTGACATAGTCATCCTCACGGAATCATACTTTACAGATAATGTCCCAGACACCACCATCACCATCCCTGGGTTTGTCCTGCTGGTGGGACAGGACATAGAGCAGAGGTGGAGACACAGTGGTTTACAGTCAGGAGGGAGTTGCCCTGGGAGTCCTCAATATCGACTTCTGACCCCATGAAGTCTCATGGCATCAGGTCAAACATGGGCAAGGAAACCTCCTGCTTATTACCATGTAGTGCCCTCCCCCAGCTGATGAATCAGTGCTTCTCCATGTTGAACACCACTTGGAGGAAGCATTGAGGGTGGCAAGGGCGCAGAATGTACTCTGGGTTGGGGACTTCAACGTCCATCACCAACAGTGGCTCAGTAGCACCACTAGTGATCAAGCTGGCTGAGTCCTAAAGGACATAGCTGCTAGACTGGGTCTGTGGCAAGTGGTGAGGGAACCAACAAGAGGGAAAAGCATACTTGACCTCATCCTCACCAACCTGCCTGCCGCAGATGCACCATGACAATATTGGCAGGAGTGACCACAGCACAGTCATTGCGGAGTTGAAATCCTGTCATGGCATATGGAATGCTCTCCTTCATTGGCAGAGGTATAGAATATAAAAGTAAGGATATAATGTTGGAATTGTATAAAACACTGGTGAGGCCACAACTGGAGTATTGTGTGCAGTTCTGGTCACCACATTACAGGAAGGACGTAATAGCTCTGGAGAGAGTGCAGAGGAGGTTTACAAGAATGTTGCCAGGGTTAGAAAAGTGTAGCTACGAGGAGAGATTGGATAGGTTGGGGTTATTTTCCTTAGAACAAAGAAGGCTGAGAGGTGACTTGATTGAGGTGTACAAAATTATGAGGGGAATAGATAGAGTGGACAGAATAAAATTGTTTCCCTTGATGGAGAATTCTAGAACCAGGGGACATAGAATCAAGATAAGTGGCAGAAGGTGTAGGGGGGACATGAGGAAGAACTTTTTTTACACAGAGGGCAGTGGGTGTCTGGAATTCGCTGCCCAAGTTGGTGGTAGAGGCAGAAACTTTAAACTCTTTTTAAAAAGTACCTGGATCTGCGCCTATAAGCTGCAGGGCTATGGGTCGGGTGCAGGAAGGTGGGATTAGAAAGGGCACCTGGGTGTCCTCGGGCTGGCATGGACAAGATGGGCCGAATGGCCTCCTTCTGTGCTGTAACTTTTCTATGGTTCACATTAAGGATACCATCCATCGTGTTGTGTGGCACTACCACCATGCTAAATGGGATAGATTTCAAATAGATCTAGCCTGGAATCAAGACTGGTCATCCATGAGGCACTGTGGGCCATCAGCAGCAACAGAATTGTACTTGTACAGAATTGAATGTGTAACCTTATGGCCCAGCATATCCCCCACCCTACCATTATGCCAGGGGATCAACCCTGGTTCAACCCTGGAGCAGCACCAGGCATATTTAAAAAAAGGTGTCAACCTGATGAAGCTATAACATAGGACTACTTGCATGCCAAACAGCATAAGCAGCAAGAGCTGAGCGATCCCACAACCAACGGATCAGGCCTAAGTTCTGCAGTCCTGTCACGTCCAGTTCTGAATGGTGGTGGGCAATTAGCTCAATGATGGGGAGCCCAGGACACCAGTGCAAAAGATAGGGCTGAATCATTTGCTACAATCTTCAGCCAGAAGTGCCAAGTGGACGATCCATCTTGGCCTCCTCTGGAGGACTCCAGCATCATAGATGCCAGTCTTCAGCCAATTCGATTCACTCCATGTGATATCAAGGAACAGCTGAAGGCACTGGATAGTGCAAAGGCTATGGGCCCTGACAATATTCCGGCAATTTTACTGAAGATTTGTGCTCCAGAACTTGCCGCGGCCCTAGCCAAGCTGTTCCAGTACACCTACAACACTGGCATCTACCCGGCTATGTGGAAAATTGCCCAGGTATGTTCTGTACACAAAAAGCAGGGCAAATCTAACTCGGCAATACTGCCCCATCAGTCTATTCTCCATCATCAGTAACGTAATGGAAGGAGTCATCAACAATGCTATCAAACGGCACTTGCTTCGCAATAACCTGCTCACTGATGCTCAGTTTGGGTTTCGCCAGGGCCACTCAGCTCCTGACCTCATTGCAGCCTTGGTTCAAACATGGACAAAAGAGCTGAACTCCCGAGGTGAGGTGAGAGTGTCTGCCCTTGACATCAAGGCAGCATTTGACCGAGTGTGGCATCAAGGAGCCCCAGCAAAACTGGAGTCAATGGGAATCAGAGGGAAAACTCTTCACTGGTTGGAGTCACCTAGCACAAAGGAAGATGGTTGTGGTTGTCAGTGGTCAATCATCTCAGCTCTAGGACATCAATGCAGGAGCTCCACAGCATAGTGTCCTCGGCCTAACCATCTTCAGTTGCTTCATCAATGACCTTTCTTCCATCATAAAGTCAGAAGTGGGGATGTTCGTTGATGATTGCACAATGTTCAGCACCATTTGCAACTCCTCAGATACTGAGGCAGCCGATGTCCATATGCAGCAAGACCAGGACAATATTCAGGCTTGGGCTGACAAGTGGCAAGTAACATTTGCACCACTCAAGTGTCAGGCAATGACCATCTCCAACAAGAGAGAATCCAACCATCGCCCCATGATGTTCTATGGCATTACTATCACCGAATCCCCTAATATCAACATCCTGGGGGGTTACCATTGACCAGAGACTGAACTGGACTAGCCATATAAATACTGTGGCTACAAAGGCAGGTCAGAGGCTAGGAATCCTGTGACAAATAACCCACCTCCTGACTCCCCAAAGCCTGTCCACTATCTACAAGGCACAAATCAGGAGTGTGACGGAATACTCCCCACTTGCCTGAATGAGCGCAGCTCCCACAACACTCAAGGAGCTTGACACCATCCAGGACAAAGCAGCCCACTTGATTGGCACCACATCCACAAACACTCACTCCCTCCACCATCACCACCTTCAACAACTCTTTCTCCTTTTGTCTATGACATCTTTGGCGATCTCCACCTATCACTGGCCCTCCATCCAGCTCTACTTGTCCCAACCCCCCCCTTAGACCAGCTTATATTTCACCTCTTTTCTGTTTTTACTTAGTTCTGTTGAAGAGTCATACGGACTCGAAACGTTAACTGTGTTCCTCTCCGCTGATGCTGTCAGACCTGCTGGGTTTTTCCAGGTATTTTTATTTTGGATTTCCAGCATCCACAGTTTTTTGCTTTTATCTTGGGATAGGAGGGATGCAGATTTGAGGTTACTATCAGATCAGTCATGATCTTATTAAATGGCGGAGCAGGCTCGAGGGGTTGAATGGTCTACTCCTGCTCCTTGTTCATATGCACAACTGACAGTTAATGCCAGGGTACACCTACTGTTATGTTGGCTATGTACTCGCTGAGGAACTACAACAGCTGTGGGGTGTATAGAAGTCACTTCAAAAAATGCAAATCTGGTTGTTGACCAAGTTCTCCTGCATAGCTGGCTAAATATTACAGCTCCCAGCAGCTGATACCACCTTGCAAGATCTAATTCCCTCACGAGAGCCAAACACTAGAACATAAGAAATAGGAACAGGAGTAGACCATTCGGCCCTTCGAGCCTGCTCCGCCATTCAATAAGATCATGGCTGATCTTATTGTGTTTCGATTTCCACATTCCCATCTAACCCCGATAACCTTTGATTCTCTCGCCTAACAAAAATCCATCTACCTCTGCCTTGAAAATATTCAATAACCCTGCTCCCACCACCTTCTGGGGCAGAGAATTCCAAAGTCGCACAACCCTCTGAGAGAGAAAAATTCTCCTCATCTCTGTCCTAAAAGGGCGACCCCTAATTTTAAAACAGTGCCCCCCTAGTTCTGTACTCACCCACAAGAGGGAACATCCTTTCGGCGTCTACCTTGTCAAGGCCGTTCAGGGTCTTGTATACTTCAATCAAATAAACACTTCAATCTTCAATCAAATATACTTCAACTACTGTCAGCCCTGTCCAATCCTGAGACTTAACTCTCCGGTTGATCCAACCCCACCCACTCAACTCCCCTATTGACATTGCGCTAATTAATCTTGTGCAAATTGCTCTTAAAAATCTGACCTGTTGCTTTGTCCATTCACCTTGTGGGGAACCAATTTATGCATTTCATCCATAAGTTTAAAAAATAGGCCATACAATCTGCCATGCACTTGCTGGTTCACCAAAGACTACTGAGCATGACCCATTTATAAAAAGAGTTTGATCAGCTCTTTAAAACCTTGTAAGGAAAAGGAGCTTAAAATATTACAGTAATAAACAAGGATTCTTAACAGTTACAAAGAAAACCACTTGTTGTGGGGCATGAAATGGGATCACCTGTTAGTGTATTGTTTTGAGTTCAAAGTGGCAACGAATGATTGGATGCAGATTCATAATGTCGTCTCCGCAGTGACCTTGGATCTGCTGTTGTGAGAGGTAACAAGCGGATGCCAGGGATTATCACACTGAAAGAAACTTGGAAGATTCCAGAATCCATCCAAACTGTTTCATACCCTGCCTCTCCAAAGAGCGCGAGAAACAGGCAGCAGTGAAGAGAAGGCGGAGGAAGGAAAGACAGAAGAGAGTGTCTGAGAAATAGATGAAAAGGGGAGAGAGAACAAAACTGTGAAGCGGGAGAGAAAAACAAGTGAAATTGGAGAAGTAGGTGGAAGAGAGCAACAGAGTGAAGGGGCTGAGTGAGACTTCTCCTTTGTACCATCAATATCCTTAGTTAGTGTAGTGGGATTGGCCAGACAGGGGCGAAGGGGTGTGGGGTTTTTTTTTGGTGGGGTCCAGGTTAAAGGAAAGATCCAGAAAAAAAAGCAAGAAAGCAGAGTCTACATGGTTTTATGAAAGGGCAGTAATGTTTAACAAATCTATTAGCGATTTTTTTGAGGGCATAACTCGCCGGGGGGTTATATATATCTATAGGGGACCCAGTGAATATAGCATATTTGGATTTTCAAAAGGCATTTGATAAGATGCCAGACGAAAGGTTTTTACACAAATAAGGGTTCACAGGGTTGGTAACATATTAGCGTGGATAGAAGATTAGTTAAAGAACAGAGTAGGAATTAAAAGGCCATCATCAGGTTTGTAGGCTGCCACTAGTGGGGTGCTGCAGTGGTCAGTGCAGGCCCATCAATGTGTATAGACAATATTAATGAGTTTAGAAGAACGAGAGATGATCTGATTGAAACATGTGAGACTCCGTGGGGTCTTCCCAGGGTAGATACCGAGAAGCTGAAACCCCTGGCTGCAGTGTTCAGAACTAGGGGTCATAGTATTAGGATAAGGGGCCAGCCATATAAGACTGAGTTGATTCCTCCTCATTCAAACGTTGTGAATCTTTGGAAATCTTTACCTCCAGGGAGCTGTGGATGCTCAGTCGTTGGACATATCCAAGACTGAGATCAACAGATTCTTGGTATCTCAGGAAATTAACGGATATAGGGGTTGGGCAGGGAAATGGAGTCATGGGCAAAGATTATCCATGATCCTAATGAATGATGGAGCAGGCTTGAGGGGTTTACTCCTGCTCCTATTGTTTATTATCTTATGAAGAAGCTTAATTGGGGAGTTTTGTTCCTTTTTTTATTCTTTCATGTGGGCGTTGCTGATGGGGCCAGCATTTGCTGCCCATCCCTAATTGCCCTTGAACTGAGTGGTTTGCTAGGCCATTTCAGAGGGCAGTTGAGAGTCAACCACATTACTGTGGGTCTGGAGTCACAAGTAAGCCAGGTCAGGCAAGGATGGCAGATTTCCTTCCCTAAAGAACATTAATTAACCAGGTGGGTTATTATTACAATCGATGATAGTTTCATGATCACCATTATTGAGACTAGCTTTATATTCCAGATTTTTATTAATTGAATTTAAATTCCACCAGCTACCATGGTGGGATTTGAACCCACGACCCCAGACCATTAACCTGGGTTGCTGAATTACTGGTCCAGTGACATTAACACTGTGCCACCATCTACCAGGAGTGAAAATCGGCTTGTGAGAACCTTAGAATGTCCCTACCATCAAAGTGTATCTTTGATTATGCCTGCGGCTGTTGTCACAGAGCCAAATCCAACAGTCCGTTCTGTACCACGATGAGGTGAATGATAATTGCATGGTGTTTTTGTTTGTCAGTATTGATTGACAGAGGAATGGTGGCCAGGACAAGTCTCTACTTTGAATAGTGCCACAGGATCTTTAACATCTACCCGAACCATCAGAATAGACAGACAGGTTTAAAGATAACATGGACAGTACAATTTACCATTAGTACTAGACTGTCGTTTCTGTCTGCATTATGAGCTGAAACTTTAGTATGTACTTTGAACCTACAACCTTCTGACCCAAGGATGAGAGTGCTACCAACTCGGACTAGGAACAGTAGGGCCATTCAGCTCCTGGACCCTGCTCCATCACTAAGTGGCTGATCACACCTCAACTCTATTTAACCACCTTTGCCTCATATCGCTCAATACCTTTGCCTAACAAAAACATATTAAATCGCAGTGCTAAAAGCTCCAGTTGACCCAGCATCCACTGTTTTTTGGGGAAAGTGGTTTCCAGATTTCTACAACCCTTTGTAGAAAAAGTGCTTCCTGACTTCACTTGTGAATGGTCTAGTTCTAATTTTAAGATTATGTTCTCTTGTACTTGAATCCCCCATCAGAGGAAATAATTTCTCCACATCTGGCACATTGACCAAGGCTCTGTCTAACAAGCATTACACCCCCTCCTTTGTATCCCAGCCCCCTTGAGACAAAGACCAACATCCATTAGCCTTCTCGAGATTGCTTTTCATTCCTGTTAACTTTAAATTATTTATGTTTAAATTAGAACATCAAATCTCTCCACTCCTCTACAGTCCTTACTTTCTCACCATTTAGAAAATACTCTAATTGATCTTTCTTAGGTCCAAAGCTGAACTATCCACACTGGAATCCATTTGAGCACCCACTGAATCCTTCTATGTCTCTTTACAGCATCCATCTCCCAACCACACCACTCAGTTCCTCCTAATTCAGTGTCCTCTGCAAACTAGACTAACTCCATTCTTTATAAAGTCTATCCTAGAAAACACCAATGCCGTTAAGTTAGTGAAAGAAGAACTAGCGTTTATTGAGTGCTGTTCACAGTCCTAGGATGTCCCAAAGTGCTTCACTTTTAAGCTTACTATTAAGTTGGTAAACACCATAACCAACTTGCATCTAGTCAGGTCCCACATACAGCAAAGGGATAAATGATCAGTGACCTGTTTTTGATGGCGACGGCTGAGTGATCAGTATTGACCAGGATGAACAGGTCAACTTGCCCATTTTTATTAGAATAGGATGCACAGGATCTTTTACACCCGCTAGACAGGGCAGATGGCACCTCGGTTTAATGTTTCATCGGCAAGCACTTAGAATGTCACATTCCTGCAGCGATGTGATTAAGGGCTCTTAAAAAGGATGGGATCATTTTAGCAGGGACAAAATTGGACTAAATAATATATTGAGGTGAAATGTTTCCAACAATTATTTTACTTGCTAGATATAAACTGAACTCGCCATGCTCGCCCAGGATAGCCAGCGTGTGTATAATGGGATTGGATTGTGCCATAGTTAAAATCTCAGCTCCAGCTGTCTGTCCCTGTGAGGGGCACTCATGAGCTGTTTAAATAGACTTACATTAAAAAGGTAACAGAGCAACTAGTGTCAGTCACTATAACCTAGCAATCTCAAACCGTATGCACCAGGAGGATCGAGTGACAAAGGCCACTCAAGAACTGAACTTATTAAGAACTGCTATCATTTACAAATCAGTATCTATCAGTGGGAGATGTAGGCCTGGGCATTAGATTTTTTAGTCTAACTTGACCATTTATAAATTATTTTCATGTTATATTCGCTGCAGCAAACTAACAAAGTGAAGATGTCATTTTGTATTAACGCATTGTCTAAAAATACACTTTTTTTTACCGAGGGTACTGGCCCTCACAAACATCTGTCATATCTCAAGTGATAGAGTAAAGCTGTTTTCACTTTTTTGTGGTGTTTTCGGTGACTGAAGTTTTGTTGCAAAATACCTTGCTGACTGCATTGCGTGCGCGCGTATATACCCCTTCTGAATTATGTTTGTAGCTCAATTCAAAGGAACCAAAGTCCAATTGCAGGCTTATTTCCTCTTTTGTCTATCCTTAAGGACGTGAGAGTTTTGTATACAGCTATCCCTGGTTTAGCTGGCCTAATAACGTGTTCCCCAACATGTCTTATGTCTGTCAATGTATGGCTGATAATGCGTTTATGCATTTTTCTACTTCAACGGCACTACATAAGTACAAATTATTGCTGCCAATTCAGTGTTGAGAATGTTGAGCCAGTTTTTTTCTAATTCACTTCCTATGTTGTTCACTAAATGTGTGCCTAAAATTGAAAATTGAAAAGGATGATTTAAAATTCTGCTCCTGCAGCAATGAGAAACAACTCCAGCCTCTACTGCAAGTGGGGAGGAGGAGGAATAAAACAGCCGCTTCATTTTCAGCTAAACATTTTAGTTGCAAATTGAAAACGGCAAAGTTTGCTCAATGTGTGTCTCGACATAACCTTCAATGCATTTTACAACAGTTCAGGTGGTTGTGAACGCTGAAAGCTGTAGAAAGAATTCCATAAACAGGATTGAAACTCTTTCGAGTTATCAACAGTCACAGATTGCAACTCTTTCAAGTACAATCACAGTTCTTGGTTTCCGGGAGTGGGACGTGAACCCACAACGGAACCTGAGTTTCGATGGGCTTCTTAGACACCATTTTTTAGGCACGCAGCTACACAATCAAGCTATTGTAAATTAGTAACCAGCCAACAACAGATGATTGGATTAATTAGTGAACCTCAATTACATGGTAATTGGAGATGAATTAAGTAATAATTAAGGCTGGGTCGTTTCTAACAATCTTACCCTAGATTAGAAGTATATATGAGAGCAAAGAGTAGAGGCAGCTGTCCAAAGACACTTTATAACCATGAACTGTCCAAAAGCAACATCCGTACTGAATAGAAGTTTGCATAATTTCAGATACGAGGAACATCTTGAAATGTCCCCATTGTCTTCATGTTTAAGGCAATGTGCACGAATGATCAAATTAACCCAGCAACAACATTGACCAACTGGCTGGTAACAACAGGCCTGAGTCAAGGTGAGGTAATGTCAGAGCAGGGGTTAAAAGTATGGTTTTGAGGCCAAGGGAAGCAGGAAGTGTACGCCGCAGGCTTGAAAACGAGACTTGACGTTTTGGGATGTGCTGCATGTTCTCAGGGGCAGGAATTTGGAGGATCTCTATGGGTGTGGGGACCTGTGGTTCTTTACACTTCTACCTGGGCTGATCATCCAGTTGAAGTTGTAGAGTCTCTCGTGTATTTTCAATAAGTTTTATTTACTCAATAAAAATATCTAAGTATATATATATTTTTTCCTTTTAGCCTTTTAAAATAAATGTTGATATTATTTGCCATTCCAGTGTCTGGCTCTTTGCCTGATATTCGAGTCTCTTTCGAATCTACACGGGTTAATTTGGAACTGTGTGAATAGGCGCAAGCAACTGAATTAAACTGAATCCAAATTTAAATAGTCCTTTTTTTAAAAAAAAACTCGAGGTCATGTTGAAAATTTCATATTCAGAACAGAATAGGACTGAGATTAATTTTTTTTAAAAGCGGACAGTGCCTGAGTTCAAAGTGCTTTTTTTTTTGGTTAAACTATGATGTCCAAACCCTGGGTCCACTTTGAAGCGGGGGTTACCAAACAAGGCTCAGCACACCCACTGTGGCTCTCACTGAACCACGAGGATAAGGAAGGAACATGCCGTCCCATCGCGCTCAATGCCAGTTTATCTTAGCCCTGTAAAAATCGCCGTCCTGGGAACATTCTGCCCCTAAATGGGACAGAACCACTAGCCCAACTCCCGGGGATAGCTTTCGAAGGGGATCCAGCCACATTTCACAGGAGAGAACCTAGGAAGAATAGAATGGAATTGGGACTGGAGAACCGGAGGGCGCATATTCAAGCAGTAATTAATTCATTCATTAATTGGCCATAGTTCACAAAGGATCACAAGCAAGTGCGACCAAACACACCATGAGTATTTGCTGTCAATATTTCCAGTGAGATGTTCTTGTAAATAAAAGTATTAACAAATTAAACATTTTGCTCTTTTAAAAAAAAACACACACCATGTGTCAAATTGGAAGACCAGGGCGGCTCCCTAGTGGAGGCTGGTTTCCAGACGGGTTAAAACCCGCTACATACCTGTGCGGAATCTGCATTTCTCATTTCCAGATTTGAGTTTCACGCCGATATCCCGTTCCCAGGAGCCGGATGGTGTCAAAGAGGAAGCAACCCCCAAGCAGCCTCCTCTCCTCCCCTCCCTCCCCGTACAAAATATACTATATATTCATTACTACAGTACAGATGGTGAGCTCAAGCCTCACTCCTCGGCAGCCTTTTTTAAAAAAAACACTTAAATTCAATTTCAATGCCCTTGAAACAACGAAACCAACTTTTTATCACGGTAATCCCATTCTGCTCTCTTACCTGTTCTTGAGTTGTTGCTTTTTCGGGGGGAGGAGGAGGGTAATTAGTTCTTTAGCTACTTTCCCTCGCCTCTTCCTTGGCTTCTCTCTCTCTCTCTCTCTCGCCAGCTTTTATCCAACTGTGGCTCTTGAGTTGTGACAGCTCCTTGCGCCTTCCTCCTGCTGGCCCAGCCTATCCTTCCAGTCACACTGCGGTTGAGGTAACTCATCAGATCCTGTTACCAGCCTGACAGACACCGAAAGGAGGAGACTGATATCGCCTGAAAAGTAAACTCTTGAATTGAAAGCCCTGTCAGACAAAAGTTAGACTGAAAGTGCAATGGGATACCAGTTTATCAGAGCTTAAATTGCAGGGATACCTACTATTCAATCTCTGAAGAAGAGTCATACGGACTCGTAAGGTTAACTCTTTTTTTTCTCCCACAGATGCTGCTAGACCTGCTGAGTTTTTCCAGCGTTTTCTGGTTTTGATTCAATCAGCAGAATTTGAAAAGTACGGACACACTACCCTCGTTTGAAACATTTTTTTTCCAGAAATTGCTGAAGGCGAGTGTGAAGATGTTCCCACGCTCTTCCCCATCACAAACGTTATTATTTGATGCATTTTCTGGTGAATTTTGCAATTGAAACAAAGATGACGGGGATAATTTTAAATAAAAACAAACTAAAAATGCTGGATAAACTCAGCATCAGTGGAGAGAGGAACTTCAACCTGAAGAAGTGGCCATATAGACTCGAAACTCAAGTTTTTCCAGCATTTTCTGTTTTTATTTCAAATTTCCAGCATCCACAGAATTTTGTTTTTATCTTAGGGGATAATTTTAACCCTGGGATGATGGTGTAAAATGAGTGATAACTGAGTTAGCTGCCCATTGAACGCTTTGCCTGGTTTCCCTTTCTGTTGAATTGGAAAGGAAAATCAGAGAGGTATATAATAGCTGCCACTTTGATAGGTTTATTTTAAACCCATTTTACACCATTGTCACAAAGTTGATTTTAGATCCAGCATTGTGCAGTGGAGGTCTTGTGGTGCAGTGGTAGTGTTCCTGTCTTTGGGACAGAAGTTCTAGGTTCAAGTCCCACCCCAGGACTTGACTAAGGTAGGCATTTTGTAGCGTGATTACCAACCTTCAAATGCTTCCAACACACATCAGTGGAAGATGTTAAGAAAGTTAGAGCCTTGATCATCACTATACAAAGCTCCAGACCAGAACATGAGCTAAAGTGCATTTTCCACATCAACTTAGTCTTTATGATCTGCAACACACACGTGGTTAATTAATCATCTTATTGTAGTGGAATCTCTGAGTGATCATAATATGATTTGATGCTACATTGAGTGTGATTTAATTACATTAAGTATTAAGCAAACTATGTAGGGTACAAGAAGTGATTTTGCTAAGGGAAAACAGGAAACAAGATTAAAAGATATGGCTGTAGATAAGCAATGGCAAACATTTAAAGGGGTAATTCATAATAAACCATGAATATAACTTGAGGGGAGGCGATGGCGCAGTGGTATTGTCACTGGGCTAGTAATCCAGAGACCCAGGGTAATGTTCTGGGGACCCCCATTCAAATCCTGCCATAGCAGATGGTGGAATTTGAATTCAATAAAACATGTTAAAGATCATAAGATGTAGGGGCAGAAGGAAGCCATTCGGCCCATCAAGTCTGCTCAGCCATTCAATGAGATCATGGCTGATCTGATAATCCTCAACTCCACTTTCCTGCCTTTTCCCCATAACTTTTGATTCCCTTACTGATTAAAAATATGTCAGCCTTGAATATGTTTAGCAACCCAGCCTCCACAGCCCTCTGTGGTAAAGAATTACACAGATTCGCTACCCTCAGAAAAAAATTCCTCCTCACTTCTGTCTTAAATATGTGACCCCTTAATCTGAGATTATGCCCTCTGGTCCTAGACTCTCCCACAAGGGGAAACAACCTCCCTGCATCTACCCTGTCAAGCCCCCTAAGAATCTTTTATGTTTCAATAAGGTCGCCTCTCATTCTTCTAAACTCCAATGAGTACAGGCCCAACCGACTCAACCTCTCCTCATAAGAAAATCCCTCCACACCCGGGATCAACCTAATGAACGTTGTCTGGACTGCCTCCAATGCCAGTATATCTTTCCTTAGATAAGGGGACCAAAACTGTTCAGTATTCTAGGTGTGATTTAACTAGTGCCTTGTATAGTTTTAGCAAGACTTCCCTATTTTTATACCCCATTCCCTTTGAAATAAAGGCCAACATTCCATTTGCCTTCTCTATTACCTACTGAACTTGTATGCTAGCATTTTGTGATTCATGCACGAGGACACCCAAATCCCTCTGTGCTGCAGCTTTCTTCAGTCTTTCTCCATTTAAATAATATTCAGCTCCTCTATTCTTCCTGCCAAAGTACATAACCTCACATTTTCCCACATTATATTTCATCTGCCAAGTTTTTGCCCACTAACTTAACCTGTCTATAAACTCTTTGTGTCATCCTCAACAGTTGGCTTCCTACCTATTTTTGTGTCATCCACAAAATGGCGATAGTACACTCACTTCCCTCATCCAAGTCATGAATATATATTGTAAATAATTGAGGTCCCAGCACTCATCCCTGTGGCACTCCACTAGTTACAAGTTGCCATCCTGAAAATGCCTCACTTACCCAAACTCTGTCTTCTATTAGTTAGCTAATCCTCTATCCATGCTAATATACTATCCCCAACACTATGGGTTCTTACCTTATTAAGTAGCCTTATGTGTGGTACCTTATCAAATGCCTTTTAGAAATCCAAATATATTACATCTACTGGTTCCCCTTTATCTATCCTGCTTGTTACCGCCTCAAAGAATTCTAATAAATTTGTCAGGCATGATTTCCCCTTCATGAAGCCATGCTGACTCTGCTTGATTATTCTAAATGTTCTGCCATTACATCCTTTATAGACTCTAACATTTTCCTAATGACTGATGTTAAACTAACTGGCCTATAGTTATCTGTTTTTTATCTCCCTCCCTTTTTGAATAAGGGCGTTACATTGGCAGTTTTCAAACTCTCTGAGACTTTTCCAGAATCTAAGGATTCTTGGAAGATTACTACCAGTGCATCCACTATCTGTGTAGCTACTTCCTATAATACCCTAGGATGCAACCCATTAGGTCCAGGGGACTTACCAGCCTTTAGCCCCATTAGTTTTCCTAGTACTTTTTCTCTAGTGATAGTTATTGTATTTATTTCCTCTGCCATTTCCTGGTTCCCCATTATTATTTCCCCAGCCTCATTCTCTAAGGGGCCTATGTTCACTTTGGCCTCTCTCTTAAAGAAGCTCTTACTTTATATTACTTGCTAGTTAACCATCAAAGTTTATTTTCTCCCTCTTTATTATTTTTTTGCTCATCTTTTGTTGGTTTTTTAAAAACTTGCTCTGTCCTCTGACTTACCACTACTCTTTGCCATGTTGTATGTTTTTTTCTTTAAATTTGACACTATCCTTAACTTCCTTGGTTAACCATGGTTGTTTTATCCCCTTCCTAGAATTTTCTTCCTCACTGGGATATATCTTTGTTGTGAGTTATGAACTATTTTCTTAAACGTCTGCCATTGTTCATCAACTGTCTTTTCTGCTTAACTGCTTTCCCAGTCCACTCCAGCCAACTCTGCCCTCATTCCTTTGTAATTACCCTTACTTAAGTTTAGCACAGTTGTTTCTGACCAAGTTTCTCTCTCTCAAACTGAATGCTAAGTTTTTACCATGTTATGGTCACTTTTTACTAGAGGATCTTTTACCCTGAGATCATTTATTAAAGCTGCCACATTGCACATTACCAGATCCAAAATAGCCTGATCCCTGGTTGGATCCACAACATACTGTTCTAGAAAACTGTCCCGAATACACTCTATGAATTCTTGTTAGTGGCTATCTCTGCCAATTTGATTTTTCTAATCTGGTTGAAGATTAAAGTCACCCCTGATTAATGAACTGCCTTTTTTTATATGCCCTCATTCTCACCTGATTTATTCTTTAACCTACTGCATAGCCACAGCTAGGGGGCCTATAGACTACTCTTACCAGTATCGTCATCCCTTGTTATTTCTTACCTCCATCCATATGGATTCTACATCTTCCAATCCAAGATCATTTCTTGCTATCGTACTTATTCCCTCTCGTACTAACAAAGCTACCCCACCACTCTTTCCTTCCTGCCTGTCCTTTCAAAAAGTCACACACCCCTGAACATTTAGTTCCCAGCTTTGATCTCCTTGTAACCATGTCTCCGTAATGGCTATAAGATCATACCCACTAACCTCTATTTGTGCCGGTGATTCATTTATTTTTATCCGAATACTATGTGCATTTAAGAGCCTTTTTACCATATTTTTCCCCTTTGACCCTATTTGCTGCTGCTTTTTAAAAAATGTTTGTACACTCTGTCCCTTCCTGTCACACTCTGGGTATCAATACCTAAATAGCTGCCCTGCAATGCTACCATATCATTTTGCTTTGTAAGCCTATGTATCCCCTCTCCAGAACCACACAGACACCACCGCCCCCCCCCCCCACCCCCACCACCCCCGCACTTAGTCTAAAGCCCTCTCTACAGCCCTGGTTATTTGATTTGTCAGGACACTGGTCCCAGCATGGTTCAAGTGAAGCCCGTCCCATTGGAACTGCTCCCTTCTACTCCAGTACTGATGCCAGTGCCCATGAACTGAAACCCATTCCTCACACACCAATCTTTGAGCCATGCATTTAACTCCTTGACTTTATTTACCCTATGCCAGTTTGCCCATGGCTCAGATAGTTATTACCTTGGAAGTTCTGCTTTCTAACTTAGCTCCTAGCTGTTCAAATTCTTTCAGCAGAACCTCCTTTCCAGTCCTATCAATGTCATTGGTGCTAAGGTGGATGATGACAACTGGATCCCTCCCCTCCCACTCCAAATTCCTCTCCAGTTCTGAGGAGATGTCCTTAATCCTGGAATCAGGCAGGCAACACAGCTTTCGGAACTCTCACTCACGGCTGCAGAGTACAGTATCTATCCCCCTAATTATACCGTCTCCTACCACTACTCTGTTCCTATTTTCTCCTCCCACTTGAATGTCTCCCTGTACCATGATGCCGTGATCAGTTCGCTCATCCTCCCTGCAGTCCCGGCTCTTGTCCACACAGCTGGCAAGAACCTCGTAACCGTTGGACAATTGCAGGGGCTGAGGCTCCTCGAACGCTACCCCCTGGGTCCCCAAACCTGCTTCACCTGCAGTCACACCCTCCTGTCCCTGATCACAGAGCAACTTTGAATGACCTAATCTGAGGGGTGTGGCCACCACCTGGAGCAAAGCGTCCAGGTAACTTTCCCCCTCCCTGATGTGGCACAATGTCTGCAGCTCAGACTCCAGCTCTTTAACCCGGATCCAAAGTTCCTCGAGCTGCAAACACTTGGTACAGATGTGTTCACTCTGGATCACCTTGGTGTCCACCAGCTCCCACATATGCTGCAGCAGCAACACATCACCCATCCTGCCATTGCTATCATATTTAATTTAGTTTATTATTAACTACTCTAGTATCCCTGCTCTTTACACTTAATTGTAATTAATATTTTTACACCAGTATCGATTTTACTTAACAAGCTATTTTTAAGAAAAAGAGAGGAAAAAAGACTAGAGACATAAACACAAACTAAAGACCTTACTTTTACTTAAAAGACTAGAAATAATCACCAATCCTACTCGTCAATCAGCTGCTTCCCCTGCACTCGTGCTACATTGTGGTTCATGACATCACTCTGCCACTGGTCTCACATGAAGTCTCTGCGCTCTTTTTAGAATGAAGTCTCTGTGCTCTCCGTGCTATTTTTCGACTCTGGTCCCCATGAAGTTTCATGGCATCAGGTCAAACATGGGCAAATAAACCTCCGGCTGATTACCACGTACGGCAAATCCCCCTTCCACTGATGAATCAGTACTCCTCCATGTTGAACGCCACTTGGAGGAAGCACTGAGGGTTGCCAGGGCTCAGAAGGTACTCTGGGTGGGGACTCAAATGTCCATCACTAAGAGTGTCTCGGTAGCACCACTACTGACCGAGCTGGCTGAGTCCTAAAGGACAAAGCTCCCAGACTGGGTCTGCAGCAGGTGGTGAAGAGACCAACATGAGGGAAGAATGTACTTGGCTTCATCCTCAATTAATTAAAATAATTAATCTAATGATGACCAAGAGACCATTGTTGTAAAAAAACAATCTGGGTCACTAGGGAAGGAAATCTTTCCTGGCCTATCCTATATGTGTCTCCAGACCCAGAGCAATGTGGTTGACTCTTGAATGCCCTCTGAAATGGCCTAGCAAGCCACTCAGTTGTATCAAACCGCTACAAAATCTCAAAAAAGGAATGAAACTGGATGGACCACCCGTCATCGACCCAGGCACCGGAAACGATAATGGCAAATTCGGCCCTGTCGACCCTGCAAAGTCCTCCTTACTAACATCTGGGGGCTAGTGCCAAAATTGGGAGAGCTGTCTCACAGACTAGTCAAGCAACAGCCTGACATAGTCATCCTCATGGAATCATACCTTACAGATAATGTTCCGGACACCACCATTACCATCCCCGGTCATGCCCTGTCCCACCGGCAGGACAGACCCAGCAGAGGTGGTGGCACAGTGGTATACAGTCGGAAGGGAGTTGCCCTGGGAGTCCTCAACATCAACTCTGGACCCCATGAAGTCTCATTGCATCAGGTCAAACATGGGCAAGGAAACCTCCTGCTGATAACCACGTAACACGATCCCTTAGCTGATGAATCAGTGCTCATCCATGTTGAACACCACTTGGAGGAAGCACCGAGGGTAGCAAGGGTGCAGAATGTACTTTGGGTGGGGACTTAAAAGTCCATCACCAAGAGAGTGGTTTGGTAGTGTGATTACAAACTGAGCTGGCCAAGTCCTAAATGACATAGTTGCTAGACTGGGTGTGCAGCAGGTGGTGAGGGAACCAATAAGAGGGAAAAACATGCTTAACCTCATCCTCACCAACCTGCCCTGCTGTAGATTCATCTGCACATGACAGTATCAGTAGGAGTAAGCACCGCACGTTAGTTGTGGAGATGAAGTCCTGCCTTCACATTGAAAATACCCTGTATCGTCTTGTGTAGCTTCACCAGGTTGACACCTCATTTTTAGGGATGCCTGGTGCTGCTCCTGGCATGCCCTCCTGCACTCTTCATTGAACCAGGCTTGATGGTAATGGTAGAGCGGGGGATATGCTGGGCCATGAGGTTACAGATTGTGTTTGAGTACATCGCTGCTGCTGCTGATGACCCACGGTACCTCATGGATGCCCAGGCTTGATCCCCAGCTAGTTCTGTTCGAAACATATTCCATTTAGCACGGTGGTAGTGCCACAACATGGTGGATGGTAACCTTAATGTAAAGGCAGAACTTTGTCTCCACAACAACTGTGCTGTGATCACTCCTACCGATAATGTCATGGACAGATGCATCTGCGGCAGGTAGATTGGTGAGGATGGGGTCAAGTATGTTTTCCCTCTTGTTGGTTCCCTCACCACCTGCCACAGACCCAGTCTAGCAGCTGTATCATTTAGGACTCGGCCAGCTTGGTCAGTAGTGGTGCTACCGAGCCACTCTTGGTGATGGCCATTGTACTCCCCCACCCAAAGTACAATCTGCACCCTTGCCACCCTCAGTGCTTCCTCCATGCTGTGTTCAAAATGGAGGAGCACTGATTTATCAGCTGAGGGAGGGTGTGCGTGGTAATCAGCAGGAGGTTTCCTTGCCCATGTTTGACCTGATGTCATGAGAATTCATGGGGTCCGGAGTCGATGTTGAGGACTCCCAGGGAAACTCCCTTCCATGTACCACTGTGCCACCACCCCTGCTGGGTCTGTCCTGTCGGTGGGTCAGGACATACCCAGGGATGGTGATGGTGGTGTCTGGGACATTATCTGTAAGGTATGATTCAGTGAAGATGACTATGTCAGGCTGTTGCTTGACTAGATTGTGAGAAAGCTCTCCCAATTTTGGCTCCAGCCCCAGATGTTAAGAAGGAGGACTTTGCAGAGTCGACAGGGCTGAGACTGTCGTTTCTGGTGCCTAGGTCGATACTGGGTGGTCCATCCAATTTCTTTCCTTTTTTGAGACTTTGTAGCAGTTTGATACAACTGAGTGGTTTGCTAGGCCATTTCAGAGGGCATTTAAGAGCCAACCACATTGCTTTGGGTCTGGAGTCACATGTAGACCAGACCGGGTCAGGATGGCAGATTTCCTTCCCTAAAGGGCATTAGTGAACCAGATGGGTTTTTACAATCGACAATGGTTATAATAAAAACAGAAAATGCCGGAAGCTCAGCAGGTCTGACAGCATCTGTGGGGAGAGAAACAGAGTTAACGTTTCAAGTCCGTATGACCCTGGTTCAGAGCTGAAGAGAAATAGAAATGTGGTGAAATTTATACTGTTTAAGCGGGGGTGGAGCAGGTGAAGCTGGATAGAAGGTCAGCAATAGGTGGGGGCTAAGGAGAGATTGACAGAGATGTCATGGACAAAAAGATAAAGGGAGTGTTAATGGTAGTGGTAATGGCTAAAGGAGGTGATGATAGTGGCATAAATGGAAGAAATAGCAGAATGTGTGAATAGCAGAACAAGGGTCAGCAATCTGTGAAAGCACAAAATTGAACGAGTAACAGATGGCCCTTTTGAGGGTGGGGGGTGGGGGAATGGGGCGGTGTTTGGGGAAAAAGGATAGGAAAAGGGACAAAGAAGGGGATAGGGGATAAAACAAGAAATAAATGAATAAAAATGAAAATAAGTGGATAAAAAAATTTTTAAAAATGGGTGAAGATAGAAGAACTAAGTTCATGGTCTGAAGTTGTTGAACTCAATGTTAATTCCGCAAGGCTGTAGAGTGCCTAGTCGGAAGATGAGGTGCTGTTCCTCCAGTTTGCGTTGAGCTTCACTGGAACAATGCAGCAGGCCAAGGACGGACATGTAGGCATGAGAGCAGGGTGGAGTGTTGAAATGGCAAGCGACAGGGAGGTCTGGGTCATGCTTGTGGACAAACCGAAGGTGTTCCACAAAGCGGTCACTCAGTCTGCATTTGGTCTCCCCAATGTAGAGGAGACCACACTGGGAGCAGCGAATACAGTAAGTCAAATTGGAGGAGGTGCAAGTGAAATGCTGCTTCACTTGAAAGGAGTGTTTGGGCCATTGGATGGTAAGGAGGTAAAGGGGCAGGTGTTGTACCTTTTGTGATTGCATGGCAAGGTGTTTGGGATGACGGAGGAGTGGGCCAGATGCCCTGGAGGGAACAATCCGTACGGAATGCCAACAGGGAGGGTGAAGGAAAGATGTGTTTAGTGGTGACATCATGCTGGAGTTGGCGGAAATGGCGGAGGATGATCCTTTGAATGCGGAGGCTGGTGGATGAAAAGTGAGGACAAGGGGGACCCTATCATGTTTCTGGGGTGGAGAGGAAGGTGTGAGGGCAGAGGCATGGGAGATGGATCAGAAACAGTTGAGGGCCCGGCCAACCACAGTGGGTAGGAAACCTAGGTTAAGGAAGAAGGAAGACATGTCAGAAGCGCCATTTTAGAAAGTGGCTTCATTGGAACAGATGCGACTGAGGCGAAGGGACTGAGGGGATGGGATGGAGTCCTTACAGGAAGCAGGGTCTGAGGAGCTGTGGGAGTCAGTGGACAGTCTACCACCAGAAATGGAGACGGGGAGGTCAAGGAAGGGAAGGGGAGTGTCAGAGATTGACCATGTGAGGGTGATGGAGGGGTGGAAATTGGAAGCAAAATTGATAAATTGTTTCAGGTCCAGATGAGAGCATGAAGCAGCACTGAAATAGTCATTGATATACCGAAAAAAGAGTTGCAGGAGGGGGCCTGAGTAGGACTGGAACAAGGAATATTCCACGTACCCCATAAAGAGACAGGCATAACTGGGACCCATGTTGGTACCCATAGCCGCACCATTTTATTTGGAGGAAGTGAGACAAGTTAAAGGAGAAATTGTTCAGTGGGGGAACATTCAGCCAGACGGAGGAGAGTAGTAGTGGATGGGGATTGTTCAGGCCTCTGTTCAAGAAAGAAGCAGAGAGCGCTCAGGCCATCATGGTGGGGGATGGAGGTGTAGAGGTTTTGGACGTCCAGGGTGAAGAGGTGGTGGTTAGGGCCAGGGAACTGGAAATTGTTGATATGATGTAGGGCATCAGATGGATCGCAGATGTAGGTGGGAAGAGACTGGACAAGGGGAGAGAGATTGGCGTCAAGATAGGAAGAAATGAGTTCCGGGGGGCAGGAACAGGCTGACACGATTGGCCTACTGGGACAGTCATGTTTGTGGGTTTTGGGGAGGAGGCAGAAGTGGGCTGTCTGGGGCTGGGAGACTGAGGTTGGAGGCTGTGGAGGGAAGATGTCCGGAGGAGATGAGATCAGTGACAGTCCTGGAAATAATAGCTTGATGTTCGTTGGTGGGGTCATGGTCCAGGGGGAGGTAGGAGGAAGTGTCTGAGAGTTGGCGCTCAGCCTCTGCGAGGTAGATGTCAGTACGCCAGGCAACAGCAGCATCACCCTTTTCGGCAGGTTTGATGACAAAGTCAGGGTTGGACCTAAGAGAAGGGAGTGCAGCAAGTTCAGAAAGAGACAGGTTAGAGTGGAAGAAAGGGGCAGAGAAATTGAGACGACCGATGTCACGCTGACTGTTCTCAATTAAAAGATCAAGAGCAGGTAAGAAGTCAGAGGGAGGAGTCCAGGTGGAGGGCGAATACTGGATGCGGGTGAAAGGATCCGTGGAACGAGGTGAGGACTCCTGCTCAAGGAAGTGAGCACAGAGATGAAGAGTTCAGCATCGTGATGAGCCCAAAATTGTTTTTATTTCTGCTTTTATTTTAGATTTCTAGCATCCATAGTACTTTGCTTTTATAATCAACAATGGTTTCTTGGTCAGATTTGTATTGAATTCAAATTCCACCATCTGCCATGGTGGGATTTGAACCCTGGTCCCCAGAGCATTACCCTGGCTCTCTGGATCACTAGTCTAGTGACAATACCAATGCACCATCGCTGTATGACATTCCTCTTCTGTTTTAACAGAAGTATTACATTTGTTTAAAATATATGAAGAATTTGCTCACTAGTGTGTCAATAGCTTACCTACAAATCGGTCACACATCAGAGTAGTGCATGGTCATAAAATCTGAAAGATGGAAACCTCAGTGCCATTTTGCTTTTACATTTAAGTAAAATTTACAGCCATTCTAAGCCAACAAGTCCAGCTGCTACAAATCTTAGGGATAAAAATAGAAAAAATGCAAATGGCAAAAAGGTTGGAAAGGAGACAGTAAACATTGTCTGAGTAACAGTCAGTGGAATTCATAAGTAATTGGTTGTGAAATGCTTTCTAATGTCCTGTGGATGTGATTAGGAGTTACATCAATGCAACTTCTTTCTTTCAGCACTTGCTGATTTTCTTTTAGGAATTACTGCACAGAAGGAAGACATTTGGGGTGGGGCCATTGCTCCTGAGCTGTGTTGGACATGTTGGAGCATTTAGAGTTAAAATCAAACTAACTTGATTAAATTTCCAACATTTTCTGATAAATATTTGATATCCAGAATCCGCAATATTTTGCTTTCCTTCCCTCTGTGATTCTTGCAATGTGCTTTGAGTGGGCATGAAACAGACTTATTTATAGTGTACAGGTGACTAGTCTTCACAGTACATGGATGGGTTTCTCATTCTGCAGATACCAATCCAGCCTTTGAAACCCTCCATACACATCTTCTAGAGTACATTTCACAGATAGGGTTAGGAGTCCAGAGATTTACCTAACTCCATTATGATTTAAATATCTCCAGACTTCATGGTTTAGCTGTCTCCGAACTTTTCCAAGATCAGCTTGTTTATCCAAATTGTGACACATATTCACTCAATACTATGGTCAATTGATCTGTCTTATTTTTATCCCCAGCCATTAAAGTTATCCATTAATCACTCGTGGTCTATGTTGGAGTCATGGATTTCCTTGCAGATGACAACATTTGAATAGGAGGATAATTCATTCCCTACCAGTGGTCCCCGACCACCCCATGCTCAACAACCAGCAGCCTATTGGCTGTATCTTTCCTCCTATAGTTCAGTAGCCTGTTGTTATATCGACCAGTTCTGTTTTATACAGTTCAGTTTGATTATTAACTCTTAACTTTCCAACATGTCCAACAGAGCACAGGTGCATGTTTTCCTTCTATGCTTAATGTTTATATCTTTATTTGAACAAATGTTGAAGAAATTGCATTGATGTAACTTCTGATCACGTCCATGGGACATTACAAGCCATAGTGTGTTGAGAAACATGGTTGTGCAGAAGATAAGCAGTCATTCTGTGACATCTCACAAGGTGTATAGTATTGTAAGCCACAAATCCCACTGCCTAGTAAGTAAAATAGCAATTCCATCTCCTGGAATTAGGTGTGATGTTTGCCTTTCCAGAGCTCCGTTCAAAGGTTTGGTTTGGGTCTCCGTAGGAATTGTTAGACAATAAAAGACCAAAGATCCATGTATTTGACCTTCTGCCATTTTGGTCATCGTATGATACAATGATGATGGAGTTGTTGAGCAATCATTTAATCAATCTCTATCAATTAGTCTACATCATGAGATGTGGAAAACCCCAGTGATGGTGAACTTTGGGAACCATAGGTCTGATGTCACCTGTTTCCCTTCAAGTATGTCAAATTTCACTAGACACTGTTGCTAAATATCACCAATGTAATCTGGTGTTGCATTCTCACAGGTGCGATAGTGAAAAGGCATACATGCAAGATGTATTATATAAATAGTTAACCAAATTGATCAGGGATCAGTTATTACCATTGTGTAGGGGGTCATTTCACCAGATCCACTTGTGGATCCCCTGACTGGACTGTCCTAGTGCTGCCCCTGCCAGTATGAGTGTGATGAGTCTAATTAGCAAGATTGGCCACAGCTATGCCTTATTGACCATAGATTGATCTTAAAATATGAATCTGTTAGCCCAGAGAGTTGCCACCAAAATCATTGTTTCCTTCTCTCTATGAATTGCAGCAGAACGCATGAGCAGCAGTGGAGATACAGTTTAAAGACAATTGAGTTAATTGCAAATGTGAGTTTTATGATTAGGGACATCTAGCTGTTTGTAACAGAATTACCAAGGCAATTGCTTAAAGGGTTTTGCGAACTTTTTAAATTTCTGACTGTCTGTAATGAGGTTACCCAGGCAACAGTTAAAAGCTTTGCAAATTTGCATTCTCTATGCACCTATTTTAGCAGCCCTTTTATTTCCTATCTTAACAGTTTACTTCAGTAGTCACTTTAGTTTTAGATTTTTTTTTTATTCTTTTGAATGCTTACCTTTGTTTAAACTCTATTTCAAATTATTCTGTAAACCCTTCGATGCTTCTTTCATACAAATCTTGTTTGGCGTTACAAGCTTGTGTTTAGATCAGTCAGACGAGTCAGCCTCGAATTGGAGTATTGATGCATTTTAAAGGTCTTAGATTTTATCTCTGCATTTTCATGAAAGGTCAGCACTGGCAGGACCAACCATCAGAGAATCATAGAATGGTTACAGCACAGAAGAAGGCCATTCAGCCTGTCATGACTCTGTTGGCTCTCTGCAAGGGCAACTCAGCTAGCCCCACTACCCCACCTTTCCCCTGTGACCCTGCAATTTTTCAGATAATCCAATTCCCATTGGTGGGGGGGGTGGTGGTGGGGGTGCTCAACTGAATCTACTTCCACCACAAGGTCCTAACCACTCGCTGTGTTTTTAAAAAAAAATTTTCCTCATGTGTCCTTTTGCCAGATACCTTAAATCTGGGTCCTCTGTTCTTGACACTTCCGCCAATATGAACAGTTTCTCCCTATCTGCTCTGTCCAGACTCCTCATATTTTAAATACCTCTATCAAATCTCCTCTCAACCTTCTCTTTTCTCCAAGCAGAACAGCCCCAGCATCACGTATCTATCAAGTCCCCTAAAGTGTGGTGCCCAGAATTGACAAAATACTCTGGTTGAGGTCAAGTCAGTGTTTTATAAAGGCTCATTATAACTTCCTTGCTTTTATTACTCAATGCCTGTATGACTGTGTTCAACCAGCCCACGCTTGCAAAATCCAAAACAAAACATTTAATGTTAGATAGGATTCTGCAATTGGGCAGCACTTGCTGAACAGGCCTGTGTGTGTTAATAGCTACACTAACAAACAATTTAAGATGATCAGTCAAGCTCATAACATGGCTCATTTACATTGCTAGAAGTGGCACACAATATGCAGGAACCCGTCCTCTGCAACCAAAAGGAATATGTTCAAGCCTAGCGCCTTTTTTGAATTACCCGGGAGCTTGCTTTCTCCATGGCAATGCCTTGGCTAATCAGAGTCGACTTGCCAACCAATCAGCAAGCACCCTTTTCTCCCATAGTATAATTGCTGTGATTGTTTGAAATTTGGCATTTTGCGTCTATCCTGATGAGTGCAAGACAGAAAACTTCGGCAATATGTCTCTCTTTTCAGCAATATTCAAGTTCTGTACTACTAAGTGAATGTTTGAAGGCTAGCCATTTCATCTTGTGGCTTCATGTGCTCGGGCAGTATCTACAGTCTGTGATATTGTGAGCTTGTCTTTTCCAATCAAAGCTTTTTGTACACCAGGGTGTGCAGAGCCCCAAAAGAGCTCATCTACCAGCCCTTTCACCTGTTTCCTTGCATTTATGTTTGCTGGCTATATTAATCTCATTCCGAAACTGTCAACAGGCTCACCTGGTTCCTTCCTCAGGCTTTGGAATTCACCTTAGCGGATCCAATGGTTTGACTTTGGCTGGAGATGTGTGGCAAACATTTCAAAAAGTTTGTCTGGGTTTTTACTGTGTCATCCTCACTGCTCTCCCAGCTATTTAACAGATCTAATCCTTTCTCTCCTGCTCACCCTTATGTAGCTGACCCTTTACTCTTGACTAGTGTTTTTTTAGAAACCTACGAAATGTCAATCTGCACTTATGTTTAACCTTCTCAAAAGTCTCTACAACACCGTCAGCCTCCCAATTCATCCTGAGCTGGAGCTGTACAGTCATTGCTACAGAGGAAGCCATTTCGTTTTTGCATAATTCACTCGTTTTTTTTTTCTCCCTCTCGGACTAATTCAGGTTGATTTTTTTTCTCCATATATTTCAGTACTTACTTTATTTATAATGTTTGGGTTTTACTCACCGACACCTGCTGCCATCATGTTATGTCTTGTGGTTCCCAGAAGTTCGAAATAATCACGCTTCTAGTCACAAATGCTGGAACTTTCTTCGAATCTATTTCTCAGATCACTCGTGTGCTGTGAATTGATACGTTGTTAGCTCAATACACGCACTGTAGGGCAAGTGGCGAGTGATGGGGCACTCTGGATATTTATATATACATACGCCGCCAACACATAGTTCCTGAATCATATTGGAACAATGTAATAATAGAACAGGCTGAAGGCTGCGCCAGTGCAGGAGGTGTGAGCTGGTGCTTGGGGTGGAGACCCTATCACTACACAACTAGTCGTGTGGTCATCCCCCCCCCACCGGCTCTACTTGCCTTTCTCCCAGAGATTCCTGAGCCGTGGAAACCTTCTCTTTGCCAGATATTCCTCCTCCTGTACCATAATGCTACTGTACCACATGGTTAATGTTATTAGTACTCCAAAAATTAGGACTAATGATCCAGAGACATGAATTCAAGTCTCACTGTGGCAGCTGGGGAATTTAAATTCAATTCATGAAGTAAATCTGGAATAAAAAGTTAGTTTTAGTAATGTTGGCATTGAAACTATTGGATTGCTGTAAAAACCCATCTAGTTCACTAATGCCCTTCAGGGGAGGCAATCTGCCACCCTTATCTAGCTGACCTACATGTGACTTCAGACCCACAGCAATGTGACTATTAACTGCCCTCTGCAATGGCTTGGAAAACCACTCTTTGCTTTCAAGGCGGTGGCTTCCACCACCTCCACAAGGGAAATTAGCGTGATTTTATAACCTTATAAATCTTTTTTTTAATTCTTTCACAGGATGTGGCGTTGCTGGCTAGGCCAGCATTTATTGCAAATTGCCCTTGAGAAGGTGGTGGTGAGCTGCCGCCTTGAACCGCTGCAGTCCGTGTGGTGTAGGTACACCCACAGTGCTGTTAGGAAGGGAGTTCCAGGATTTTGACCCAGCAACAGTGAAGGAACGGCAAAATATTCCCATGTCAGGATGGTGAGTGGCTTAGAGGGGAACTTGCAGGTGGTTGTTTTCCCATGCACCTGCTGCTGTTGTTCTAGGTGGCAGAGGTCATAGGTTCAGAAGGTGCTGTCTAAGGAGCCTTGGTGAGTTTTTGCAGTGCATCTTGCAGATGGAACACACTGCTGCTACTGTGTCGGTGGTGGAGGGAGTGAGTGTTTGTGGATGGGGTGTCAATCAAGCGGGCTGCTTTGCCCTGGATGGTGTCAAGCTTCTTCAGTGTTGTGGGAGCTGCACTCATCCAGGCAAGTGGGGAATATTCCATCACACTCCTGACTTGTGCCTTGTAGATGGTGGACAGGCTTTGGGGAGTCAGGAGGTGAGTTACTCATCGCAGGATTCCTAGCCTCTGACTTGCTCTAGTAGCCACAGTATTTATATGGCTAGTTCAGTTCAATTTCTAATCAATGGTAACCCCCCCAGGATGTTGAAAGTGGGGGATTCAGTGGCGGTAATGCCATTTGAATGTCATGGGGAAATGGTTGGATTCTCTCTTGTTGGAGATGGTCATTGCCTTGCATTTGTGTGGTGTGAATGTTACTTGCCACTTGTCAGCCCAAGCCCTGAATGCTGTCCAGGTCTTGCTGCATTTAGACATGCAGTGCTTCAGTATCTGTGGAGTTGCAAATGCTGCTAAACATTGCACAATCATCAGCGAACATCCCAACTTCATGAAGGTCAGGATGTCATTTTGACTGACTTTGAATCTATTTAGAATTCTGGAGCTTGGTATGACTGTGTTTGTAAATACAAATGAAAAAAGTGAATCCCATTTTTTAAAATATCAAAACAGGGAAGTAATTCAATGCACTCATGTTTTTGTGTAAAGCTCCCGTAAACATTCCACATTGACTCTTAACGTGACCTTTTGCTTAACATGGAATAAATATTTAGTGGTTAACTTGGTACCTATTCATCTTTTATAAAGATAAATACTTTAACATGATAGAGAATGGGTGGCTTGGGCAGACACCCATGCAAAAACTTTAATGTACTACAGAAATAGATGTAAACCCTTTAACTCCTCTCCAGAAATAAACACAAAAGGAGAGGATATTTTGACATGCACATCTGAATAATCTTTAAAAAATTATGTAATACTAAATTATTTCACAAATTGGCCAAGTGATGATATTACAATATTTGATAAGTAACAGCTTAACTTACTGCTATTGGTAAAAGACCCCATTGAGTACAGGTTAGCTACCAATCAAGCAGAATGCGAGGAATGTAACTCATAGAAGGCAGGCGTTGATCAATCTGTGTTGATTATCCTCGCATTATACCACATAAGATACACCTGTCAGTGTCATGATAGATGTCACCAAGTCAATGAATCATCTGAGAACTTCCTGGATAGTATTGAGATCTACAGTCATCATAGAGTTAGAGTGAGGGGTAGTAGGACGAACATAGGAACAGAAGTAGGCCATTCAGCCCCTTTAAACCTGTCCCATCATTCAATTCGATCATGGGTGATCTGTACCTTAACCCAATTACTCATGTTTGCTCCATATCCCATCAAATCCTTGGGAGGAAAGGGAAGTTGCCCATATTTGTGAGTCGCTAAGTACACATTCCATGGATGAGTTTCAAGACTGGTCACAGTTTCCAGAGTCTTTCTGTGAACTTCAATGTCAGTTATGCAAAAGGCCTAGATTAATCTCCCTATTGAATCTAATTTGAAAGTAGCTCTCGATCATAATAATTTCAGACAGCTATAGTCTGTACTCCACTGCCAGGGTGTGTGTTACAATTTAAGCTTTTTCCCCAATGTCTCTTACTCATGTTGAACACACAAGTTCACATCCAAAGGCAAGCCCAAGATTCTTATGAACCAGAACTTAACCCATGGGAACATTTTTGGGTGACAGGCTGCTAGATGGACTAACATTTCTGCTGCTGGGGTATGTGGTGAAATTCCTGCAATCTACCCACTGTGCACTACTGATTTCTCTGAATCCCTAAGCACAATACCATGTTTATAGACAGTATAATTTGGGTTAAAAGCTATTAATTCATATTTATTAAAAGCAGTGATCATACAGAGGAAGGGTGGCCTTGATGCCTTGACCGGAGTGACATGGTGGATGTCCCTTACGTTACTGTGGAAGGAACTGAAATTATAGAAATTGGGTGTCATGTTTCCTTGACTGTCATTGGCAGAGCGGGCTGGTTTGTAGATATTGGATGCAGATCTAGAAGATGCAGACATAGGTCACTGCCTCTCTGCTAAACCATCGCCTTTCTAAGGCACTGTTCTTCATGCTTGTACTCTATCTTCTTAAAAACGTTATTAAAACACTATATGCAGCACTTTAATTTTGTGAGTATTATCATTTAAGTTGCGTTCCGTGATTACTAAGCCAGCTGAAAAGAGTCCCCTTCAACCAAAAGAGTTTGAGAAACACTGACCTACTTGACTTCATTCTCATTAACCTACCTGTTACAGACACATCTATCCATAATAGTTGTTGTCAGTGGTGTCTGCCCATTGATTCGAGGATGATGTGTACTCAGGGTGGCGATTTTCTGCTATAGGACTGCACAGGCCGATTCTTGACCTGCAGACCTTGTGGAGTGTCCTGCCCATGTGCCAAAGGTAGTGGGATGTGCAGTGCAGAATTTGCTTCCTTTTCTTTCCTTCTCTGTCACCACTGCCTAATCATTAAGACGTCGGGACTCAAAGCGCGATGCAGCTTGATGGACAAGTTGTCACCGTTCTGAATGATTTGTAGCAAGCTCCTGCCAGTTACTAAGGTCAGTGTTGCTGCAATGAGGCTTCAGAGTTTGTGCGTCTTTGCAGCATTTTCTTTTGTCCTTCCCTGGAATGTTGGTCATTTGAGCTGAGAGAACTGGACCATTAAAAAAAAATTTTTTTTGCAGGGGTGATGAGCTTTCAGCCATCCAGATGGTGTCCAGTCAATTGAAGTTGATTTTGCAGGAGTTTTGCCTGAATGCTAGTGGAGTTGGCTTCAAGAAGGACACCAGCGTTTGTCCGATGGTCCTCCCATAGAATTCGGAGGATGCGGCAGAGGCATTTCTGATGGAATTTCTCTCCTGCTCTTATGTGTCACTGATACACAGTCCAGGTCTCACTGCAGTGCAGGAGTGTGGTGATGACAACTGTGTACACTTGGACTTTTGGCGACTTGTGGAGCTATTTGTTGTCAAACACTTGCTGCTGTAGTTTGTAGAAGGCTGAACTGGCGCAGCTGATCCGGTGTAGGACCTCCTTGTCAATGGTGACCTTTTGAGACAGGCGGCTGCCAAGGTATAGGAGGTGCTCAACATTATAGCAGAGTCTCTCCTTCAACATAAATGGGTGGAGCTGACCAGGTCTGGATTGATATGAATTTTATTTTGGTAACATTCAGGGACAGGCTGGGTTTTTTTTATTTGCAGAATTGAAGCGATGGAGAACAGCTTCCAAATCTGGTGCTGATTGGGCAATGAGACTGCAGTCATCTGTACGCTGTAGGTCACGTATACTTATGGTGAGTGGTCAGTTTAGTTTTGGCACAGAGGTGACCAAGGTTAGATATTTTTCATCTAGAGGACCCTGGCAGAAGCCTGCACGTGGGAAGCTGGGGGAGCTGTCTTGGTCCTTACGGATTGTCTCTAAACGGGTTGGTGGTCGGATTTTGGTGATGTGTCAAACCATGATGATGATGAGGACCACCTTGCTGCAGTGACAACAAACTCTTATTAGGTAGCATGGCACTACCATCATGGCAGAGATTAAGGACAGTGCAAGATTCATGAGGTTCTTCGGGCCATTAGCAGCAGCAAAATTGTATAAAGAAATACAACAATTTATATGGTGCCTTTCATGACCCCTGGATAGCCCAAAGCACTTTACAGCCAGTTAAGTAACTAGTGTTATGACCTTGGGCCAGACCCCCAAGTTTTTGGTAAGATTCAGTTAGGGATCAATAATGTTTTGTTTAAAGTAGACAAAGTTTGAGAATTAAGACACTTGCTCAGTGAATAAAGCCACAAGATTCCATAGGCTTTAAACAAACAATTTACAATATCTTATACTTTGTTAGAGTATGAGGTAGATGTGAATTAACAAGCCAACTGTGGTCGAACACACGCCACTACACAATAAATGACAGATACACCCAAACCAGAGTCCATGGATTTCTCAACAAGCCACCCAGACGTCAGTAAACACTGTGAGTCAACCAATCTCACTGAAACTCGGTCTCTCTCATGAGGATTCTAGACTTCACCTTTGAAGATCTAACCTTGGAATTCTCTCCAAAACTTGCTCCAACTCAGACGGAACCAACAACACCTCACCTCGCAGGATTTCAATCTCGTCTCCCAAGATTCCATTCCCTGTATTCCCGAGTATTCCCTCAAGCACAACTTCAGATCCTCGGCCATGCCGAGAAGAGCGCTATTGTTCCAAAGGGGTATCTTTGGCCCAACAGCTCACAGCCTTCCATGCCTTCTTGGAACTTCAGAGTGTTTCCCTGAGCCCTCTTCTTTTAAAGTTAGCCACCCCCAGCCCTTTACTCTGCTCCTCTTTTTTTTAAAGCTTTAACAGAGACTTATCTTTTTTTTAAACTGAAATCAAATTTCACCAACTGCCACGGTGGGGTTTGAAGCCAGATCCCCAGAGCAATACCCTCAGTCTCTGGATTACTAGTCAGTGATAATACCACTACACCACCACCTCCCTGTACCTGTTCCTACCTTGGACTTACATAGAAACTAAGAGCAGGAGTAGGCCATTTGGCCCTTCGAGCCTGCTCTGTCACCCATCACGACCATGGCTGATCATGCAACTCAATAGCCTGGTCCCGCTTTCTCCCCATATCCTTTGATCCTTTTCGCCCCAAGAGCTATATCTAACTAACTTCTTGAAAGCACACAATGTTTTGGTCTCAGCTACTTTCCATGGTAGCGAATTCCACAGGCTCACCACTCTCTGGTTGAAGAAATTTCTCCTTATCTCAGTCCTAAATGGTCTGCCCCGTACCCTCAGACTGTAAACCATGGTTCTGGACTCCCCCCACCATTGGGAACATCCTTCCTGCATCTACCCTGTCTAGTCCTGTTAGAATTTTATAGGCTTCTATGAGATTTCACCCCCCACCTCCTCATTCTTCTGAACTCCAGCGAATATAATCCTAACTGACTCAATCTCTCCTCATATGTCAGTCCCGCCATCCCAGGAATCAGTCGGCTAAACCTTCACTGCACTCCCTCTGTAGCAAGAACATCCTTCCTCAGATAAGGAGACCAAAACTGCACACAATATTCCAAGTGTGGTCTCACCAAGGTCCTGTATAATTGCAGCAAGACATCCCTGCTCTTGTACTCGAATCCTCTCGCTATGAAGACCAACATACCATTTGCCTTCTTTACCGCCTGCTGCACCCGCATGCTTACCTTCAACGACTGGTGTACGAGGACACCCAGGTTTCGTTGCACATTCCTCTCTCTCGATTTATAACCACTCAGATAATCTGCCTTCCTGTTTTTGCTACCAAAGTGGATAACCTCACATTTATCCACATTATACTGCATCTGCCATGCATTTGCCCACTCACTCAGCTTGTCCAAATCACACTGAAGCATCTCTGCATCCTCCTCACAGCTCACCCTCCCACCCAGCTTTGTGTCATCTGCAAATTTGGAGATATTGCCTTTAGTTCCCTCATCTAAATCGTTAATATATATTGTGAATAGCTGAGGTCCCAGCACCGATCTCTGCGGTACCCCACTAGTCACTGCCTGCCATTCGGAAAAAGACTCGTTTATTCCTACTCTTTGTTCCCTGTCTGCCAACCAGTTTTCTATCCATCTCAATACACTACCCCCCAATCCCATGTGCTTTAATTTTACACGCTAATATCTTATGTGGGACTTTGTCGAAAGCCTTCTGAAAGTCCAAATAAACTACATCCACTGGCTCCCCCTCATCAACTCTACTAGTTACATCCTCGAAAAATTCCAGTAGATTTGTCAAGCACGATTTCCCTTTCATAAATCCATGCTGATTATGTCTGATTCTGCCATTTTTTTCCAAGTGCTCAGCTATTAAATCTTATATAATGGACTCTAGAATTTTCCCCACTACCGACGTCAGACTGACTGGTCTATAATTCCCTGCTTTCTCTCTACCTCCCTTTTTAAATAGTGGGGTTACATTAGCTGTCCTCCAATCTGTAGGAACTGTTCCAGAGTCTATAGAATCTCGGAAGATGACCACCAATGCATCCACTATTTCTAGGGCCACTTCTTTAAGTACTCTGGGATGTAGATTATCAGGCCCTGGGGATTTATCGGCCTTCAATCCCATCAATTTCCCCAACACCATTTGCCTACTAATACAGATTTCTTTCAGTTCCTCCCTCTCACTAAACCCTGTGTTCCCCAACATTTCTGGTATGTTATTTGTGTCCTCCTTTGTGAAGACAGAACCAAAGTATGTATTTAGTTGGTCAGCCACTTCTTTGTTCTGCATTATAAATTCCTGTTTCTGACAGTAAGGAACCTACATTTGTCTTCACCAATCTTTTTCTCTTCACATACCTATAGAAACTTTTACAGTCAGTTTTTATGTTCCCTGCAAGCTTACACTCATACTCTATTTTCCCCTTCTTAATCAATCCCTTGGTCCTCCTTTGCTGAATTCTAAACTGCTCCCAATCCTCAGGTCTGTTGTTTTTTTTCTGGCCAATTTGTATGCCTCTTCCTTGCATCTAATGCTATCTCTAATTTCCCTTGTAAGCCATGGTTTGGCCACCTTTCCTGTTTTACTTTTGCTCCAGACAGGAATAAACAACTGTTGCAGTTTACCCATGCGCTCTTTGAATGTTTGCCGTTGCCTATCCACCGTCATCCCTTTAAGTAACGTTTCCCAATCCATCATAGCCAACTTGCGTCTCATACCATCATAGTTTCCTTTATTAAGATTCAGGACCCTAGTCTCAGAATCAACTACGTCACTCTCCATCTTGATGAAGAATTCTATCATATTATGGTCGCTCATCCCCAAGGGGCCTTGCACAACTAGATTGCCAATTATTCCTTTCTCATTACACAATACCCAGTCTAGGATGGCCTGTTCTCTAGTTGGTTCCTCAACGTATTGGTCCAGAAAAACATCCCGTATACGCTCCAGGAATTCCTCCTCTATGGTGTTGTTACTAATTTGATTTGCCCAATTTATATGCAGATTAAAGTCACCCATAATTACAGATGTTCCTTTATTGCATGTGTCTCTAATTTCCTGTTTAATGCTATTCCCAACATCACCACTACAGTTTGGGGGTCTATATACAACCCCTACTAATGTCTTTTGCCTCTTAGTGTTTCTCAGCTCTACCCATACAGATTCCACATCGTCAGAACTATTATCTTTCCTCACTATTGCATTAACTTCCTCTTTAACCAGCAATACAACTCCACCGCCTTTTCCTTTGTGTCTGCTCTTCCTAAATACCGAATAACCTTGGATGGTTCAATTCTCATCCCTGGTCAATCTGCAGCCATGTCTCCATAATCCCGACTATATCATACCTGTTTACATCTATTTGCGCAGTTAATTCATCCACTTTATTGTGAATGCTCCTCGTGTTAATACACAAAGCCTTAAGGCTTGTCTTTTTAACATTACTTGTCCCGTTCCCATTATTTTTCACTGAGGCCCTGTTTGATTCTTGCTCTTGATTTCTCTGCCTATCACTTTTCTTATTCCCCTTTCTGTCTTTTGTTCTTGTCTTTGATTTCCCCCTCCTCTGACTCCTTGCATAGGTTCCCATCCCCCTGCCATTTTAATTTAAACCCTCCCCAACCACTCTAGCGAATATTCCTCCTAGGACATCAGTCCTGGTCCTGCCCAGCTGTAACCCGTCCAGTTTGTACTGGTCCCACTACCCCCAGAACCAGTCCCAATGCCCCAGGAATCTGAAACCCTCCCCCTCGCCATCTCTTCAGCCACGTATTCATCCGATATTTCTGACGATTTCTACGCTGACTAGCACATGGCACTGGTAGTAATCATAAGACCATAATACATAGGAGCAGAAATTAGGCCATTTGGCCCATCGAGTCTGCTCCGCCATTCAATCATGGCTGATAAGTTTCTCAACCCCTTTCTCCCGCCTTCTCCCCGTAACCTTTGATCCCCTTACCAATCAAGAACCTATCTCGGTCTTAAATACAATCAATGACCTGGCCTCCACAGCCTTCTGTGGTAATGAATTCCATAGATTCACCACTCTCTGGCTAAAGAAGTTTCTCCTCATCTCTGTTCTAAAAGGTCTTCCCTTTACTCTGAGGCTGTGCCCTCAGGTCCTAGTCTCTCCTACTAATGGAAACATCTTCCCCACGTCCACTCTATCCAGGCCTTTCAGTATTCTGTAAGTTTCAATCAGATCCCCCCTCATCCTTCTAAACTCCATCGAGTATAGACCCAGAGTCCTCAAACGTTCCTCATATGTTAAGCCTTTCATTCCTGGGATCATTCTCGTGAACCTCCTCTGGATCCTCTCCAGGGCCAGCACATCCTTCCTGAGATACGGGGCCCAAAATTGCTCACAATATTCTAAATGTGGTCTGACCAGAGCCTTATAAAGCCTCAGCAGCACATCCCTGCTTTTATATTCTAGTCCTCTCGAAATAAATGCCAACATTGCATTTGCCTTCCTAACTACCGACTCAACCTACAAGTTAACCTTAAGAGAATCCTGGACTAGGACTCCCAAGTCCCTTTGCACTCCAGATTTCTGAATTCTCTCCCCATTTATAAAATAGTCTATGCCTCTATTCTTCCTACCAAAGTGCATGACCTCACACTTCCCCACGTTGTATTCCATCTGCCACTTCTTTGCCCATTCTCCTAACCTGTCCAAATCCTTCTGCAGCCTCCCTGCCTCCTCGATACTACCTGCCCCTCCACCTATCTTTGTATCATCTGCAAACTTATCCAGGATGCCCTCAGTTCCTTCATATAGACCATTAATGTATAAAGTGAAAAGTTGTGGTCCCAACACTGACCCCTGCGGAACTCCACTAGTCACCGGCCGCCATCCTGAGAAGGACCCACTTATCCCCATTCTCTGCCTCCTGCCAGACAGCCAATCTTCTATCCATGCTAGTACCTTGCCTCAAACACCATGGGCTCTTATCTTACTGAGCAGCCTCCTGTGCGGCACCTTGTCAAAGGCCTTCTGGAAGTCCAAGTAGATAACATCCATTGGCTCTCCTTTGTCTAACCTACTCGTTACCTCCTCAAAGAATTTTAACAGATTTGTCAGGCATGACCTCCCCTTGATGAAACCATGCTGACTTTGCCCTATTTTACCATGCACTTCCAAGTATTCTGAAATCTCATCCTTAATAATGGACTCTAAAATCTTACCAACGACCGAGGTCAGGCTAATCGGCCTGTAATTTCCCGTCTTTTGCCTCACTCCCTTCTTAAACAGGGGGGTTACATTAGCGATTTTCCAGTCCTCTGGGACCCTCCCTGATTCCAGTGATTCCTGAAAGATCACCACTAACGCCTCCACTATCTCTTCAGCTATCTCCTTCAGAACTCTGGGGTGTAATCCATCTGGTCCAGGTGATTTATCCACCTTCAGACCTTTCAGTTTTCCTAGCACCTTCTCCTTAGTAATGGCCACCATACTCACCTCTGCCCCCCGACTCTCTTGAACTTTGGGGATGTTACTCGTGTCTTCCAGTGTGAAGACTGACGTAAAGTACCTATTCAGTTCCTCCGCCATTTCTTTGTTCCCCACTACTACTTCTCCAGCGTCATTTTCCAGCGGCCCAATGTCCACGTTTGCCTCTCTCTTACCCTTTATATATCTAAAAAAACTCTTGCAATCTTCTTTTATATTACTGGCTAGTTTACCCTCATATTTAATCTTCTCCCTCCTTATTTCTTTTTTAGTTGTCTTAATCCTGAGATCACTACCTATGAGGTCCTACTTTTCAACTTACTTCCTAACTCCCTATATTCTTCTTTTAGGACCTCATCCCTTTTTTTACCTATGTCGTTTGTACCAATGTGTACCACGTCCACTGGCTGTTCACCCTCCCCCTTCAGAATGCCCTGTAGCCGCTCTGAGACATCCTTGACCCTAGCACCAGGGAGGCAACATACCATCCTGGAGTCTCATTTGTGGCCACAGAAACACCTATCTATTCCCCTTACAATTGAATCCCCCAAAACTATTGCATTCCCACGCTTTTTACTCCTCCCCTGTGCAACAGAGCCAACCATGGTGCAACGAATTTGACTGTTGCTGCTTTCCCCTGAGAGGCCATTCCCCCCCCAACAGTATCCAAAGTGCTATATCTGTTTTACAGGGGAATAGCCACAGGAGATTCCTGCACTGCCTGCCTAGTCCTCTTGCTCTGCCTGGTGGTCACCCATTCCCTTCCTGCCTGTGGACTCTTAGCCTGTGGTTTGGCCACATCTCTCTACATGCTAGCCACAATATTCTCTGCCTCACGGATGCTCCACAGTGTCCCCAGCCGCCGCTCCAGCTCCGAAACCCGGGCTTCCAGGAGCTGCAGCTGGGGCCTCTCCCTGTCTCCTGCCTGGGACATGAGTCCTCCATGGTGCTCCACTCCCAGTCACATGACCCAGGCCAGTCACATGACCCAGGTTCTCATGTCATTTCTCTTTTCTTGCACAAGTGAACTGGGTCCAAAGAACATAAAAATTTCAGAACTGCGCAGCTGCTCCCAGTCTGCACACGCGTAGAAGCTCCGAGGTCTGTCGGGAATTGAAGTTCCTGACTTCCACTCTCAACAAGTTAAGTATAGTTTCCATAAGAATAACATTACTTAGACTCTTATACTATGTAAGAGTCTATGTTGGTGTTTCTGTGCCACACAAGCCTTCACGCACTCTTCTTTATGATGCAATCCATATATCCTTCTATTCCTTTGTGCCTCATATACTTATCCAGCTTTCCTTTAAAATGTACTTATGCTAGTCTCGTTAACTACTGCCGGTAGTCAGGAATTCCATGTTCCACTGCCACAGTTTCCAAAGTCTAGCCAACTTGGTTCACTCTACCAGACATAATGAAGCAGCCGAACACACTGGATCCAGCAAAGGGCCTGACAAGCTATAGTGCTGAAGAGTTGGAACACCAATGTGTGACGGAATCCGTGATTTCAAAGTTTGTATTTTTTGAGACAGACCCTAATTGTAAAGGAAAACTGTTTCTTGCACATAATATTGGTGGATCTATGCTATCCAGACTGTTGTAAGCAGAGTTGAGGAGGTTCTTCAGATGTGTGCCATTTCAGGTGAAGACTGTGCCCACGGAACTCGGGTTGGCTGTGTGCTGCTGTCGCCTGGGAATCAGGCTATACCCGAGAAGAAGAGGTGCTGAAATTCTTTGTGAGGAAGACAGTTTTTGAAGGACTTATGTCACCGATCTGAGTCACAATGTTGACTGGACTGCCAAGCCAATATGCAAGATCTGCTTTAGTTGAATTTGTCACTTATTGTGTAATTTATAGTTTATTATTGACTGCAGTTTGCCTGTTACTCATGTTTAACTTATGTTGATGTGGGGGGTTACTCAGTACTTAGTGTTTGTTTCGTTTGACTCTTACATAGTAAAAATTTTTGTGGCTTGAATCTTTCAGTAAATTACTGGGATTTTGGATATTTTTTAAAATAGCTACTGGTGTCGATCTCGATTGTAACAAGAGCTATCCTCCTCCCAAGCCAGTACAGCTATGCCACTGGTATTTAGTCAATGGTTTAGAAGATTTCCAGTTATTGTCTATCCACATAAAAATGGTCAATCGAATCCATCCATTTGCTGCCCTTTTGACCTAAATTGATGGAAGGAGTCATCAGTCGTACCATCGAGCAGCTTCATTAATGCTCAGTTTGGGTTCTACCTGAACCACTAAGCAAACTGAATGTCAGATGAGTGATGAGAATGTCTGTTCTCAATATCAAGGTAGTATTTGTCCACTAATGAGCCCTAGAAAAACTGAGGCCATTGGAGAGCAAAGGACAAGCCCTCCAATAGCCGAAGTAATGCCTGGCACAATAGGGAGAAGTTTACTGCTGGCTGAACAGTGAGGCCTGGAACATTGCTGCAGTGGTTCCTCAGGTAAAGAAAGAAAGGAGTTGTATTTATATAATACCTTTCACAACCTCAGGGTGTCTCAAAGTGTATTCCTGCTAATGATGTAGAACAGAAATGCAGTGACTGTTGGATTGTAGGAAATGTAACCAATTTGCACCTAGCAAAGTCCCACAAACAACAAAGAAATAAGTGACCAGATTGCCTGTTGTGGGTGGTTGATGAGGGATAAATGTTGACCTACACATCAGGAAAACTCTCCCGCTCTTCTTTTAAAAGTACAACATAGTCCTTTACCAGAGGACAGATGGAGCCTTGGTTTAACATCTCATCTGAAAGATGAGATATGTGAAAGTGCAGCACACACTCAGTACTGTATTGGAGCATCAGCCTGGATTATACGCTCAACATCCTCGGGATCACTGTTGACCAGGAGCTGAACTGGACCAGCTGCATGAATGCTTAGGCAACAAAACGAGGTGAAACACCGAGTGTCCATAGGAAAGTGGTTCAACTCCGGACTCTCCAGATACTATCACCTACAAAGCACAATTTATGAATGTGATGGAATGTCTGGCGGGGGGTGCGGGTACACTCCAACATCACTTAAGGGACATGACACCATTGAAGATAATACAGTTCACTTGATTGGACCCATCCATGGGTTTAAACATTCTCTCTCTCACCACCACAATGCACTTCAGCAACTTGCCAAGGATTCTTCAGCAGCAACGCCTAACCCATGACTTCCACCACCTAGAAGGACAAGGGCAGAGGGTGCATGAAACCTCACTGCTTGAAAGTTCCCCTCCAAGTTGCACTTCATCCTGACCAACATATCACTGTTCCTTCATCGTCATTGGTCTAAATTCTGGAACTCCCAACCTAACAGCATTGAGAGACCATCTTCACCATGTGGACTGCAATGGTTCAGGGACATTCACTATCACCTTCTCACGTTCAGCTATGTGGATGGTTAATAAGTGTCAGCACTGCAAGTGACGCCCAAATCCTGGGAATGGATATAGAGTTTATGGAGTCGAGCTTGAAGCTGTGACTTTCTGACTCAGAGGAGGCCAACATGACAAAAGCAAAGAGATGATTGTCATACTACCTCTCTAGTTTTAGAAGCATCACCCAACTTAGAGGTCCAGTGAGGGAGCAACATACAGACAGCTCTACACTGACCGCTTGAAACTCTTCGATAAAATGGTATCAAGCCAGTACCTGAAATACAACTTCATCAAGTGACAAGCTATTACCCAAGTCTCTATTTAATCAGAATTCACATAAACACACATCTTGCTGTAAGATTTCACAGATTCTAATCAGTACAGAAAATATTCATTTTTGCCTTGCAAGTTATTTTTGATTGTAAAGAGCTGGTGCCATGTTGGAGTGGCACTTTAGTTTATTTTTTATTCGTTCACAGGATGTGGGCTTCGCTGGCTGGGCCAGTATTTATTTCCCATCCCTAGTTGCCCTTGAGAAGGTGGTGGTGAGCTGCCTTCTTGAACCGCTGCTGTTCATGTGGTGTAGGTACACCCACAGTGCTGTTAGGGAGGGAGTTCCAGGATTTTGACCCAGTGACAGTGAAGGAACAGCGATATATTTCCAAGTCAGGATGGTGAGTTACTTGGAGGGGAACTTCCAGGTGGTGGTGTTCCCATCTGTCTGCTGCCCTTGTCCTTCTAGGTGGTAGTAGTAGTGGTTTTGGAAGGTGCTGTCTAAGGAGCCTTGGTGAATTCATGCAGTGAATCTTGTAGATGGTACACACTTCTGCTACTGTGCATCACTGGTGGAGGGAGTGAATGTTTGTGGATGTGGTGCCAATCAAGAGGGCTGCTTTGTCCTGGATGGTGTCAAGTTTCTTGAGTGTGTGGGAGGTGCACTCATCCAGACAAGTGGGGAGTATTCCACCACACTCCTGACTTGTGCTTTGTAGATGGTGGACACACTTTGGGGAGTCAGGAGGTGAGTTAGTCCGCACGATTCCTAGCCTCTGACCTGCTCTTGTAGCCACAGTATTTACATGGCTAGTCTAGTTCAGTTTCCAGTCAATGGTAACCCTCAGGATGATGATAGCGGGGGATTCAGTGCTTACACAGTGCACGTTTTAAAGGTAAACCTAACCATGCAAATGATCTAAAGACAATACTGATCCATGTTAAACAAACACATTTGACTGTTAGATAAAATTAGACATTGCACGTCCAAGTGCTGCAAATGAGTTTAAATGAAACAAGCAGGGGCATGACTACAGTTTTACTGGAGCAGATACAATGGGAATCTACTTCTTTAACCGTTGATAATGGGGAACCCACACTGCTAAACAGGATGCTGTCAGGAGTGGATAGGGTAGGCAGACCCATCTCCCAAAACCTGCTGCACTTTACATTTCCAACACAACCCCTCACCTCACCCTACCAAATTATACACCACTCTACTCTATCTATCCACAGGTGATGGCCAAAATTAACTTATCCTAATTGAAAGACACTTTGACCAAGTTTGTAACACTCACCTGTGTCAGAAGGAATGGGTTCAAATCTAACTCCTGAGATCTGAGTACAGCTCTGAGGCTGGTACCTGAAGGAGTGCTGAATTGTCAGAGGTGCACTCTTTCAGAGGAGGTATCAAACTGAGGCCCCCATCCGAGTGGATCCAAAATGATCTGTCAATTAAACAACGTGAACTATACTGAGTAAGGGCTAGAGAGGGAGAGGGAAAACTCTCCAAGTGTTCTCACTGGCCTGCTACCATATAGTCGCAGATCTAATTGCAGCATGTTTGTCTAGTTTATTCTGTCTGAGCTAACAGCATGGCTGTTACTATGGAAGACAAACATTAATTCCTCATCTTTGTCAGGTTTCATCAGCTCAACACAGACAGATGCTTAAATCCATGTTCTGCTCAGTCTCAAAACAGGATGTGGCAAAGTGAGGCTTGGAACAAAAATTCTCCCTATGCAGTTCAAAAAAACTAAAACACCAGAACTGTTAGTAAAATGAAGGCAGACAGAAAGTAGGCTAATGATTACAGCACAGAATACCATTCGGTCCATCATATCCATGCTGGCTATCTCAAGGAGCAATTCACATACTGCCACTCCCTGGCCCTCTCCCCACATGTAGAAAAATTTATGGCACAGGAAGAGGCCACACCACCTGTCATGAAGCTATTAATGTATATAATATTATTGGAAAATATTTTTCTTTTAAAATAGAGGTTTAGTCTGTGGGTGTGTCTTAATTGGATTAAAACCAACTAGTCTGGGTGCTTTGATGTGGACTAGTTTTGATATGTAAGAGAGATAGAGTGCACTTGTATTTTTTGAATAGAACATTCAAGAAGTGGGATGAATTCTGGTACCAAGCAAGCAGAGACCAAGCAATATGTTTATATTGCTAATAAAATTGGTACTGTGAAAGGGGTTTTATTGTTAGAAGAGGCTGGTGTTATAATGAGAATTTACATTCAATGCGCTGTGCTAGGTATAACAAGACTGCAGTTTTGTGTGTGAGGGCAGAGGCCATGTAACATAGAAGCAGCTGTGAGCCTACCACTGTCTGTACGGGAACCAAGGTGAAAAGAACCTTTTTTTGAATTCATAAGGTGAAAATGCTTTGCTTGGTGTTTGGTTAAGTCTATGGGTTGCTGATGCCTTAATGGAGATTAGTTTGGGAATTGGTTAAAAGTTATGATCATAGTAGTTTAAAGCCATGTATATGTCTCTAATGTGTTGTAACTTAATAAAATGTTTCATTTAGTTTCATGGAAAACCTCTTGAGAACTGGTGGTCTGATTCCTGAATTTAGAGCTCCACTTGAACATAACACTTAAAATTATAGGCTATGACAGTTGTTTGAAGTTTTCCTCTGGGATTTTTAAATAACTCTGCTTTACCAACTGCATGGTCATAACACCACCGTGTTCAAGCTGGCCTGAGAAACGAGCCACCCAGCCTAATCCCAATTTCCAGCATTTGGTCCGTAGCCCTGCAGGTTACGGCACTTGAGGTGCATATCCTTTCAAATGAGTTGAGAGTTTCTGCCTTTATTATCCTTTGAGGCAGTGAGTTCCAGACCCCCAAAACCCTCTGGGTGAAAGAATCTTTCCTCATCTCCCCCCCAATCCTTCTACCAGTTACTTTAAATTTATGCCCCCTAGTTACTGATCTCTCTGTTAAGGGAAATAGGTCCTTCCCATTCACTCTATCCAGGCTCCTCACAACCTTGTACATCTCAATCAAATCTCTCCTCAGCCTCCTCTGTTCTAAGGAGAATGACCCAGCCTATCCAATCTTTCCTCATAGCAATTTTCCAGTCCTGGCAACATCCTCTTTACCCTCTCCAGTATATCCTTTCTCTAATGAGGTGACCAGAACTGCACACGGTATTCAAGTTGTGGCCGAACAAGTATTTTATATAGTTCCAGCATAATCTGCCTGCTCTTATATTTTATACCTTGGCTAATAAAAGAAAGTATTCCACATGCCTTCTTAACCACCCTATCGACCTGCCCTGCTACCTCCAAGGATCTTCAGGGACATACACTCCAAAGTCCCTCACTTCCTGTACGCCTCTTAGTATCTCCCCATTTATTGTGTATTCCTCTGCCTTGTTTGAACTCCCCAAATGCATCAACTCACACTTCTCTGGGTTGAATTCTATTTGCCACCTTTCTGCCCACCTGACCAGTCCATTGATATCTTCCTGTAGTCTACAGCTATCCTGCTCTCTATCAACCACATGGCCAATTTTTGTGTCATCTGCAAACTCCTTGAACATTTCCCCTCCACTTATGTTCAAATCATTAATATATATCACAAAAAGCAGAGGACCTAATACTGAGCCCTGCAGAAACCCATTGGAAATGGCTTCCAGTTTCCTGCCACTGAGCCAATTTTGTATCCAGCTTGCTACATTCCCCTGGATCCCATGGGATTTTTTTTTTACCCAGTCTGCCATGTGGGACATTATCAAAAGCCTTGCTAAAATCCATGTAGACCACTTCAACTGCACTACCCTCATCAATCCTCCTTGTTACCTCCTCAAAATAAAGATCAGGTCAAGTTAGTTAGAAACAGCCTTCCCTTAACAAATCCATGCTGACTGTCCTTGATTATTCCATGCCTTTTTAAGTGACAGTTTATCCTGTCCCTCAGAATTGAGAGTTTGTTTTTTTTAGCCGTGGATAATAAACCTGTCGTGCATTTCTAGCATTTTCTTGGTTTTATTTCAGGACTTCAGTCTTTGCAATTTTGAGCGGTAATTTTAGAAATTGATGCGGTTGTGTGTGAAGACCTTGGTCCCACACCTCCCTTCCCGGGATACAGGTTATTATTATGTTTTAGTACTCATTCACAGGATGTGGGCTTCGCTGGCTGGGCCAACCTTTATTGCCCATCCCTAGTTGCCCTTGAGAAGATGGTGGTGAGCACCCATCACATCTTTCTTTCCACTTAAAAGAGTAAAACCATAGAGGGTGGGAAGAGGAGAGAAGAGAGCTATCCTGAAATGTCAAATGTTTCATCTATCGGGGGAAGAAATCCTTAAAATTATCGCTTTTAAGTTAAATTGTAATTATAGCATGAATTGAATAAAAGGAAACCTGAAACAAACTGCTGATTACCCTATTGGCAATTTCCTCACTGAATGCAAAACCAAACAAGGCTCTGTCACAACCCCACACGCATGCATCCCTTCCAGTTTTCGTATTGTCTTTTGGTTCTGTATCTCATTCACTGATCTGTAGAAAACAAAAAAACCAGACAGGTTTTCAAAGTAGAAATTTAAAAATAAAATTAATCCCAACTGCAGAGCTAAACATATAACAGTATTACAGTTGAATAAAGGCAACTACAGAGGCATGGGGGAGGAGCCGGCCAGAATTGACTGGGAGATGAGCCTAGCAGGAAAGACAGTGGAACAGCAATGGCAGGAGTTTCTGGGAGTAATTTGGGAGACACAGCAAAAATTCATCCCTAGGAAGAAGAAGCATACTAAAGGGAGGACGAGGCAACCATGGCTGACAAGGGAAGTCAGGGGCCGCATAAAAGCTAAAGAGAAAGCATACAATGCGGCGAAGGGGATTGGGAAGCCTACAAAGACCAACAGAGGACAACTAAAAAAGAAATAAGGAGGGAGAAGATTAAATATGAGGGTAAACTAGCCAGTAATATAAGATTGCAAGAGATTTTTTTAGATATATAACGGGTAAGAGAGAGGCAAAAGTGGACATTGGGCCGCTGGAAAATGACGCTGGAGAAGTAGTAGTGGGGAACAAAGAAATGGCGGAGGAACTGAATAGGTACTTTGCGTCAGTCTTCACGGTGGAAGACACGAGTAACATCCCCAAAGTTCAAGAGAGTCGGGGGGCAGAGGTGAGTATGGTGCCATTACCAAGGAGAGGGTGCTAGAAAAACTGAAAGGTCTGAAGGTGGATAAATCACCTGGACCAGATGGATTACACCCCAGAGTTCTGAAGGAGATAGCTGAAGAGATAGTGGAGGCGTTAGTGGTGATCTTTCAGGAATCACTCGAGTCAGGGAGGGTCCCAGAGGACTGGAAAATCGCTAATGTAACCCCCCTGTTTAAGAAGGGAGTGAGGCAAAAGACGGGAAATTACAGGCCGATTAGCCTGACCTCGGTCGTTGGTAAGATTTTAGAGTCCATTATTAAGGATGAGATTTCAGAATACTTGGAAGTGCATGGTAAAATAGGGCAAAGTCAGCATGGTTTCATCAAGGGGAGGTCATGCCTGACAAATCTGTTAAAATTCTTTGAGGAGGTAACGAGGAGGTTAGACAAAGGAGGGCCAATGGATGTTATCTACTTGGACTTCCAGAAGGCCTTTGACAAGGTGCCGCACAGGAGGCTGCTCAGTAAGATAAGAGCCCATGGTGTTAGAGGCAAGGTACTAGCATGGATAGAAGATTGGCTGTCTGGCAGGAGGCAGAGAATGGGGATAAGGGGGTCCTTCTCAGGATGGCGGCCGGTGACTAGTGGAGTTCCGCAGGGGTCAGTGTTGGGACCACAACTTTTCACTTTATACATTAATGGTCTATATGAAGGAACTGAGGGCATCCTGGCTAAGTTTGCAGATGATACAAAGATAGGTGGAGGGACAGGTAGTATTGAGGAGGCGGGGAGGCTGCAGAAGGATTTGGACAGGTTAGGAGAATGGGCAAAGAAGTGGCAGATGGAATACAACGTGGGGAAGTGTGAGGTCATGCACTTTGGTAGGAAGAATAGAGGCATAGACTATTTTCTAAATGGGGAGAGAATTCAGAAATCTGGAGTGCAAAGGGACTTGGGAGTCCTAGTCCAGGATTCTCTTAAGGTTAACTTGCAGGTTGAGTCGGTAGTTAGGAAGGCAAATGCAATGTTGGCATTTATTTCGAGAGGACTAGAATATAAAAGCAGGGATGTGTTGCTGAGGCTTTATAAGGCCCTGGTCAGACCACATTTATAATATTGTGAGCAATTTTGGGCCCCGTATCTCAGGAAGGATGTTCTGGCCCTGGAGAGGGTACAGAGGAGGTTCACGAGAACGATCCCAGGAATGAAGGGCTTAGCATATGAGGAACGTTTGAGGACTCTGGGTCTATACTCGATGGAGTTTAGAAGGATGAGGGGGGATCTGATTGAAACTTACAGAATACTGAAAGGCCTGGATAGAGTGGACATGGGGAAGATGTTTCCATTAGTAGGAGAGACTAGGACCCGAGGGCACAGACTCAGAGTAAAGGGAAGACCTTTTAGAAGAGATGAGGAGAAATGTCTTTAGCCAGAGAGTAGTGAATCTATGGAATTCATTGCCACAGAAGGCCGTGGAGGCCAGGTCATTGAGTGTATTTAAGACCGAGATAGATAAGTTCTTGATTGGTAAGGGGATCAAAGGTTACGGGGAGAAGGCGGGAGAAAGGGGTTGAGAAACTTATCAGCCACGATTGAATGGCGGAACAGACTCGATGGGCCGAATGGCCTAATTTCTGCTCCTAGGTCTTATGGTCTAAACATTAGCAGAGATGGAACTCTGTGCACATGTACTGAATCTGGTACAGAGATTTTACAAATGTGGTAATCATTCATAATGGAACAAAATTGAATTGAATTTAAGCATTGAGAATAATGTTGCATGTGGGTCTGATATCTGTCTTCCTTCAGGGTTATATGGTGGGTTATGGTTTCATAAGGTGAAGGTCAGAAATAAAATGACTGCCATTTCCCCTGGCTGCCAGCTCCCCATCCTATGTAATGTTTGCTCCTCATAATCCAGGCCCAGGCAAGAGAAACACTACATTTGTTGTACTCAGATAGAATGGAGGAGCAAAATAAATATGGGATTTCGTGCTCCAAGTAAGGAGGACAGCCCTAAGTGAGACTGAGCTTATTTCCATAGGGGTCTGAATGTGGGTGACATGATCCAGCTTTTCAAAATTCCAGGTAATGTAAATGTAGACAAGATATTTACCAACGCAGGATTGTAAAACTGGAGATCAGGAGTACAGCATTAGCAAGCTTCCTTCCTGCGTTGTCATGGGAATACCATCTGTGGATTGTAGGTGGTTAAAGTGGAATAAGATGAAATTGATGATTTTGATGATGTATTTAAGGCAAAGCTAGATAAACACATGAAAGAGAACAGAAGGATATGTTGATGGGGTTAGATGAAAGGGTGGAAGGAGGTTCATGAAGGGCTTAAACATCACCCAGGCTAGTTGGGCCAAATGGCTTGTTTCTGTGTTGTATGATCTTTGTAATTCTATGTAAATTTCTTTTGATCTGTTTATAGCTGGCTTTTAGAACACAATACTAAATCAAGCAGTAATCTTGTAGAGCAGAACACAACAGCATAGATATGACAGAGTGTATAAACAGTGCAGTACAAGCACACATATATTAATAAATATAATTACACAAACAGATAGGCAAAGCTCAAACACAATGAGAGCAGCAGAGCAACCAGGGAATGGAGAAAACATCTCCCAGGGTTGCAAATAAAAACCAAGGCAGAAAAACATAGGCCAAGCAGCTGGGCTATCTACCAGAGAAGCCCATCAGGGTGCAGAAATTGGAAGTCATTGTGGTTCCTTTGGTATTGAAAAATATCTGTCAGCACTTTAATCACAGGAAGTTACATTAAAGGTGAATCACCTTCATTAGGAGAATCAGGACATTGTAGAGAGTCCGCAATGAACAAATAACACAGACTGTGAAGAAATGGGCTTTACTGGTACATTCTCATCTCCTCACAAATACATGATATCGCATTTGCATACAATACTGTGCATGTATCTGCACGCACATGCAATATTTCCTGTGTGTATTATATTGCATGATCCTTTGTGCATGTGTCTGATTTTGTGGTATTTTGCATGTGCATCAAAAAAAAGGCAACTAAATGGCAAATAAAAATTCTACTGGCGGATATTTGAAAACTAAATATATTGTAAAATTGAAGAGAGGAAATCTTCGTAATACATCTGAATATACCTTGCGGTCAATTTTGGCAACCTTCTCCTGAAGTTAGTGAGAGAACCTCAAAATGGGGACAGTAACTTCACTGCCCAATTAACGCCAGCGATATGGCAGGCTTGAATTGGCTCGACCATTAGATGTCTTAAGCGCCTGCTTGCTACAGGCAATAGGCCCCTTTAAAATGGAAATTGTGGCCTTATGCTATAAATAGGGTGGAACAGGAGTGCTCCTGAGACCCCAAAAATAATCTGGGCCACTGCTGTCCCAAAACCCCCAACCTATGCGATTGTGACGCCGCACCCCCACCCCTGACCCTTCACTGGCAGCCCCGCCCTGCCCCAATCTGCTGAACAGCACTGGGATGTGTGTTCGGTCCCCTATAGCTCACCTGCCAAATTAGAGTGAGTTTGGTGCCTCAAAATTGTGGTGGGGGGGGGTGCCCCTTCGCCATCAGAATGGACAGCTAATCAGTTGGTCAAAAGTCAAAATTGACACCCTCCCCACTTAACTCAAAGCCCAAATTCAGGGGCTCAGTTTCCACCTTCATTCTCAGCAGCACAGAGCTTCTATGTAGCAGAAACACGCATCAGTTATTTGGGCAAAAATCCAGCCCTCATTATTATCCAGCCAGTAAAAAGAACAGATAGCGGGCTGGTGAGAGTTGGCCACACACCTGAGCTCTTGATACCTGTTCCTGGCTCACAAATCAACACAGATTAAAGCTAATTTTAAAAAAAATGTCCCTGACAGAACCTTTCACTATTCCCATCTCTACCCACCCAAAGATACCATCCTGATTGTGGACTTGCTCTGACTCTAAGCTTTATTTTTTTTTTCAGTTGAAGCATTACCCTTTTATCGGCTATTTTCCTGGCCACTAACATAAAAACGCAGAAAATAGAAGCAGGAGTAGGTAATTCAGCCCTTCAAGCCTGTTCGGCCATTCAATTTGATCATGGCTGATCCTCTATCTCAACGCCATAAATCTGCTCATTCCCCTTGACGTGCTTAAGAGTCTAGAAATCTATCTATTTCCTTCTTAAATACAGTAACTTGGCCTCCACAGCGCTCTGTGGTAGAGAATTCCGCAGGTTCACCACCTGAGTGAAGACGTTTCTCCTCATCTCAGCTCTAAATGGCCTACCCCATATCCTGAGACTGTGAACCCCCTGTTCTAGAACCCCCCCAGCCAAAGGAAACATTATCCCTGCATCCAGCCTGTCCAACCCTGTCAGAATTGTATACGTTTCAATGAGATCCCCTCTCATTCTTCTAAACTCCAGTGAAAATAGGCCTAGTCGGCCCAATCTCTCCTCATACAACAATTCTGCCATCCCAGGAATCAGTGTGGTGAACCTTCACTGCACTCCCTCTATGGAAAGCATATCATTTCTTAGATAAGGAGACCAAAACTGCACACAATACTCCAGCTGTGGTCTCACCAAGGCCCTGTACAGCTGCAGTAAAACATCCTTGCTCCTGTACGCAATGAAGGCCAACGTACCATTTGCCTCCCTAACTGCTTGCTGCACCTGCATGCTTGCTTTCAGTGATTGGTGCACAAGGATACCCAGGTCCCTTTGTACATCAACATTTCCCCAACTATCACCATTTAAATAATACTCTGCCACTCTGTTTTTCCTACCGAAGTGGATAACTTCACACTTATCCACGTTATACTGCATCTGTCATGTATTTGCCCACTCACTCAACCTGTCTAATTCGCCTTCAGACCTCTTAATCACTCACATTCCCACCTAATTTTGCGTCATCAGCAAACTTGGAAATATTACATTTGGTTCCCTCATCCAAATCATTGAGAGAGAGCTTGGAGTGTTGCCAGGGAGAGAAACATGGGCCAGATTTGCGCAGTAAGGAAAATCTATCAAGAGGTGGGAAAATAAAAGAAAACCCACAAGCATGTAACAGAACTTCCTTTATTAGAAGCAAGCTCTGAAAGAGACGAGTGAGCCTCCCACCAGATTTTCCTTACTGTGCTCCAGTCATGCGGTATAGATGAAAATCTACCTTACCCCATGATTTTCATTTAAAATATGTGGTGTTTGGGATCGTCATTGCTTAACAGAGCCTCGCTCTGCATGAACATGCCAAACCAACCTGTGTTGTGATCTTTGCTCTGATATCCAATCCCTGAACTGGGTGACAGTAGCTTTACATGACTAGTTTGTCAGCAGGATGCTTTGTCTCCCTCACAGGTATCCGCTTCTGGATTGTTGCCCAGACAGCCATCATGTACATACTTCTCTGCTCCTTTATGCTCGAGTATATGAAACACTGCATCTTACAGAGCCCAGCTACTGTTAAACCAAAACATTTATAATAATTTGAAACAATTCCGCAAAAGATGATTAGAGGAAACAATGAAGTAGTGATAGCAGTATTCACAGTGCAGAAACACCATTTGGTCAAACTCCTCAAGGCCGACGTTTATGCTCCACACAAGCTTCCTCCCACTTCAATTCTACCCTCACAACAGGGCTGAGATCTTGCTGGGTTGGAGGGCAGAGTGCCTTTGGGTGAAGCTGACAGCTGTACCTCCAATGGTGGGGCTGCCCAGTAAACCCGGGCTGTAAGAATGGAGAGGGTGAGCTGCTACAAGACACACAGCGCAGATCCCAGAATTAGTTTTATTTCATTGTAAAGCTGTTTGGCATCATTGTGCTGTAAGCACAGGCTGATCCAGGCTGCCTTTGTCAGACAATGTTGGCACTAAGGATCAACAATGTGATGTAATCACTTTTATTGTAACTGAGAAAGACTAATCCTCATGAGAACTTTACAGGAAATGGAAGGGGAGTAACCAGCTCACTTTTACCAGTTGAGACTATGTGGCCATATGGACTAGCAAAATTGTAAGTGTTAATATTTGGTTTGTCACCATGACAACATGCATTTATACAGCACCTTTAAAGTAGAATGGCGCTGCATAGAGATGTATTCATAAAACACGGATGTTTATCAAGAGCCATACTAAGATGGGCGGTTGAAAGCTTGGTCAAAGGAGGGCCTTAAAGGAAGGGAGGTGGAGAGGTTTAGGTATGAAACTCCTGAGCTAGATGGCTAATTTTTAAAAATTCATTCATGGGATGCGGGCGTCGTTGGCTAGACCAGCATAGACTACCCAATTAACCTTGAACTGAGTGGCTTGCTAGGCCATTTCAGAGTCAACCACATTGCTGGAGAAGAGGTAAGGACGGCAGATTCCATTAGATTGGAAATTGGCAAATATAACCCCTCCATTCAAGAAGGGAGTGAGGCCGAAAACAGGAAACTATAGGCCTGTTAGCTTGACTTGAGAACTTATTAGAATCGATCATTAAGGAGGTTACAGCTGGGCACTTAGAAGCACTCAAGACAATAGGGAAGAGTCAGCATAGTTTTGTGAAAGGAGAATCATGTTTAACCAAAAGGAGTAACATGCACAGTGGATAAAGGGGAGCCTGTAAACGTACTGTACTTGGATTTCCAGAAGGCATTTTATAAGGTGCCACATCAAAGATTATTACGGAAAACAAAAGCACATGGTGTAGTGGGTAACATAGTAGCATGCTTAGAAGATTGGCTGGCTAGCAGAAAACTGAGTGTGCATAAATGGGTCTTTTTCTGATTGGCAGGATGTGACAAGTGGAGTCCCACAGGGGCCTGCACTCGGGCCTCAACTTTTTACGATTTACATCAATGACTTAGGTGAGGGGAGTGAAGACATGGTAGCTAAATTTGCAGATGACACAGAGATAGGTAGTAAAGTATGTTGTTAAGAGGACATGAGGTTGCAGATGGATATAGATAGGTTCAGTGAGTGGGCAAAGATCTGGCAAATGAAGTTTAATGTGGGGAAATGTGAAGTTGTTCACTTTGGCAAGAAGAACAAAAAAGCAGAGTGTTACTTAATTGGAGAACGGCTGCATAATTCTGAGGTGCAGAGGGATCTTGGTGTTCTAGTACTTGAGTCACTGAAAGTTAGTATGCAGGTACAGCAAGTAATTAAGAAAGCTAATGGAATGCTATCCTTTATTACGAGAGGGATTGAACATAAAAGTAAGGATGTTATGCTTCAGTTATACAGGGCATTGGTGAGACCGCATCTCAAACACTCTGTGCAGTTTTGGTCTCCTTATTTAAGGAAGGATGTAAATGCATTGGAGGCAGTTCAGAGGAGGTTTATTAGATTGATACCTGGAATGAGTAAATTGTCTTTTGAGGAAAGGTTGGGCAGGCTCGGCTGGTTCCACTGGAATTTAGAAGAGTGATGGGTGATTTTTTTGAAGTATAAAAGATCCTGAACAGCCTTGATAAGGTGGATGTCGAAAGGATGTTTCCTCTTGTGGGTGAGTCCAGAACTAGGGGGTACTGTTTTAAAATTAGGGGTAACCCTTTTAGGACAGAGATGAGGAGAAATTTTTTTCTGAGGGTTGTGTGACTTTGGAGGCGGGGTCATTGAATATTTTTAAGGCAGTTGTACATAGATTCTTGTTAGGCAAGGGAATCAAAGGTTATCGGGGTTAGATGGGAATGTGGAAATCGAAAGATAATTAGCCATGATCTTATTGAATGGCGGAACAGGCTTGAGGGGCCAAATGGTCTACTCCTGTTCCTAATGTTCTTATGCCACCACCTCCCCTGGCACAACCTTAAAGGTGGGGGTTGGAGGGCTGTGTACGAAAGGGCAGAATCAGAATAATTTACACTTTCAGGACCGGGAGGATTGTAGGTGGGAAGCGGTTACAGAGATAGGGAGGGATGGGGCAACAGGGATTTAAATAAGGATGGGAATTTGTAAGAGGGTTTTGGAGTTGATATAGATCAGCAAGTTGGACAGGGCTTGGCACAGAATAGGATAGGGTTGATAGGATAGGTGAACTTCCTTTGTGGACCATAGCTAATTACTTACTTAGAGGCTGGAGACGCCAAGTGTTTTTTATCCTAGATGAGCCAAGATGGGCTGAATGACCACACTTATTTGTTTCCTGAATAGAGAGATTTGTCCTTTCTGTTGCCCACTCCATCATCCCCAAATTTCTTCATGTATATATTGCTGGTGGGGGGCACACAGTTGTGAACTATGCTGCATTGGCCATCCATGCTTCAAGTGGATATACAGGCTACAATGGGTATCTCCCATGTATTAATCGATATTATCCTCTCCAAATCTGATGGTACATAATGAGGCAGGGGCTGCTCTCTCTTTGCTTTCACTTGCCTTTTGTCCAGTTACATTTGTTCATTCCAGGTTATCTTTCACAACCTACCCTTTCCAATTTCTCACTGATAGAAAAGATTTTACGTTGTACCTTTACGTAAGAGTCCCATATCTGTTGTGCCATACAGAGTGAGAATCAGTAAAATCTCAACTGCTTTGAGTCCAAATGCCAATTATATATATTCTTTTTGTTAACCTTCCTCCAATCCCACAATTGGAGAGTAGATTGTTGCATTCTGGCTTCAGAGGAGTGTTGGTTGCAGTCTGAATGATGAGTGCAGCCAATGTGTTAAGAGCTCTTGATGAAGACTGCATTCACTATTGTGCATACAGATGAAGCCTTCTTGGAATGTTGCACCCTAAGTTCAAACGTCATCCAATTGTATTCAAAGAAATCCCTTTCCCATTGTCATATATGTGCCTGTAAAACATAAAAGGTGTTAATCTTTCCCTGCCAAGGAAGGCCTTGCATTTTTTTATTGTCCTGTGTACAGCTGAATTTGGGTACAGTACAAATGATTCCAGAGGTGGGCTGACCTGGCTAAGATCTTTATTGTACAGGTTTTAAAATGACAAGAACTGGATTAGGAAAATTGAACAGCTATGTAAAACATGTCAACTGGTACAGAACCGTAAAATGTATATTTGTCAATTAAAATGTTATATTTTTTTAAATGAGAGTTGGGAGGGAGAAAAAAATTAATGCAGAGGCATCATCAGGTTAAAATGTACAAATACCAAGAATCCAAAGTTTGGACCACACGGCCAATTAACGGAATGTAGTAATATCTGAAAACACATTACTACATTTGTGCATCTGCTATCAAAGTTATCGAGTGCATAGTAATTCTCTTAAAATAATTCTTTAGGATGTCATTGGCTGAACAGGAAGCAATCTGGAAATGCAGGTGGTTACTGCGCAGAGGTCAAAGTTACACGTACAAAAGCGTTAAAAAAAAAAATCAGTAAGTGAAGGTAGATGTAAAAGACACGCTGGAATGGCTGGAGCTCTGTCATTTTGTCCTTTAAAGCACAAGTGACTGCATTTATGCTAACGCCTACTGGAAGCCCTGTGTACTTCTCAAGGCCAGGGTTAGTCTCTCAGTCCAGAACGTTCAGCACAGTTGTGAATTGTGAAAAGTGTTACCGCATTAATGCTCCCACAAGGTGTAGTTTATACAGCGAACTTCCATCTCTCATCAGTTCCCAGCACTGAGCTAGTAATCTGGCAAGTATGCTCAGCGATGCAAGGAATGTCAACACCGTTAGGTACGTCGCATGTGCGTTTTGCCACACGAATTGCAGTTCGACTTGCATCGCTGGATCATTATTATTGTCGGGGTACATGATAAGTAAGTAGAACTTTAGCACAATTTCCTTAAATATATCCTTTTCAGATGACAATATTACATCACTAGGTTTTTAAAAAAATTCTTACAAGTCTATAAACTTAAACCGAGTAGTAATAAAAACAAATCAGCGCAATTGTGATCAGGGTGGTGCAACAATATGCAAACAAAATAAAAGACGACAATTGCTTTTGGCAGCATCCTATGTCACCAAATGGCTCACAACCATAGCAGTATGCAGGTATCTGGGGAGGGGGGGTAGGTGGGTGCGTGGGAAGAAATGTCAGTGAGAGTCTCAGTTTTATACTGTGCAAGATTTTCAGCTGCAAACAACCTTCCTCTTCTTGGCCGAGCTGCAGTAGCATTGACTGAAAATTTGAGGCTTATGCAAAAACAAAAAACAAATCTGTTTAGAAAGAAACCAGTGGTCTTGCCGTAAAGGAAGAAGACATTCACTCGTTGCCACTGACTTTTAACATGGTACAGGGACAGAACTTGACTACTTGAATCCCCTCGAGTTTTGTTAACATTGAAAAGTTCAGCTGAACTGACAGGCAGGCAGTGGGGGCTTGGGGAAGACAATATTTTGGGCAATAAGTAGCATTTTAGAGATGATTCTCCATCAGTTCAACAGTAACTATTATACAATACTAACATTCTGATATATTCGGAAAACAAAAGCCACACGGCTTCTCAAGGTGAAGGGAAGGAGCTTGTTTTCCATGGCAAGGGAGCAGGGACATGATGTTAGACGATACCAGTCTCTACAGAATGGCAATTCAGACTCTGGAAATCACCCAACTGGGCAACGTGTAATGGCGATGGAAAAAGAGGAGGAGCACCCATAGACGAGCAGTTTTTAAAATGGTACAGCCGGTCACAGGTTGTCTCCTGGCTGATACTGAGGCTCTGTTGCAGTGAAGTAGTCCTCCAGGAAGGCCTGTAGATACTCAAAGGTAGGCCTCTCTTCTGGGTCTTTCTTCCAACACTGTATCATGAGCTCATGGAGAGAGCTGGGGCAATCCTGTGGAGATGCCATCCTGTAACCACGTTCCACCTGCTCTAACACCTCACGGTTATTCATACCTAATTAGGGGCAGAGAGGTTGGTTAAAACAGTACTTAAGTTGGAATAAAAAGAGGCAGATCATATACGCACGCCATCAATTCTGTTAAATGTAATAAAGCATAATTAAGAAATGATTATAACCAATTCTAACCATATCCCATCATCTCAATTTTGTTTTAAGGTATGTGGGCATCACTGGTGAGGCAGTATTTATTGCCCATCATTAATAGCCCTGAATGCATTAAGAGTCAAGGGCACGAAGTGAGAGACTGAAGTTATGTACAGGCCAGACTACACAGGGGTGGTATGTTCCATTCCCTGAAGGATATACATTGAGTTATTCCAACAATAAGGCAACTTTCATGGCCATTTAACTGGTCCAGGCCACAAATCACCAATTTACTGTGGTTGGATTTGAACTGACAACCTTTGTCTAGGCTGAGTCCAATAATCATAGTCATAGGCCCTGGACAACAGGAAAAAGAAAATTAAATAAAACTTCATACTTAAAAGATGACGTTTTGCAAATACAGTTACTAAAGTAGTCAGCTTTATGGAATTTGTTCCACTGCTGTTCCAAACTGCTGCTTGGAATAAAATAAATTTCCTCAAGATTGTAACATGATGAGAGAGTGGAAACACAAAGGATTGTGATGGTGAGGCATGCCCATTTAAAGGGAGATGATCAAATTTTTAAAAAATCTGAAATTCAGGGAAAAGAAATAAATTCATTCCATTCCTATTTCTTCCCCCTCCTTGCAGCTTCACTGGTGTGAGTAGCCCATTTTCATGTGTGTGTGCGTCAAGCTTGATGAAATCAGCAGCTCCATTGAATGACCCTTCAGAAACCCAGTCTCCACACACCAAGTAACTGCTGCAGTAAGAGTCATGGGATAGCAATCAAGATTGAGGGTGCTGACTGGTTCCTCCTGTTGTCACTCCTAGCGGACACAGGTCCTCAATCATCCCATACTCACTTGCCACTGACAGTCAGCTACTTTTATTTTTAAACTTACTCTCTAGCTAGTGAAGTGCACGTACATGTTTTTTTAAATTTATTTAGGGAAATACAAGTAAGTGTTTCTTTTCAAGTGCTTCTACTCATTGAGATCATCTTTTGCTGGTGATGAGGAACGCAACACGCTCAACATTTAGCATTTAATGCAGGGAGGTGCAAACACTGTTTGATCTTTTGAATAGCACTTTATCCAGCCTCTACCCTGTAGAGAAAAAAACCCTCTGGATGCCCATGTGAGCACTGATTGCTTAATGCTCCTGTGCGTGTATTATTATTACTGGCCAGAGCAAGCTTGGATGGTGACTGCAACCCCCTAGTGCAAAACCTGCTTCGGCGATAACGCCAAAACAAAGAAGCAGAACAATCTACCTCGAGCCACTGCCCCTGACATTTTTCACATTCTTTGTTGAAAAAGGAAGCATCTCATTCTCAGTGGGCAGGATTCAAGTTGTGTGTTTCGTCGCTAACTTAAAACAGGATGTGGCATTCCAGTCATTTCTAAAATACCATGGATCCGGCCTGTTCTCCGCTCCTCCCTATACTGCTGATGGTCGTCCTCACTCAAGGTGTTACACAAAAAAAAAAAACAAGCACCACTGTGGGAATTGAACTGGTAAGTCTTTCTCTTTAATTTTTGTAAGTTCAGTAGTCTAGTTAAAAGGTTGGTAAGGTAGCTGACTCAGCTGACTGCGTGACCGTTAACTGTCAATCAATCTGAAGCCTGATTAGGACCTGAATAGGTGTTGATTACTATTTGAAGCTAAACTAGTGAGAGTCATCGCAGCTCACCTCAGCTCTATTTAAGAAAGGGACTAATAGAAGCACACTATCAGTCAGCTGTGGCTCAGTTCATAGCACCCTCGCCTTTGAATCAGAGGGTTGTGGGTTCATGTCCCACTCCCGGAAACCAAGAACTGTGTTTGTACTCGAAAAGAGTTGCAATCTGTGACTGTTGATAACTCGAAAGAGTATCAGTGTGCTTGCCCATGAGCAGGGGAGAGACCTCATCGTGAGTGAGACACAGCCAGAGTGAGCGTGGGGATTGGCAATTTGGTGCACAGTGGGAATTCAGTGCAGAGGGGAAGAGGTGCTCTTTGCATATTTTCTTTGCTATCCCACTTCTTAAATCTTCAGAGAGTGGTCTTGCCCTGCTGCAGCAACAGAGGCTACAAGGGAGAGGAATGACTGGTAAGTAGTGGGTAAGGTCGGGTAAGTATTTACTACTTTTATCGCTTATAGTGTAAGGTCTTTTTGTGGTTTATAGTTTGTATATTCTGTAGTAACGAGGATCAGGGAAGAAGGGCCCGAGAGTAATTGATTTAAAAGGTTTAATTTAAAGGGCTAAGTCATGGCAGGAGAACTCAAAGCCGTGGTGTGCTCCTCGTGCTCCATGCGGGAAGCCGGGAACATTTCCAGTGCCCGGGACAAGCATGTGCGCAGAAAGCGTGTCCAGCTGCAGCTCCTGGAAGCTCAGGTTTCAGAGCTGGAACGGCGGCTGGGGACACTGTGGAGCATCCGCGAGTCTGAGAGCATCGTGATAGCACGTTTAGAGAGGTGGTCACACCACAGATGAAGGGGCTTGAGGAAAGAAAGGAATGGGTGACCACCAGGCAGTCCAAGAGAAATAGGCAGGTAGTTCAGGAATCCCCTGCGGTCCCGTTCACAAATCGGTATTCCGTTTTGGAGGCTGATGAGGGCACTGGTTCCTCCGGGGAGTGCAGACAGAGCCAAGCTTCTGGCACCACAAGCAGCCTGTCTGTACAGGAGGGGAGGAAGAGCAATAGTAATAGGGGATTCTATAGTCAGGGGAACAGATAGGCGCTACTGTGGCCGTCAACGTGACTCCAGGATGGTGTGTTGCCTCCCTTGTGCCAGGGTCCGGGATGTCACTGAACGGCTGCAGAGCATCCTGAAGAGGGAGGGTGATAAGGCAGGGGTCATGGTACATGTTGACATAGGTAGAAAGAGGGATGAGGTCTTGAATCAAAAATTCGGTGAGTTAGGCAGTAGACTAAAAAGCAAGACCGCTCGGGTTGTAATCTCTGGATTACTCCCAGTGCCACGTGCTAGCGAGCTCAGAAATAGGAGAATAGCGCAGATGAATACGTGGCTTAAGAGTTGGTGCAGGAGGGAGGGTTTTAGATTCCTGGATCACTGGGACCGTTTCTGGGGAAGGTGGGACCTGTACAAGCGGGACGGTCTACATCTGAACCAGAGCGGGACTAACATCCTTGTGGGTGGGTTTGCTAGTGCTGTTGGGAGGAGTTTAAACTAATTCGGCAGGGGGAGGGGACATAGAATGTTAGCAGAATAGGGACACGTCATAATACAGTAAAACAATCAAGTCAGAGGGAGTACAGCTGCATTAAGTTTCAGGGGAGTAAGGCAAGGCTGGATAGCCTCTACTTTAATGCCAGGAGTATTACAGGTAAAACGGATGAGTTAAGGTTGAGGGTTGACACGTGGAATTGTGATATAGTAGCTATCATAGAGATGTGGTTGAGGGAGGGGCAGGATTGGCAGCTCAACATTCTGGGATACAGGATCTTCAGGCGAGACAGGGGAGGGGATAAAAGAGGAGGAGGCATTGCATTATTAGTTAAAGAGTCAGTTACTGCAGCAAGGAGAGATGATACCTTGGAGGGGGCATTGAATGAAGCTTTGTGGGTAGAGCTTAGGAATAAAAAAGGGGCAGCCACATTGTTAGGTGTTTATTATAGACCCCCAGATAGTCAGCGGGATATTGAGGAGCAAATATGTGCACAATTTTCAGAGGTGCGTAAAAACAATAATAGGGTAATTATATTAGGTGATTTCAACTTTCCCAACATTAATCGGGATAGACATAGTGTTAAGGGATTGGATGGAGTGGATTTCTTGAAATGTGTACAGGAGAACCTTTTAGGTCAATATGTAGACAGTCCAACAAGGGATGGCGCAGTGCTGGACCTAATTCTGGGGAATGAAGCTGGACAGGTGGCTGAGGTGGTGGTGGGCGAGCATTTCAGTGATAGCAACCACAACATGGTACAATTTAAGCTTGTTATGGACAAAGAAATAGAGAAGTTGCAAAAAAATGTTTTGGATTGAGGGAGAGTGGATTTTAGTAAAATAAGGCAGGATCTGGCCAAGGTAGACTTGGAACAGTTACATGTGGGGAAATCTACAGAAGGGCAGTGGGTGGGGTGTTCAAAAAGGAAATGGGGAAGATACAGGCTCAACATGTTCCCTGTAGGGTGATAGGAAGGAGTAACAAGCCCAGATAACCATGGATGACCAGAGATATTCAGGTTACGATGAAAAGGAAAAGAGAGGCTTTTAGCAGGTATAAGGGAAGCAAATCAGCGGAGGCATTAGTGGAGTACAGAAAGTGCAGGGTGGAGCTTAAGAAAGCAATTCGGAGAGCAAAGAGGGGATATGAGAAAGCTCTGGCTGGTAAAAGTAGGGAAAATCCCAAGATACTCTATAAGTATATCAATGGGAAGAGGATAACCAGGGAAAGAGTAGGGCCCATAAGGGACCAAGGGGGCAATCGATGGGTGGAGCCTGAGGACATCGGTAGAGTGTTGAACAAATACTTCACATCCGTCTTCACCCAAGAGAATGAGGATGAAGGTATCGAACTCTGGGAGAGAGACTGCGAGGTTCTTGAGCAAATTGATATAGGGAGTGACAAGGTATTGGAGGTGTTGGCAGGCTTAAAAGTGGACAAATCTCCAGGTCTGGATGATTTGTGTCCCAGACTGCTGAGGGAGGCAAGGGAGGAGATCGCAGGGGCTCTGACCCAGATTTTTAATTCCTTTCTTATGAGGGGCATGGACAGGGTGGATAGGGAGCAGCTGTTCCCCTTAGTTGAAGGGTCAGTCACGAGGGGACATAAGTTCAAGGTGAGGGGTAGGAGGTTTAGGGGGGATGTGAGGAAAAACCTTTTTACCCAGAGGGTGGTGACGGTCTGGAATGCGCTGCCTGGGAGGGTGGTGGAGGCGGGTTGCCTCACATCCTTTAAAAAGTACCTGGATGAGCACTTGGCATGTCATAACATTCAAGGCTATGGGCCAAGTGCTGGTAAATGGGGTTAGGTAGGTAGGTCAGGTGTTTCTCACGTGTCGGTGCAGACTCGATGGGCCGAAGGGCCTCTTCTGCAATGTGTGATTTTGTGTAGCAATTTTAAAAATAGACATTTTACTGTCTGTCAGCTCAGCGATAGCACTCCAGCCTCTGAGTTAGAAAGATGGGGGCTCCTGTCTCACTCCAGAGACACGATTGCAAAATCAGTGCAGTACTGAGGGAGCACCACACTGCTGAATGCGCTGTCTTTTAGATCAGAAGCCCTGTCTGCCCTCTCGGGGCATGACACTATTTCAAAGAAATGCAGGAACTCTCCCTGATGTCCTGGGTAACATTTATTCCAGAATGCCACAGAAGAAAACCCAAGATGATCCAGTCATCATGTTAGTGCAGAAATCGGCAGCCATATTTCCTTACATCACCACAGTAAGTGAACTTCAAAAGTACTTCACTGGCTGTAATGCGCTTTGGGATAACTGAGAGTGGCACATGATGCTATATAAATGCAAGTTTGTTTTTTTTTCTTGCTGTTGGGACTAGAAATCAGCCATGAAATAACCAAAAGATAGATACCCCTATCTATTGTCATGTGTGAAAGCAAGCTATAAAGGCTCCTTGTATTGTGCTCTGAACAATGGATAGTATGTGTGCTAGTGGGCCCAGATTTACCATTACTTAATTCATCCCTTGGCAGTGCTCGGAGTTTGTGACAAGTCTTCACTGGAAGCACTTGGCACAAAATAAAACTGAAATGGTGAAATTATTAAACTAATGACTCTGGATACAAAACCCATCTTTGTGGTGATCTCAGGGTTTGAACCAATCTAAATAAAGTGTGAAGAGCTGCATGGGCCACTAACTCCTTATGCTGGGCTCGTTGTTCATACTTTCCCCACAACAGAATTCAAAATGGTTAATTTATGCATGGAGAACACTTCATCTCTAGTATTCCCTTCTCTGCTTCAACTGAGTGTTTTCATTTCCCACACGACTATCCATACTGTCTACAATCACCAAATCAGTACCCCATTATAGACAGGTTAGTGTGTTTGTGAATATCCATTAATAAACCTAGCATGATTCCTGAAGTTCACTCTGTTTACTGTCACAAACGTGTAATTACGATATTACAGATTTTAAGGACAGCTGTTTTAAAGGCACATTTCTGTTTTCAAACCTTTACACTGAGTTTAAAAACCTTTTTCAAAATGGCGGGTGTACCTCAGGGATTGCAGCCGTTCAAGAAGGCAGCTCACCTCCACCTTCTCGAGGGCAATTAGGGATGGGCAATAAATGGTGGCCTAGCCAGTGTCACCCACATCCTATAAATAAAACAAAATGGTTGTATGGATAGACAATATGGCACCGTCTGGCGTTCATTCAAACCTCATCAGACTCGTATCTCTAGAGGGGCCTACAAAGAGTCATTTAAAAATGCAAAGACCCCTCCAGGGATGTTCATTGAATACTAAAAGGTGTGAAAAACTATTTACTTCCGAGGCAACGGGAGACAGGAAGGGACTTCAAAAGGCCTCAATATAACTAACTCTTTGCCTGGTGGAACAATGCTTCATTGAAATTAACGTAGCAGCCATTTTAAATTTTAGAACTGTATAAAGTCCGATTGGGAACAGCCATTTTGTGTGCAGAACCCCAGGAAGAACTCTGAAAAACAATTTCAGAGCACGCTCTTGGCCAAGGGAGGACTAAGGAAGGTATTAAGAAATCAACCGCTATTCTGCTGAAAGAGTCCAGGTGATCTATAAGTGCCGTAACTGCAGAATTAGTAAGGAATAGGAAACTTCTTTCTCCCAAAAACTTGGTAACCTGCTGAGTCCACCTGAAAAGGCAAACCTCCAAATAGTCAACTGCAGATGCCATCGCAGCTGCTACAGAGAACCTCAAGTTTCAGCCCCTTCACTTCGGAAAGAAGGAACTCAGGCAACAGGCCGGCAATGACATCTCCCAGAGACTGATTTGAAATCTCATCTTTAAGTATTTTTTTCCTTTATCTGCATTTTAATCTTTGTATCTATATTTTAGTTAATAACTTTAGCACTTTTACTTAAGTAACTTACAGCAATAGTTTTTGTAACAGACTAAACTTTATCTCGTTTATGACTAAAGCTTGCTTGCTGGGTTTTTTTCCCCCTAAATTGAACCACCCAAATTAAAAGGAGGCTACATACATTCACAAGTTCTTAGCTCATGAACCACTAAGGAAATGCATTTTACGTGATCCATTGGTTTGGCTGTATTTGAACCCAAATCTGGCAGCTGGGGCTTCTAAACAACTTCATTCCCCCTTAACCACAATAGTTGTTTATGACCTGCTCTGTCAATGAGTGTGTTTGTTCTCCGCAGTTCTTACCTGGATATGGCACTCTCCCCTTCGTCACCAACTCTGTTAGTAGAATGCCAAAGGACCAGACATCCGACTTGATTGTGAACCTTCCATACAATGCGGCTTCCGGTGCGGTCCATTTAATGGGAAATTTTGCACCTGGTTTGGGGTGGGGTGGGGAAGGAGATGGGGGGAGGAAGAAATAAGATTTGCTATAATTTTCCTTTAAAATAAAACAACTTATAAATAAACAAACTGCCTCATGGGGTATTTCTGAGACAAGTTTGTTCTCCTTGTCCATTGGCGATGTTTTTCTTCTTCATGTCAGACAGATTGCAGTCCAGAGGAAGGATGTACATTCCCTTTCCAAGTTACCAGTGTCCTATTAATGGTCGACTATGAGAGGTCAGGCACTACATGAGTACAACTTTCCACTTTGACTTGCCCTCCACAGACCTCGGACCTGAGATGCAGCACTTACTCCCTCCACACTGCACATGACCCCCCGCAGACCTGCCCCCCCACCTTTCCCACCCCATTCAACATAGCTCATACTGCCGTGATAGTGTCATGACACTACTTCTGAAGCACCTTTTGTCCAAACACCCAGAGCATAATTTCTGCCAATGCACTGTTGTGGGTGTTTTCTTTTGGATGAGACATTAAACTGAGGCCCCATGAGGTAACGTGAAACATCCTATGGCACCATTTCGAAGACAAGCCGAGGAGATCTCCCAACATTTAAGCCTCAGCCAACATCACTAAAAGGGATTATCTGGTCATTATCACATTGCTGTTGGTGAGAGATTCGTGTGGGCAAATTGGCTGTTGTGTCACCTACATCACAACAACGATGACACTTCAGAAGTACTTCAGTGGCTATAGGGTACTCCGAGGCCAAGGAAGGGGCTAAATAAATCTAAGCCCTTTCCTTCTAATAACGTGGAAGATGTAGAAACTATTCCTTTGATGACACTTTGTAATTGAAAAAAATCCAGAAAGAATTGGAGTTTGATTTTCCCCTAACAGTCTCCTTGTAGTCTTTTATATTCCTCCTCGCTGTTTCCTGAACCTCCCACTTTTGGCCTTCAGTAAATTTTAACATTTTTTTCCCTAAATCACCTACATTTACCCAGAACAAAGTGGACCAGCAATGACCATTACACCATTCCTAGCTCTTCTCCGATCAGCAAAATTGCCATTTACCCTAACTCAGTTTCCTGCCCATCAACCAAAGTTCAACCCATACTCCTACATTATATGCCCATTAACCAAAAAGCCCCGTGAAACGCCTTATCAAAAGCCTTCTGAAAATCTAAATATAGTACAGCTTCTGCCCTCCCTTACCTAGCCAATTTATCACTCCTTCCAAAACACTATAACGATGTACCGGGTATCAACTGTTTGATAGTACTGAGAAGAGGGCTGTAGTTCAGCTGCACTAGGAGGCAGAGGGAGAGGAGGGCAGTCCTGGGTTTTGCCAATGCAGCAGTGAGGGAAGTCAGAAGGGCATCGACTGACCATATTGGGTTGGGCGTGGGCTGGCGATTGGGCAGGGCTCACCCTAGGCCTGGCACCACTGGCTTAAGTTTCTAAAAAAAATCTGCAAACACTCAATGCAGGAAGCATTGCTGTCAGTAATAGGCATGTCTCTCTCTCTAAGTATGCTAGCGCGAGGGAAGATAAGCAGGGATGGTGACTCACAGGCTGATGTACTTTCTGAAGTAGAATTAATTTAATAGCTTTCATTTAAAGCTTATTTGAAAATCTATTCAAATTCATTGTATTCAAATTATTTTCAAAGACACAAAAGCCAAAATGCACAAAGAGCTTGGATTTATTGTTCACCTTTTTATACAACTTCAGAGTGCCTGAAGGCACTTTACAGTGAATGAAGTACTTTTGCAGTGTAATCTGACACTTAATTGTAGCATTCTCTCAGCCTCTATTTTGTGCTTAAATTACTGGAGCGGGACTTGAACCAAAAACCTTCCAACTGAGACAAGAGTATTACCACGGAGACACTTATAGTTGATGTTTTCACTGAACAAAGTAGAATGTAATTTAGTCTAAAACAAAAGCTACAGCAGGTGCAGTATGTCTTATACACATTAGGACCAGAACTAGGCCATTTAGCCCCTTGAACATCAATGAGAGCATGGCTAATCTGTACCTCAACTCCCATTTACCTGCTAAGATAAAAGCAAAATACTGCGGATGCTGGAAATCTGAAACAAAAAACAAAAAACGCTGGAAAAACTCAGCAGGTCTGACAGCATCTGTGGAGCGAAAGACAGAGTTAGCGTTTCAAGTCCGTATGACTCTTCATCAGAAAATAAATCTCGCTCTCAGTTTTTAATTGATCTAGCCAGAACAGCTTTCTGGGTGAGGAAGTTCCAGATGTGTATGAAGATGTGTTCTTGCAGGCACCAGCAGAAACAGCCTCGCTCTAGTTTTAAGATTATGCCCCTGCTTCTGAACAGAGGAAATGGTTTCTCTATCATATCCTTTAATCATCTTAAACATCTCAATTAGATCATCCCTTAATCCTCTGTACACAAGGGAATAAAGGCCCTGCCTACGTGGCTTTCCTGGTAATGTAACGCTTTTACCTCTGGTATAAATCTGATGAATTTGCACTGCAGCTCTCTCCAAGGGCACAATAATCTTCCTGAAGTGCCGTGCTCAGAACTGAATGCAATATGACAGATGCATTTTTAAAAATTCATTCAAGGGATGTGGGCTTCACTGGCTGGGCCAGCATTTATTGCCCATCCCTAGTTGCCCTTGAGAAGGTGGTGGTGAGCTGCCTTCTTGAACTGCTGCAGTCCATGGGGTGTAGGTACATCCACAGTGCTGTTAGGAAAGGAGTTCCAGGGTTTTGACCCAGTGACAGTGAAGGAACAGCGATATATTTCCAAGTCAGGATGGTGAGTGGCTTGGAGCAGAACTTCCAGGTGGTGGTGTTCCCATCTATCTGCTGCCTATCTATCTGCTGCAAAACTTCCATTCCTTTATATTCAATTCCTTTTGAGATGAAGGCTAACATTCTATTAGCTTTTAGAAGTATTCTTTGTATTTGTCCACTCATTTTTAGTCATTTATGTACATGCGCTCTTGAATCACTCTTCCACGGTTCCTAGCTTCTCGCCATTTAGAACATAGTCTTACGTATTCTTCTTGGGTCCAAGACTTTGCACTTTCCCACATTGAACTCCATCTGCCTCAGTTTTTCCCACTTACAATCTATCAATGTCCATTTGCAACTTTCTGCTCCCAGCCACACTACTTACTGCGTCATTTAACTTGGTGTCATTTGCAAACTTAAGTTATTTGGCTCTCTATTCTTTCATCCAAGCCATTTATAAATATGAAGAAAAACTGAGGCCCCAGAACAGATCCCTGGTGAATACCACTTGCCGCAACCTGCCCATTGGAATACGTAACCCTTTGTCCCGCTCTATGTCACCCACCTCCTAACCAATTTTCAACCCAGGCCACAACAAATATTCACACACTTTCCTTTTCACTAGTAATACCTTGTGAGGAAATACATTGAATCATTCTGTAAAATCAAATAGAAAACTTCCTTAGACTCTCCATTGTTGACCTTAGTGACCTCCTCGAAAAATTTGACTAGATTAGTTGGCCATGACTTGCCCCCTCTCTCTCTGATCAGTCCATATTTGGCCAAATGCTTCATCACTTTATCCATAATTACAGTTTTCCCACAACCCACATTAAACTGAACCCCCTGGTCCCTCTGTCCAATTCTCCTTAAATAATGGAGTGATATTAGCAACTATCAATATGCATATTGAATGAAGAGAGCTTTGAAGGATTATGATTAACAGCTCTGCAATTTCCTCACCCACTATTAACACCAGCAGTGGAAGACTAACGGCAGAATTTTCTCGTCGGCATGTAAAATGATGCACGGTGACATCGGGCACGCGTCCTGACGTCACCGCGCATCATTCCGATCTTTCGGTCGGCGGGCGTGCACTGGAGTCGGCTGTGCATCCGCCGAACTGTCAAAGGCCCGTTAAGGCCATTAATACAGCAATTAACCAAATTGACAGGACTGCCCGTCTAACCTTAAGGTTGGCGGGCAGGCGAAGAGCCCAAGCGGCCTTCGCATTTTTCATGAAACCTCATCCCGCCCGTGGATGAGGTTTCATGAAGGGTTTATAACATTAATAAATATTTTTATTTTTTATTTTTAGACATTTCATAAACATGTGACGCTGTCATTTATGAAGGGACGTGTAAATGATTTTTAGCTTTCTTTATTTTGAAGTTTCAAATTGAACTTAATCTGAGGCAGCTCTGTGCCTCGGAGGTTTCTGCGCTCTTTTGCACGCAGGTCCCGACTCTCCCTCCTCCTCCCCCCCACGTCCGCACAGGTAACGCTGAGCGTCACGCTGGGCAGGCCTTAATTGGCTCCTGACCAGCCTGCCCAGCAGGCAGAAGATTCTGCCCTTAGTTTACAATGGGTCGTCCTTTCTGATAATTAGGGCCTGGCGGTAAATGGTGGACCTGTCAGTGAGGCTCACATCCATGAGTGAATTTAAAAAAGAATCACAAATGCTGTATCTCCGTTAAAGCTGTATGTGCTACTTTATTCCATTCTTTTTCAGGTTTTTATGACACGAAGGGTGACAACCTTGTTGTGAATGTCATACATTATTTTGCTCCGTTTCTATGCTAAAATGCCAAATACATTTTAAAAAGGAATTCTATTTTTATTTCATGCGAGCATCGCTGGCAAGGCCAGCATTTGGTGCCCATCCCTAATTGCCCTTGAACAATGTGGCTTGCTAGGACATTTCAGAGGGCAGTTAAGAGTCAGCCATATTATTGTGGGTCTGGAGTCAGATGTAAGCCAGGTAAGGACGGCAGATTTCCCTCCCTAAAGGACATTTGTGAACCGGCTGGGTTCATTACCATTACTGAGACTAGCTTTCAATTCCAGATATATTAATCCACCAGCCGCCATAAGACCATAGGACATAGGAGCACAAGTAGGCCATTCGGCCCATCAAGCCTGCTCCGCCATTCAATGAGATCAGGGCTGATTTGATAACCCTCAACTCCACTTTCCTGCCTTTTCCACATAACCCTGATTTCCATTCTGATTAAAAATTTGTCAATCTCAGCCCTGAATATCCTTAACGACCCAGCCTCTACAGCCCTCTGCGGTAAAGAATTGCACAGATTCACTACCCTCAAAAGAAGAAATTCCTCCTCATCTCTGTTTTAAATGGGTGATTCCTTACTCTGAGATTATACCTTCTGGTTCTAGACTCTCCCCCAAGGGGAAATAACCTTTCAGCATCTACCCTGTCAAGCCCCTTAAGAATCTTGTGTTTCAATAAAGTCGCCTCTCATTCTTCTAAACTCCAATGAGTACAGGCCCAACCTACTCAACCTCTCCCCATAAGAAAATCCCTCCAGACCCGGGATCAACCTAGTGAACCTTCTCTGGACTGCCTCCAATGCCAGTATATCTTTCCTTAGATAAGGAGACCAAAACTCTTCACAGTATTCTAGCTGTGGTCTAAGTAGTGCCTTGTATAGTTTTAGCAAGGCTTCCCTATTCTTATACTCCATTCCCCTTGAAATAAAGGTCAACATTCCATTTGCCTTCCCTATTACCTGCTGAACCTGTATGTTAGCTGTGTCTTCTTCCTTGTTATTTCTGATCATTTCTTGCTATTGTTCTCATTCCATCTCATACTAACAAAGCTACTTGACCAAGTTGGATTTACCCAGGAACAGGGGATCTAGGAATAGTGGGCAGCATCGCGACAGGTGCAGGTTATTCACTCTGATGTCACACAAGGCAAACACTGTATTCCCAGATGAAGGTAAACCAACCAGTTCATCCACACCAGCTCATAAGGATACTGTTGTTTTAGATCTGGAAACATTGCTAACTACAAGCATATAGGCTTTAATATGTTCAATAGACTGTCTATCTAATGCTGTTAACTTATCAGGTATCTCAGGAGATTAATCCTAAACTAATCTCACCAATCTAGATCAATGTCAGACACTGATCGCAGCAGTAAATTTATAATTAATAACAATGCTGACTTTCTATGCCTTTGTAACCTCTGCTCCTTATTTTATTAATTAAGTCTATCTGCTATTCACTAGCATAACTAATATTTAAGCACAACTATGATTCTAATGTTGATTAAATATTGTTAGTTCATGACTTTGTTATCTGACTTTGGTAATAGGTAGGGGTTAATTTATTCACTTGGTAGCTTGGGCAGATTTTGATGGGAAGTTGGTAGTGTAAATATTAATTTAATTGGAACTTGCTGATATAAGAGGCATCATTAACATGTCAGCGTAAACTGGGTGGCAAATGCCAAATCGTTCCTCAGCCATGTGCAAGGCATAAGTCAAGGAATGTGATGGAATACTCTCCACTTACCTGGATGGCCAACATCACTCAAGAAGCTCGATACCATCCAGGACAAGGCAGCCCCCCTTGAGCAGCACTCCATCCACCACCTCTGCACAGTGGCAGCAGGGTGTACCATCTACAAAGCTACACTGCAGCAACTTGCCAAGGCTTCTGTGACAGCACCTTCCAAACCCGTGACCTCTACCACCTAGGTGGTAGTCAGCAGGCACACCGTAACACCACAAACTGCAAGTGCCCTCCCAAGCCACACATCATCCTGATTTGGAAATGTGTCATTGTTCCTTCACTGTCACTGGGTCAAAATCTTGAAACTCTCTCTAACAGCTTTGTAGACACACCTAATTCACATGGACTCCAATGGTTCAAAAAGGTGGCTCACCATCACTTTCTCAAGCACAATTTGGGATGAGCAAATGCTGGCCTTGCCAATGATGGTCACAGCCCATGAATAATTTTAAAAAAAATGACATTCCCACAACATTTTGTTTATATTCTGTTCACGCAGACCCAAATTGTCGCTACTGAACCAAAATTATTAAAGCGAATAGAATAATCATGTTTTGTGTGAAACAAAAAGGTTTGCGTTTAATATCAAACAATTAAGTTGCTAAATAAAAGTTAAAATTCAGCAGCTGTCAGAGCAGGAGAGAAGCCAAAAGAGGCACTGATCATTTGTCACCAGGCTCCTGCTCAGCATTCATCTGTGCTCAACTAAAGGTACTGTATTTTTTTTCTTCTCCAAGGACATTGGCCAAAACTGTAATCCAATGATACGATGTAGGTAATTAAATGCAGGATCAATTCAACTAACATCCTTTATTACTTAATTAAATGTTACACGCAAGGTCCAACAGATCAATGGACTGATAGTAATCTAGAGTTTGCACATCCAAACTAAACTATGAGAGCAATGTTATATTCAAGTTAGTACTTGTTCTCCCATATTAACTGGTTGAGCTCTATTCTGCTTATTTTAACTGATTTGTAAATATACTGCAAATGACTGATGACTAGCCAGTTTTACTTTGTACAGGTAGGTCTGTAGGTTTCCACAACTTGGACAAAATATTTTCTTCTTCTCATTGGTTTTCTACACTCCACTCAATTCTCTCCTCACCAGATATCCCCAAATCCACACTTCCAGCAGGACTCAGGGGATGACAGTCAGGACCAGGGATCCTGACACATTCCCTTCTCCCTCATGGAGGGTTGCTGAAGAATCTTCTACTCTGCAGGGATCAGTAGAAGAGCTGGGATTTAACCTGGGATCTCCCAGTTTTGTATGCTCACCTAGCCACTGGAAAAATCTGCTGTACCATCACAGAACATTGTTCAAAGCTATCCTCTTGAGGAGAATTATCCACTAATTGTTTTGATGACAGCTATTATCCCAATCTCTCTCTCCTTATCTATATTAATACTCGCTACATCTCCAAGCTGCTGCTCTGACCGACAGCCACAGGTGTCAGGGGGTAGATGGATTAAGTTAGGCTCCACTATGAATTTACCACTGTTAGAATATATTTTGCTCTTTTCAAGTCAGAGCCTGTAAAGTTATTGTACATGTTGGAAACAGTTACATCCTTTCAGGCGCATTAGAATTGCCTGGAGTGGTTCCAACACCTCCTACTTCTGGTGGAGGGATTAAATGTTAATTACCAAAGAAAAGAAAGGCTTCTTTATTTCGATAGCACCTTTCACCAGGATGTCCCAGAACTCTCTTTTTAAATTCTTTCATGGGATGTGGGCGTCGCTGGCAAGGCCAGCATTTGTTGCCCATCCCTAATTGCCCTTGAACTGAGTTGGCTTGCTAGGCCATTGCAGAGGGCAGCTAAGAGTCAAATCACATTACTGTGGACCTGGAGTCATGCGCAGGCCAGACCAGGTATGGACAGCAGATTTCCGTCTCTGAAGGACATTAGCGAACCAGCTGGATTTTTACGATAATCAACAATGGTGTCACGGTCACAGAGCATTAGTCTGGGTCGTGGTGACATTACCACCACGACACAGTCTCCCCCTTTACAACAAATGAAATATTTTTGAACTGTTGCAATGTAGGAAAAGACAACCATAAGCAATAGAACAATTAAGAAAAAAAAAAATCGGAGCTACTGTTTGCACTCATTACTGCAGCATTAGAAAACGTATTTCTATATAAACATGCATGGAATCCGTATGCACGGGAGAACAGGCATGATACAAATGCACAAACAACTCACCTTGACGTGCTGTGTACTCGTTGTCCTCAATCAACCTTGCTAATCCAAAGTCAGCAATCTTGCACACCAGATTGTCTCCAACCAGAATATTGGCCGATCGCAGGTCCCTGTGGATGTAGTTCATCCTCTCAATGTAGGCCATGCCTGCAGCAACCTGTGTCAATCCAGGTTCAACAAGAAGTTAGTGAATAAGGTTGTGGATAAAGGCCACTAAATGAATAGTTTGGGAGTTCTCCTGTGTTTATTCCTTACCTGTGCTGCCATATCCACGAGGTTGGGCAACTTCAAGACTCTTCCTTCTCCATCCTTCAGGAAATCTAACAGGCTTCCTGAAATAGGAGGTGAGAATGTGTTAACGGCTTCCAGTGTTAATCAGTAATGTCACAGCTACATGTTCACTTTTGTACACTCACAGGCTGAGTCAGTGTCTGTGCAATTTGGACAATGTTGCATCTACATGACTTCCAGTGAAATTTAACAACTTGTACTTGTACCGTTTCTGTAGTAAAACACCCAAGACACTTCACAGGAGCTTTAATCAAACAAAATGTGACACCTAGCCACAACGCAGATATTCGGGAAGATCACCAAAGCACCAGGTTTTAAGGAACATCCCAAAGGAGGGAGGGAATTCTAAGCTTAGGGCCTTTGCAGCTGAAGACACGGCCAATGATTAAAATCAAGGATGCTCAAGAAGCTGGAATTGGAGGAGTGCAGCTACCTCGGAGTGTTGTAGGGATGGAGGAGATTACAGAGAAAGGGATGGGTGAGGTCATGGAAGGAATAAAAAACAAGGTCAGCAAATACAGGAGTGACAGGTAAGCAATTACTTGGTGCAACTTAAGACAAGCGTGGTACTGATGTGGTACTGAGACACAGACAAGCGCAGCAGAGTTTTGGATGCCCTCAGGTTCACAGAGGGTAAAACATGGGAGATGGGCCAGGCGGGTTTGGATTATCAAGTCTAGAAGTAAAGAAAGGCAGGGATGAGATAGGGGCGGAGTTAGATGACATTACATAGGTGGAAATAGGCAGGCTTAATGATGGTGAGGATGTGTGATTAGAAGCTCATATCAGGGTCAAATATGACACTGAGGTTGCAAACAGTCTGGTTGAGCCTCAGACAGTTGCAAGGGAGAGGGGTGGAGTTGTAGGCTAGGCAATGGAGACTGAGGCAGGGACGAAGAAAATTGCTCTTTCGGTCTTCTCAATATTGAATTGGAGGAAATTACTGCTCGACAGCTCTACAGAAAGACCAGACACTTAGTCGCATACACCATGCATGATCATCTAGTTACCAAATTCAAGTTTTGCCGTAAGAACTGAAACTAGGTTTCTAAATGGGTTACATGGCTTTCATAAATGTGGTATCTCTACTCTTAGATATGCTCATGCATGTTTGCATCACGGATGTAGTGACACTGAAAGACTGAATTTTGTTTTAATGAGGGATAGTTTCATGCATCCCTTCCTACACAAAAACTGATGAAAATGTGTCCCTTTGCTCCATCCGCTCTCAAGTGCTCATAGTGATAAAATAAAGAATCCACTCTATGACATGTAACTTAACATCAAATTTCTGCACTGAAATGGAAAGGAGCTAATGCCTCCTTGATGGGTTCAGTGGGTATTTGCGCCATCTGATGTGGTACTGGGACACAGAGAGCCAGAGTGTGCATGGTTCCATTCCTGATCACTGCTCAGCCCACTGATCTTCAGCAGGATAGGTTAAAAGGTGCTAAAGCTAGTGAGGTTGTTGTGACCGGGCCAAGCAACCAATATGAGGGAGCAGAATTCTCATAGCCTGGACCTCAATCTCCTCCTTGCAAATATAAGGAATTTATTACTCAGCTTAAAAGGAACTGAAAAGGACTATGGCACAGAGTGGGTTAAAACTGGGCCTAAGGATTCGAAGAATGAAGGGAAAGGATATAGAGATTGTAAAAAGGTATGATTTTGCTGAATATTTGACAGAGTTTGAACTTGCAATTCAGAAGCTGTATAACATTTTTTGCCCCAGTTTTTGCTATTGTTAATTTCTGCCTCTCTCCTAAGCAGCAGAAATACGTTTTACTACTTTTGATAGAGACTGATCTTTAGTGAACTAACAAATTATCCTTTCACATAAGGAACAGGAGTTTGATCTTGCCCATTCATGATGGATGTATTCAAAATTTAAAGGCAGACTATGGGCGTTTTCAGTAAGTAGTCTAAGGCCTGGAGCCTTTTTATACAACATTGTACCATTTTCTTTCATTTAAAACTATAAGGGCTAAGAATCAACGCAATGCGATTAGAGTGTTGCCCCATTTTGATTCTCACGCAGCCTCTTTACATCAAATATGCTTCAAAACATATATGCACATTGTGCAAAATTCACTGAAAGAAAGGGGCAGCCTGGATTTACTCTACACCAGGCTTGTCCAACCCATGGCCTGCAGGCTCCATGTGGGGCCCCCCCACCTCAAGAGCATGTGTTAAAAATGCCGGCAAGACAGGTCAGTGAGTTTGAAAACTTCTGCAGGGGATTGCTCCTCCAATCACAGCTTGTTCCTCTCCCGTGGGGGCTACGGGGGTGAGTGAGTGAGAGAGGGTGAGCAAGTGTGTGCGTGTGCACACGTGCATGAGAGAGAGGGGGAGGGAGAGGGGGGGAGAGAGAGAGAGAGAGAGAGAGAAAAAGAGAGAGAGATCATGCATGGGCGCACGAGAGAGAGGGAGAGAGAGAGGGGTCACGGATGGGCGCAAGGGAGAGAGAGGGGGAGGGGGTGTGTGTGTGTGTAGCTCAGCCTCAGTGTTCTCATTCACTCTCACCCCTAACACACAGAAAGGTGCACTCATCCGCTCTCACAGGGGTGAGGGTGAGTACTTGAGGGCCGTGAGACTGGGAGTGAGCTGGATACACACACGTTCACCCTTTCACACTCAAATGGTCGTCTTAATTTTAAAAAGAGTAATAAATAATCAATTAAGTGTTTTTTCTTTTGCTCAGCAAGCTGTTTATTCATAAGCCAGCCTTTTCTTTTTGAAATTCATGTTTAATGCTGTGCCAAAGCTTATCTTTCTCAAATTTGTTCATTGCCCCACCCTGAGTGAAAAAAAATTGAAATGTGGTCACTCAAGCAACAATCTCTGCTCAGCGCATTTATAATCGCGACAGAATCAGCATGAAGGCTCGAGGGCAGCAATCTTTATGTCAGTAGGGTTTACAATATTATGATATTATTGTTGAGGAGCATCAATACTAGAGTTACACTGGTGACAAACGTGTCAAAGGCAAGAACATATCTTTATTTTACGTGATTTTTCAAAACACATCATGCAAAAATGTAGGTTGTCTTGTTTTGCTAAGTTGCAAAAATGGAAGCTAAGTGCTTTTTGTCCCACGAGAAATTAAAACGACAACTTTGCTGGTTAGTGTCTATGACACATTGCTGGACCAATAATACTGTGCAGCATTGAAAACAAGAGGGCTAGTAACAGAGGGATTTGTTTTCAATTGTTCTGGCAAAACGATGGCACAACCGTGATGGGCCACTGTTGGATAAACTTCAGAGGTTTATGCCTGGTTGCTGCAAAAAAAATTGAACTACAAAAGAAAATATATCCTTATAATTCAGAGACGTTCTTGAAGTTATCAGATTTCAACTTGTTGCACTTTTATACAATGAAAGACTAATTGGTGCTCCTTATGGAGGCTGAGTATTGGGAACCATGGATACTATCAGCAATTGTGCAGCGCTGAATATTGTACTGAAGTAACAGATATCCTGTTGTTCTTGGTGCAGGATTTGCAGTTTTACAAACAATATACTATGAAGGCCAGCAATTTCCCCCTGCTTAAGTCAGTCAAAACAATTTTTATTCTGGGAATAGCGGTGCCTTTAATTCCGTGACTAATTCTATATTTGAACATCACGTGTTTGATAAAGGAAAGTATAATGTTGAATAACGAATTTTGTGTTTCTAAAAAAACAAAGTATCATTATCGCCCGAATGAGCAACGTTATGACATCCTGGCTAGTGACACACACAGCCCGACAATGAATTAAAAAAAAAATCATGTAATTTTAAAAAATTATTCATTCACGGGATGCAGGCTTCGCTGGCTGGGCCAGTATTTATTGCCCATCCCTAGTTGCCCTTGAGAAGGTGGCGGTGAGCTGCCTTCTTGAACTGGTGCAGTCCATGTGGTGTAGGTACACCCACAGTGCTGTTAGGAAGGGAGTTCCAGGATTTTGACCTAGCAACAGTGAAGGAACGGCGATACATTTCCAAGTCAGGATGGTGAGTGACGTGGAGGGGAACTTCCAGGTGGTGGTGTTCCTATTTATCTGCTGCTCTTGTCCTTCTAGGTGGTAGTGGTCGTGGGTTTGGAAGGTGCTGTCTAAGGAGCTTTGGTGAGTTGCTGCAGTGCATCTTGTAGATGGTACACACTGCTGCCACTGTGCGTTGGTGGAGGGAGTGAATGTTTGTGGATGTGGTGCCAATCAAGCACACTGCTTTGTCCTGGACAGTGTCAAGCTTCTTCAGTGTTGTAGGTGCATTCATTCATCCAGGCAAGTGGGGAATATTCCATCACACTCCTGACTTGTGCCTTGTAGATGGTGGACAGGCTTTGAGGAGCCAGGTGAGTTACTTGTAGCACGATTCCTAGCCTCTGACCTGCTCTTGTAGCCACAGTATTTATATGGCTAATCCAGTCCAGTTTCTTGTCAATGGTAATGCCCAGGATGTTGATAGTGAGGGATTCAGTGATGGTAATGCCATTGAACATCAAGGGATGATGGTTGGATTCTCTCTTGTCGGAGATGGTCATTGCCCAGCACTTGTGTGATGCGAATGTTACTTGCCACTTGTCAGCCCAAGCCTGGATATTGTCCAGGTCTTGCTGCATTTGGACATGGACTGTATCAGTATCTGAGGAGTCACGAATGGTGCTGAACATTGTGCAATCATCAGTGAACATCCCCACTTCTGACCTTATGATGGAAGGAAGGTCATTGATGAAGCAGCTGAAGATGGTTGAGCCTAAGACACCTAATTAAAAGAAATACACACACAACCAACCCCTTAAGGTCTTGACGTACAAAATGATGAATTTGATAATTAATGAATCATGTTATGCTTTGTGCGAGTTAGGAGTAAATCATCTGGATCCCAAGACTGTACGGCCAGAGGCGATACAAGCAATGCCACCTGCTCAGCCGGACAACCATCGAACAGGCCATCAGGCTCCTGAGTGCGAGATCTGATGATTTAACCGCTTGGGTGGTGCCCTCCAATCCCTCCTACAAGGGCCTCGGTCATCACGGTGAGCCGTTGCACTGTTCATAACACAGCCCTGCAGAGAGGTGTGGGCCTGGAGGATGTTGAGTCTGGCAAAGAGACAGCTCATCAGGGGACAGAGTTTAAGAATAAGAGGCCTACCATTTAAGTTGGAGATGAGGAAACTTTTTTCTCTCAAAGGGTTGTTAGCGTGTAGAATTCTCTTCCGCAGGGAGCAGTGGAGGCTGGCCCATTGGATTTATTCAAGGCTGAGTTAGACAGATTTTTGATAGACACGGGAGTCAAGGGATATGAGGGGCAGATGACAAAATGGAGTTGAGGCCATCACCAGATCAGCCATGATCTTATTGAATGGTGGAACAGGCTTGAAGGGCCAAATGGCCTACTTCGGCTCCTAAATCCCATGTTCCTGTGGGAGGAGCCAGAGGTAAAAGAGGTGGAGGGAGGGTTATGCTGAACAGGGAGGTGCCCCTGCTGCATGACAAGGTGGCCTCCTCCTGCCACTCTCTGGGAAGAGAACCACCCTCCTCTCCTTCACAGTCTCCAGCATTAAATCCAGGTTGGCATCAATGAAGCAAGGGCCTGCCCTGGCCTGGGTGCCAAACCTCCTGCTCCCCCGCAACATCTTGTTTCCCTCTGGTGCAGTGGGAGGCTTTGGCAAAAACTGCAGATCTCTCCCTCAGGACAACCAGCAGCCTCGGTGATGGCTGCCAAGGGGCGTTTAAATTAGACCCACACTTCATCTGACCGGCCTTCGCCTCCACCCCCACCGTCTCCAAGGGGGACAGGAAACCCGTCCTCATATCAAGTAAGGACTCATGGCTGCGGAAATCTGAACTTTAATCACTTTCCCACTGGAGGTGCGTTTCTGACCCAAAAGCAGACCTAGCTCTGGCTTCCCATCGCGATGATGAAAATTCAGCGCTCGGTGTCTACATTTGTTTCGTTTTATCCACAGCCCCAGTTACAGTTCCCACTTTAACTCCAGCACCTTTTCTCCTGTATAATATGAGCTTCATTGATGTTGGTGTTCGGTTTAAGAAAAAAAAGACGGATGCACTGGCTGGCACCTCCATCTTCAACAACGGGAAAGGCCGTGAAGCTGGGGAGGAGCAGCACTGCCCAGCCAATCATCACAGAGCGTTTAGGTGGGAGGAAAGCACCAGGATTGTAAAACAAAGACGGATCAAAAACACTCCGACCGGGAGGCACTTTTGCCAGGAAAGATAAGTAGAAGAATCTGTCTGCAGTTTCAGCAAACTCTGCTCATTCTGAACTGGAGGCTTTTCAGTTTTTCTTTCACCCAGATTAACACAATTACCCGGCACACTACCGCAAAGGTCCATAAAAAGTATCACTCATGCTCATTTTGCACATTAGGGCCGGTCACTCTCTTTCATTTATTTTAAAATATGTTTAGTGCACTTTCTTATCTCATGCAGGTTTAATGGCTTTACTGGGCTGCTGCAATCTCAGCCATCGTGTGTCATTCGGTATTTGCTATTTTCCCTTTGAAGGGAGTGTGGTGGAGGAACATAATCACGCGACCAGCGTTCCCACTTCCACTCAACGGGATGGTAAACATATATCTTTCATTTTCACCCTCGGGCGTGTGCCAGTTCCCAGCTGCAAGACTCTTAGTAATGCGGTCGATCCCACTTGTACTCTGAACGTCTCAAGGTTCACGAGGTGAGACCTTGTGAGGTGTCCCTCTGATTACCCTCCCCTCCGAGTGAGGGATCTCTTTGCCTTCCAGTTGACACGACGGGTCATCGTCACGGAGATCTAGTCCTCTTGAGCCCGTGCCTTAAATCGCCTCACAGAGCATCAACATGTTGTGTGGCGTCAGTGGTCTCAAAGCAGAGTCTATGATGTGCGAGGGGTTCTGTAAGTCTAAGTCACAACAAGAGATGCCCTGCAGTTACCCCTGTTTTTAAAACAAGGGCAAAGGTGGCGATGCTGGGATGACCAGCACTGTCTAACAGGAGAGAATCTATCAATAAAAACTGGATGAAAAAGGCTATTCGGGTCAGCTGCTGAAGGAAACAGTGATGGATCTATTGTGTAAAGAGGGACAATACAGAAGAGAAAAAGAGAAACTCAGTCCTCCGCTTCAGTCGTCAAAGATGAGCCAAACTAATCAATGAGTTACTTGCTTTGACAGATTTGCAAGGTTCGCCAGTGACCTTATAAAACTGCTTATGGCAGCATTGTGTAGATATCCACCTTAAGTGCTTAAGTACTGCCATTTGAGAGCAATGAAATGGATTATTTAATGTGCAGGGTGTCTGTGCCATTTGCTCGTAGCTATTTGTTTTAACTTTTGGGAAGTATTTCCTCGCAGCCTTGACAATACATTCAGACTTTGTCATACAGCTTTCCTTTTAATTTGCAGAAGGGTGGGTGAGTGGTAATGATGCTGGGAAATGAACTATGCCCATTTTATCCAATGGTTATATTGTGTTAGAGTCTTGTTAGATCCATTAAAGCCTTGTTCTGTACTGTTCCACTGATAGGCTAGATTTGCTACCTGATGGGGTAATGTGGCTCAATGTTTGCAAAAGCAGCAAAAACAATCCACTCAGCAGATTCCATGCATATAATTGGCATTAACTCTGCCTGAACGATAAGGTTGTCTCACTTTTATGAAATAAGAAATGTTTCTTTGGCTTCACTAAGGGTAGCGTTTCACCTAAAGCCTCATTTCACACAAATGGACACAGGACTGCACAATAACATAAAAGTAAAACGCTGCAGGTGCTGGAGATCTGAAATAAAAACAGAAAGTGTTGGAAAAACTCAGGTCTGGCAGCATCCGTGGAGCGAGAAACAGAGTTAACGTTTCAAGTCCAATTTGACTCTTCATCCAAAGGACAGTCATATGGACTCAAAACGTTAACTCTGTTCCTCTCTCCACAGTTGCTGCCAGACCTGCTGAGCTTTTCCAGCACTTTGTGTTTTTATTACAGGATTGCATAAGACTAGAATGAAGTACATTGATGTTAATCTCCCCTTGTCCAAGATTTAAGCCACAATTTCTTATACCCGGAAGGTGTTCTTTTAGTACAAGGACAAACATACAGCTTCTCCTTGAACTTGTCGACACTATTCACCTCCACGGCCTTCCTGGACAGTTGGTTCCACACATTCTCCATCTTGTGTGTAGAGTAGTTAAATTAAACTGTGTTCATTTGCTCTCTTCTCAGCTTGAATCCATTGCCCCTGGTCAAGTGTTTGAGATTACCTCAATTTATTAGACGTCAGTTGACCTGTATCCCTTGGAATCATTAAAAAATCACAGGAATGAGAGCAATAACTCTTCAACTGTGGCTACCCACACTAATCCAATTTCCCTTCCTTTTCCACCAAATCCTTTATTGATCTTAACCAATTGCCTAATCAATCTCCTTTCAAATGCTGCACCAGCGTAAATTTGTAAGTTGCCTGCTCCCAAAGTGGAACGTGGCCTGTGGAAACGCATAAGAAATTGTGCACCCTCAGCTCAAAAGCTTCTGCACATCGATGTTCATTCGGGCATGTGGTTATTCAAATTCCTCCCTTCATTCTTTTTCTTCTTCTTCTTTTTCTTCTTCGAGTTTTCTGTCCAAAGGCAATCCAACCTAGTATGCCACAACCTCCACCACGGATAGGACAAGGAGGCAGGTCCCAAATCCACTCCAGCCGGACTAGCGATCGAACCCCATGCTGTTGGGACCAATCTGATCCACACTGTCCAGCCCAGCCCCCCCTCAACCTGTTTGGCTGCGTTACAAACGCACCTTTACTGACCATCAAGTCCTGAAGTGGGAAGTCCTTGAACCTGGAGCTTCTGCTTCAGAGGCAGGGAGGCTACCCAGTGCACCATGAGACCTCCTTTCCTTCATTCTTCTAGTGATAATCTAAACCAACAAATTTTTTTTTACTATTTACCCTAGTCACACCATTCAAAATCTGAAACCTCATTAGATCTACCTTTCATTTTTACTTCTCTAGCATGAAAGTCCCAATTTGTCCAGGTTTCTTCATGCATCATTCTAGCGAATCTTTGCAGCCCCAGTAGTCATTCCTATAAGCGAGGTGTGCAGATAATAAATGCTCCAACTGTGGCCTAACCAACATCTTACACAAGTTCCAAATTCAACATAGCTTTGTGGTTTTATATTCAATAGTATCCCCCCCCCACCTCCCCGGAGGCATTCCGCAAGGATCGTTCCCTCCGGGACACGCTGGTCCACTCCTCCATCACCCCCTACACCTCAATCCCCTCCCATGGCACCTTCCTATGCAACCGAAGGTGCAACACCTGGCCCTTTACTTCCCCTCTCCTCACCGTCCAAGGGCTCAAACACTCCTTTTAGGTGAAGCAACGCTTCACTTGCACTTCCCTCAATTTAGTCTACTGTATTCGTTGCTCCCAATGTGGTCTCCTCTACACCTTCGGTCTGTCCGCAAGCATGACCCAGACCTCCCTGTCGCTTGCCATTTCAACACCACCCTGCTCTCATGCCCACATGTCTGTCCTTGGCCTGCTGCAATGTTCCAGTGAAGCTCAACGCAAACTGGAGGAACAGCACCTCATCTTCCGACTAGGCACTTTACAGCCTTCCGGACTGAATATTGAGTTCAACAACTTCAGATCATGAACTCTCTCCTCCATCACCCCCTTTCCGATCCCCCCTTTTCCAATAATTTGTAAATTTTTTTTTAATATATATTTTTCTTTTCCCACCTATTTCCATTATTTTTTAAATGTATTTCTATCCATTATTCTATCTCTACCTTTTAGCCTATTTTGATCCCTTCCCCCCACCCCACCCCCACTAGGGCTATCTGTCACTTGCTCGTCCTGCTTTCTACTCTTAATGTCACCATTAGTACATTCCTCAGCTAATATCACCACTGCCAACACCCCTTTGTCCTTTTGTCTATGACATTTTTGGCAATCTCTTCTTTGCCTCCACCTATCACTGGCCCTCTATCCAGCTCTACCTGTCCCACCCCCCTCAACCAGTTTATATTCCACCTCATTTCTATATTTCTTAGCTCTGATGAAGAGTCACACGGACTCGAAACGTTAACTGTGTTCCTCTCCGCAGATGCTGTCAGACCTGCTGAGTTTTTCCAGCTATTTTTGTCTTTGTTTCAGGTTAAATGAATGCTTTACACAAGCTCAGCGTCACCCATTGGGCCTTTGCTCTATCGCTGACTATGTGCTCCAGAACCTTGTTTACTTCATCACATGCCAGACTGATCTTTTCAATGAACTCTTGAAGTACTCCCAAGATCTTTTTCCTCTGTGTCCCGTAGTACCAGGAGCTACATTCATCTTATCTTCATTAGTTAGATGAAACCCGGGTAGGAGGCTCGCCTGGAGCAGGCAGGTTGGCTGCATGAGCTGGCTCTGTGCTGTAATTTTGACGTAAATATGCGTAATTCACTGCTTACCCTTCTCCTCCAGTGGATCATTTGTTAGTTTAACCAGATCACACTGTATTTGGTCCATTTGCTCCAGAGAGGAGACCAAAGGGAGGCACGTCTTTTTACTTTCTTTTGCCCAAACCTTGACCTTAACTCCCAGAACAAGATGAGAACTACAACAAGCTATGAAAGTCGAGTTAGTGTCAGGTTGGAATGCAGAAGTTACACAACTCAGCTATCAACAGATGCAAAATCCTTGAAATCCAATCCCTCCCTATCACTTAATATCTCAAGGCAGCCTCACTGAGTTATTTCTGAGTGGGAATGCCAAACTATGGGCCACATTGTATTGCAGATTCACAACCATCAAAAACAGCATTAAGGCTCTGTAATTTTATTTATTCAATTTATTTTTTATTCATTTACAGGATGTGGGCATTGCAGGCTAGGCCAGCATTTATTGCCCATCCCTAGTTGCCCTTGAGAAGGTGGTGGTGAGCTGCCTTCTTGAACCGCTGCAGTCCATGTGGTGTAGGTACACCCACAGTGCTGTTAGGAAGGGAGCTCCAGGATTTTGACCCAGCGGCAGTGAAGGAACAGCGATATATTTCCAAGTCATGATGGTGAATGACTTGGGGGGAGTTTCAGGTGGTGGTGTTCCCATGTGTCTGCTGTCCTTGTCATTCTCCTTCTAGATGGTAGTGGTCGTGGGTTTGGAAGGTGATGTCTTAGGAGCTTTGGTGAGTTTCTGCAGCGCATCTTGTAGATGGTGCACACTACTGCCACTGTTAGTCAGTGGTGGAGGCAGTGAACATTTGTGGAAGGGGTGCCAATCAAGCGGGCTGCTTTGTTCTGGACGGTGTCAAGCTTCTTGAGTGTTGTTGGAGCTGCACTCATCCAGGCAAGTGGGGAGTATTCCATCACACTACTGCTTTGTACCTTGTAGATGGTGGACAGGCTTTGGGGAGTCAGGAGGTGAGTTACTTGCCACAGGATTCCTAGCCTTTGACCTGTTCTTGAAACCAGTGTTTATATGGCTAGTCCAGTTCAGTTTCTGGTCCATGGTAGCTCACAGGACATTGATAGTGGGGAATTCAGCAATGGTAATGCCATTGAATGTCAAGGGGTGATTGTTAGATTCTCTCTTGTTGGAGATGGTCATTGCCTGGTACTTGTGTGGCACGAATGTTACTTGCCACTTGTCAGCCCAAGCCGGGTATTGTCCAGACCTTGCTGCATTTGGACATGGACTGCTTCAGAATCTGAAGAGTCGCAAATGGTGCTGAACATTGTGCAATCATCAGCGAACATCCCCACTTCTGACCTTATGATGGAAGGAAGGTCATTGATGAAGCAGTTGAAGATGGTTGGGCTGAGGACACTACCCTGGGGAACTCCTGCAGTGATGTCCTGGAGCTGAGATAATTGGCCTCCAACAACCACCACCATCTTCCTTTGTTCTAGGTATGACTTCAATCAGCGGAGAGTTTTCCCCAATTCCCATTGACTCCAGTTTTGCCAGGGCTCCTTGATGCCATACTCAGTCAAATACTGCCTTGATGTCAAGGGCAGTCACTCTCACCTCACCCAGGAATCTTAAAGGAAAAAATTAATTTCTTCTTCTACCCTCTCCAATAACAGTTTCTCTTCTTTTTAAATAGAGGATAATTTTGTCCACTTTGGAGAGGAGAACCACACCTTTGTTCAGATGTAAGGTAGTCTACTGATAACCCATCCAATGGGTACCTAGGTAACATTGAGACCCCATGTGGCAGGTCAGTCAGAGATTGTCTCTCACTGTGGGTTTAAGGGACAGCATCCTTAGTCCACTCGATACTAATTTTTTTCACTCCGAGTCAAAAATCTTAGTTATCCTGAATAAGCTGATTTTGGTAATCCAGTTGATTAGCACTGAGTGTCAGGAAGGAAGTCAATTCCCAGTCAAACAGCAATTCCCATATATAAAAAGGATGCCTTATATGCTTTTTGGATTTCCTTTCCCGATATTTGAAATATTTCCACTTTAGTATTTTATCTCTCATATGCAGCCACCAGAATATTATCACAGGTCGTTATAAAGAGGTCAGAATAACAAACAGAAGCCTTTGCTGCAAATTCCTTTAGCTATGTGACTATCCTGTCTCTTTGTGGGACCTTTCTCGTGCCTTCAAAAAGTAGTTTAGTATCCTGGCAAACTTAGTAAACTTATTACACAAAGAATAAGCAAAGATCTAACAGCAATTTCATACATATTTATCATAGATATTAACCCAACCAATTCCTCAAAATAGAATAAGTTTGAAATACTCAGCTTTGTTCCTTCTTTAAGCAAGTTTGTCCCCAGACAGAGTCATTTATTTATGGCACAGAAAGAGGGTCATTCGGCCCATTGAGTCTATGCTAGAACAGGATTTCACATTTGTCTCACTCTGACTGTGGCTGGCTTTTAAACTCCCTGGTATATTGTGACTAGGTTAGAAGGGACTACCTTTAGATAAAAACTTGACAACATATATCATTCTCCTCTCCCAGCTGGGAGATCCAGCTTTGTGGTTTCAAAACATTTCGCCTCTCGGCTGATGCAATTTTCCTCAAATAATTGCTTTGCAAAAAAACCTGCATTGGTCAAAGGGTGCCTCACATTAGAAATATAACCTGTCCCAGATGAGTAGCATTGTTGCTCATTAGCAGCCATGGTGCACATTTCCTTTTTAATTCCAATTAATTGAGTCCGATTGTGTGACAGAAAATGGAGGAACCAAGAGGTCACTTTACTGGAATGCAAACTTTTTGCGTTTAAGAAGTCCCTCACACTACTGAGTGGGAGTGAAAGCTCTCTGTCTGACTGTCCGAGGCTGCCCTCTTGTTTCTCCTAACAATTATGCAGCAGTGAATAAAAATAACTATACACATTAAAAACGTTAACTTCAGTATAAAATGACAAGGTGATTCTACCTTTACTCATGTACTCGGTGACGATGTAGATAGGCTCCTCAGAGACCACAGCGTAAAGCTGAACCAATTTGTCATGTCTCAATTTCTTCATGATCTGAGCTTCTTCAAGGAAGGACTCTGGAGACATGGTGCCCGGTTTCAGAGTCTTCACGGCCACTTTAGTGGTTCCATTCCAAGTACCTTCATCCAAAGCACAAAAAAAAGGTTCAATATACATAAATTTAAAATGATTAAAAGAAATGAAATGACAAAAAGGTAACAAAAGCAAGAACTGCTAAGATCATAACGTCCTGGTTAGTTTCGAGATCTGTGAGATAGGGGAGCAGCCAGTTATGTTGCTAACACATTGGTTTTAAGAGGAATTTTTCGGCCAGACTTTACATGCCTGTAGCTTTAACTTAGCCAATTGATGCAAACACATGCAATATCTGAGCCAGACTTACAGTAGTTTATGATAGTCATTTTAGGTTTGGCAGTAAAACTGATTTAGAAGCCATGTTAAGCCAATGTGACATGCTGTTAAATGACATGCTGATCACATGATGCAACTTTGATGATACCAACCCATTAGCACCCAATTTCAAAACTTTAAATAAAGTTCCAAGTTGGCTTGAAGTGTTTGGATATAGCTGGGCCACTAAGTACATAACTGGGGCTGAAAGATTAGGCTCCATTCCATTTTGTGTAGGGGAAGTGAAGTGTTAACTTGCCTGTTCCAATGCATATACCATGTACAAGTGATTGAATGGCCTCTTGGTTCTACAATGCTGTGTAATATGCACAGAAAGAGGAAAACATTTTCATAAATGAGGAAAATTTGACCTCATCAGGTATACACAGCACAGATTCACCAGAACGATATTGGGGCTTAAATGGTTAAATTGTGAGGCCGTGCTGCGTAAACTTGGCTTGAATTCCCCGAGTTTAGCATAGCGAGCAACGATCTAACTGAGGTATTATTATCTATTACATGCTACTATTCAGATACCCCTTGTTCTGTGGTTCAACAAAGAGAATGAGACTGCTGCTTACGCCATCAAATGACTGGAGGCAACATTCAGACTCTAGAGCCCGTGGTGTAGCACGGGCCAGTTTGATACCAGGATTGGCTTCCCCCGACTACATTGGCAGCTCTCGTAGGGGTAGCTTCAGGCTGGGCCCTTCAGATGAAAAATGACTGACAGGAGAAGTGGCCCATCCAGCCTGTCCCATACAATTAACGACACGTTGTGCCCTGACCACCTGAAACTGAGGTGAGAAACAAGGTGATTTCTCAGGTTATGAAAACAGAAAATGTTGGAAAAACTCAGCAGGCCTGGCAGCATCCGTGGAGAGAGAAACAGAGTTAATGTTTCAAGTACGTAGGACTCTTCTTCAGAGCTTGAAGAGTCATACGGACTCAAAAACGCTAACTCTGTTTCTCTCTCCACAGATGCTGCCGGGCCTGCTGAGTTTATCCAGCACTTTCTGTTTTTATTTCAGATTTCCAGCATCTGCAGTATTTTGCTTTTACTTTCGATTCTCAGGTTAATTTGGGGGGGGAAAAAATGTCTGGGAAATTCCTCTCCATGTTGCCTTGGACACAAGCATGTCCTGTGTATTTACACAGGCTAACGATCTTCATAACTACAAAACACAAGGCTTTCCTGAACGGCAGGGTGGGATGGAAGTACGTCGTGTGGAGCTGGTGGCTGCAGGTGGTCTCAGGGTGCCACATAGTTCACCAACGCATCAAAACAAATGCGTGCCTAAATTGGCAGCAGCGAAAAATCCCAGCACCAGCTTGAAACCTTGAAAATTTCCTCCAATGCTCAGCCCAGTAAAGGTCAAAGGAACAGGAGCAGATCATTCAGCCCCTCAAGCCTGCTTTGCCATTCAAGGAGATGGTGGCTGGTGCCTCAACTCCCTTTCCTCTGTATTCCTTTAATACCTTTACAGAATGACAATCTGTCAATCTCAGGGTTGAAATTTTCAATTGATGCCCGGCCTCAGCAGCGTTTCGGGCGAGAGAGTTTGAGATTTCCAATGGTGTAGGGGTGTGGTTGGGGGTGTGGGGAAGCATTTCCTGACATCACCCTTGAAAGGCCCAGCTCAAAATTAAGTCATGCTTCTGGATTCCTATTCAAGGAAGTTGGCATCTATTTGGGAATGGCTTTATTTGATTTAGAACAGTGTTCCCTATAACTACTGCCCTTTGACATATGATGCACAACATGTTCCACATTAAAGATCAATTAAATAATAAAGCGCTGCCGACGAAACGTTACCAATGACTGCCCAGTATTCCGGACACCTTTTGGTTTTTGGGCCGCTTTCTGTTTTTCAACGTTTGAATGAATTTTGAAACAGATCTTAAGATTATAGAAGAAAGCTTCTGAGCACCTTACCATACCACACGTCGGCGAAACATCCCTGACCAAGCTTTTTCTCCAAGATTAGGGAATCCCGTAAAATTTCCCAAGAATCTTTAGCTAATCCCACAGTTTGCGGTATCATGTTTGTACAAAACGTTGTTAAGTTATAGCACAAACCATCAGCTGACTCTACGGAGAATAGATGCAATGGGAACAGGGTTTAAAATTCAATGAAGCGCATGCAGTCAATGAGGATGGAAGTTGAAGTGTCAAAAGTGCAGCTCATTGTCCGACTCCAGTAATTCTAGACCGTCAAAATGTTTCTTTCCGTTCTTTTTCTTTAGAAAGGAAGTGACCAAGACACACTTTTTACCCTTCTACAATCATTTTCAAACGAGACCATGTTTTCCTGGATTTGGTGGAATTGGTAACCGTGACTGGATCCTTGCAAATAGCCAATGGACTGCACGAAACTCCAGGTATTTTTGAGTGAATTTATTAACCACACTTACGATTGGAGTCGACCTAATGCGCACAGTGAACTCCTTCTGCCTTCCATCACTCCTTGTTTACACCAGACCCCCCCCTCCCAGGTGTCTGGGAGGAGGTACAAAATCGTTCTAGTTTCATACCCATCCAGACTTCCCCAAACTGCCCATTTCCAAGCCTCTTGATTAACTGCAGAGATTCACGGGGAATTTCCCACACGTCTTTGGTTTTCACAGAGAGGTCAGCAAGCCTTGGCATACCCTTATGGCAAGGGACCACCAAGCGACAGCAGAGACCAGCAGCTCGTTCTGCAGGGGGTGGAGGTGGGGGGGTTGGCAGTGGCACAAAAGCCGCACAGAAAGAGAGAGAGAGAGAGAGAGAGAAAGAGAAAGAAGCAAATAAATCGTACGGGCTTTCCGTCAGATTGACAAGAGCAAAAACAGAACAAGATAATCTCACTGGCGAGCACCTGCAGCATTGTTTTCACTGTGACTGATAGGTCTGCGGGGGTTTAACGAAGACTAATTGATAACGTAGCCTTTAATCTTTTTCTTGGGGTGCGAAGGTAATTTATTCAAGTCAAAGGCCCTTTTAATTATTCCTTGCACGGCTGTGTACACAGAGTAACTTAAAGAGGGCAACTCAGGTTGCTGATCGACCTTTCCAGGCAAGATTGTTGATTATGATGTATGGTTTACCACATCAGTTTGTGAACAGCCAAAAAAAAAGTAGAAACTCAGGTGGGTCCGGACAACTTAATTTAAGCGAAGTTGCATCAGGCTAGGGTGACAGGGCTCCCTCCATAGGGCCAAGTAAACAACTGCGACCAATGAGAGCTTTAAACACATTTTTCCAATAGTGCTATAAACCACAGTGACCCCTTTCAAATTAGGGTAGGTCAGGTTAGAAAGGCCGGGGAAGAGATGGGGGGGAAAACCTCCCAACACTGAAGTTGTTTCAAAAAACCTACATTAACTCAGTTGTTACAAATGAAAAAGACATTCAGCCTTTGAAACGATTAAGATTTGAGGGGGTCTCGACAGGATAGATGCTGAAAGATGTTTCCCCCTTGTGGGGGAACCTAGAACTAGGGTGCACAGTTTCAAACAAGGGATCGCCCATTTAAGACGGAGATGAGGAGGAATTTCCTCTTTCGTAGGGTCATTAGTCTTTGGAATTCTCTCCCACAGCAAGCAGTGGAGGCAGCTTGGGTCATTGAATATATTCAAGGCGGAGTTAGACAGTTTTGATTGACAAGGGGGTCAAGGGCTATGAGGGAGGGGGGGGCAGGCAGGAAAGTGGAGTTAAGGCCACATCACATCAGCCATCATCTTATTGACTGGTGGAGCAGTCTTGAGGGGCCAAATGGCCTACACCTGCTCCTATTTCTTGTGATATGTTTAAAAACCACTCTCAGGATCTTAACTACAAATTGCAATATTTACCCACCCACCTTTTTTTCATGGACTGTATTGTTAAGGGAGAAAAGAGCACTTGTCTGGATTTCAGTCATTACTGCATTATATTGATTAACCCCACAGATCTATTCAATGTATTGCTGTACTGTATTAAGACACCTTCAACCTCTCAGTCAAAACAAGCTGTGGTGTGATAAGCACAAACAGATCAGTAGCACATTGAACTGAAAGATCACTCTCTGAAGGCTGGCATTGCATCAATATTATAAAACTAATATGGAGTGTAGATTTACAACATTTATTTTAAACTCAATGGTAGGGAATTGGGCCATGGTTTCACTTGAGACTGGATTCCCAACCCTGATGATCACAATTTGGATTCCAGCATGAAGCAACATTCAAACTCGCCTGGCCTCACTGGGCAAGTCTGGCCCGTTCTCAGCCTGCCCCATGGATGGAGCAATAGAGAATAATGGAGGGTTCAATCAGGGGCTGAGGTAAAAACAGTGAGTGAGACCAGAACTCCCTCCTCAGCTGCAGTGTGTGTGTACCTAAACCGCATGGGGCTGCAGCGGTTCAAGGTGGCTGCTCACCGCCACCTTCTCAAGGGCAATTAGGGATGGGCAATAAATGCTGGCCCAGCCAGCGATGCCCACGTCCCATGAATGAATAAAAGCATAAAAGTTAAGAGGGAGAAAGTTAAGAGCCCAGGGCTCCCATGGCTGACTGTTACCCATGACTCCAGCTGGAAAATCGACTTCCGTGGATACTCTACTTGTAAATTCAGGTCAGGTTCACTGATGACGCTAATCTTTATTGCCCATTCCTAGTTGCCCTTGAGGAGGTGTGCTGAGCCACTGCATGTGTGGTGAAGGTGCCCTCTCAATGCTGTTAGGGAGAGGGTTCCAGGTGAAGTCAGGATCAAGATTTACTCAGATCCTCTAGAGAGGAAATTTCCTCAGTGGCTAGACTCAAACATGAAGAACAGCCATTTTGATGAAGCATCTGAGACTAATCTGGCACCTGTGCTGACAGCCTCAGTACTCAGCAAACTTCTTTTTTATTTTTATGCAGCTTTCTGACAGAATGTTTGGGACATAACTCACCATATTCATGGTATCACTAAAGTGAGTTTGTTTCACCTTCCTGCTCAATTGGGGAAGAACCCGAGCCGGACCATTTCCAGTTCCCAACCCCACACTGGCCTACAGTGTGCACTCTGGTGAAATATTCCAGGAGGCAGCTGCCTCCATGTCCACCGTCCAATTAAGGATGATGGGCGAGTTCCTGAGGGTGCAGGCCCAATCAGAGGGGCCACAGCCAGACCCTCTGGGAGAGGTAGGTGTTGAAAGGAAAGATGAGGGTGCCTCAAAATGGAGGCGGCACCCTCAGATGCATCCATTGAATTTCAGAAATGAATAGGAATGACACCAGTAGACCCATGGAGAGGGGCAGAAACCCCACCAGGGGATTCGTTTGGGCCACGAGTGCTGACTTTTCTGCCCGCGGCCCCATCATTTGGGGCAGGGAGCGTCTGGCCTGCCACCATCTCTGTAAGGTGTCACTGGTCCTCCGGCTTGATCTTGCTCTCCCGCCTGCTGCCCTCGTCCTTCTAGATGGTAGTGGTCGTGGGTTTGGAAGGTGCTGGCTAAGGAGCCTTGGTGAGTTCCTGCAGTGCATCTTGTAGATGGTACACACTGCTGCCACTGTACGTTGGTGGGGGAGAGATTGAATGTTTGTGGGTGTGGTGCCAATCAAGTGGGCTGCTTCGTCCTGGATGGTGTCAAGCTTCTAGAGCCTTGTTGGAGCTGTACTCATCTAGGCATATGGAGAGTATTTTAATCACACTCCTGACTTGTGCCTTGTAGATGATGGACAAGCTTTGCGAAGTCAGGTGGTGATTTACTGGCCGCAGGATTCCTAGCCTCTGACCTGCTTTTGTAGCCATAGTATTTATATGACTAGTCCAGTTTTGTCTCTGGTCAATAGTAACCAGGATGTTGATAGTGGGGGAATTCAGTGATGGTAACGCCACTGAACATCAAGGGACGATGGCTAGGTTCTCTCTTGTTGGAAATGGTCATTGCCTGGCACTTGTGTGGCGTGAATGTTACTTGCCACTTATTAGCTGAAGCCTGGATATTGTCCAGGTCTTGCTGCATTTGGACATGGACTGCTTCAGTATCTGAGGAGTTTCGAATGGTGCTGAACATTGTGTAATCATCAGCGAACATCCCCACTTCTGACCTTATGATGGAAGGAAGGTCAGTGATGAAGCAGCTGAAGATGGTTGGGCCTAGGACACTACCCTGAGGAACTCCTGCAGTGATGTCCTGGAACTGACCTCCAACCACAACCATCTTCCTTTGTGCTCGGTATGACTCCAACCAGCGGAGAGTTTTCCCCCGATTCCCATTGACTCCAGTGTTGCTAGGTCTCCTTGATCCTAAACTCTGTCAAATGCTGGCTTGATGTCAAGGGTAGTCACTCTCACCTCAACTCTGGAGTTCAGCTCTTTTGTCCATGTTTGGACTAAGGCTGTAATGAGGTCAGGAGCTGAGTGGCCCTGGCAGAACTCAAACTGAACATCAGTGAGCAGGTTATTACTAAGCAAGTGCAACTTGGTAGCACTGTTGATGACCCCTTCCATTACTTTACTGATGATGGAGAGTAGACTGATGGGGCAGTAATTGGCCAGGTTGGATTTGTCCTGCTTTGTGTGGACAGGACATACCTGGGCAATTTTCCACATAGCCGGGTAGATGCCAGTGTTGTAGCTGCATTGGAACAGCTTGGCTAGGGGCGCGACAAGTTCTGGAGCACAAGTCTTCAGTACTATTGCTGGAATATTGTCAGGGCCCGTAGCCTTTGCAGTACCCGGTGCCTTCAGCCGTTTCTTGATATCATGTGGAGTGAATCGAATTGGCTGAAGGCTGGCATCTGTGATGCTGGGGACCTCGGGAGGAGGCCAAAATGGATCACCCACTCGGCACTTCAGTAGCTTGTTCAAATTAGGCAATCCGTGTATGTATGTAGTAACCTTGTGGGTAATAAAGAAAACCTCAGCGGTCAACAGGACCTGCTAAATCAGCACTGAACCCGGGGTGGTCCTGGCCTGTACAACAGTTCAACAGGGGCGAGTACTTGTACAACTGAATCAGTGGCAGCAGACATGAGTGGAGTTGTGACATGTCGCTGTGTAAAGGTCATAAAAGTAGCAGCTGTTGTTTGAAAAATGGCAATTACATCAGTAAGAGTAAAGAACATTGCATGTATTAACAAAAACAGATTAACGTGAAACATAGGAATAAGCTGCTCAAGCACACATAGTAAACAGGCCTTGTTCACATGATTACTTGTTCCCCACTTAACAATAAATCTACTTATTGCAGAACAAGTAGCCACTTTGTAGTGTATTTCTCACACACATCCCAAAAATTAAACCAATGGAATAAAAAAAAACCTTCCACAAGCAGTTGCATCAATTTTTCACATGTAAATTTTAAATAAATCAAAAAGCAACACAGGGTTACTAGATTTTTCACTATTTTTTTAAACTCGAGAAAGGTTTTGCATTTCTGGTGGACGCTGTTGCAATTTCTTTCATACAAATAGTCGTTTGGTAGTAAAGCAATTGATTATTGCTGAAAAATAAAGACACGTGTTGTCAAAGCTTCTTTGTCTTGCACTCACAGGACAATTCGCAAGAACGCTAAATGAAGAGGGAACAACAATTTATGCTGCATGAGAAGAGAGTGCTGATTGGTTGGCAAGTGGACAGCACTCTCTTCTCATACAGTATAAATTGTTGTTCCCTCTACATTTGGTATTTTTGCAATTTGTCCTGATGAGTGCAAGATGAAAAGCTTCAATGTACAAACTTGATGCAGGAGTAGGCCGCACAGCCCCTTGAGCTTGCTCTGCCATTCAACAAGATCATGGCTGATCTGATTTTACCCTGAACTCCATATTCCCACCAACCCCTGATAACCTTTCACCCCTGAATTTATCCACCTCCGCCTTAAAAATATTCAAAGACCCTGATTCCACTGCCTTTTGATGAAGAGAGTTCCAAAGGCACAATACTCTCAGAAAATATTTCTCCTCATCTGTCTTAAAAGGGCAACCCCTTATTTTTAAACAGTGAGCCCTAGTTCTAGATTCTCCCACAAGAGGAAACATCCTCTCCACATCCACCCTGTCAAGGCCCCTCAGGATCTTAAAGGTTTCAATAAAGTCACCTGTTACTCTTCTAAACTCCAGTGGATGAAAGCCGAGCATGTCCAATCTTTCCTCATAAGACAACCTGCCCATTCCAGCTATTAGTCTAGTCAATCGTCTCTAAACTGCTTCTAATGCATTTACATCCTTACATAAATAAGGTGACCAATATTGTACACAATACTCCTGATGTTGTCTCACCAGTATCCTGTTCAACTGAAGCATAACCTCCCTACTTTTATATTCAATTCCCCTCACAACTGCATACTAGCCTTTTGCGATTCATGCACTAGGACACCCAGATCCCTCTGTATCCTCTCACTATTTAAATAATATGCTTCATTTTTATTCTTCCTGCCAAAATGGACATATTCACATTTTCCCACATTATACTCCATTTATCTTGTCTTTGCCCACTCGCTTAATCTATGAATGCCCCTTTGTAACCTCCTTATGTGCTCTTCATAACTTACTTTCCTACCTATCTTTGTGTCATCAACAAATTTAGCAACTATATCTTTGGTTCCTTCATTCAAGTCATTTATATAAATTGTAAAAAGTTGAGGCCCCAGCACTGATCCCTATGGCACACCTCTCGTTACATCCTGCCAACTAGAAAAAGACCCATTTATGCCTACTCTGTTTCCTGTGAGCTAGCCAATCTTCGATCCATGACAATATGTTACCCCTACACCATGAGATTTTATTTTCTGCAATAACCTTTGATGTGGCGCTTGGATTTCCAGAAGGCATTTGATAAGTACAGTACATTCACCAGCTCCCCTTTATCCACAACACATGAGATTCCTTCAAAGACAGAAGCAGGCTATTTGGCCCATCAAGACTGCTCTGCCATTCAATGAGATCAGGTGATCTCAGGTTGACATGGAAGAGATGGGCTGAATGGCCTCCTTCTGTGCTGTAACTTTTCTATGGCTGATCTGATAATCCTCAACTCCACTTTCCTGCCTTTTCCCCATAACCCTGATTCCCTTACTGATTAAAAATCTGTCTATCTCAGCCTTTAAGATACTTAACGACCCAGCTCCGACAGCCCTCTATGGTAAAGAATTCCGCAGATTGACTACCCTCAGAAGAAATTCCTCCTCATCTCTGTCTTAAATGGATGACCCCTTACTCTGAGATTATTCCCTCTGGTCCTAGACTCTCCCACAAGGGGAAACAATCTCTCAGCATCTACCCTGTTAAGCCCCCTAAGAATCTTATATGTTTCAATAAGGTCGCCTCTCATTCTTCTAAACTCCAATGAGTACAGGCCCAACCTACTCAACCTCTCCTCACAAGAAAATCCCTTCATCCCCAGGATCAGCCTAGTGAACCTTTTCTGGACTGCCTCCAATGCCAGTATATCTTTCCTTAGATAAGGGGACCAAAACTGTTCACAGTATTCTAGGTATGTTCTAACTAGTACCTTGTATAGTTTTAGCAAGACTTCCCTATTTTTATACTCCATTCCCTTTGAAATAAAGGCTAACATTCCATTTGCCTTCCCTATTACCTGCTGAACTTGTATGTTAGCTTTTTGGGATTCATGCACGAGGACTCCCAAATCCAACTCCAATAAATTAGTTAAACATGATTTCCCTTTCACAAAACCATGTTGATGCTGCCTGATTGCCTTGAATTGACTAAGTGCCCTGCTATAACATCTTTAATAATAGCTTCTAACATTTTCCATATGACAGATGTTAAGCTAACTGGCCAGTATTTTCCTGCTTCCTGTCCCCCCTCCCATTTTGAATAAAGGAGTTACCATTTGCTATTTTCCATTTTAATGGAACCCTCCCTGATTCTAGGCAATTTTGGAAAATTAAAAACAATGCATCAACTATCTCACTAGCCACTTGGACTTCATACTAGTGTCTTAAAATACCAGAACCCAGGGATTTGTCAGCCTAGAGCTCCAACAATTTGCTAAGTACCACTACCCTGGTGATTGTAATTTTCCTGAGTTCCTCTCTCCCTTGCAATTCTTGATTTGCAGCTATTTCTGGGATGTTACTTGTATCCTCTATAGTGAAGGCTGATGCAAAATACTGTTCAATCTTTGTGCCATCTCCTTATTTTCCATTATTAATTCCCAGATTAATTCTATAGGACCAACGCTCACTTTGTTAACTCTCTTCTTCTTTAAATATCTATAAAAAACTCTTACTATCTGTATTTCTATTTCTAGCTAGCTTTCTCTTGTACTCTAACTTTTCCCTCCTTATTAATCTTTTTAGTCTTTCTTTGCTGTTCTTGATATTCTGTCCAATCTTCTGACCTGCCACCTGTCCTTGCACAATTATATGCTTTTTCTTTAAGTTTGATACTTTCTTTAACTTTTTTAGTGAATCACGGATGGTGAATCCGTCCCTTGGAACTTTTCTTTTTTGTTGGAATGTATCTATTCTGAAATATCCCTTCAAATGTCACTGCATCTCTATTGACCTATTCCTTAACCTCATTTGCCAGTTTATTTTAGCTGGTTCTGCTTTCATGCCCTCATAATTGCTCCTATCTAAGTTTAAAATACTATTCTTGGACCTACTCTTCTCTCCCTCAAACTGAATGTAAAATTCAATCATATTATGGTTGCTGTTACGTAGGGGCACCTTCACTATAAGGTCATTAATTAATCCCATCTCAGTATACAATACCAGGTCCAGTATAGCCTGTTCTCTGGTTGGCTCCAGAACATGCTGTTCTGAGAAACTCTCTCTAAAACACTATGAACTCCTCATCTAGGCTATCTTTGCCCATCTGATTTTCCCAGTCTATATGTAGATAAAAATCCCCCATGATTATTACTGTGCCTTTCCCATTATTTCTTCGTTCATACTCTGCCCTCCCATGTGGTTACTGTTAGGCCTGTACACCACTCCTACAAGTGACTTCCTGTCTTCATCATTTCTCATCTGTACCCAAACCGTCTCTACATCCTGGCTTCCCGAATTTAGGTAATCCTTCTCTATTGTGTTCATACCATCATGCTTTTTTTTTTCAAGCAACACAAGTTTTACATATTTGTGTATGAAACACCTTATGAACATAAGGAAATTTGAGTACAATGTGCACTGGCCACCATTGTACGTAGAAAATCATTCTTACCTGCATAATGTTGAACCAGCTGCTGCAGCGTTTCAAATTGGGCCCGGGTTGTTATATAATACCCACCATTATCCAGTTTGCGGATCTTATAGTGTTTGACATGGTCTCCTTTCGTATCATCCCAGTCCCGTATTGACAAAGAATAGGCACCTGTATGCAGCAAATGACGCTGGCACCATTATTTAGCTCAGTGATGCACACAACCATATTCTGCTATGTCTTTTATAATCAGATTGACAGACTGACCACTTAGACAGGTCTCTCATGCAGGCAATTTACAAGGTTATTATATTAGCTTGGCTCAATCTCTCTCTCTGGGCTGGAGAAATCAACAAGGCTGGAGTTACCACTTCTCAGTTTGTCAGCCAGTAACAGCTGACAACGAACATGGTTTTATTCATGACCTGGCATCTAGTGTCGCTGCCCTACACAAGCTCGTGAGTGCATAATCTGACAGAGCTGCTGCCAAGGAGCACTTCAGTCCCATATAACAGTGGTGGTATAATATTAGCAATTATATATTAAGGATTTTTTTTTTTTGGAAAGGTCTGGTTGTTCAGTACGCTGGAGATTCTAATCATACTGCCCATTCCCTAGGCTGTTCAATCAGTAATAGGTGACAGTGGTGGCAAATTAATCAGCCAAGACAGCTCTCAAAAACAAAGTTATAGAGCTAGTGCAGGCGATGCTTAACAACTTATACTTTTGGAGTGCCTAGAACATAATAAAACGTCCTAAGGCACTTCATAGGAGCATAATAAAACAAAGTGTGACACTGAGCCACATAAGGAGATACTAGGTCAGGTGACCAAAACCTTGGTCAAACAGGTAGGTTTTAAGGGGTGTTTTAAAGAGGCCGAGACCTTTAAGGAGGAAATTCCGGAGCTTAGAGCTTAGGCAGCTGAAAGCACGGCCACCAATAGGGGAGCAATTAAAATTGAGGATTCTCAAGCGGCTAGAATTGGCAGAGTACAGATATGTGAGGGTTGTAAGGCGGGGGGAGATTACAGAATATGAAGGAATAAAGGTCAAATAATATGGGATTAATGCAGGAATATTAGGTTAAAAATTACATTTCAATAAAACTTATAGCAAGCTGCATTTCTTTACCAAAGGACAAAGCTAGCTTGCAAACACAACATGGCCAACTTCCTTCACGACAATGCGAAGTTATTGATAAGAGACACAGACACCTAATAAATGGCATTCTATGGTTCTTGCTATGACATGACCACATAAGATACAATACTAGCTTTTTTTAAAATTCATTTACGGGATGTGGGTGTTGCTGGCTAGGCCAGCATTTATTGCCCATCCCAAATAGTCCTCGAGAAGGTGGTGGTGAGCTGCCTTCCTGAGCTGCAGTCCATGTGGTGTAGATACATCCACATTGCTGTTAGGGTGAAAGTTCCAGGATTTTGACCAAGTGACTGTGAAGGAACAGCAATATATTTCCAAGTCAGGAAAGAGAGTGATAATGTTTGCAGAACTGTTGGTTTTTAGGATAGGACTGAAAAGTGCATGTGACGTACTCGTATGCCTTTAATAAGACACTTTCTCAAATATTCATTCATGGGAAGTGGGCTTTGCTGGCTAGACCAGCATTTATTGCCCATCCCCAGTTGCTATTGAGAAGATGGTGGTGAGCTGCCTTCCTGAACCGCTGCAGTCCATGTGGTGTAGATACATCTGCAGTGCTATTAGGGAGGGAGTTAGGGAGGGATTTGGAAACAAGGATGAAAATTTTTACAATAGAGGTGTTACTTAACCAGAAACCAATGTAAGTCAGGGAGCAAAGGGGTGTGATGGGTGAATGGGACTTGGGCCAGAATTTTACACACTATTCCCCACCCTCCAGCTCCTCTCCTCTTGGAATTGGGGACAGGGGATGTAAAATAGAATGGGATGGCAGGGTGTGTCGTACCCGTCCTCTACCTGCTGGTATTTTACCAGTGTCAGGGTAGGCGTTGCCCACCCCACCTCCCAGAAAACGGCCTGGGGGTGAGATTTTGTCAGCCTAATGAGTTTTACGAAATAAATAAACGGAGTCAAGCTTTGGCAGTAAAATGTGCTCCCATTATTACTTTTTTAAAAATTCATTCTTGGGATGTGGATGTCGCTGGTTGGCCAGCATTTAGGTAAACAGTAGTTCGTTTTTGGCAATACACAGAGAGATGTTTAAAGCGACGCAGTCATATTCTGGCAAAGATCTGGTCAGGAGTTATGATTCCTGATCACCTGCGTTTGAAGCCTAAGGGGAAGCTCTGCTCAGGACAAAGAAATTCAGCACAATGTAATGGGAGAAAAATCCGTACCTTTGGTGGTTTCACTTTCACGAATTAGGAAGGTTCCTCTTGGGTTACAGACAGACAGAAGTTGTCTCTCAGCCTCTTTGCGGCCAAGTTTACCAAAGTACCACCTGTTGACAGTGAAGATTTTATTGTAAGCAACGGGAAACACTGTACAGTTAAACATAATATTCAGGAATTCAAAAGGGTTCAATATAAGGTCAAGGAGAATCCCAGACTCCTCTTTTCCACAAATCACCTTTAACACCATATATAAGGGGATTGATTTTTTAAAAAACCTCAATGTCTGCACAATTGTCTCCCCTTGGCGACCCTCATTTTCCATCTGCTCTCTCATCTGTTTAAAAACCCTCCTTCTGTTTCCTGCATCTTCTCCCCATCCAACTCCTCACCAACCAACAAGCTCGACTTTTCCCGTTTTCTCCCCCACTGGCTTCCTGAACGTCATCCCACACAAACTCCATTGCAGGGTCTGTATCCTGTACAACAAAGTCCCCCTGACCTATAAACCTCCAGCCACACCGACTTCCATTGGTTCCATAACCAAATTTCAGATTCCCTCGCCCTCATTTACAAATTGGTCCAAAGACTGGCCCCACCTTACCACATGCGTTCTCCAACCTCAGAGCCAGGCTGTCCCCTTTGGTCTTCTATCTACCCCTCATTCTACCATCACTATGCAGTTGTATCTGCCCCATTATTCTCATCATCACCACCATAACAACTTGCACTTACATTTATATAATGCCTCTGACATGTTCCTCTGAAGCATCTTGGGACTATCAAACAAAATTTGACACCGGAGAACATATGGATACACCAGGTTAGGGAACCAAAGGCTTGATCAAAGTGTTAAGTTTTAAGAACTGTCTTTAAGGAAGAAAGAGAGGTAGAGAGATGGAGGGGTTTAGGTGGGGTGGATTCCAGAGCTTAGTGCCTATGCAATGGTGGAGTGATTAAAATCAGGGGTGATCAAGAGGCCAGAGTTAGATGAGCTCAGATATCTCAAGAGTGCAAGGGACTGGAGGGGATAACAGCGGGGCCATGGAGGGATGTGAAAATATGGATGTGAATTTTAAAATCACGACGTTTCTTGATTGCAAGCCATGGTACAACTGAGAGCACAAGGACGAAAGGTGAATGGGATTTGATGAGAGTTGGGACACGGGTAGAGTTTTCGAAGGGTAGGATGTGGGAAGCTGGTCAGGAGAGCGTTTGTAATAGTCAAGTCTTGAGCTAACAAAAGCATGAATGAGTGGTTCAGCAGCAGATGTGGCAGGGGTGAAGTCAGGTAATGATACGGAGATGGAAGTGCGTGCTCTTAGTGATATAGCACGAATCAGAGGTCTGAAGCTCATCTTAGGTCAAGCGCGATATCAAGGTGGCAAACAGAATCACAGAATGTCAGGGCGCAGGAGGCAGCCATTCGGCCCATCCTGTCTGCACCGGCTCTCCGAATGAACATTATGATTTAGTGCTAATTTCCTGCCCTTTCCCCCGTACCCCTGCACATTGTTTCTAATCCAACGCCCTCTTGAATGCCTCGATTCTACCTGCCTCCGCCACGCTTGCAGGCAGTCACGGCCTTCCAGACCTCAACCGCCCGTTGTGTCAACAAGTTTTTTCTCACCTCACATTTGCTTCTTTTGCAACTCACTTTAAATCTGTGCCCTCTCGTCATCGATTCTTTTACGAGCTGGAACAGTTTCTTCCCTTCTACTCTATCCAGCCCCCCTCATGATTTTGAACATCTCTATCAAATCTCCTCAGAGTTTACAATGCTTCCAAGTTTTGTATCATCCGCAAACTTTGAAATTGTCCCCTGCACACCAAGATCTTAGATCATTAATAATATATCAGGAAAAGCAAGTGTCCCAATACCAACCCCTGGGGAACTCCACTACAAACCTTCCTCTGGCCCGAAAAATATCCATTGACCATTACCCTTTGTTTCTTATTATTCAGCCAATCTGGTTTAGTCTCAGTTACCTAGCTGCCAGGTCAGGGAACTCTTCCACTGTTTTTGGTGGAAGCATTTTCTCTGAGGTACCTCGAATCCTCCCCTAGTTTAAAAGGCACTATATAAATACTGGCAACAGCTGTTGCAATATCCAGTTACAGTTAGGGCTTGTCAAGTTTTATGGTGAAGAGAAAAATAACAAAGTTAGATTACAGCGGAGCCAGGATGTCACACCACATATTTAGTAATAACCCATACTGTTACCATTTACTGTACTCTTAACACAGAACCTCAGATATTAGAACAGGTAATTAAAAGATTAAGTTTTGAGCAGCACAAGAGCTCCAGCCCCCACCCCCCAACACAAACTCTGTATCCATCAGACTCTGGCCTCCAGTACATGATCAACACTCACCACCCAACCGCTCCAACCATGTGTCCTCCCAATCATGTGCCCTCCCCCACCTCAAAACTTCTCCACCTCCCTCCACTCCATTCAGGCCTTTTTTTATTTAAGAAAGCAAACCTCTTTGATCAAGCTGTTCGTCACCCCTCCTAATACCTCCCCATTTTGGCTTGGCCATCCAAATTTGTCTGATTACATGTTGGTGAAGAACGTTGGGACGTTTCTCAACTTTAAGTGAAAATGTGAATACAATTTGTTGGAGTCATAGAATGAGAGCCAGGTTTGAAAATCTGCTTCAGCTCAAGTTAGTCCATGATTTTACCGGACTGCGCTGAAAATGCCTGAACTCGCAGTGGCTGTACCGGTGAGTCCTCCTGCCATCAGGTAAATGAGATAACTCTAAGGTTAGACCCTGCAGGGAATCTTTCCTCGGTGCACACTGTGACCGTGGGCATCTGACTTTCCACGCCATTCCTTAAAAATGTCGCATACTTACTGTAAGAGGCAAGCTGCAAAATAGGAACAATGTACATAATCGATGAAAACTCATCCTTCACCTGATGCTGGTTAAAAAGATGCCAACTCTCATTTCCTGTGGGCCAAGACTCTCTCGTAATGAGGTCAAAGGTCAGTAACCATCGATACTCTCATTTAGCTTTCATCTCTAAAGCTGCCAAATAAACAAGCGGGGGAACTCAGACTTTCCACTTAGCCACGGCCACTGCCAATAAATCTTTGTTATTGGATCAGAGCCGTTGCCAAATTCCAGCAGCTTTTCTTCCAAGTGAAGACGACAACATGTGGGGGTGACTGGAGTTTTTGTTCTACGACCTTCGGTGTCATCATTTATGTGCAGCTTCATGGAAGAATTCCGCTGCCCCTTACATTCACGCCAATCGGATATGGGAGGCCTTTGTTCGATTACCACATCTGACCACTGCACGAACAATCATGTCAACATCTGCTTCCCTCTGCCAACCGTCGTCAACAAATTATTCTGTGCTCATCAACTCACATTCACGACACCCTATCAAAGCCACTTCCGAACTCTGGTGAGGAACAATCGCCGCCAACGTGGTGGCCACCATTTTACGTGCACGTGTTTGCACCTAGTTGCCATGCTTTCCTTTGGTGCCAGTGTGTTCTGTATGGACCCGAGGCCAGACTATCACTTCTCCTAGGTGTCACCTCAGTGGCACAAGTACCTGGTGGCTGCTGTTGCGTTGGTGAAGGAGCATTGTGTGACTAAAGTAGCCCTATCTCATGGGAGTCAAATTCTGAGGCACAACAATTAGACCTCTTCTATGGCTAAACACGCAGATTAGCCTTGCACCTTTTTGAAAGGGAGCAGCACCATGCCTAACCATCCCAACCATGCCACCAGTGTCAGGCGCTGCCTCTATTTAGCCGCTGATCTGCAGGAAAGAAGGCCTAAAGGTACCAATGAAATGCCTGAAAACCCAGATGTGTCAGTGTGCAGGCCATACAGGTGAACAACTCTAAATTTGACATCGAACCACGTAAGGAAATGTTCGGACAGTTGGAGAGGTAAAATTTTTGAAGGATGGCTTAGAGAGAGCGCGAGCGAGGGAGAGGGGAAAGCTTTGGGGAGGTGTTAAATATGCCTTCAAAGAATAGCAGCATGCCATTGTTGTACTGGGCAGAGCAAGGATTAATGTATGCCTTCAAAGAATAGCAGCATGCCATTGTTGTACTGGGCAGAGCAAGGTTTAATGTGGGACTGGACAACAGCACTGCCCATGGTATGATGTACAAAGTCACAAGGTAGTAGTCTGTGTGGCAGAGTTTGGAAAGCCTGGACACAGCACCCATGCCTGGCAGTACGTTGGATATGTATATAGTTATGGGTTACCAATGGACGACTTATGGTCAACCATACAGGCCTCCAGACCTCTTAGTGAGGCACCAAACAACCTTTACAACAGGAGGCAACTCCAGAGCTTAGGGCCTAGGCAGCTGAAAGCACAGCGGCCAATTGTGTCGCGATTAAAATTAGGGATGTGGAAGAGGCCAGAATTCACAGAATCTCACAGTGCAGAAGAGGCCCTTCGGCCCATCGAGTCTGCACCGACACGTGAGAAACACCTGACCTACCTACCTACCTAATCCCATTTACCAGCACTTGGCCCATAGCCTTGAATGTTATGACGTGCCAAGTGCTCATCCAGGTACTTTTTAAAGGATGTGAGGCAACCTGCCTCCACCACCCTCCCAGGCAGCGCATTCCAGACTGTCACCACCCTCTGGGTAAAAAGGTTTTTCCTCACATCCCCCCCTAAACCTCCTACCCCTCACCTTGAACTTATGTCCCCTCGTGACTGATCCAGGCTGATCAAATACAAGCAACTCGAGGCTTTTAGTGAGGCGTTCGCAAGAAAGACAGAGCAGAGGAAAGCTTCCCAATGCAGGCAACCCCTGGGCACCAATGGTGAACATGTTGAACACAGTCAGAGGAAAGGCAATGCCATGGACTCAATAGTTGGCATGCAAATATGTGGACAGTGAGGCTGACTCATCATGCCAGCCTTGGCAAGGGCATTAGATTTTTTCTGGCACTGCGTTGCCATCTGTTGAATTGGCACCGACTGTCCCGGCCACCTGCTGGCAGTGTTGTTCACCTTGCAAGCCTGCCTGTCTCTGTGCCTGTCTGTGCCCCCTCGCCTCCTCTGCCTGACTTGACGCTGAAAGGCTTCGGTTTACTCTTCAGTGAAACTGTGACCTTCGGGCCCTGCTGCACCCGACAGGCATTCTTGTGGCAAGTTTCAGTTTTGTTTCCATAAATAATTGTCGCCGGTGTTGCCCCTTTAATCTGCTGCAGGCCTTTCGACGATGCCACGGTGCAACAGCTTCCGCTGCCAAACGGTATCAGTGCTGAAATGAAGCTGGCGGCGGGAAGGGTGAGCCTGACTTCTCATTGAGCAGGCGCCAATCGCACCGGAGTAATACTCGCGCTTGGGATTTTACCCAAGCGGAAAATTTAGGCTATAGGATCAAGATTGGTTTTATTATGAGTCAATGACTCTGAATATTAGGGGGACTGACCACAACTCAACAATAACTACAGAAAAATAAAAAAAACGAGTGATGTCTTCCTTGCTTTTCTGGTCCCCTACACCTGGACAGGGCCAACGAGACTCCCTGACAGAGGCCATTAGGGTGGCTGGGCATTCCGTTAGGCACAGTCTGCCAGGAAACCAGGAAGGAGACTACAGAGCACCGGAAACAGGCTGTGCTAATCCAGGCCGAGGTGCACAGGAATTCCTTGTCCTGGGCCTGTAAAGCCTCAGCTGATCAGGTTAACTGCGCGAAAACCAGGTTCGAGGGAAATCTGATCCCAGCAGCAGGCCCAAGGCCTCTGCATTTTAATGGCTGCTGCTGACTTAAGATATTGCCAGGACATTCTGGCCTTAAAACAGTGTATGGTAATTTATTTTTTATTTGGCTGCGTAGCTGATAATTCAATATTTTTTCTTGGATCAACCCTAGGTGAATCATCCATTAGCTTCATTAAGGAAAGTAAAACAGTACAGGAAAGTAGCAATATATTGAATTATCGGATAACTGAATCAACAGTGAATTTAAGAACTGCAGTGCACTCCGAATAGATTTATTGCATGACAGAGAAATGGAGAGCTGGAGGTGTGAACGATTTGCCCACAAGATGGCCCTATGTACCAAAATGAGAACATTAGCTCTGGAACACATCCCTGCCTTTGTTGTGATTCAAGCCCAGAACATGTGTATTTTTGGATGGATGTCAGAGTTCTGATCCTAAAGGCTGTGAAACATACAGGAAAGCAGCAGGGTGGGTGATATTTCGAATGCAGGGAAATCATCTCTGCTCAGTTCTTCTTGAAACGTACAAGATTCTGGAGGGGGCTTGAGAGGGTAGATGTTGACATGATGTTTCCACTAGTGGGGGAAATCTCAAACATAGTTACAGAATAAGGGGGACACTCATTTAAAACTGAGATGCAAAGGAATTTCTTCTCTCAGAGGGCAGTGAATGCCTGGAATTCTCTACCCCAGAGTTGCGGAGGCTAAATCACTGAAAGTATTTAAAGAGGAGGTAGATGGATTTTTGAAACATCGGGGAGTTGAGGGCTACGAGGGGCCAGCACGAAAGAGGAGTTGAGGCCTGGGGTAGATCAGCCATGATCTTATTGAATGGCGGGGCAGGCTTGAGGGGCCGAATGGCCTACTCCCGCTCCTATTTCTTATGTTCTAATGTTCAGTTCTGCAACTTCAGCTGAGACTCATGACAGAAGTGTGCTAGCTATCGAGAAAACAGACAGAGCCTGGCACTTAAACCGAGTCTTGTTCTCAATTCAGCAGAACGGGCAGGATAAATCTGATGGGGGATTTTCAATTGTGGCGTGGGGAGGGGTGGATTTTCCACTGTCCCCGAGATTGTCACGCATTGTCCTCTCTGTACATAGTCGGCCTGAAGAGATTGGCAAGGATTTCCTTCTCCAACTGCGGAGCTGTCTTTGCTCTCCATAAGTACAGTGAAAAGTCTCTATTAAAACATTAGGTTGAGGTTTTTGCAGTCACTAGCAGTGCTGGAATAATCTGGTCAAAGGCAGTTCTTCCTCTTCAGCAATAGAGGGAGAGAGGGAAGTGCCAGAGATTACACACATAAGGGGGAGGGCAAACAGACAGAGATCGTGGTGCATATTGGTACCAACGACATAAGTAGAAAGAAGAATGAGGTCCTGCAAGCAGAATTTAGGGAGCTAGGAAACAGATTAAGAAACAGGATCTGAAAGGTAGTAATCTCTGGATTACTTCTGGTGCCACGCGCTAGTGAGTATAGAAATAGGAGGTTAGTCCAGATGAATGTGTGGCTAAAGAGATGGTGCAGGAGGGAGGGTTTTAGATTTCTGGGACATTGGGACTGTTTCTGGGGGCGGCGGGACCTGTACAAGGTGGATGGGTTGCACCTGAACTGGAATGGGACAAACATCCTTGCGGGGAGGTTTGCTAGTGTTGCTGGGGAGGGTTTAAACTAACATGACAAGGGGATGGGATCCTGAGAGGAGGATCAGCAGGGGGAGATGCACAGCCAAAATTAGAAGAGAGAGAGAGAGAGTCTGGAAGGCATAGAAATTATAGGCCAGTTAAGGCATAAGGAAGTTTGGCAAGGTTGGATGGTATTTATTTTAATGCAAGGAGTCTGATGAATAAAGCAGATGAGTTGAGGGCACAAATTAACACATGGAAGTGTGATGTCATTGCTGTCACAGACACATGGTTGAGTGAGGGGCAGGATTGGCAGCGCAATATTCCAGGGTATAGGGTCTCCAGGCGAGACAGGGAAGGAGGTAAAAAAGAGGAGGGGGTACCGCAATATTGATCAAAGAATCAATTACAGCAGTAAGGAGGGATGACATCTTAGAAGGCTCCTCAAATGAAGCCATATGGGTAGAACTGAAAAACAAAAAAAGGAGCAATTACATTGCTGGGAGTGTACTATAGGCCCCCAAACAGTCAGAGAAATAGAAGAGCAGATATGTAGGTAAATTTCAGAGAAGTGTAAAAATTAAAGGGTAGTAATAGTGGGGGATTTCAACTTCCCCAACATTAATTGGGTTAGTCATAGTGTGACAGGTTTAGAGGGAGCGGAATTCTTAAAATGCATCTAGGAGAGCTTTTTAAGCCAGTAAATAGAAGGTCCTACAAGAGCGGGGGCGGTCCTGGACTTAATTTTAGGGAATGAAGCCAGGCAAGTGGTAGAGGTATCAGTGGGGGAGCATTTTGCAGATAGTGATCATAACTCTGTTAGATTCAAGATTGTTATTGAAAAGGACAAGGATGGGCCAGAAATCAGAGTATTAAATTGGGGGATGGCCAATTTTATTAAGATCAAATATGATTTGGCCAGAGTGGAGTGGGAGCAGCTACTTTTAGGTAAATCTGCGTCAGAGCAGTGGGACTCATTCAAGAAGGAAATAGGGAGAGTACAGGGCCAACATATTCCAGTAAAGATAAAGGGTGGGACCGACAAATCCAGGAAACCCTGGATGTCAAGGGATATACAGGATTGGATAAAGAGAAAAAGGGTGGCTTATGGCAGATATCGAGGGCTCAAAACAGCAGAAGCCCAAGAGGAGTATAGAATGTGTAGGGGGAAACTTAAAAAGGAAATTAGGAGGGCAAAAAGGGGACATGAAACAACATTGGCAGGTAAAATAAAGGAAAATGCAAAGTTATTTTACAAGTACATTAAGAGTAAGAAGGTAACTAGGGAAAGAATAGGGCTCATTAAGGACCACAGTGGTAATTTGTATGTGGAGCCGGAAGACATAGGTAGGGTTCTAAATGAATACTTTGTGTTGGTGTTCACAAGTGAGAGGGACGACGTGGGTATGGAAATCAGGCAGAAAGACTGTGATATAATTAAAGAAATTAGCATAGAAAGGGAGGAGGTTCTAAGCGGTCTGGCAGGCTTAAAAGTAGATAAATCTCCAGGCCCGGTTGAAATGTATCCCAGGCTGTTGAGTGAGGCAAGGGAGGAGATAGCAGGGGCGCTGGCAATAATTTTCAATACCTCTCTGGCCACAGGAGAGGTGCCAGAGGACTGGAGGACAGCCAAGGTGGTACCGTTATTCAAAAAGGGAGGAAGGGATAAACCAGGGAACTACAGGCCAGTCAGTCTAACCTCAGTGGTGGGGAAACTATTGGAAGCAATTCTGAATGACAGAATTAATCTAGACTTGGAGAGGCAGGGATTAATCAAGGACAGTCAGCATGGTTTTGTTAAGGGGAGGTCATGTCTGACCAATTTGATTGAATTTTTCGAAGAGGTGACCGGGTGTGTAGATGAGGGCAATGCATTTGACGCAGTCTGCTTGGACTTCAGCAAGGCTTTTGATAAGGCCCCGCATGGGAGACTGATAACGAAGGTAAGAGTCCATGGGATCCAAGGCAATTTGGCAAATTGGATCCAGAATTGGCCGAGTGGCAGGAAGCAGAGGATGATGGTCGAAGGGTGTTTTTGTGACTGGATGCCTGTGTCCAGTGGGGTTCCACAGGGATCAGTGTTGGGTCCCTTGCTGTTTGTGGTATATATAAATGATTTAGGCTTGAGTGTAGGAGGATTGATCAGTAAGTTCACAGATGACATGAAAATTGGTGGGGTGGTAAATAGCGAGGAGGATAGCCTTAGATTACAGGAGGATATAGACGGGCTGGTCAGATGGGCTGATCAGTGGCAAATGGAATTTAATCCGGATAAGTGTGAGGTGATGCACTTGGGCAGGACAAACAAGGCACAGGAATACACTGAGTGGTAGGACCCTGGAAAGTACCGAGGATCAGAGGGACTTTGGTGTGCATGTCCACTGGCCCCTTAAGGTAGTGAAACAGGTAGATAAGGTGGTTAAGAAGGCATATGGGATACTTGCCTTTATTAGCTGAGGCATAGAATTTAAGAGCAGGGAGGTTATGCTGGAACTGTATAAAACGCTGGTTAGGCCACAGCTAGAGTATTGTGTGCAGTTCTGGAATCTGCATTATAGGAAGGATGTGATTGCACTAGAGAGAGTGCAGAGGAGATTTACCAGGATGTTGCCTGGGCTGGAGAATTTTAGTTATGAGGAGGGATTGGATAGACTGGAGTTATTTTCCCTGGAGCAGAGGAGATTGAGGGAGGACATGATTGAAGTGTATAAAATTATGAGGGGCATAGATAGGGTAGACAGGAAGGAACTTTTCCCCTTGGTGGAGGGATCAATAACTAGGGGGTATTTAGATTTAAGGTAAGGGGCAGGAGGTTTAGAGGGGATGAGGGGAGGAATTTTTTCACGCAGAGGTTGGTGGGAATCTGGAACTCACTGCCTGAAAGGGTGGTAGAGGCAGAAACCCTCATAACATTTTAGTAGTATTTGGATGTGCACTTGCGATGCCATGGCATACAAGGCTATGGGCCTAGTGCTGGAAAATGGGATTAGAATAGTTAGGCACTTGTTTGACTGGCACAGACTCGATGGGCCGAAGGGCCTTCTTCTGTGCTGTAGACCTCTATGACGCTATAAGAACATAGGAAATAGGAGTCGGCCATTTGGCCCCTCGCCATTCTTTATTTTAAATTCATTCATGGGATGTGCTGGCTTGTCCAGCATTTATTGCCCCATCCCATCTAATTGCCCTTGTCCAGAAGGCATTTTTTAAAAAAAAGAGTCAAGCACATTATTGCAGATCTGGAGTCACATTTAGACCAGACCAGGCAGATTTCCTTCTCTAAAGGACATTAATTAACTAGGTGGGTTTTTCTTTTTTACCAGATTTTTATTGAATTCAAATTTCACCATCTGCTGTGGTGGGATTCGAACCCGAGTTCCCAGAGCATTACCCTGGGTCTCTGAAATGTGACAATGCCACTACGCCACCGCCTCCGCTGAATTCAATCAGATCATGGCTGATCCGCTTGTGTATTGCTCAGCACTGTCCAACGTCGCATAAGACTGCAGTACTAAGGTTGGAATCACCGCTTCCTGACAGAAGTGGGAGAATCAATAGGCTCGGGGATGGATTGACACGTGCATGTCCTCTGACAATGGTTGTGTAACTTGGTGCTTTGTGCTCAGCTTCAGGTCAGTGCAACAGCTTGCACTGGGTGTCCAAGCATGAAAAAATATTGGCATGTAAAATGAAGGAAAACCCAAAGGTTTTTTTGTTTTATAAACATATAAAGAACAAGAGGATAACAAAAGAAAAAGAGTTGGCCCAGTTAGTGACCACTGGGGTGTGGAGGTGGAGGATGTTGGTATGGCCCTTAAATAAATAATGAGTCTGTTTTTGCAAAAGAGAGGATGATACAGACATTATAATCTGTGAGGAGGAGTGTGAAATATTAGTTGAAATTAATAGTGAGAGATGAAGTATTAAGGGGTTTAACATTTTAAATCCACGGGCCCAGATGAAATGTATCCTAGTGTTAAAAGAAAAGTAGCAGAGGTAATGGCATTTTTTTCCAATCATCTCTGGTTACAGGTGGGCGTCAGAGGACTAGAGGGTAGTTAAAGTTGTACAATTGTTTTAAAAAGAGAGAAAGGGATAGACTGAATAGTTACAGAACAGTCAGCCTATTCTCACTGGTGGGAAGATTATTGGAAAAAATTCTGAAGGGCAGGATAAATCTTCACAGAAAGACATGGATTAATCAAAGACAGTCAGCATGGATTTGTTGTGGGAAGATCGTGCCTAACTAACATGACAGAATTTTTTGAGGAGGCAACAAGGAGGCTTGATGAGGCTTGGACATTTGATGTAGTCTGTATGGATTTCAACAAGGCTTTTGATAAGGTCTCACATAGCAGACTGTTCATGAAAAGTAAAAGCCCACGGGATCCAAGTGGCAAGTTGGATCCAAAATGAGCTCAGAGGCAGGAAGCAGAGGGTCATGGTCGACAGGTGTTTTGTGGCAGGAAGGTTGTTTCCAGTGGGTTTCCACAGGGCTCAGTACTGAGTCCCTTGCCTTTTGTGATATATATCAATAATTTGGACATGAATGTAGGGGGTATGATTATGAAGTTTGCAGGCGATCCAAAAGTTGTGGTTGAGAATGAAGAAGAAAGCTGTACATTGCAGGAAGATCTGAATGGACTGATCAAGTGGGTGGAACAATAACAAATGGGAGTTCAAACCTGAGAAATTAATGCATCTGGGGAAGGTTAACAAGGCAAGGGGATACACAATAAATGGTTGGAAGTGTAGAGGAACAGAGGGACCTTGGTGTGCATGTCTACATATCCCTTTTCTAGCCGAAGCATAGAATATAAGAGCTGGTAGGTTATGCTGCACAGCTGTGAGCAGTTCTGGTCTCTGCACAGTAAGAAAGATGTGATTGCACTAGAAAAGGTACAGAGGAGATTTATAAGGATGCTGTCTGCACTGGAGAATTTGAGTTATGAAGAAAGATGGGACAGGCTACCGTTTTCTTTGGAACAGAGGTAGCAGAGGGGAGACCTAACTGAATTGTATAAAATTATGAGGGGCTAGATGGAGTGGATAGGAAGGTCCTATTCCCATTGGTTGAGGGGTCCATAACCAATGAGCATAAATTTAGGGTAAGAGGTAGAGGGTTTAGAGGGGATTCAAGAAGGAATCTTTTCACCCAAAGGCTGGTGTAGATCTGGAACTCACTCTCTTAAAGGGTGGTAGAGGCAGAATCTCTCAACATTTAAAAAGTACTTGGATATGCACTTGAGATGCCTTAACCTACAGGGCTACGGACCAAGAGCTGGAAAGTGGGACTAGGCTGGATGGCTATTTGTCGGCCACAAGGACACAATAAGCTTAAGGGTCTCTAACTTCCCTCATCCAGAAGGCATTTTTTAAAAAAAAAGTCAAGCACATTATTGAAGATCTGGAGTCACATGTAAGTTTAGTCTAGTCATGCTTTGGCTTATATTCGCTAGAGTTTAGAAGGATGAGAGAAGATCTAATTGAGGTATATAAGATGCTAAAGGGGATAGACAAAGTAGATGTGGAGGGGATGTTTCCTCTTGTGGGGCATTCTAGAATGAGAGGCTATAGTTTTAGGCTAGGGGGGGTAGATTTAAATCAGAGATGAGGAGGAATTACTTTTCTCAAAGGGTCGTGAATCTGTGGAAGTCGCTACCTCAGAGTGGTGGATGCCGGGATGCTGAATAAATTTAAGGAGGAGATAGATAGATTTTTAATTAGTAACGGGTTGAAAGGTTATGGGGAGAGGACGGGAAATTGGAGTTGAGGCTGAAATGAGATCAGCCATGATCATATTGAATGACGGAGTAGGCTCGAGGGGCTGAATTACCTACTCCTGCTCCTAGTTCTTATGTCTCCTTCCATGACAGGAATTCCTATGGTTCTAAGCTCCACCCCAGGTTTGTAAAAAGTTTCCAAAAGGTTTTAATAGCATAAATTAAACAGAGGAGGTTGCTAATATTTAACGGGTTGAATTCAGCTGGATTACAGGCCACTTCACTTCCATTCGTGCTAAATGTGCAATTTTAAAGTGTCCTTCACACAATAAAACAGAGAAGTTTTAATTTTATATTGTTACAAATTGCCTAAAGCATCATTCAGCCACAAACATCAGGGTCATATTCCCAGCGTTTCAGGGCATCAAACCACCATAGTGGTTCAAGGCAACGGCCCACCACCATCTACTCAAGACAACGTCTCCCCCTATTGTATCCGTTTCCTCACTTCCAATTATTATCTCCAATTCCTCAATGAATGCTCTGTACATTGCTGTTCTGGCATTTCAATATGCTCTTATTTTTCATTACTCTTACGTTATTTTTGCCATGCATTTTGTTATTACTTCCTGTAACCCTTTCTGTTCCCTAAGTATTTGTTATCTTAATCTCTTTTGGTACTGCGACCTTTACTCTTCTTTAGGTTATTAACATATCGACCTGAACACACATTCCCTTACCGGTTGAGTAAATTTTGTTCACAGTATTTCCCCTTTCTGAAAAAAATACTGGGATCAAGGGGTGAAAATGTAAGTGCAGGTGAATAAAGCCAGAAAATAAAGGCCAACAGCATTTTGAGATTTAGAGCAACAGGGTAAATATTAAATAATACATTTTTACAAAGCATTTTGTTAGGCTACAATGAGTAGTGTGCATTGTTCTAACTGCCCCAAAATAGACATCAAAGCCATAGGCAATGTATGATAGAGATTTAACAGGGTGATGCCAGGGATGTGAGCTATAGTATCTGGACAGTCTTCAGATACTGGGACTATTTCCATCTTAAACATTCACTCCCTCCACCACCGACACACAGTAGCAGCAGTGTGTACCATCTACAAGGTGCACTGCAGCAACTCACCAAGGCTCCTTAGACAGCACCTTCCAACCCCGTGACCTCCACCAACTAGAAGGACAAGGGCAGCAGACACATGGGAATGCCGCCACCTGTAAGTTCCCCTCCAAGTCTCTCACCATCCTTCCCTGTCGCTGGGTCAAAATCCTGGAACTCCCTCCCTAACAGCACTGTGGGTGTACCTACACCACATGGACTGCAGCAGTTCAAGGCAGCAGCTCACCATCAGCTTCTCAAGGGCAATTAGGGGTGGGCAATAAATGCTGGCCTAGCCAGTGGTGCCCACATCCCATGAACGAATAAGAAAAATACTTTCACTGGAACAGAGAAAGTCACGATTAAATTTAATAGAAAGTTTTTAGTGATGAGTGGTTCAGAGAATGAGTAGGGAAGGATCATCTCCTCTGTGAGAGTAGGGGGATGATTCACTAACAGTCACCAAGAGTGAGACATTAGGCAAAATTTATTTCTGCAGAATTTTTACAGCGTGGGATCCTCTGTCATGCAACAACCTGCATTGTTATAGTCCCATTACTTCACTTGAGTGTCAACAACATTTGACCGAACCACATCAGGGCAAGCTAGGATAGCTGGCCAAAAGCTGGTCAAGTACGTAGGTTTTAAGGAGAGTTAAGGAGAGCTTTAAAGGAAGAGGAGAGAGAGGCAGAAAGGTTTAGGGAATCAATAGAGGCCATTGCATCCTGTAAGGGAAAACTGGAGAAATATTCGGAGCAGAGGAAGATGCAGGACTATGGGGAGAGATCAGGACCTTGGATTAAAATTGATCGCTCTAGCAATGAGCTAGGAGAGACATGATGGACTGAATGGACTCAATTTGCATTCTAAACTTATGGTTTTATGAAAATTCTTCCTGTTGTTCACCTCATCACAGCAGCCTGACAGAGAGAGCACCTAAGTCTAGGGTCTTCAAGTCAGCAACATAATTATTTTGTTTTTAAAAAAAACAACTTTGAGAGTTTATTTTCTTCATAACTTTGATCGAAAAGGGGTAGAGTTTCTGCTTTAGTCGTAAACTCATCTGTCTGTTGTTAAGTACAAAATCTGCAATGAACTAGCACAATCTGGAATGATTTAAATAATAATTTCTTGACAAACTTTGCTTGAAAAACATTCATTTATAAGTGCAAGAGTGGTTACTTGGTTAAAATTTGATTATATAGCTGAAAATGGGTTAAATCACAAAACATAAGCGTTTTAAATATATACAAAACTGGTTTCCAGTTTTGCAAATTAAAAGTTATTCAAAGCCTTTCTAAACGTACCTAGAAGTCCTTGCACCCAAAAGTTCCAGTTTCATTTCTGGAACCTTTTCAAAGGCCTGGAAACCAGAGGAATTAGAGGAGCCTCTCGTTGGAAACTAATTTACCCTGAATGTGAAGCCAGTTTTGTGGGCATGGTCTGCTTCTGGCACAATGTTTATAAAAGATTGTGAAAACTCGAGCTGCACTGAATGCAATTTGTGCTTAAAAGTCTATTGGGCCAGGACTTCTTACATTGTGTGTAAATGTCTTGGATGAAGGGATAGATGGGATGGTTGCTAAATTTGCTGACAACACAAAGACAGGTAGGAAAGTATGTTGTGAGGAGGGCATAAGGAGGCTGCAAAGGGACATAGATTGGTTAAGTGACTGGGCAAAGGCTTGGCAAATGGAGTATAACGTCAGCAAATGTGAAATTGACTATTTTGGCAGGAAGAATAAAAAAAGAAGCATATTATCTAAATGTGAGATTGCAGAGCTCTGAGATGCAGAGGGATCTGGGTGCCCTAGTGCATGAATCACAAAAGGTTAGTATAGAGGTACAGCGGGTAATTAGGTAAGCTAATAGAATGTTATCACTTATTGTGAGGGGAATTGAATATAAAAGTAGGGAGTTTATGCTTTATTTGTACAGGGCACTGGTGAGACCACATCTGGAGTACTGTGTACAATATTGTATTTAAGAAAGGATGTAAATGCGTTCGAAGCAGTTCGGAGAAGGTTTACTAGACTAATACCTTGAATGGGCGGGTTGTCCTATGAGGAAAGGCTGGACAGGTTAGGCTTGTATCCACTGGAATTTAGAAGGGTAAGAGGTGACTCGATTGAAACATATAAGATCCTCAGGGGTCTTGACGGGATGGATGTGGACAGGATGTTTCCTCTTGGGGGAGAATCTAGAACTAGGGGGGGTCACTGTTTAAAAATAAGGGGTTGCTCATTTAAGGCAGATGAGGACAAATTTTTTCTCTCAGACAGTGGTGAGTCTTTGGAACACTTTTCCTCAAAAGGCAGTGGAAGCCGGGTCTTTGAATATTTTTAAGGCAGAGGTAGATAGATTCATGATTAACAAGGGGGTGAAAGGCTATCGGGGGTAGATGGCAGGTTACAATCAAATCAGCCATGATCTTATTGAATTGCTAAGCAGGCTTGAAGGGCCAAGTGGCCCTACTCCTACAAATTCTTGCACCAGAGTGGCATTTTACCTGCTTTTGTCTAATCCAAAATGACTTCTGCAGTTCTCCATCTGCAGGTCCACAGAACTGGAGTTGAAAGAGTAACAGCTCCTTTGTGTTGTTCTTTTGCTATCTCCACAGATCCATTATCACCTCCAAGCTCCTTGGTTTTCTCTGTACTGCTACCGTCAACAAATAGCAGTGGGAAAGGTAGAGGCCTAGGTGACTGGGGCCTCAGGGTTGTCATGGCTACTGCTGAACTCTTGGATTGGGGATGCTGGATTGAATTCAGCCAAATGTATCTGCAGCCATAATTTCTTGCCAATATGTTTTGCAGATGACGGGGCTGCAATTAAAATTTAGGCTATGGGTCACGTCTCATGACCTCTCGTTCCTCGACTCAGCTTGTGGATTTTGGGTGACTTAGGGAATGCGTAAAGTTCTTTCTGTTGACGTCGGCAAATGGAAGACATATTAGCGGGGAAAAAAAAGTTGTGCTGTGATGAATTGGAATCCAACAATGCAGCAATTTAAACTGAATTAATGATGTTCGGTCCACTTGGGTTTTACTTAACATTTATCACATTTACCAAGGCTGTGCAAGGTTAATGGAGGTGGGAGAGCCTGTCAATGACCATCATATTTTACAAGGAGAGAGAAGGAACAGTTTCATGAAGGCCAAGCCATATCTTGAGATTTATTTGTAAATCTAAGCCCATCTGGTGCTGGAACATGCAGCCATGCCTTTGACCATGGAACAGGAAAGTTCTAATGCTGTCCTGGCCTTTCACCCTCCATAAATTTCAGTTCATCTAAATCTCTACACCAAATCCTGCATGCCTGTCGCACCCCTCCTCACTGAATTACACTGGCTTCCACTCCATCAATGTCACCAATCTTTGTGCTTAAATCACTCCATGCTTTTTTCCCCTCTCTATCCATGTAACCTCTTCCAGTGCTACAATGACCACCCCTCACCACCCCCCACTCTCAGTTCCTCTTCAGCCAGAAGTGCTGAGTGGATGATCCATCTCTGCCTCCTCCGGAGGTCCCCAGCATCACTGAAGACAGTCTTCAGCCAATTTGATTCATTCCACGTGATATCAAGAAACAGCTCCAAGCACTGAATACTGCAAAGACTATGGGCCCTGACAATATTCCGGTAATAATACGGAAGACTTGTGCTCCAGAACTTGCCGCACCCCTAGCCAAGCTGTTCCAGTACAGCTACAACACTGGCATCTACCCGGCTATGTAGAAAATTGCCCTGTACACAAAAAGCAGGACAAATCCAATCCGGCCAATTACCGCCCTATCAGTCTACTCTCGATCATCAGTAAAGTAATGGAAGGGGTCATCAACAGTGCTATCAAGCAGCACCCGAGGTGAGGTGAGAGTGACAGCCCTTGACAGCAAGGCTGCATTTGACCAAGCGTGGCATTAAGGAGCCCTAGCAAAACTGGGATCAATGGGAATCGGGGGAAAACTCTCCACTGGTCGGAGACATACCTAGAACAAAAAGAAAATGATTGCGGTTGTTGGAGATCAGTCATCTCAGTTCCAGGATATCACTGCAGGAATTCCTCAGGGTGGTGTCCTAGGCCCAACCATCTTCAGCTGCTTCATCAATGACCTTCCTTCCATCATAAGGTCAGAAGTGGGATGTTCGCTGATGATTGCACAACGTTCATTCGTGACTCCTCTGGTACTGAACAAGTCTGTGTTCAAATGCAGCAAGACCTGGACAATATCCAGGCTTGGGCTGACAAATGGCAAGTAACATTTGCACCACACAAGTGCCAGGCAATGAGCATCTCCAACAAGAGAGAATCTAACCATCGCCCCTTGACATTCAATGGAATTATCATCACTGAATCCCCCATTATCAACATCCTGGGGGTTACCATTGACCAAAAACTGAACGGGACTAGATATATAAATACTGTGGCTACAAGGGCAGGTCAGAGGCTAGGAATCATGTGACAAGTAACTCACCTCCTGACTCCCCAAAGCCTGTCCACCGTCTACAGGGCACAAGTCAGGAGTGTGATGGAATACTCCCCACTCGCCTGGATGAATGCAGCTCCCACAACACAAGAAGCCTGACACCATCCAAGACAAAGCAGCCCGCTTGATTGACATCCCATCCACAAACATTCACTCCCTCCACCACCAACGCACAGTAGCAGCAGTGTGTACCATCTACAAGATGCACTGCAGAAACTCACCAAGGCTTCTTAGGCAGCAACTTCCAAATGCTCGACCACTGCCAACTAGAAAGGCAGCAGATAGATGGGAACACTGCCACCTGGAAGTTCCCCTCCAAGCCACTCACCATCCTAACTTGGAAATATATCGCCGTTCCTTCACTGTTGCTGGGTCAAAATCCTGGAACTCCCTTCCTAACAGCACTGTGGGTGTACCTGCACCGCATGCATTGTAGCGGTTCAAGGCGGCAACTCACCACCATCTTCTCACGGGCAATTAGGAATGGGCAATAAGCACTGGCTTACCCAACAATGCTCTCATCCCATGAATGAATGAAAAATCTCTTGTTCATCTTCCTCCCTCTGCCACCTACACTGCACCCCCCTCCCAAACACACATGCACTTTGGCGATCTCCATGCCCTGGCATTCCCTCCTTAAAGCCCTCTGCCTCTCAACCTCTCTCCCCTTTTAATACCCACCTTAAACCTCACCTTCTTGAGCAAACTTTCAATTACCTCTTCTGATCTCTCTTTCCAAAGCTTGGCAAGTGTTTTGTTTACGCCTCGGCTAGGCTGTATACATTGCAGATTATTGCTGATGTAATTTACCCTTAAACTGGGAGTGCAGCAGAGGCAGTGATTCTGCAGAAACTCTGGGTGCAGCAACTGGCGTCAGGAAACTGTCTCGCGGTCTTTTCCCAAATAGGAGTGTTCTTTCCGAACTGGGGTGGGGAGGGGAATGCAGGGGATGCAGATTTTGAAAAAGCCTTAATTTAAATCTCCTTCTTCCAAGACAATTACAAAGAATTGTAAAAGAATAATAATGGCAAGGTTGTTTTTTCTCAATGCTATACATCCCATTTAAAATGTTTTTATTTAAATAGAGTATTCACAGCCTGTTGGTGGTAGCTGCAGGAAACTCTTGCGCCTGACTGAATGCACATGTCGTATTAATCAGTAGAGACACAGCCAGTGACCCTGTATTGCTCCATCTTCAGCTGTGTGCGTCGCTTCACTTTCTCTTCAATGTCAGGTTCAGTCACCCTTCTGAACCAGTCCCTCCCAAAGATGTATCAAAGCTTTCACTGTTTCAATCTAAAAGAAAATTCTCAGAGCACAGGGACAAGACAAAAACACTGTCAGAGATAATCATATCCCTTTTCAAGAGAATGTCCTGTCCTTATTTATCATGGTAAGTTAAAGGCACTGGTACTCATTTAGTCTGAATACCAGGAAACTGTTGCCTGTGATCTAGCGTTCCCGCGCTCTGTACGTCTCTGCCACTAAAGTCAGCACCCTCATCCGACCAAGAGCAACTACAATGCACAATTTTAAAAGGCAAAATCTTCCTCTAGACATTGAGAGGCAATGCTTGCAGCAGATACAGCATTGACATACAGCCATTCCAAATCAGCCAGTATCCTAAACTCAGCAGGATTGGGAGTGTGCTTTAAGATGCTACCAAGTTTCAGAGTCCCGACAATATTTGATAAACTGGCTGCAGCTCCCGATGCATTAGTGTTATTTGTACCAAAGCTTGACCATTATCCTCTCTGTAGCTCATGGGACAAGTTCCACAAAGGATGCCTTGTCTGAATGTGCTGCCAACAAGTTATCTGCTTAGAAGTGGAAAGTCCCATGAGATCAGCACGAGTGTTAGTCAGAAAGACATCATCACAGGAGTGAGTAGTCACTGATGCGGATGCAGATCAACTGTTCCATCTGTCGTGGGAGCTTCAAGCCCTTAGTTAGATGCGGCTAAACGAGAGGCTCTTGGAGCTGAACTGGGCTGTTAAATATGTAGACAGATGGCAAAGTGCTAACAGTTGACGTTCACTACTGAATGTTAAATGTGTAAATAAAAACACAGGCATGATCCAGAGCTGCTTTTTAAGGGGACTCTGTCACTCTCATGAAATGGATTTGACATTACAAGATCTGTGAACACAAGTGCACAACATCATGCCATCAGCAATTGTGGCTGCCATTACCCATTGTGTCATCCATTTTGTTTCCTTTGACCTGTCAAAGTTTCCAAGGCTTGGAAACTCCAGTTTTAGAGGTTAGGGACTGACCCACCTGTTGAAAGCAGATTGGTCACCCATCCTCCTTCTGTTAAAACCAGAACTGGACTCATTAGAGTCGAGTTTGGGATTTAATCTTTTTAAAACTTTCTCAAAGGCTTCTGGCCTTCTTGGATTAAGTGACTAGCCCACACCCTGCTGTATTTCAGGAAGCTCTTGCTCCTGGATTACGGACGGTCTATGTGGGCAGGGGTAAGGGACTCTGCCTAACAAATCGCTCCCAAGTGTCTGAAGTAGATCAATTCAAACATCCCAAGTAGTTGATATCAAGGGGATGAGGCTTTGAACTAAAGCCCTATTTGCCCTAAGGCGGCGGATGATCCGATGGCACTACTTAGAAAAAGAACGCCTTGAAAGGCAATTAGGGATGGGTAACAAATGCTGGTATTGCCAGCAAAGCCCACATCCCATGAAAGAAAAAAAAAGTTATCTGCAGAGTCCTGGTCAATCTTTATCCCTTGGCCAAAATCACTAAAACAGAAGGTTAAAGTTTGGAATTAATGTAACTCTGGAGTTTGCATTTTCCATCTTACTGTTTATGTAATGACGAAACTTATTTAGCAGTGTTTAGTGTTTGGAAACTTGTATAGCAGTGTCTAGCTTGAACCATGTCTATGGGGAGTGGTATTAGTAAAGGGGAGATCACATGCTGGAATATGATAGACATGAAGTACAATTTCAAGGGCTTCCTATTTCTCTCCTGGATCTTGGATGTAGACTCAGTTGTTTAGCACACTGATTTCTGGGGAGGACGGTGGGCCGGTGAGTTCCATATGCAGGAGTGGGCCAGTGGCTCCAACCCAAAGGAGAATAATTAAGAGTAAAAAAACACCTAGATAAGCTACAACTGGACACAGATGCACAGTATCTATGGCATTAGCTTCAAGGCGAGGCCCTCCACATTTGATCTGCCACATTCGGTTACCTTCAGTGAACATCTTCACCAAGCAAAGATTGTGTTCCAAAGCAAACATCCCCATCAGAAGCAACTGCTTCCTTTGATTTAGTGGAATACCAGGACAATATTGGTCAGCAGTTCTTATTGCCTTCCATCTCAAATATTTTAATTTGCATGTTAATAATGCTGTCCTGGGAATATGAACAGTGACCTAACAAGCTACCTTTTTTTAAAAAAAAAAGCATCCACTGGAAACAACAGACGGGTGATGGAGAATTTCAGCAATGCCCTCATAAGTGTGAAAATGCTACATCTTGCAAGTACGGTCACCTCACCAGTTACACAGCTCCTGGAGCTCAGTAGATCAGCCGAGATATTCTACTCTTGCAGGACAGTGATGAGCTTTTACTTTCATTATTCTTAAAATCTGTTGCTCGGTAGTACAGAATTGGAATATTGCTGAAAGGGAGACATGCAGCCGAGGCCTTTCATCTTGAACTCATCAGGACAAATGCAAGAATACCAAATTTCAAACAATCACAACAATTTATACCACAGGTGCAAAGAGTGCTGATTGGTTGGCAAGTCAACTTGCGGCTTTTAATTTTTTTAACCCAAATTCCTCGCATCTTTTAATATTCTTGCTAAGTATTTCCCCTTTAACCAGTACAATAGTGACCAAGCCGCCTTTGTACTTACAAGTGACTATCACGGTCTTTTCAAGTCGATCGCCAGGAGTCACTGGGCGCCACTCAAGACTGGGAACTCTGACTGGCTTACGTTCTGCCATTTGTAGTACTGCGATGCGGGGGCCAATCATGTATTACCCTTGCTACTTCCCCAAATAAGGCCAGCTGACTAACACAGCACAGTTCAGGGGTCCAACCAAGGAAGCTTTTGCTGTAAAGTTCAGTTTCACACAAGACAGTACACTAATCCCCGGCACTGGAGAACTATCTAGACCGTAACGAAGAGAAGTTGCCATGTTCACTTTCACATATGAGTGAGCTGCAGTGATGCAGAATAATGCTGTATGGCTAGGTAATGAACATAATATATATATATATATATATATATATATGCAAATGTACAATTATAGATCAATAACCTGAATGAGTCAAGCTCAGGCAGTGCATTAAATGTGACAAAATTGACTAATAAGAGGGGATTATTTTAAACAGCAGCTCTCTGCTTGTTTTCTGAAGGTTTCAGCAGGGTGCCTTAGAAGTTAGTCCTCTGACAATTTATTGCTGTCTCTGTCAGATATATTGATATTTTAGATCAAAAACGAGAGTTTACTCAAGATTTGAAATGGGTTTCTCTCTCTAGAAGTTGTGAATCTTGCTCGGAGCAAAAATCTGAACGATCCTATACCTAAAGAGAGATTGTCATTATTTTAATTAACTACTGGAGGGAGGAGGGAGAACAGAAGTTGTTTTTCTTTCTCTTTCACCTTGAGGAGACTTCCAGCATTGCTCAGGAATGTCATGGATGCCATCGGTTAGATCAGGAGAGAAAAATATTATATAGCTGCCATTGACAATATCTGGGGTCTTAAACATACCTGTCTTATTTTACATGAAGCATTCATATCTGCATTAAGACAAGGGACAGAGAAACATCCCACGGAACTTAAATCCTGGGCCCCCATTACAGTAATTTCAGGCTTTAGCCACTTAACTCTTACTGCACAAATGGCGACATTCAAATATACTCGGGAGAAGGGTCAATTAAAACAAAGACTTTTTCTTTTAAGGAATGAAAATGCTGGGACAGGTCATAAATAAATATTTTTCCTTCTGTTAGGCCAATTCAGCTCCATTAATATTAGGATTGTCAAGTCTGAATGGGTGCAATCCTGGAGGATTCCCCATGTCCAACCAGCCTTTTCCCATTTCAAATATTGCAAAGGAATCCTGCATTTTTTAAAAAATTAAAAACGGCCACATGATTTTTCCTTCCTGGGGAGGTTAATCTTTACTCCCAGAGAGCTCTAATTAACGTGGCCTTCAGGTGAAAACAAAAATTTAAAAAACTTACTCCTCTGCCTGGATGGAGTCAACTGGAGCCACGTAATTACTGGGAATGTATCCGGTTCCTCCGGACTGCAAGGATCGGGCTTCCCACCAGTCTCCCTCTCTGTAAAAGGACAGAAACATCAGAACATAAAACACTCCGAATTGAAGAGGGCAGTGAAGCATGTGACACGAAGGATTCAACAGAGTGATCATCAATTGCAACAACAGGACTGACTATTCTTTCTTCAAAAGGTGCAATGTGAACCCAAACATAACCGCGCAGTGTCTCCGTAAACCTCAAACCCCTTTGTCTTCACCTTGCCTCTATTATAAATTACTTGAGGGTCTGGTTCTTGTAAAACGGTGTCTGCCTAATTTTGGAGGCCCTCAATTTAGGATCATGATGACTTTGAAGGCCTGAGTAATCTATGTTCAGCTGAGGGGCAAAGGCAACAAAATGTGACAGGAAAATATGCACTAAGGCCTAGGCTCTCGAGGACAATTACAGACGGACAATAAATGCTGACCTCGCCACATCCCATGAGTGAATAAAAAAAAAACTTTTCACTGCTGATGGGGTGCAGCATTCCTGGACTTACACCCTGCCCTCTGACCCCCAGAAGATTCCCCTGGGTCAGTTCATTTACGTAATCCTCACCACACTCCTCTAGGAGCCTGGACAGCGAAATTAAGTGCACGTGCACCTGGGAGCAGGAACTTGGGAACTGTTTTGGGATTAAAGGCCTTTAGCAGTTTAAGGTGGGGGGTGGAAGTGGAAAAAGCAAAGGGAAGGTGGTGTGGGGGAGTGACAGCAGCCAGAAGGTTTGCAGGAAAGAGCTTGAGGAGCTGCAGTAATGTATTCGCCAGCTTACTGCGCCAGCAATCAAAAGGCAATATAATAACCCAGAGAACATGGCCTGAATTTTGCCCTCGTCTGGCGCGTGGGATCAGTGGGCCCGGAAGCAGATGCGAAATGTGCTTCTGTCCTTGATCGACCCCCCTCCCACCCCTGACTGTGACCTTGCGCTGGCTGGCCAACCAACGGCTGACAATTGAGACGTTAATGGGCTTAGTTGCCCACTTAATTGTTGGCGGGTGCTCTTCCGACTTTGGCGCATGCCCGCCAAGCAAAATATCGCGCGAGTGCACGATGACGTTGTGACACTTGCCCGATGTCATCTGGCGCGATTCCATATCTGCTCGGGTCGGGTGCGCGCCTGCCCGCAGGATGTAAAATTCTGGCCCACAAGTTAAAATCCAACAGTGGAAGTTTCGGAATTTGAATTAAATGTAAAAAAAAATCCAGAAATTAAAATTTGGCATTCACGTAAGTGACCGTGCAGGGAAGGAAACCTGCTGTCCTTTCTCGGCCTGGTCTATATGTGACCTCAGTCTCATAACTAGAGATTGATTCCCTTTGGTAACCTAACAAGCTACTGAGTTCCATCAAACTGTTAGCATTGTGGGAGCAGTTTCACCACACGACTCGGGCAGTTCGAGTGCTTTCCAACACCTTCTCAGTCCAACCAGGGATGTGCAATAAAGGCTGATTTTGTCAACACGACCGCATTCCAAGAATAGTTAAAAATAAAACCAGCAGCGAGGTGGAGGTCCTGTCTTAAGCAATGAAGGGACGGTCAACAGGACTCTTTGGCATACAGGGCAACAGGTCATCTTGGGCATCGGAGAGAGAAGCAACTGAAACGGTTGTGCCTCAACTCCAAGATCAGCAACACTTGGAAAAAATTAAACAACTGGACCAGAATGAGTGAGGTAAGTGAGTTACCCATCCCATCAAACAGCACCTTGCATGAGGGCATCTTAGCACCAAATATCTTAGTGTTGAATATGGTGCCAGTAAGGACACTCTGATGTCCAACTCTGATCTGTTTGAGATGTTGCTGGGACTGGGGAGCATTCCTGCTCCTCCTGGCCCACCAAGAGTCCTAATGGAAATGTTTTTGTTTTACAAATTGCTTTGGCTTCAACCTGGCCCATCAGTGCCTCCCGCTGCAGTCCTGATGCTGCACTGTAGGCTGTGCGGGACTCCCACTTGAATGTTTTGCTCGGATTAAGTCCATAGTGCCGATGAATTCATCGAGCTGTGTCTTTTGAATGTTAAAGCAGCCCCTGCCTGTCTGTAAGACAACTCGGTTTGAGTGTCTCCCCCTCCCGTGTAGCGCTGAGCAAGAAAGGGTTAAACTATATCCAACACTCTCCATCACCGTAGCAATTCTCCAGGGCTTCTTACAGCTGAAAAAAGTGCCCTGGTATGTTCCTGACTTACTGAAAAGTCCTGTGAGCTGCACCAATTACTACATTGATTGCTTCCCTCAAAACAAGGGTGGATGTGCAGATTGGGTCGGTGAAGTTTGAGAGAGAGAAAAAATTACAACCGTTTCTAAACAATGCTGTTTCTTAGCGAGGACTGCCAGTGTGTTCTGTAGACGATGCAAAGTGGGCGGAGAAGACATTTGAACAGTGCATTTAGACTGCGTGGGTGGAAGCAGAACTCGTTAACTACTTGGCAACCTGCACTTAAAACACATACTGCACCCACTCGAGGACGTGTATTGGGTGAATGTGGCACCCGAGTTAAAAAGAGCTAGACCAAAATAAAATATTATTGCTGTCTGTTTCTTCGGTTTATTTCGGGAACAACTGATTAAAAAGGAGCCCAATATATTTCATGTGGGCCAGTTAGTTACATGTTTTTAAGACTGGGAAAGAATATATGGATAAATTTGACGCATTTTTAGTCCTTTGGCTTTTACAAATCCACTGAAAAAAAATCATAACTATATTTTTCCTACATTTAGACACTTTTTATTTTTCCTCCCAATACAAAGCTGTCCACAAATCCACACGATGAAAACTGTAGCGAATTCCACTGTCGAGCTAACAGGTTGGAATGCTCGAGCTGCACATATTATGAAGACATGGCGGGAGGAGCATGGTGAGAAATGCATTCAACACTTTTCTATTAAAAAAAGACTTTTCTTCTTTTGGCTAAATTTATCCTCTAACTTTACTTCAATCTTTTTCCTACTTAAAAATAGCCCATTTGATTTTATTCCTGCATCGTATCGCTCTTGTTAACTTGCGTTCTGCACGATTAACCTCATCTGTTTCTCCCTTCAATGTTAGTCAACCCAGATCGAAGACCCCTTTCCTCATTGAGGTGTTTCATGATTGCCCTTTTGAACCCATTCAACTTCAGCCCATCCTTGTGGAATAGCTCCCAAGCGTCCCAGAACTGGTTCCAATCCCTCCGCAGGACACCCACATTTGTACTTGTGGCTGGGCGTGCTGGTATGTGAATCATAAGAAATTAGATTGTCAGCTTCTTGAGAGTAAATTATATAGCTTATATGAGCCTGTATTCACTAGCATTAAGAATGAGGGGGGATCTGAGTGAAACGTATACAATTCTAACAGGGCAAGACAGACTTGATGCAGGGAGGATGTATCCCCTGGTTGGGGAGTCTAGAACCAGGGGCCACAGTCTCAGGATATGGGGCAGGCCATTTAGGACTGAGATGAGGAAAAATTTCTTCACTCAGAGGGTGGTCAACCTGTGGAATTCTCTCCAATAGAAGGCTGTGGAGGCCAGGTCACTGAGTATATTCAAGGAAGAAATTGATAAATATTTGGATATTAGGGGCATCAAGGGGTATGGAGAGAAAACAGGAATATGGCGTTGAGACAGAGGATCAGCCATGATCATATTGAATGGCGGAGCAGGCTCGATAGGCCGAATGGCCTACTCCTGCTCCTAGTTTCTAAAGTTGGGTTTGGTGACTCCCAAGACAAAGGTTGTCTTTCAGCCACATAAGCAGAAAGGATAGACTAGTGCTAGAGGAGTAGAAAAAGGATGGAGGAAGAGAGGCAAAGTGAGTGAGGGAGGGAGGAGGGAGAGAGAGAGAATGAGAATAAGAGCAAGAGCTTGTGTATCTGCAAGCAGAGGTGGAAGACCCTAAGGTTATTAAAGTGGGAAGACAGGAAGGAAGGGTAGGCCAAAACTGTATGGAAGCATCTTAAACATCTCCATGGAGATTTCCCTTCCTCAAGTTACCCAACATCTTCCATGCATCATGAGGAAAAATGAATAATGAATACCTTTTTTTTTTGGATTTAATTTTCATCCCACATCACAATGTGCCTGTTCCTGTACTTGCTCTGTGCCTTAGAACAGTGGTTCTCAAATTGGGATCCGTAGATCCCTGAGGATCTGTGAAAGTGTAAAGTGCTCACCGCGCACTTAACCAAAGGGCCGGCAGCCTGAGGCGGGTTTGGTGTGAGCCGGGAGGCAGAAGCGGTGTGCGGTGACATAGGTGCAGCCAGAGTGGGCTGGCTGTCTGATCCAGGAGGGGTACGTGCATCTCACTGATAGCTATAAGTAAATACCAGTTCCCTTAAAAGCATCATTAAAACACTCTTCAGATGCAGCACTTTCATATTATGAGGAGATTATATAATATTTTAATTTAGATGGGGGGGGGGAGGTTGGGGTACATGATTATTAACCCATTTGAAAAGGGATCCTTCAACCATAAAAATGTTTGAAAACAACTGTTTCATAAATTCATGTGTTTTTGAAATTTCTTCTGTTTTTAATCTTTGAGCTCGCCCTTGTATTAAATGTCTAACAGATTTCGGATAATTTCAACACGTTACACGGCCAAAACTGAAAGTTGTCAGCTGGCTTTACTCACTACATCCAGGCAATATGACTAAGCATCTGGCATTAAAGAGAGAAGCAGAAACAAAAGGGATCGTGTCTAACCCTTGCCACGAGTTCCATAAATTCCATCAAGAAGACATGCTTCATATTTGAATAGCCCAGTGCTGCAATATTGGCAGAACAGCCAATGCCTTGGCCTGAAACGTAATGGCTTTCAGAAACGAGGAACCGGGGAACAGCAGTCTCAGTGAAATGCAAATGTTACTTTGTGGGAAGGACACATGGCGTTTGAAGGGGCTGTGCTTGGTGTTATCAGCCAAATAGACAGATGTGTGGGATTGACTCAAGGCCTTGGGACTTCCTTCAACACATCTGCTCCTGTTTTCTGCGAGATGCGAGAGGAGGTCAGGAGAGAAAAAAAAAGAATCTCTCTTTCTCACACACGCCCGCGCGCGCACACACATACACACACTCCACAGAAAGTCACTTCCCAATGAAATCTATGCAGTGTCAACCTCACCAGTAAGTACAAAAGCTGCTAGATTGATTGAATCAAGAATGACTTGGCATTCTGTGACAATGGGACATGCCAGCAGATAGCCATGGGCAGAAACCTAATCACACCCCATCACTTAAGGCTGTGATAGTGCTGCATTCCATAAGAGACCACAAGATGTAGGAACAGGAGTAGGCCATTCAGCTCATCAAGTCTGCTCCACCATTCAATGAGATCATGGCTGATCTGATAATCCTCAACTCCACTTTCCTGCCTTTTCCCCATAACCCTGGATTCCCTAACTGATTAAAAATGTCAGCCTTGAATATACTTAACGACCCAGCCTCTACAGCCCTCTGCAGTAAAGAATTCCACAGATTCACTACTCTCAGAGAAGAAATTCCTCCTCATCTCTGTTTTAAGTGGGCAACCCCTTACTCTGAGATTATGCCCGCTGGTCCTAGACTCTCCCACAAGGGGAAACAGCATCTCAGCATCTACCCTGTCAAGCCCCCTAAGAATCTTATATGTTTCAATAAGGTCACCTCTCGTTCTTCTAAACTCCAATGAGTACCGGCCCAACCTACTCAACCTCTCCTCATAAGAAAATCCCTTCATCTCCAGGATCAGCCTAGTGAACCTTCTCTGGACTGCCTCCAATGCCAGTATATCTTTCCTTAGGTAAGGGGTCCAAAACTGTTGACAATATTCTAGGTGTGGTCTAACTAGTGCCTTGTATAGTTTTAGTGGGCAGGAAGCAAACATGACCATTCTTGGGGTTCATTAAACCCAGGTGGTTAACAGAGCATAGAATCCTTCACCACGAGGGGTTAAGAGGCAGACGGAACATCTCCGGAGCAGGAGCAATTGCAATAAAGCCCAGAGTTTGGGCTAAAAATGGGCAATTCTGGAAAGACCCAGCAGGGTAGGCAGCATCTGTGGCGAGAGAAAAGGTTAATGGGCGGGATTTTCCAGCCCCACCATGACAGGACCCGCCATGGGGGTGGGGGGGGGGGGGTGCAGCGGCTCAACCAAATGTCCGCTGGCCGGGCGATCCTGATGGTGGGTGGGGCCGGAAAATCCCACCCAATGTTTCAGGCTGATGGACCTTTATCAGAACAGAGGAAAGTTAATAATATGGCAGAGCTTAAACAGGCACACGGGTGGAGAGGAGAACCAAAGGGAAAGTCTGTGATATAGGCCGGAAGCCAGGAACGATTAAATGATGAGAGAGTGGTGCTGTAGGGTCAACGGGAGTGGGAATGGGACACGCAAAGAAACAAACGGAGGGGCTGTGAATGGCAGAATGATAAATAGCTGCTATCCAAAAGCAAAAACATGAGGAAAATAAGGTTAAAACTAAAACTTCCAAAGAAAAAGAAAACAAGACAGGGGCAGAAATTATGGCCTGCAATGGTTGCTCTCATTGTTAAGTCCAGAAGACCGTCAAGTGTCTAAATGAAAGATTAAGGACTGCTCCTTGAGCTTACTTTGCACTTCTCTGGAGAACTGCAGGAGGTTGAGGATAGAGAGGTCAGCGTGAGAGCAGAGGGAAGAATTGAAGTGGCGACTGGAAGTTCGGGGCACGCTTGCGGTCTGAACGGGGACGTTCTGCAAAGCGACCACCCAGTCTGTGTTTGTTCTGCTCAATGCAGCGCAGCAGAGCAGACCACTGAGTGGCAAGCACAGTATGCTAACTTTTCTTATTAATCTTTACTGGGATGTGGCTGCCACTGACCAAGCCAGCATTCATTGCCTATCCCTAACTGCCTTTGAACGGAGTGGCTTGCTAGGCCATTTCAGAGGGCAGTTAAGAGTCAACCACTTTGCTGTGGGTCTGGAGTCACATGTAGGCCAGACCAGGTAAGGACAGCAGATTTCCTTCCCTAAAGGGTATTAGTGAACCAGGTGGGTTTTGACAACAATCGATGATAGTTTCATTACTGAGACTAGCTGTCAATTAGTTAATTAAATTGAAAGAAGTACAAGCAAATCACTGATTCAGCTGGGAGGAGCGTTTGGGAGTTTGGATGGTGAGGAGGAGAGGGAAGGTGAAAGGGCAGGTATTGCATCTTCTGCGCTTGCCTGGGAAGGAGACGGGATGATTGAGGAGTGGATCAGGGTGTTGTAGAGAGAATATTCCCTTCAGAATGCTGAAAGCAGGTGAGGGAAAGGGTAGATGTGTTTGGTGGTGGCGTCCTGCTGGAGCTGGTGGGATTGGCAGAGAATGATCGTATAGAAGGTGAGGATCAAACAGAATCCTATCAGGATTCTGAGATGGAGGGAAAGGGGTGAGAGCAGAAGTGTGGGAAATGAGATGGACGCAGTCATGGGTCCGGTCAGCCACAGTGCTGGGGAGACTCTTTGGTTAAGAAAAAGGAAGACACATCAGAAGCACTAGTACAGAAGGTTGCATCATCAGAACTGATGTGATGGAGATAGAGAAACTGGGAGAATGGAACGGAGTTCTTACAGGAAGCAGGATGTGAGAGGTGTAGGCAAAGTAACTGTGGGAGCCAGTGGACTAATAATGGAGAATTGGTTGGTATTACATCCCTAGAAATGGAGCCAGAGAAGTCAAGGAATGGAAGGGAAGAGTCAGAGATGGACCACATGCAGCCGAGAGAAGGGTGGAAATTGGAGGCAAAGTTGGTGAAATTTTCCAGATCAGGGTGAGAGTAGGAACTGCCACTGATAGAGTCATCAACTGCAGGAAAAGGATTTGATGGAGTGGAGGGGGCCAAAGGAAGGAGTGGAGAGTTCTCAGACCATACTGCCGGGGGATGGAGGTGCAGAGAGATTGGACATCCATAAGGAAGAGAATAGGGAATAGCAGTTAGGGCTGGGAAACTGGAATTTATTGAAATTACATAGGGCATCAGCAGAATCCTGGACATAGAAGGGAAGACTGGACAAGGGGAGAAAAAAAGAGTCAATATAGGAAGATATAAATCTAGTGGATCAGGAAAAGGCTGAAACAATGGGTTGGCCAGGCCAGTGCCGTGTATGCATTTCGGGGTAGAGGTAGAAGTGGGCTGTATGGGGTTGGGGGACTATAGGGTTGGAGGCCACGGAGGGAAGATCTCCAGGAGGAGATGGGGTCAGTAACAGTCCTGGAATCAATGGCTTGATGTTCGGTAGTGGGACTATGGTCCATGGGAAGATAGCAGCAAGCGCCATACAGTTGGCATTCGACTTCTGCTAGGTAGAGGTCAGGACAGGAGCCAACAACAGCACCTCCTTGCCACAATGGCACTGTTAGGGTTGGACCTGAGGGAACAGAGGGTGACAAGTTCAGAGGAGCGTAGGCTAGAGTGAGTGAGAGGAAGTAGAGAAATCGAGATGACTGATGTCATGCTGGCAGTTCTCAATGAAACAATCTAGAGAGGTTAAGAGGCTAGGGGGAGGGGTCTAGGTAGGGGGAGAATACTGGAGATGGGTAAAGGGGTCCACTGCGTGGGCAGAAGACTCCTGGCCAAAGAAACGGGTGGCGGAGGCAAAGGTGGCAAAGGGGAGCTCAGCAGCTTGCTGAGATCGAGATGGGGGCATTAAGGAGTTAGACAGCGGAAGGTCAGTCTATTGCAAACACACGGCAAGCAATGAGATTGGGAGAAGGGATGGAGCCACAGGAAAGTGACGGGCCAGAAGGACCTAGGGAGTGCTAGTACTCATGAGTTCTAGAAGTTTGTGATCTTTTACACCTGAAAGTTTGCTTGTCCAAAAGTGTCTCTTGCCCCTCAGCCCCCTGCAGAGTTCCAACGAGAAGAGAGTTTGGGCTGGTCTGCTTTCACTAAGTGGAAAGGTACTGAGTAAGTTTTTATTTGAAGGGCGGGCGGGCGGGCGGGCGGGGGTAAAACAGGGTTGGGTCTGGGTGTTGGTGCAGATCGCCAACTGTACTACCCAAAAGCACTGGTGTCAAGATGGGGGCAGAATTCCCTCAGTAACAAAAACACCAGCACAGATAGACTGCTGGTTCCACGGGGACTTGCCTTGCAGATTTTTTAAAAAACTCTTTGTTTACTGTATTGCTTTGGGTAACCATGTGAATCTCGGTGTCACGTAGGCTGTGTAGAGAAGAGCCACCTGGCATGATGTCAGCCAGGGAGGGGAGAATCAGCTTTAGCCAGCTGCTTTAAGACAGGAGGGAAATGCATTGGCAACATCTCGTTGTACTTGTGCAGTGACATTGGGGAATAATTCCTTCTGAAATGGTTTTTTTTTTTGGTTGAAGCTCACATTCTAATTGCCAGGGCAAGAGTCAACCCTTTCGGTCTTTAAAAAGCCTGTTCGCTCACTGTACTTGAAACAACAATGGGCACCACTAAGTACTGACCTAAATCAAAACAGAATTTGGAAGAACAGCAGTCCTTCCTTTTGTACTCCTAATGTGTTAATAAAAAACGGCGTGTTAAACAAAAATGTGCTGAAAATCACTTTCCCATAAGGAACCATGTAGTAAGGGTGGGTTGCATTCCTGACCCGTACTTTTTAATTCAAGCACATTGGCTGCTTTGATACTAACTGGCCCAAACATCATCTTACTAACTCTCACCATCTTACAGTTATCTACTTGCCTCCCGCTTCCCTCTCCCGACCCCCACACCCCCTCCCGCTTGCCCCTCCCGACTCCCACACCCTCCGCCCGCTTCCCTCTCCCGACCCCCACACCCCCTCCCGCTTGCCCCTCCCGACCCCCACACCCCCTCCCGCTTGCCCCTCCCGACCCCCACACCCCCTCCCGCTTGCCCCTCCCGACCCCCACACCCCCTCCCGCTTGCCCCTCCCGACCCCCACACCCCCTCCCGCTTGCCCCTCCCGACCCTCACACCCCCTCCCGCTTCCCTCTCCCGACCCCCACACCCCCTCCCGCTTGCCCCTCCCGACCCCCACACCCCCTCCCGCTTGCCCCTCCCGACCCCCACACCCCCTCCCGCTTGCCCCTCCCGACCCCCACACCCCCTCCCGCTTGCCTCTCCCGACCCCCACACCCCCTCCCGCTTCCCTCTCCCGACCCCCACACCCCCCGCCCGCTTCCCTCTCCCGACCCCCACACCCCCTCCCGCTTGCCCCTCCCAACCCCCACACCCCCTCCCGCTTACCCCTCCCGACCCCCACACTCACGCCGACCGCTTCCCTCTCCCGACCCCCACACTCACCCCGACCGCTTCCCTCTCCCGACCCCCACACTCACCCCGACCGCTTCCCTCTCCCGACCCCATCACTCCCTCCTACTTGCCGCCTCATTCATTCCCTCCCAATTGCCACATCTCTCCCGGCCCCCTCATTGCTTCCCGCTCACCGTTCCTTGTCTGCGCCCTCGCTGACAGCGAGAGGGAAGGAGCGGGGTATTTAGGAGAGTGATGACGAGTGGGAGGGAGTGATGGGGGTCATGAGAGGGAAAGGGTGGGAGGGAGCAAGGGGGTTGGGAAGAAGCAAGAGGCAGGTGGGAGTGAGGGGCTCAGCAGAGGTGGTTTGAAAAAGCAGACTGAGCATGTGCAGTTACAATGCAGTTCTTGGGGTATGCGTAGTAACTGAGCTAAAACAGAAACAGAGGCTGCACCATTCTGCTAAGTCCATTACCTATAAACCGCACTAAAGGTGCTATTAGAACACGCTTTAAACAGAGGACACCTGTATAACACAAATGGGCCGTTCAGCTGAGTCAGTCTGTGTTGGTGTTCATTCTCCCTATGAGCAGTTATCCCAATCCAATGCAATTGTCCTGTCCTCAAACCCCTTTATTGATCTTCCCTTCACCCATCTATCTCACCTACTCTTACATGCTGGCTGAGATCTGCTGCAATCACTTACGTCTTCACACTTCACAACCATCTGGCTAAAAAAGTTGCCCTTTGCCTTGGACTTCTTGCATTTAATTGCTAGTCAATCACTCGAAATGATCTGTTTCCATGTACTGTGGCCCATCCCTTTATCATTTTCAGCAACTCAATCGAATTTAGTCATTTTCCCCTCTGCTGTAATGAAAAGAGCCCCAATTTTCCCAGATGTGTGTCCATTTCCTCATTACAGGCAGTATTTTGGTGAATCTGTGCTATATACCATCGCCATTGCCTCAACAACTTTCCTATCATGCAGAGCCCAGAAAGTGCACACACTGCTCCAACTGTGGTCTTACATCAAGTTTTCATACAGATTCACCATTACATCTTAGTTTTTATAATGGCCACTGTAGAAATAAGCTGTGTTTTCACTTACAATTAAATGGATGGAACGTAGTGTACCCTATTGAAGAAAGCAGCTTAGTCATTTGCCCGAAGCATGCATGTGATTTTCCTTGTGGGGGATGAAAAAAAGAGTTGCTGTTCAAGAAACGTCATTACGTGTCCAAAGAAAGAGTGAAGAGTGTCAGCCCAGAGAAAAAATGAGGGGTTATAGATGTCAAACTTATATTGTGCTCCGTGGGAATGCAGAAGTCTATAACCTCAAACACATTGTGGTAACTGCAGACAAAGTTGTATGCAATTAGACAACAGAAAGAGGCCATTTGGCCCATTGTGTCTGTGCCTGCTCTTTGAAAGAACCATCTAGGTTCATCGCTCTTTCCACACAGGCCTGATTTATTTTTCCTTTTTTTAAAGGTGTATATCCAATTCTGTTTTAGAAGTAGTGTTTGTTGACAAATTTGGGGCATGAACCTTTCCTCACATTAGGTGTCCTGCCTGTTGACTCCACAGATGTTGTCTAGCCGGCTGAGTGTTTCTGGAATTCTCTGTTCTGCTTTTAGATCAGCAGCATCTGCAATATTTTGCTATTTTGCTCATGAAAAGCATCAAACTCAGCTCAGTCCAGCAGGGAGGAAACATTGATAAACTTCACAAAAAATGTTTGCAATTAACATAAAATCATTCAGGCTAAAAAAAATGAAATTGTGGAAGATCAAACACATAAATACTTTGAACATTTATTTGGAATTTATTTGCAAGCAGAGGCATCACAATGTCACTCCTTCGCTACAATCAGGAAAGGACAGCGGGGCAGTGGGGTAAGTGAAAGGGGAGCTCAGTGTATCTTACTGCAATCTCAGGGCCTACTATTTTGTCATATAGCTGCATCTTGAGAGCGCTGGTAAAGGACAGGAGGCCATTCAACTGCTATAACGGACTCAAAATAAAATTACATTGAATACACAGCACAGAAACAGACCCTTCGGCCTTCACTGGCCAATGCAAGTGTTTATACTCCACGTAAGCCTTTTCCCACTCTATTTACATCCCTCTATCCCCTTCACCTTTGTATCAAGCCTCCCCTTAAATGTATCTGTTTCTAACTGGCAGAGAGTTCCACACTTAAAATTCCTTTACTCTACAAATCAGATTAAATGGCTGTTACCATGGTGACAGCAGGCATTAATGATTCCTTTTAATGTTTTATTTAAAAAAAATACAATACCAAATGAGGAATCTGGCTTCCGAACTGGTGGGAATTGGTGCTTGACTATAACAGATGATGATCACACAGAATCATTTATACTGCACATCTGAACTGTGCAGAAGTCTCACTACTGGGTGAAGGAAGAAACATTTCTCAAGACTAGAGCGGTGGTTTCTGTAATATTTGTGTCTCTCTCTCTCGGTACTTACGTGTTATTAAGAATTTGAAACTTTTCTCCTTTTCTAAAGCTAAGGTCATCATCTGTTCTGGCATCGTAGTCATACAGGGCCACGAAAAGGGTTACCCCAACTGGAGATGGGAAACAAAAAGGATATCCGTCAGCAGCAGCATCATGGCTCAGAATAAAATCTATGCATCACAGCTCATTCTTCAGTGCTCAGCGCCTCCTTTATACAGTGCAGGAAAACATACAGTCCAACGTTAAGCTATAATTGTAGCACAGCGTAACCACAGAAATGTTCAAGGTAGTGCGCCGAGGAGGCATTTATAGCTCATCTCCCCTTCAATGGCCTTCTGCAAGCTCCCTGCTTCACGTTCCTAGGTTGATCATTTTAGTGGCTTTTCACGTATTTTACTGAGTGCAGTGTACCTCCAGCCCAGAGTGAAGCCAAATTCAAGAAGTGCCCTGGGTTTCACTGGATCCTGTAGGCAGCTTGGACAATCATTTTGATTGCATGTTGGGAGATGAGCTTCCACTTACTCTCTCCGAGAATGGAAAGGTCAGTTGGCCATAAGGTGGAAACACAATGTGCAGAGCTGTCTCCTTTACTGGGCAGAGTAGGAGGCACAGGCACCTCGATACCAATCTGAGGCTAGTATCAGGAGTGCAAGGACATGCTTCTAGGTGATGATTGTGCTTAGCTGTATGATCAAGTCGAGTTATTTCCAATTGACATGAATGCTTTAAGCGTTGAGTAGAACAAGTTAAAGCTCTCTTCCTGGTCCAGCTTCACTGAGCTGTGTAATGTTGTTTAAAAACCTGTTCTCCTTACGCTTCCTCCACATTGTTACAGACCCTGTAGAGACCAATAACTTTTAGAAAGATATTAGAATTTCAAGTGACTGACTTGAAGGATCACACAGCAAGATTTCAAATGTTAAGACTTACTGTAGCAAACAAACTGAAAGCAACATGGACTAAACACCATTAGTCATATTCTAAACCGAAGAAAAATTTCCCCATTTGACTTTTAAATGATGAAAAAAAAGAGTTTACTTTGTCGCTTAAATGGAAACTTCATTCTCTAGGAGCCAGTCCAAAGCTATCCTCAGCTCCTGATGGCTCGCTTCCTTTTCCAGTCAGATCATTTCTAATCCCCAAACTGACTTCTATGGCGAGGGTTACCTTGGAGATTTCTTCCTCTAGCCAAAGCCAGGCGAATCTTCCAGCCTCGTTTAAATCCCCGTCAACTTGGTCTCTTCAATCAGACAGCCAGCTCCCACCCACAATCTGCTTGATGAACAGCATAGTTTCTCTCTCCGTCTCTCAAAAATGCTAATTAATGCTAAAATTAAGGGTAAAAATGCTCTGGACCACCACCTCCACCCCCCCTAAATCCTTTCTATCATGGAATTAAATAGACAGTTTAAAATACAACCGTTTTAAAAACTTGACATTCCGAATGCCTCCCGGTGACTTGGAGACTAACAGTCTATTCACCGTCAGCACAGCTGCACCGGTCATTGTTTACAGGTGTGAATATCATGCACCTTCTTTTCAGTAAGGCAACCTGGGCCCCTCTTTAACCTTTAACAACCAAGCTTGTTGTCGGGCAGAATTCGGAACAGGTCACATGACCCCCTTCGTTCCTTCATTTTACCCCAAATTAAAGAGTGTCCCCCAAAACACAACAATCTTACAAATTTCGTATTTGCAGCAACACAAAAAGCTGCATTTATGTAGCACCTTCAAATGTAATAAAAGTCCCATGGCGTTTCATTAGAGCATTTGCACAGTATGACAATGGTTTATACAGTAAATAGTTAAAAAAAAAGCTACTGGCTGCACAACAGCAAAACTAAGTCTGTTGTTCACCAGTTGACGCCATTTCCCTCAGGCAGAAAGGCGGCTTTGTTCTGGTGCAAAGGTGATTCAACACAAGGGGTCTTCGTTAAACGATGGTGCTATTTTCAAGGAATGGAAACTGTTAAAACGTTGGGATGTTTCTCCTACCGGTTAGGCTTCCTCCGCCTCGACTGCGCAGAGTTCCTGTGTGAGAGGAAGAGTGAACTCCGCCGAAGACGGTCAGTGTTTGCCCACTAGTTCCGTGGAAGCTGTTGTAATTCGGAATCCCCGTGACACCGAAGTTGGGATAATGCTGAGGAGAAGGGTCGGGCCCATAACGATAGCCTGGGTTCTGGGGAATGGAACCAGCCCTCTCATCCACTGCTGCTTTTGTTGTCTCTTTGTCCTTGCATTGCACACAGCCCATTATCTAAACACCTAGGAAAAAGGAAACCAATGAAGACACACAGTCATTTATTTGCCAATTCTCAATCATTTGGTAGGGCAGATTTATTTTTAACCATTACTAAGTATTAGCCAGTGGCACTGAAATTCGATAAACCTCCATTGGATTTATAGAGCTGAGCGTTTGGTTCCCAAAAGGGCACAAGCCTGAGATTAGGACAACTTTTGCACACTTGAACTTGGTGTTAGTTGGAATAGTGTCACCCAACCCCAGGTGGATAAAACAACATGCAAGGAGGATAAACTGTATAACCTACACCTCATTTTTTTCCCTTGGATTGTGCTTCTTGCTACCTGACTCTGGAACAGGACTGAGGCCAGTCATGATGGTCCTCAAAGAGATGGTAATCTAGTAAGCATTTTGCATCTTTTAACGTAAATGAATACAAACATGAGTTGAAGTTTTAATTAAGTCTTCAATCAGCCAGATAGAAACGTGAAAAATGTGAAAAACTGAAATTTGATTCCACACTTATTTACAAGGAGACACACTGTAATCCAGGATATTCACAAGAATAAAAGGAGTGAGAATTTGTTTTGAAACTTAAACGCTCAAAGGGCATTACAGGGTGGAGGTGGAGGTGGGGTGGGGTATAGATGTAGGTGGGGACAAAGTGAGGGAGGTGTTTTAAATTTAAAAAAAAATCATTCCCCATAAAAACTGCAAAAAAAGTTCAGAAAATCTTTCACTCATTTTAGTGCCAGTTTGGAGGGAATTCACCTTAAATCTTGGAATTTTAAATTTTACAACTTTTGCGACATGAACTCCCGGCCCTGCTGATAGATATCAGTATGTTCAACCCTGTCTGATTGTTACAGTAAAAAGTCAGTTTCACTATGGAGCATGTGACCCTGCCTTGATTGCTGGGTTTTCCTCTTTCCACTGAGCGACATTATCCTGTTCGTGTAGTGGTGTCGTTGGCATGACTGAGCAGGTCTAAGACCATCTTTCCAGAGCAACTTCATCGTGTATTTCAGTTATGTATGCCAGTATGCCTCATGTGCAACATATCCCATTTGCACCCGTGCACACGCAGCTGATGAGATTCCCAGATGTGCTGGCAAGGGATTCCCAGGTGTGCTGGCACGGGATTCCCAGGTGTGCTGGCACGGGATTCTCCACGTCGGGTGTGCTGGCCTCAGCCACCAGCTAGAAGTATGAAATGTGCTGCCTTTCACCTGCACCCATTACACTGAATAGGGATTGGTATCTTACAGCGTCTAGATGCTGATCCTGGTTCTCAAAACACACTGAACAAATTCAGAAGCAGATTTCTCTTAATATTTTAGTGGTCACCTTCAGAGACTGGGTTATTAATGTTTACCAATACACTGAGTAAGGAAATAGTGCTTCATATCTCAAGTAACAGCACTGTAACACAGACAAGGCAATCCATATTCCAGTAGGTAACAGCACTGTAACACAGACAAGGCAATCCATATTCCAGTAGGTAACAGCACTGTAACACAGACAAGGCAATCCATATTCCAGTAGGTAACAGCACTAACACAGACAAGGCAATCCATTTTCTAGTAGGTAATAGCACTGTAACACAGATAAGGCAATCCATATTCCAGTAGGTAACAGCGCTGTAACACAGATAAGGCAATCCATATTCCAGTAGGTAACAGCGCTGTAACACAGATAAGGCAATCCATATTCCAGTAGGTAACAGCACTGTAACACAGACAAGGCAATCTATATTCCAGTAGGTAACAGCGCTGTAACACAGACAAGGCAATCCATATTCCAGTAGGCAACAACACTGTAACACAGACAAGGCAATCCATATTCCAGTAGGTAACAGCACTGTAATACTCTGAAGGTAATCTATATCCTAACCTGTAACTGTGCTGTAATATGTCCAACAAACCTCAATTTTCAGTAAAGCAATCCCTGTACAGGAGCTTATGCCACATCTTGTCATCCGGCATCTTACTTTTTTCAAGGAGAGGTGGAACCATTTCCTGCCAAATGGCCAAGTTAACCATCAGCTTCAAAATGCATTTACGTCAGATGAAATGCATCAGGAAATTGCAAAATTTTGGACCCAAGAGAAATTTATTACATAATGTGTGGATTATAAAACAGGTTTTTAAGGAGTGTGTGTTAGAAAGCGCTGATCAGTATTGTAGTATTGATGCAGTTACACTGCTCAGCCCTTTATCACAAACCCAAATAAATCATGTTATTCTGCGTAATCCGCAGACAATATTCCATCACTGTAGAAACGTATTGTAGCAAAATGTTCATGCAAACTTAAAGCTCTGACAAAACAACCCTAACCCATTCTGCCCCACATGTGGGGAGGAGCTCAAGGCATGAGAGGGTTAACTGTGCTATGATGAGGGTGAACTAGATTGTCTATTGATCACATACACCACTGTCTAAGAAAATCTGGGCTTTAAAAGCCAGAGTGTTACCTCAGCATTTCTGAGACACTTTATTAATGGACTAGAAATGCAAAGCTACAGTTTGCTGGCAGCCTGTCCTCTCATTCTCCAAAGGCCACAAATCATTTCCTGCCCAGCAAAGAGAGAGAGAGAGAAAAAGAGAGAGAATATACTGGCTCATGTGCAATATTGTATTCTGGTTTTAAAAAGGAATGGGTTATCTGCAATCGGCCATGAAACAGATGCATTCATAGAATGGTTACAGCACAGGAGGAGGCCTTTTTTAAAATTAAATTACGGGATGTGGGTGTCACTGGCTAGGCCAGCTTATATTGTCCATCTCTAGTTGCCTTTGAGAAGGTGTTGGTGAGCCGGCTTCTTGAGCAGCTGCAGTCCCTGTGGTGTAGGTACACCCACAATGTCGTTAGGAAGGGAGTTCCAAGATTTTGACCCATCGACATTGAAGAAACAGTGATATATTTCCAAGTCAGGATGGTGAGTGGATTGGAGGGGAACTTCCAGCTAGTTGGGTTCCCATGTATCTGCTGCCCTTGTCCTTCTAGACGGTAGCGGTCATGGGCTTGGAAGGTGCTGTCTAAGGAGCCTTGGCGTGTTCCTGCAGTGCATCTTGTAGATAGTACACACTGCTGCTACTGTGCGTCGGTGGTGGAGGGAGTGAACGTTTGTGGATGGGGTGCCAATCAAGTGGGCTGCTTTGTCCTGGATGGTATCAAACTCCTTGCGTGTTGTTGGAGCTGCACTCATCCAGGCAAGAGGAGAGTATTCTGTCACACTCCCTAAACCCCACCCTTGAAGGCACCAATTTCTCCTGGAGTACGACATCATGGGTGACAAGAGTCCTTTAATTCCTCACCCTTCATTCTTAGTGCATGAGCTTTGATGGCAGATGCAGCAGTTTATTAAGCTGTGGGATGGAGGGGGATAACCAAATCAAATGTTATCACAATCGTGCTTACACGCAACCACTTCCCATCAGGGTCATTAGGATCTCTGGTAGATATCCCCATCTCCCTGGCTCAAAGGCAATAAGGCTAATTGTAGAAGCAGCTGTAATGAGATACCTCAGGCTAATGTGATTAACATACATGTGTGCAAGCTACTCTCCAACAATTTAAGATAAAATCACAGATAAAAATCACAGATAAAAGACCTTTCACAATTACAACATGCATTATTATGGCACCTTTAACATAATAAAATGATCCCAGGTACTTCACACGAGTTTTATAAAGCATTTACAGTTACATCATTTATCTGGCTTTGCGTGTTAATTGCAACAGGTGGCACCAGGTAACAGACTGACATTCTCAAACAGAGGGTTTGAAGGTCTTATTAAACGAAGTTATGATTAAGATTAACATTAAGCTGAGTCTAGATAATGCAGGAAAGCAGCTCAGGTGGGCAGCACTCTTGTCTCAGCATCAGAGGAACCTGGGCATCAAGGTCACAGCACATAACCCAGGCTGTCACTTCAACAGAGTGCCACATTGTTGGAAGTGCTGTTTTTCCGATGAGAAGTTAAACCAAGGCCGGATCTAATGGGAGCAACTGCCAAGAGAAGCAGGGGTGTTCTTCCTAAAACCGTGGCCAATATTTATCTTAATTGTCTGTAAAGCACCTCGAGCGATCCTGAAGTTGAACAAGCGGTGATATAAATGCTGGCCTTTCTTTCCTTATGAAGCTCTGAACCCTTAACAATTGTTTTCTGCTCTCAAACCTCGTATACACCAGCTTCTACCTCAATTTCCTCACTAGCCCCATCTTAATTCACCCATTTAGAATCACAAGCTTGAGGGTGCTGTTCAGTGTTAGCTTAGAGTTGCAGGGAATCATCCTTCTGAATCCCAAGCTGCTGCAAGTATTCCATTGTTTGGATAGAGAACTTTACCACAAGACCCTGTCCCCAGCTGAGGGTGGTAGTGTAACGAAGCTTCAAGGGGCTGCCTGAGAGAGGCCAGGACCAGCTGGTGAGCGCACCAGTCTCACCATCAGGCACACCGCGTCACCAGAAGTTTGTCAATCTCACCCAGCTTCAGTATCATTGTAACTTCTCACGTCTGAGGCCCGAGAGGGGAGCCGAAATGTAGATTGAAAATTAAATCAGCCACCATTATCAGTGCATGATGCCAAGAACTACACCAATACACCCATCAGCACCAACAAAACGAACAGTTAAAGCACTGACTTCCACCTGGCCCTCCAGAGATTCTGAACTCCTTCTTTAGGAACTGCATGCATATTATATTCAGTTTAATAAATGTTATTAGCCTCAAGTGTGTTTATTCACATTTACCATTTCATGGTGCATCTTCACCAGTTCTCTTTCTGCACATTCAGTTTTATTTTAATCCTTTATCTGCAAATAGGGAATCTCACTGTTAGAAATCAGTGACCTACTTGGGTTGGGATAGATCAACACTCTTCATTAACTAGACATAAACAATAAACCAAACGGGGGAGGTGCCTGAGGGCTGCAGAACAGCTAATGTGGTTCCGCTATTTAAGAAGGGTTGTAGAGATAAGCCAGGAAACTACAGACCAGTGAGTCTCACGTCAGTGGTAGGGAAACTATTGGAGACATTTGTGAAGGAGAGTATCTATCTCCACTTGGAGAGGCAAGGTTTGATCAAGGATAGTCAGCATGGCTTTGTCAGGGGGAGGTCATGCCTAACAAATTTGATTGAATTTTTTGAGGAGGTGACCAGGTGTGTAGATGAGGGTAGTGCAGTTGATGTAGTTTATATGGATTTCAGCAAAGCCTTTGACAAGGTCCCACATGGGAGACTTATAAAGAAGGCAAATGCACATGGGATACAGGGTAATTTGATAAGGTGGATTCAAAATTGGCTTAGTTGTAGGAGATAGAGGGTGATGACAGAAGGATGCTTTAGTGATTGGAAGCCAGTGTCTAGTGGCGTACCACAGGGATCTGTGCTGGGTCCCCTATTATTTGTCATTTATATAAATGACATGGATGACTATGTGGGGGGTAGGATTAGTAAATTTGCGGATGAGACAAAGATTGGCCGGGTGGTTAACAGTGAGGTTGAATGTCTTGGGCTACGGGAAGATATAGATGAGATGGTCAAATGGGCAGAAGGAATTTAACCCTGAAAAGTGTGAGGTGATACACTTTGGAAGGAGTAATTTGACAAAGAAGTATTCAATGAACGGCATGACACTAGAAAGTTCTGAAGAACAAAGGGATCTTGGCGTATGTGTCCATAGATTTCTGAAGGCAGAGGGACATGTTAGTGGGGTGGTGAAAAAGGCATTGCCTTCATCAATCGAGGCATAGATTACAAAAGTAGGGAGGTCATGTTGGAGTTGTATAGAACCTTAGTGAGGCCACAGCTGGAGTACTGTGTGCAGTTCTGGTCACCACATTATAGGAAGGATGTGATTGCAGTGGAGCGGGTGCAGAGGAGATTCACCAGGATGTTGCCTGGGATGAAACATTTAAGTTATGAAGAGAGGTTGGATAGACTTGGGTTGTTTGCGTTGGAGCAGAGAAGACTGAGGGGTGACCCGATCGAGGTGTACAAGATTATGAGGAGCATGGACAAGGCGGATAGGGAGCAGCTGTTCCCCTTAGTTGAAGGGTCAGTCACAAGGGGATATAAGTTCAAGGTGCGGGGCAGGAGGTTTAGGGGGGATGTGAGGAAAAACTTTTTTACCCAGAGGGTGGTGACGGTCTGGAATGCACTGCCTGGGAGGATGGTGGAGGCAGGTTGCCTCACATCCTTTAAAAAGTACCTGGATGAGCACTTGGCACATCATAACATTCAAGGCTATGGGCCAAGTGCTGGTAAATGGGATTAGGTAGGTAGGTCAGGTATTTCTCACGTGTCGGTGCAGACTCGATGGGCTGAAGGGCCTCTTCTGCACTGTGAGATTCTGTGATTCAAAGCTGCTGATTTAAATGGGCAACATATTAGAAGTGATAGGGTAACACGGTGCAGGAGAGCTCAGTGTGAGGCCCTGACCCACTTTAGCATCCAGGCCTCATTCAAATTTGACCTCATTATTGCTTGGCAATGTGTACGCCCACCCCCCTCCCCCCCACCAATGCTTCACTCAACTGTACATAAAGCATGGATGACTCTTTTCAGCCTCCCTTAGACTCAGGGGTGGTGTCTGAGGACTGGAGGATTGCAAATATTACACCCTTGTTTAAAAAGTGTAAAAATAAGTCCAGCAACTACAGTCCAGCCAGTTTAACTTCAGTGGTGGGGAAATTTCCAGAAACAATAATTTGGGACCAAATCAATAGTCACATGGACAAATGTGCATTAATTAAGGAAAGCAGCATGGATTTCTTGGGGGAAAATGGTGTTCAACTGACTTGGAGCTTTTTTGAAGAGGTGACAGAGGGGGTTGAAGGTAAAGCAATTGATGTGGTGTACATGGACTTTCCAAGAGGCATTTGACACAGTGCCACACAACAGACTTGTGAGCAAAGTTAGAGCTCATGAAATAAAAGGGACAGTAACAACATGGATACAAAATTGGCTGAGAAACAGAGTAGTGGTTAATGGATGTTTTTCGCGTTGAAGGAATGTTTGTAGCGGAGTTTCCAAGGAGTCATTGCTTGCTTTTCCTGATATATATTAATAGCCTTGACCTTGGTGTACAGGGCACAATTTCAAATTTCGTGGATGATACAAAACTTAGAAGCATTGTGAACTGTGAGGAGGATAGCGTAGAACTTCAAAAGGACATAGACAAGTTGGTGGAATGGGCGGGCAGGTGGCTGAAGTTCCATGCGGAGAAATGTGAAGTGATTCATTTTGGTTGGAAGAACATGGAGGCGATAAAAATAAAGGGTACAGCTCGAAAGGGGGTGCAAGAGCAGAGGGACCTGGGAGTATATGTGCATAAGTCATTGCAGGTGACAGGACAGGTTGAGAGCGTAGTTAATAGAACATACAGTATCTTAAGCTTTATTAATTGGGGCATGGTGTACAAAAGCAAGGAGGCTATGTTGAACTTGTGCAAGACACTAGTTAGACTTCAGTTGGAGTATTGTGTCCAGTTCTGGGTGCTGCACTTGGATGTGAAGGCGTTGGAGCGAGTGCGGAAAAGATTCACAGGAATGGTTCCAGGAATGAGGACCTTCAGTTATGAAGATAGATTGGTGAAGTTAGGGTGGTTTTTCTTGGAGAAAGGAAGGCTGAGAGAGATTTGATCGAGGTATTCAAAATCATGAGGGGTCTGGACAGAGTAGAGAGTAGAAACTGTCCCACTTGTGAAAGTATCACGAACGAGAGAACACAGATTTAAATAATTGGCAAAAGAAACAAAAGTGATACGAGGAGAAACATTTTCATGCAGTGGATGGCTGGGGTTTAGAAACGCATTGCCTGAGAGTGTGGTGGAGGCAGGTTCAACTGAAGCATTCAAAAGGGAATTAGAGAGCTACCTGAAAATGAAGAATGTGCAGGGTTATGGGGAGAAAGCAGGGCAATGTCACTAGGTGAAATGCTCATTCGGAGAGCCAGTGCTGACACGATAGGCTGAATGGCCTCCTTCTGTGCTGTAATAATTCTGTGATTCTGTGTTGAGGCTCGTGTGCCAGTACAACCTACAATACTGGCAGCCACTCAGATATGTCCTGTCCATAAAAAGCAGGACAAATCCAACCTGCCAATTACCAACCCCATCAGTCTACTCGCAATCATCAAAGTTATGAAAGGTGTCGTCAACAGTGCTATCAAGCGGCATACACAGCAATAACCTGCTCACTGATGCACCATTTGAGTTCTGCCAGGGTCACTAGAAGTGAACTCCGGAGGTGGGGTGAGTGTGACTGCCCTTGACATCAAAACAGCATTTGACCGAGTGTGGCTTCAAGGAGCCCTAGGAAAACTGGAATCAATGGGAATCAGTGGGAAAACTCTCCAGTGATTGGAGTCATATCGAGCACAAATGGAGATGGTTGGGGTCGTTGGAGGTCAATCATCTCAGTCCCGAAACATCACTGCAGGAGCTCCTCAAGGTAGTGTCCTCAGCACAGCCATCTTCAGCTGCTTCATCAGTGATCTTCCTTCTATTATAAAGGTCAGAAGTGGGGATATTCGCTGATGATTGCACAATGTTCAGATTCACAGCTCCTCAAATACTGAAGCAGTCCATGTTCAAATGCAGCAAGATCTGAACAATATCCAAGCTTGGGCTGGATAATCCCTTCCACTGATAAATGTCACATGGCTGATTTCCACCACACAAATTCCAGGGAATGCTCACCTCCAACAAGACAGAATCCAACCATGTCCCCATGACATTCCCATCGCTGAATGCCCCACAATCAAAACCCTGGGGATTACCATTGATCAAGACAATGATCAATTAAACAACTCACTGGAGGAGGCGGCTCCACAAATATCCCCATCCTCAATGATGGGGGAGCCCAGCACATCAGGGCAAAAGATAAGACTGAAGCATTTGCTACAATCTTCAGCCAGAAGTGCCGAGTTGATGATCCATCTTGGCCTCCTCCGGAGGTGCCCAGCATCATAGATGCCAGTCTTCAGCCAATTCGATTTGCTCCAGATAATATCAAGAAACAGCCGAAGGCACTGGATAGTGCAAAGGCAATGGGCCCTGACAATATTCCAGCAATAGTGCAGAAGATTTGTACTCCAGAACTTGCCACACCCCTAGCCAAGCTCTTCCAGTACAGCTACAACACGGGCATCTACCCAGCTATGTGGAAACTTTCCCAGGTATGACCTGTACACAAAATGCAGGACAAATCCAACCCGGCCAATTATCAGCTGACTCTCGATCATCAATAAAGTAATGGAAAGGGGTCATCAGCAGTGCTATCAAGTGGTACTTGCTTAGCAATAACCTGCTCACTGACGTCCAGTTGGGTTCCACCAGGGTCACTCAGCTCCTGACCTCATTACAGCCTAGGTTCAAACATGGACAAAAGAGCTGAACTCCCAAGGCATGGTGAGAGTGACTGCCCTTGACATTAAGCCAGCATTTGACCGAATGTGGCATCAAGGAGCCCTAGCAAAACTGGAGTCAATGGGAATCAGGGGGAAAACTCTTTGCTGGTTGGAGTCATACCTAGCACAAAGGAAGATGGTTGTGGTTGTTGGAGGTCAATCATCTGAGCTCCAGGACATCACTGCAGGAGTTCCTCAGGGTAGTGTCCTAGGCCCAACCATCTTCAGCTGCTTCATCAATGACATTCCTTCCATCATAAGGTCAGAAGTGGAGATGTTCGCTGATTATTGCACAATGTTCAGCACCATTTGTGACTCCTCAGATACTGAAGCAGTCCATGTCCAAATGCAGCAAGACCTGGACAATATCCAGGCTTGGGCTGACAAAGTGGCAAGTAACATTCGTGCCACACAATTGCCAGGCAATGACTATCTCCAACAAGAGAGAATCCAACCATCTTCCCTTGATGTTCAATGGCATTACCATCGCTGAATCCCCCACTATCAACATCCTGGGCGTTGTCATTGACCAGATGCTGAACTGGACTAGCCATATAAATACTGTGGCTACAAGAGCAGGTCAGAGGCTAGGAATCCTGTGATGAGTAACTCACCACCTGACCATAAAACCTGTCCATGTACCAGGCACAAGTCAGGAGTGTGATGGAATACTCTCCTTGCCTGGATAAGCGCTGCTCCCACAACACTCAAGAAGCTTGACACCATCCAGGACAAAGCAACCCGCTTGATTGGCACCACATCCACAAACATTCACTCCATCCACCACTGACGCACAGTAGCAGCAGTGTGTACCATCTACAGGGTGCATTGCAGGAATTCACCAAGGATTCCTTAGACAGCACCTTCCAAACCCATGACTACTACCACCTAGAAGGACAAGGACAGCAGATAGACGGGAACACCACCACCTGAAGTTCTCCTCCAAGTCACTCACCATCCTGACTTGGAAATATATTGCCACTCCTTCACGGGTCTTTTTCCAAATGACAGACAGTGACTCGTGGGGTACCGCAGGGATCGGTGCTGGGACCCCAGCTATTCACAAATATATTAATGATTTAGATGAGGGAATTAAATGTAATATCTCCAAATTTGCAGATGACACAAAGCTGTGTGGGAGGGTGAGCTGTGAGGAGGATGCAGAGATGCTTCAGTGTGATTTGGACAAGCTGAGTGGGCAAATGCATGGCAGATGCAGTATAATGTGGGTAAATGTGAGGTTATCCATTTTGGTAGCAAAAACAGGAAGGCAGATTATCTGAATGGCTATAAGTTGAGAGAGGGGAATGTGCGACGAAACCTGGGTGTCCTTGTACACCAGTCGCTGAAGGTGCAGCAGGCGGTAAAGAAGGCAAATGGTATGTTGGCCTTCATAGCCAGAGGATTCGCGTACAGGAACAGGGATGTCTTGCTGCAATTGTACAGGGCCTTGGTGAGACCACAGCTGGAATAGTGTGTGCAGTTTTGATCTCCTTATCTGAGGAAGGATGTTCTTGCTATAGAGGGAGTGCAGCGAAGGTTTACCCGACTGATTCCTGGGATGGCGGGACTAACATATGAGGAGAGATTGAGTCGATTAGGATTATATTTGCTGGAGTTCAGAAGAATGAGGGGTGATCTCATAGAAACCTATAAAATTCTAACAGGACTATACAGGGTAGATGCAGGAAGGATGTTCTCGATGGTGGGGGAGTCCAGAACCAGGGGTCACAGTCTGAGGATACGGGGTAGACCATTTAGGACTGAGATGAGGAGAAATTTCTTCACCCAGAGAGTGATGAGCCTGTGGAATTCGTTACCACAGAAAGTAGTTGAGACCAAAACATTGTACGTTTTCAAGAAGGAGTTAGATATAGCTCTTGGGGCGAAAGGGATCAAAGGGTATGGGGAGAAAGCGGGAGCAGGCTATTGAGTTGGATGATCAGCCATGATCATAATGAATGGCGGAGCAGGCTCAAAGGGCCAAATGGCCTACTCCTGCTCCTAGTTTCTACGTTTCTATAATGGAATACTCTCTACTTGCCTGGATGAGTGCAGCTCCAACACCACTCAAGATGCTCGACACCATTCAGGATAAAGCAGCCCACCAGATTGGCATCCCATCTGCCACCTTAAACAGTCACTCCCTCTACCAGAAATGCACAGTAGCAGCAGTGTGTACCATCTACAAGGTGCACATCAATAACTCACCAAGGTTCCTTCGACCCCAACTCACGATCTCAACCATCCAGAAGGACGAGGGCAGCAGGCACATGGGGACACCACCACCACCTGCAAGTTCCCCTCCAAGACACCAACCTGACTTGGAAATATATCGCCGTTCCTTCACTATCGCTGGGTCAGAATCCTGGAACTATCCCCCCCCCACCCCCCAACAGCACTGTGGGTGTACCTACACCACATGGACTGCAGCGGTTCAAGGCAGCAGCTCACCATCACCATCTCAAGGGTAATTCGGGATGGGCGATAAATGCTGGCCTAGACAGTGACGCTCCCACCCCATGAAAAGTATATAAAAAATAATGGCGCTATGGATTTTGTGTGTGTTGCCCTTTCCCAAAGTATCAACCTCTGTCCCTTCCCCACTCCACTAACTAATACACATCACGATGCCAAAAAAATCAGCCGAGTCAGGCTGCTTTGGCGGCAGCTGACTCTTCATCACTTCAGAAACCGAGGTCACCAGCCGTGTGCAGCAGTAGTTTTAATGCTTTCAAATGGGCCTTTGGTTGGATAACTAACTGTGGGTTGTATAGGGTAGTGAACTGTACATTCTGTTTCTGAACTCTGGGGCCGGTCAGACTGACTGGAATGTACTTTCCCAGTCCTGTACATTCTCATGTCTTTAGGAATAATGCTTTTATGTTAAAAATAGAAATTAGGCAATGCCCCCATGCTGCTATGTGTGGCTAGTCAGATGATGAGCTGTTTTGTAGGGAAAAAGATTGTTGGATCATGTAAATACAGTGCAATAATCTGCTGGTAAAACACAACTGTGTCCTTTTAAGTGTATAGTCTGATTGTTAAGCAAACAGCATTCAATTGGGATGTGACTAAGAAGAAGAAGAAAGCCTTCTCTGTTCATTGATGATACCATAATTGGGCAATTTGGAGAGAGATGCAAAGCCAGAGAAGCAGGCAACAAGTAACAGAGGTGGTTGAATAAATTGGAGAGTGGACTGACAAGTGGCAAATGTTGTTTAAACAGCTAAACGGTATGATGAGAGACCACGGCGATGTTCAAGCACACTGTAGCCTAGTGGCTATGTTACTGGACTAGCAATTCAGAGGCTTGCATGAATACTCCAGAGGCAAGAGTTCATATCATACCATGGCAGCTGAGAAATTTTAATTTGAATAACTAAATAAATGTGGAATGAAAGGCCAGTAACAGTAACAGTGAAAATGAAACCACAGCATGTGTGGGGAAAGGGACAGAGGGCTAACCAGGAGAAAAAAAAAAGCACGTATTATCTCGTACATTTTGGGATATTTGATGGGTTGTAATGATTTCCATATTCCTGGTTCTCAAGATGAATGAAATATGACATGAATAAAGGCCATGAAGTCAAGGAGGAAATTATACAGGATGCAAAGAAGCGGCAGAAATTCTGATTATAATCAATTAGTGGATTTCAAGAAAGAGCAAATTGTCATGCTCCCATGCATGATAAGGATGAGCTCTGAACTATGCATTCTTTATAACATAAGAGATAGGAACAGAAGTAAACCACTCAGCCCCTCGGGCCTGCTCCGCCATTCAACCAGATCATGGCTGATCCTCGTGTTTCGATTTCCACATTGCCAGCTAACCCCGGTAACCTCTGATTCCCTTGTCTAACAAGAATCCATCTACCTCCGCCTTAAAAATACTCTATGACCCCCGCCTCCACCACCGTCTTGAGGCAGAGTGTTCCAAAGTTTCACATCCCTCAGAAAAAATTTCCCCTCATCTGTCCTAAAAAAGGTGACTCCTAATATCGAGTTCCTTTCTACAGAAAGTTGGTGTAATTCATTAGAGACCCCAAAGACTTAAATGTATTTTTATTTTTTTTTAGCGATTCAAAAAGTTAGCCAAAACATTGATATTCATTAAATATGACAACACATTTGGGCAAAAAATTGATGTTATTTATCCCTGCACAGTTCTGATGTATGTGATTATCTGGAGAATCATTTTAATAAGGGGGCTTTGCATTTTGTTTCATTGGCAAAGGTTGCTCCACCGGAATCAATGTTTCTTGCTTCACGCACTAAAGGCGGAGAATGATTTGAACTGAAAGTTAAAAATGCAGCCTAAGCTCTTTGGGTTGGTGAGAATGCTGAGTGAGAAGTATCTGTGAACTGATGGAGCAGTAAGTGAACTCACTACAGGCCAGAGCACTCAGCAAGGTAGAACAGATCTACCCCTGCTCTGTGCAGAGTCGACTCTTAGCTGGGGCTACAACTGGCCTTCAGATGACCCGGCCAGCTGGGATTCTTGTTCATAATACTGACCCAGCAAGATGCAGTACATGGGGAAAAGGACAAACTCACACTGGGCAGTCATTGTACCCATGATAACATATCACGTCAATGAAAACTATCTAGGATCATCGATGAAGAATAAGCCTTTGCTGAGATACCACAGGGCTGTTGGGGCACCTGACATCACTAGAACCACGACTCTTCAGGGAAGGAGGTGGGGGTTTGGTGCGCAGGGGGCGGGGGGCAGGAAAGGGTCGGAGGATGTGGCAGGGTTTTTGACTTCTACAATTGCCAGGCCCTGCTTTACCACAGAGATTCAGTAAAAAAAGGCCATCCAGTCTCAATGAAGTTATCAGACTGGCAATCCTAAAACACTGAGCAGAATGTTTGCACTCTTTACAGCAGCCTTTTGTATGTTTTGTAAATATTGGTAGATACCTCTACTCTGTTCTCAAATGTCACTAATTGTGATTAAAACGTCTAAAAATTTCACCCACACAGTAAATCGGGAATATTTCTAGTTTTCTTGCAAACCGCATTCAACCTACACAGAATCACAATTATTTCCTCCAATTATGAATTGCCAAAGGAGAATTGAGTCATATTGGACAAATCCCTAGAGATGGCCAAGGTAGAATAAACCCATTGCATCAGACTTAGCATTGCAGTTTCATTGATATTCAAAATATATATAAAAATAGAAAATTAATGTGTATATGTAATATATATATTGACTTCTCATGTCTTGATTATGCATGCATAAACATGTGCACACATATGGATAAATTAGCAAATCAACTATTAGAAGAGGTCAAAGGTTAGTACAACGAGCTGTGTTTTTTTTTAAGTGTTTGCAAGGCACTCAAGGGTCATCACATCTCCTGCTCTTCATTCCTTGCTCAAGAGAGATGGTTAGGTTGCTTCGCAGCTAATTCAAAATATATTGGGGGAGGGGGTGGTGGTGATGGGGTGCTGGAAAGGAGAGTGCAAAAAAAAGGGCTTGTATCTTTTGTTCCCAACTGGTGCAAGTTGGCAAATGAGAGAAGGAAAAATAAAGCCAGATCGTGCCACTGACAGTCAGCAGTGGAGCTGTCTTTGCTTTCACCTCTGGAGATTTGCCTGTTTGCACTGTTATTCGGTGATGCAATCCCCTCAGTGTACATCCACAACTCTAGCCTGAATGCACACACTTATTACCCAGCTCCGACTACATCATGCACCATCCCTTCTGGCATTTAAACTGAACCACGTGCTACATTTTCAAAATCCCGAGCAGTGACCATCTTTGAGGCGTTTTTTTTTTGCATGTCACATACATCAAATTTTTTTTAAAAACTCTTCCGATGCCCATGGGGGAACGTGCGTCTTGTCTGAGACTTTTCCACGTCTTCGTGTGAATTTGCGCAACGTGCTTTTGGAACTCTTTAAGCAACTGGTAACTAAACTGCAAACGACACATGTTGGAATGAAGTCCCAGGCACCCCAATAAGTGACCATTCTTCAGGTTTATGCAGTGAGAGTGGCTATCAGTTATGCCACTGCATGTACCAGAGGCTGCTAGAGGGGAGCGAGCTCATGGGGATGCGCACTTTTTACAGCCAACAAAATCCTTTGCATTGTTCTTACTATTCTTTTATAGGCCAACATAACAGCCAGTTTGTGCACAGCAAGATCCCACAGACAGCAGAGGATTTTTTTTAGTGGTGTTGGTTCAGGGATAAATATTGGCCAGGGCACTAGGAAGGACTCCTATGGCTTTTCTTCGGACAGTTCTTTTACATCCACCTGACAATGCGAATGGCACCTCAGCGCAATGCCCCATTTGAAAGATGGCGGTGCCTCCAACAATGCAGCATTCCCTCAGTACTGCACTAGATTTTGTCGTCAGGTTCCCAGCCTGGCGCTTAAACTGGTAACCTCCTGACCCAGAGTGCTGCAAGCAAGCCAAGGCTGCGCTGGCTGATTGGGTGCAAAAGTCCAGCTTAGCTGACACCAAGTCCAATGGTATCACCCCTACTAACTAAAGGGACTGTGGTTCAGCAACTCACTGGGTGAACTCTTTGTATCACTGGGGGTGATCATGTGTTAAAAACAAAAAAAAACAACAATATTAAGCTGTCACATCATTTTCAATAAGATAAAAGCAAAAAACTGCGGATGCTGGAAATCCAAAACAAAAACAAAAACACCTGGAAAAACTCAGCATCTGCGGAGAGGAGCACAGTTAACGTTTCGACTCGAAATGTTAACTGTGCTCCTCTCTGCAGATGCTGTCAGGCCTGCTGAGTTTTTCCAGGTGTTTTTGTTTTTGTTTTACATCATTTTCAATGTTGCTTTCAAATCTCACAAGGGCTGCGCATTCAAAGCACTGAGTAAAGGAAAACAAATTAACGTGTCCCCAGGTTAGGATTTTCAACTGTATTAGCTCATTAAATTATTAATAAAACAGTCAGTATAAAACATGGTGACAATACATCACCAAAATCAATTGCAAAACTACAACTGAAAATGCGAGTGATGCTTAAAAAAAAATGGCCCAGGAATGATACACGTGGATTTTTATTTTTAAAAAGTCACAAAGTCTCACACGTACAGAAAGGATGAACAATGTGTACTCCCTGCCACCACCCCAAAGAATGCTCATGACTTCATCAGAAAGCAACGCTTTTTTTTCTCATTGCATAACTGACAGTAAACGCACATACTGCAGTTAACTGGCATATCTCTATTTATTAATGGAATGTAGACATCATTCAAAATCACCATTCGCTTGATAATTGACAGTGTTGATTCTGCAACAGCGCCAGCACAGAGCTACCACCTACCTTCACATTTCATATGTTGCTCAGCTTCCACAAATGTGCACTTTCCTGTCACTTGAGCAGTGCAGGAGGAGGCAACCAGCCACTGAACATTCCATGTTTTGGGGCAAGAGGTTCGGCCCCCATTCTGGCTGGGGGTGAGGCAGTAGCTGCCTCCTTGCCCTATGCGTGGTGAAGATCGTGGTGCTGTGGGTCAGACCTGCCTTGGGTAGAGAACTCCACAAGTCATCGACTGTCGGCTAGGAAATCAACGTCAGACGGGCTGGCATTTCTGGCATCTTTTACAACCTCAGGACGTTCCAAAGCACTTTACAGCCAATGAATCATCGTTCTAATGCAGGAAATGCAGCAGCCAATTTGCTCCCTGCAAGGTACCAAAGGCAGCAATGTGACGATGACCAGGTAATTTATTTTTTGGAAGTTGATTGAGGGATAAATATTGGTCAGGATACCATGGATAACTCCCTTGCTCTTCTTCAAAATGAGATCTTTTCATTTCCACCCAAGGGGGCACACAGGGCCTTGCTTTAAAGTCTCATCTGAAAGATGACACTGCAGACAGCGCTCCTCAATACTGCACTAGACTGTTAGCTTTGAATTTTGTACTCAAGTCTTGGAGTAGGTCTTGAACCCATAACCGTCTGACTCCAGGGCAAGCGTGCTACCAACTGCGCCACAGCTGAATGTGAAAACCGGTGGATAGTTGTAAAAGTGAATGGTCACCCTTACTTCATCTGGCCAGCATGCAACTTTGTTCCACGCTATATTGTTGACTCCTAGGGCCCTCGAGATGCATTCCAAGAACAAATTAAAGAGCCCAAGTGTCACGTGTTCTCCACATCTTTTTGTGAAACCTCTTGCCACAACCTCTCACGCAGATGGGAGTGTTCTTACCTTGCTCCTGCGACAAACTGTACATGCCAGTGTTGGCAAACGGCAACTATAGAGACACTAAAATCAGATTTTATGTGAACAGTATCTTATTTTACAAGAGTTAAATGTGAATTTGCTGCATTTTGGTTTCTATTGCAAGGTTCAGTAAATTAACGGAGATTTTAAATCAGAACTGATGCCAGCATCAAATTCCTCCTATTGATTCGTAAATTGCCAATCGAAAGGCAACTAACATTGATTATCCAAGAAATGTGGTCAGAATCTTGACCATATCTATCAATCTCTTAAATATCTCAACTTAACAAATGATAATGCAACTATCCCAACGGCTCAAAAGTACAGTTTCCACCTCTACAAGTCACCAGGTTCATTTCTGGCTTGTGCCAAATTAGCTGCCAAGCTGTAGTGGATGTTGTGCCCCTGGGAATGAAAGGTGAGGGGGTGGGGGGGGGTGGGGGGGGGGGTGGAGAAGAGCTACAAGGGTTCAGTTCCTGACTATTCACCAAATCCCAAACATAGGGCTGAATCAGGGTCCAACACACACTACCTATAATTGAAGTCTTTAACGCTCATCTTGAAAAGCCTTGAAGGAAACATGGGTGGGCCACTGGAGGCTGTCCAGCACCATGGAATAATCAGAAGGGAGAGTGTTAAGAACACATTCAAAAATGAAAAGGATAAAGTTAAGTAGAAAAAAATTGCAGGTGGATGGAAGTCAAGCCAATGTTGCAACAACTAAAGGGGAAAGTGCATTGTGTCTTTAAATGTGGCTGTAAAATTATAAAACATGGAACCAACCATTTTAATAAAACAAAATCTTTTAATAAACTTTTAATACAACTCCATCTTCTGCAGAGGGAGTGAATCCCTTCTTTTGGAGAGGGTGTGTGGAGGTGGGGGGGAGTTGGTGGTGGTGGTGGAGGGCAAACAATATATTCCTAGCCCAATTTCCAGAAGTTCGACACATTCCTCAGTACTGACATATTGGCCTCAGATGCCATTAACAAATATTACAAGCAAGTTGGCTGAAGACTGCAATCTGAATTAAGTACCATTCTGTGGCATCTGATTGGATTGCAATCTCTCACTGGACAATGGGTGGTATAGGAGTGGATTTCTCCTTCTTTGGTCCTTCTCACCCACTGAATGTGTAGATAAGTAAGCTGCTTGTAGCTTTCTTTTGAAAGAACGGCTGGAAGACAGAAAAAAGGAATCCAAGGGGCTCAACTAATGCTCTTTAGGGAAGGAAATCTGCTGACCTTACAGCTTGGCCAGAATGTGCCTCCAATGGCTAACGCGGTTGATTGTTAACTGCCCTCTGAAGTGACCGAGGAAGACACTCAGTTCTGCCAAAACTGCTAGCAGTTCAAGGTGGCCCACTCTGACTAAATAGGAACAGACAACAAATGCCGACTGTGTCAGTGATGCCGACACCTCTAAGAATGAAAGCTAATTTTAAAAAACATTTCAGAGAAGCCATCCCACTCCCCTAAATCAGAAATGGCTAACCCCACAAACAGCATGGTGCAATGCTTAGAAATGGCTAGACGCATACACACACACAGCAAGTTGCAATATTTTTTAGGCTATTCTCAAAGAATATATAGTCTCACCTATTAAAAATCACATCAAACACTACTTTTTGAGTGGATCTACAGTCTTGTAACATTGTATTTTAATATAAAACACCCCATAGAACACTAAAAATTGAAAGCATTCACTCTTGACTAAACTGTAGAATGGTCAGTGGGGTATAGGAGTCAGTGTTGCCAATTCATTTCAATGGTTGAAATAATTGGGAGTGGAATAAATCAGGTGCACTGACCTACATGACAAGATTCACCAATGTGTAGTTTCCTATTGAGCAATGCTTCATGCCAGGAGCAGAGTTTCGTTTTTAGCACCACAGTATTTTGATTTGCAGCATCTTCCTCAATAAACAACCTTATTTCTGATACTTTGCAATTGAATCAAAGATTTTCACGGAGCAATGGACAAAGACTTGCCCTGATGCTAGCCGAGTAGATGCCTGTGGCTTACTGTCTCCCTGCCTCAGCTTTCGTGGCCTGGGGGGGGAAGGAGAGATGGCTGCGGAGAGGTGACAACGATGAGTCGATGTGACAAGGAGACAACAGTTGGAATAGGGGAGTTGCAATGAGGGGAATGAGACACAGTAGCTGCAGAGACATTTCATACGTCTACATTTTTATATCCTTCATCAAATCAATTTCTTTCCAAGAGCACTTCAGAATAAACTAAAGCAACAGGACAAGGTTGAGAATCAGCATTATTGCTGTGGGCCATCTGACTCACCCCATTATTGCTCTCAAAATAAAGAACAGTGCATAAATAATAACCCAGTTTATTTGCATGCTGTAGATTTTTATTGGTTTTTATCACCTACTGATATCATCGGGGTTGTGATCTATTGCCAAGTCTTAACTGGATTGGGATGGGGAGGGGGATAGAAGATTGTGCTTTGCATGTTAATGCTGGCTTTATTAGTGAAGAAGTTCAACAAGAACAAACAAAAGCAGAGGATCAGACGAGATTCTATGGCCCACCTAACTATTCTCAAGAACTAAAACTACTGCACTTTACCCAATACTCCGAAACCATCTACTTCCATTGGCTTGCTGGACAGCTCATTACTACCCTCGATAGAGATTAAACATAAACTGACTGCACATCTTCCCACTTCTAAGTTTGAACCTGCGCTATTTCTAGAGTTAATAATTAATGCCTCAATAGCAGACATACACGGACCAGTTTCTTCTATTTTCTGTTTTAAAAAAGACTTTTGATGTCCCGGTTACATCTTGGAATTCTCTGGAGAATGTTCGTTCAAATCAAAGCAGTTGGAAAAAATATTCCCCTTCTCCCAACCAAAAAAAACAACATATTTGTTTAGGCAGCACAAGAACAATGAACAAGCCATTGTCATGCAGAGGGGTTCCCAGTTGGTTATTGCAGAACTCATTTCTGCACACTTCCATTCATTGCAACTGGGAAAGAAAAGAGAGGGTAAAAACATTAGTTTAAAAGAAAACAGGAGATCAGTTTGTCAAATTAGTAAATGACTGGGTGTGTCCCGAGCAGGGGAGATGAAGGAACTAACAAATGGCAGTGAACTCATTCCAATTTCACTTGCAATTCCCAGAAAGGTTCATGATGGCTTCCCCACCTGTATTTTGATGTAACAGCATGTTGGCCTGGCTTGGAGGAACATGTGGAATGACAACAATGAACGCATTATTGTAGCTTTCCCTGCTCACAGCAGTGCTAAGCTTTCTCACGCACTGGAACCCAACTGCACACCCCAAAGCAGCACTGCTATAACGCACGAAGGCCATCAGTGGGCAGGACTCAATCAACCATCACAAAAACAAGGGCTAGACGATTCCCTTCCTGCAGATTAAAATAGAATGGAACTCAAAGCTAAGACATCTGACAAGAAATTTTGTCACTACTTTAGGCGTAAACCCCATAGCTGTCTGCCCAGTCACCTGATAGTGTGCAGGATATTCTCTTCAGTCCTTTGAATTGTCAGATCGTGCAGCTGCCAAATTGTTTTTAGGTTGGCTAAACACCACACTTTATTTGGAGTTGTACCTCACATATACAAAGAGCGAGTCTAAATGATCACTGTGGCTGGTGGTCTTCCCGAATGTTTGGGAGGGTACAGCCCATGTGTGCGTTTTGAGGCTTAACTTTTTGTTTTATTTTACAGGGAAAAGAATTCCAGTGCGTTTAGAAACAGATCTGTTCCTTAACGCCAACTTAAATAAGGTGGAAAGGGAATAAAATACCAAAAACGGACGAGTTGCAGCATTGAAAGCAATATCAGATAGGATTCGAGGGCCATTTACCAACGGATCCAATTTAGAAAAAACATCTTCTAATCATCAGGAGGGCAGAGTTTCCAAGAAAACTGGATCGACGCAATGAATCCTGCAGATCATTTTTTAAGTACGATGCCTCCTGCTCTTCCAATTTTCGTCTAACTTGCTGGAGTTTTTTGAAGAGGTAACAGAAAAGGTCGATGAGGGTAATGCTGTTGGTGTGGTGCATATGGACTTTCAAAAGGCATTTGATACAGTGCCACACAACCGACTTGTGAGAAAAGTTATTGCTCATGGAATAAAAGTGACAGTAGCAACGTGGATACAAAATTGGCTGAAAAATAGGAAGCAGAGAGTAATGGTCAATGGGTATTTTTCGGACTGAAGGAAGATTGGTAGTGGAATTCCCCAGGGGTCGTTATTGGGAGCCTTACTTTTCCTGACATATATTAATGATCTAAATCTTGGTGTGCAGGGGACAATTTTGAAGTTTGCAGATGATACGAAACTCCAGAATGTTGTAAACTGCGAGGAGGACAGTGTAGAACTTCAAAAGGACATAGGCAAGTTGGAGGTGTGGGCAGATAGGTGGCAGATGAAGTTCAATGTGGAGAAGTGTGAGGTGATGTATTTCAGTAGGGAGAACATGGGCAGACAATACAAAATAAGGGGTGAAATTTTGAAGGGGGTGCGGGAGCAGAAAGACCTGGGTGTATTTGTGCTTAGATCATTGAAGGTGGCAGGACAGGTGGAGAGAGCAGTTAATAAAGCATATAGTATCCTGGGCTTTATTAATAGGAGCATAGAGTACAAGAGCAAGGAGGTTATGCAGAATTCATATAAGACACTGGTTAGACCTCAGCTGGAATATTAAGTACAGTTCTGGGCACCACACTATAGGAAGGATGTGAACACATTGGAAAGAGTGAAGAGGTTTACGAGAATGGTCCCAGGGATGAGAAACTTCAGTTAGGAAGATAGATTGGAGTGGTTGGGACTATACTCCTTGGAGAGGAGGCAGCTAGAGAGGGGATTTGATAGAGATATTCAAAGTCATGAGGGGGCTGCACAAAGCAGATAGGGAGGAGCTGATCCCGCTAGTAAAAGGATCAAGAACGAGAGGCCACAGTTTCAAAGTTATTTGCAAAAGAAGCAAATGCGAGGTGAGAAAAAGCTTGTGGACACAACGGGCGGTTGAGGTCTGGAAGGCCGTGACTGCCTGCAAGCGTGGCGGAGGCAGGTTGAATCGAGGCATTCGAGAGGGCGTTGGATGATTATTTGGATAGAAACAATGTGCAGTGGTAGGGGGGAAAAGGCAGGGCAATGGCACTAAATCATAATGCTCATTTGGAGGGCTGGTGCAGACAGGATGGGCCGAATGGCCTCCTTCTCTGTCATGAAAATTCTGTGATTCTGTGTACACGTCACGTTCCTGTTTGTGTCTCATGCGGTTTCTCCCTTCACCACAGCAGTCCAAGCCACTGCAGGTTGCAAAGACCTCAGCATCCCATCCTTACTCAAACTCTGTACCCTAAATCCTCTACCTCGACACCTCATTACCCACTTTTGCAGTTGCCTCATAACTGCTTCAGCACGCCACCAAGCACTTCGTATCCTTCCACTTCCTATCAAGCATCATAAAAGGCTCCATGTATCTAACTTGCTGTTGTACAAGAAATGCCTTCTACTCCTGCTAAATTGAAGTCAGTTTTTGCTAATATAAATTAAATAATTGCAAATAAATCGGCACAGTTCCAGTTTGAATTGAGCATCTTTGAGTTTAAAGGAATTGGCAAGTTCCTGACTTAGCACTATGGTTATTAAGATAACAGGCAGCAAATTCCAGGACAATGTGCAAACACCTGTACCAGTAGCAAAGTCAAAGTGGTGAGCCTGTCAAGGTAGCAATTTTTGTAGTGATTTACTAAAAGCAAAGTTGATTCTCATTATCTAATTGCAAAGATGCACATAAATGCTTCAAACATAATAGAGGATACCATTCTAAAGAATGGCAGCGTCATGAGCAAGATTGCGACAAAGTCCAAAAGCAGGTGCTGCCTGGCAAGGCAGCCTTTATTTCAGTGAACCAAAGCTTCCATTTAAATAGAAGCTCTGCCCATCTGTTACAGTAAGAGACTGAACAAAGGGGTTATTTGACACCAGCCACACGGCAATCAAACCAAGTGCTACTGGTACAGAGTGCATTCAACCAGATCAAGCCGCAGACCTCTGCTGAGCAAAAACCTCAGAAATAGACTGTGTTTAAAATTTACTGGGCCCAGGGCCTGCCTCACTTCTTGGGATCCGACGTCCAGTTCTCCATTTGGAGTCTGAGGCCTGACTTTCTCTTCACGACAGTTTTTAAGCCTCTTACATGCCTAGTGACTACAGTGACCACTGTCACAGTCATTTTTATCTTTGATCAGGGTCACTTTGGCACTATGGCGTGGGTGGGGTGCAGAACCTGACAGGGGAAGGGTGGAATTCAATTGCAGGGCTATGGGAAAAGTGGGCACAGATTTCCAAGACCAAAATTTGTTTAAGGACTTTGGAGAGAAATGGGAGGTTGGGGATGGGAGTGAGGCCAGAGGGGCCAAGGATGAGTTTTCTGAGGGGTGACAGGCGACGATGGCCAATTTGAAAGGTGGGGGTTGCAGTACCTGAGCAGAGGAAGCCATCAGCGAGATTAGTTAGCAAGGAGGTCAGAAAGGAAAGTCGGGTTGAATGGGATTAGGGTCAAGGGAACAAGAGCTCGGGCTTCTGGCCAAGATGAGTTTAGACAGGGCATGAGATAGGAGAGATGGAGAAATACTATGAGTTCATTCTCACTACCTATCATTTCACCTTCATAGCCCTGACCCCAGGTAGTTGTGTATGTGTTTCGGCTGGAAAACAAATTTTTAGTCATCCTCTTCTTGATGTGCCAATGAGGTTTCCTCAGCTGCACTGTGCACACAAATAAAATGACTGAGCATGAATAGAACCTTGGTCTACAGCAGCCTTGGCATCGCCTATGCACCAATGTTACCTCCCTGCCCCCACCCCGAACAAAAAAGAAGAAAAATGAAGAAAGCAGTTGATTTAATTCATGGCCAGTTCACAGGAACAGGAAAGTCACTGTGGAACCCCGGGCTGTGTCTAAAATTGACTGCGGTTATCTAAGGGGCAATTGTGGTGAAACTGGCATGGGGCCAAGAGGTTTAGTTGGCAAGGGACTGCACTAGCACAAAGCCATGGCGTAGGGACAGGCTCAATAAAAAAAAACTCCTTTCTTGCAGCAAATGAGAGAAAGGGCCAGCTCACCCTCTTGGGCCTCATCTGCCGCTTTCTAGTGATTAGGAGCTGTGCGGGAGGTTACTGCCGCAGATTCTAAACATCACTTCCCTATTCCTATGCTCCAAGCATGAGAACATCAGGCGAGCTTAACTGCAACAAACTTTCGTGTTCAGACTTCACAACCTGCTGAACTCCTAGGTGGCAAACAAAAGAAACAGGTTTACCAACCTCCTCACAGCAATTAGCCAAAACCCAAAAGGCAAAATGAGGAACAGTTTATAACGAAGGCTAAGTGAGATCCTCTTCACTGCCGCTGCATGTTGAACTGCTCGCTGTTAGCATTTAGCGTTCAGTAACTTCTCACCTTAAACAACTCAAGTGAACCAGACTCTGTAACAAGTGGTTTCACTGTGGTGCTTTACCTATTGCACCTTCTGTTGTAACGGAGTAAACCACGGCAAAGATGTCAATCAACGTATGACAGTTGCACAATTTACAGCCCTGCCCAGTTTACTGTAACCTGACAGCTGCAATTTTCATTCAACCCCAGTGCCCCCACCCCGGCCAACCTCCCCCCACCAAAAAAACTTAGGTTAAAAGACAATAAACTAACTTCACTGACCCGCCAGATACCACACCCCAATGTTTTAAGAGGCCGCCACAGTACGTTCCAAGGCTGTGGTAGGAACATAGGGGTCGGTCACCCATCTCCCCTCATAGCTGTGGAGGGTGTGTGGGGTGGGGAGGGGATGTGGAAAAGAAGAGAGCACTCAACCCAGCCCACTGACTCCAGCTTTAGGTGACCATTTGTGGTAGTGCAGCATGATACTCAAGTAAGAGATGAATGCCGCCTTTTGGACAGTGAAGGCCTGTAATTCCAAACTAATATAATGTCCTCCCCAACAAACACACACACAAAAAAAAACCCTCACCAGATCGACTCAGAACGCCCGCCTAAGCTGAAGAGATTCCTATCCTAAAGCACCCCCCTTTGATGAGAACCTGACATGCCAAATTTTCTGACTGCGTGAATGATGCTGATAGCTCCCCTTTGGTCATTTTATGACCTTTTGAGCTAGGTTGCAGCCCCCACTGTGAATGAATGTTTGAATGTTGCACTGGGGCATTGGTCCCAGCATGCTGACCTGCTCAAATTATCTTTGCATTGTCCACTGGGGAAGAAGTGCAAATACTTTGTTCTTTATTGCCTCTGCCCAGCATTAATATTTAGCAGCTTTCCTGCCACAAGCAATAATTGGCAAATTACTTAATTGTTACAGCACAATTGGCATTTCAATTTAATCCATTATAAAGCAGAAAAGAGAACAGAGGCATACACTAAGGTGGTATTTGCAGTATTGAGGGAATGCTCCCACAGTATAGCTACTGTAGGGGGCCTATAGACTACTCCCACCAGTGTCTTCTTCCCCATGTTATTTCTTAACTCTACCCATATGGATTCTAAATCTTCTGATCCAAGATCATTCTTTGCTATCACCCTTATTACAAAGCTACCCCACCACCCTTTCCTTCCTGCCTGTCCTTTCGAAAAGTCACATACCCCTGAACATTTAGTTCCCAGCTTTGATCTCCTTGTAACCATGTCTCTGTAATGGCTATAAGGTCATACCCACTAACCTCTATTTGTGCCGTTAATTCATTTATTTTATTCCGAATACTATGTGCATTCGAGTAAAGAGCCATTACTTTTGCCATTTTACCATTTTTTCCTCCCTTTGACCCTCTTTGCTGCTTTTTTTTAATGTTTGTACACACTATCCCTTCCTGTCACACTCTGGGTATCATTACCTAAACAGCTGCCCTGCAATGCTGCCATATCCTTTTGGTTTGTAAGCCTACATATCCCCTCTCCAGAACTCTCCCCCCTTCTATTTAGTTTAAAGCCCTCTCTATAGCCCTAGTAATTCGATTCGCCAGGACACTGGTCTCGGTTCAAGTGAAGCCTGTCCCACCGGAACAGCTCCCTTCTATGCCAGTACTAGTGCCAGTGCCCCATGAACTGAAATCCATTCCTCCCATACCAATATTTGAGCCATGCATTTAACTCCTTGACCTTATTTATCCTATGCCAGTTTGCCCGTGGCTTAGGTAGTAATCCCAGGATTATTACCTTGGGCATTCTGCTTTTTAATTTAGCTAACTGTTCAAATTCTTTCAGCAGAACCTCCTTTCTATTAATCATGGGTGACTTTGATCTTCATGTAGATTGGGAAAATCAAATTGACAGGGGTAGCCATGAGCAAGAATCAGAGCAGGTATTTGGGACAGTTTCCTAGGACAATATGTTGTGGATCCAACCAGGGATCAGGCTATTTTGGATCTGGCAGTGTGTAATGAGGCAGGTTTAATAATTGATCTCAGAGTAAAAGATCCTCTAGGAAACAGTGACCATAACATGGTAGAATTTAGCATTCAGTTTGAAAGTGAGAAACTTGGGTCAGAAACATCTGTGCTAAACTTAAATAAGGGTAAATACTGAGGGTAGAGTTGGCTGGCGTGGACTGGGAAAGGAGTTTAGCAGAAAAGATGGTTGATGAACAATGGCAGACATTTAAGAAAATAGTTCATGACTCACAACAAAGATATATCCCAGTGAGGAAGGAGGATTTTAGGAAGGGGATAAACCAACTATGGTTAACCAAGGAAGTTAAGGTTAATATCAAATTGAAATAAAAAGCATATAATGTGACAAAGTGGTAAGCCAGAGGATTGGGGAAGTTTTAAATACCAACATGAGATGACCAAAAATAATAAAGAGGGAGAAAATAAACATTGGAGGTAAACTAGCAAGCAATATAAAAATGGACAGTAAGAGCTTTTTTAAATGTATAAGGAGGAAGAGAGAGGCCAAAGTAAACATAGGCCCCTTAGAGAATGAGGCTGGGGAAATAGTAACGGAGAACCAGGAAATGACAGAGGAGTTGAATAAATATTTGGCATCAGTCTTCACGGTAGAAGACACTAATAACATTCCAAAAATACTAAATAATCAAGGGGCAAAAGGGAAGGAGGAAATAAATACAACAACTATCACTGGAGAAAAAGTATTACGGAAACTAATGGGGCTAAAGGCTGATAAGTCCCCTGGACCTGATGGCTTGCATTCTAGGGTATTAAAGGAAGTAGCTACACAGATAGTGGATGCACTGGTGGTAATCTTGCAAGAGCCCTTAGGTTCTGGAAAGTCCCAGAGAACTGGAAAAGTGCCAATGTAACGCCTTTATTCAAAAAGGCAGACTCACAAAAAAATAGGTAACTACAGGCCAGTTCGCTTAACATCCGTCATTGGGAAAATGTTAGAGTCTATTATAAAGGATATAATGACAGAGCATTTAGAAATACATAATCTAATCAAGTAGAGTCAGCATGGCTTCATGATGGGGAAATCATGCCTGGCAATTTTTTAGAATTCTTTGAGGAGGTAACAAGCAGGATAGACAAAGGGGAACCAGGTGTAATACATTTGGATTTCCAAAAGGCATTCGATAAGGTACCACACATAAGGCTAATTAATAAACCAAGGGCCCATGGTGTTGGGGGTAGTATATTACCATGGATAGAGGATTGGCTAACTAATAGAAGACAGAGTTGGGAAATGGGGGGCATTTTCAGGATGGCCACCTGTAGCTAGTGGAATGCCACAGGGATCAATGCTGGGGCCACAATTATTTACAATATATATTCATGACTTGGATGAGGGAATTGAATGTACTATCGCCAAGTTTGCAGATGACAAAAATAGGTGGGAAGGCAAGTCGTGAGGATGACACGAAGAGTCTACAGAGGGATATAGACAGGTTAAGTGAGTGGGCAAAAACTTGGCAGAAGGAATATAATGTGGGAAAATGTGAGACTATGCACTTTGGCAGGAAGAACAGAGGAGCTGAATATTATTTAAATAGAGAAAGACTGCAGAAAGCTGCAGCAGAGAGGGATTTGGGGGTCCTCGTGCATGAATCACAAAAAGCTAGCATACAAGTTCAACAAGTAATAGGAAGGCAAATGGGATGTTGGCCTTTATTTCAAAGGGAATGGAGTATAAAAATAGGGAAGTCTTGCTAAAACTATAAAAGGCACTAGTTAGACCATACCTAGAATACTGTGAACATTCGTCCCCTTATCTATGGAAAGACATTCTGGCATTGGAGGCAGTCCACAGAAGGTTCACTAGGTCGATCCTGGGTATGGAGGTTGGTCCTGTACTCATTGGAGTTTAGAAGAATGAGGTGACCTTATTGAAACATAAGATTCTTAGGCGGCTTGACTGGGTAGATGATGAGAGGTTGTTTCCCCTTGTGGGAGAGTCTAGGACCAGAGGGCATAATCTCAGAGTAAGGGGTCGCCCATTTAAGACAGAGATGAGGAGGAATTTCTTCTCTGAGGGTAGTTAATCTGTGGAATTCTTTATCGCAGAGGGCTGTAGAGGCTGGGTCGTTAAATGTATTCATGGCTGAGATAGACAGATTTTTAATCAGTAAGGGAATCAAGGGTTATGGGGAAAAGGCAGGAAAGTGTTGTTGAGGGTTATCAGATCAGCCACAATCTCATTGAATGGAGGAACAGACTCGATGGGCCGAATGGCCTACTTCTGCTCCTACGTCTTATGGCCTCCTTTGTCAGGTTTGGTATCTTTCTTTGAAAGAACTATCCAATTTGTCCCACTACCCTGCTCTTTCCCTACAGTCCTGGAAGTTTTCCTTTAATTCATCCAATTTCCTTTCCCAAGTTACTGTTGAATCTGCCTCCGCCACCCTTTCAGATCATGCATTCCAGATCATAGCCCACTGCATTACAAAATATTTTCCTCATCGTCTGCCAATCACCTTAAATCTGTGCCCACTGATTATTGACCCTCCTGCCAGTGGAAGGGTAAATAAGGAGAAACTATCAAAACCTCTTCTGAACACCTTGATTAAATCTCCTGTTCATCTTCTCAGCTACAGAGAGAACATCTCCAAGTGTTCTCTCCAAGTAATTGAATATCCTCACCCTGGTATTTATCTGCGAAAGTTCCTCTGCACCCCCTCCCCGATTCTTCCTCCAATAATATGGGTCTTGGGCCCAGACATGGTTGTATGATCATAAGAACCTAGCAAAAGGCATGTGGATCTACAGCATTTGGAATCACATTACAGTGATTCATTTTACTGCAATTATCTCTCATAGCAACAGGATATATTTTGAGTTGTTTCAACAGTAACCCAGGTGGTTGTCATTTTCTGCAGTTGAAGAGGATTAGCTGCAGTGCTAGAAATAGTTCGAAATAAAGCTTCCTCTTTTTTTATTCATTTGTGGGATATGCGCATCGCTGGCTACGCCAGCATTTATTGTCCATCCCTAATTGCCCACGAGATGTTGGCGGTGAGCTGCCTTCTTGAACCGCTGCAGTACACGTGATGTAGATACAGCCACAGTGCTGTTAGGGAGGGAGTTCCAGGATTTTGACCCAGCAACAGTGAAGGAGCGGCAATATATTTCCAAGTCAGGATGGTGAGTGGCTTGGAGGGGAACTTCCAGGTGGTGGTTTTCCTGTTTATCTGCAACTTTTGTCCCTTCTAGATGGGAGCAGTTGTGGGTTTGGAAGCCCACAGCTAAGGAGCCGTGAGTTCCTGCAGTGCATTTGTGGATGATACACACTGCTGCTCGTGTGCGTCGGTGGTGGAGGGAGTGAATGTTTGTGGATGGGGTGCCAATCAAGCGGGCTGCTTTGTCCTGGATGATGTCAAGCTCGAGTGTTGTGGGAGCTGCACTCATCCAGGCAAGTGGGGAGTATTCTATCACACTCCTGACTTGTGCCTTGTAGATGGTGGACAGACTTTGGGGAGTCAGGAGGTGAGTTACTTGCAACAGGATTCCTAGCCTCTGACCTGCTCTTGTAGCCACAATATTTATATGGCTGGTCCAGTTCATTTTCTGATCAATGGTAACTCCCAGGATGTTGATAGTGATGGTAATGATGCCATTGAGTGTCAAGGGATGATGGTTAGATTCTCTCTTGTTGGAGATGGTCATAGCCTGGCACTTGTGTGGCACAAATGTTACTTGCCATTGGTCAACCCAATTCTGGATATTGTCCAGGTCTTGCTGCATTTGGACATGGACTGCTTCAGTATCTGAGGAGTCACGAATGGTGCTGAACATTGTGCAATCATCAGTGAACATCCCCACTTCTGACCTTATGATGTGAGGAAAGTCATTGATGAAGCAGCTGAAGATGGTTGGTCCGAGGACAGTACCCCAGAGGAACTCCTGCGGTGATGCCATGGAACTGAGACGATTGACCTCCAACAACCACAACCATCTTCCTTTGTAGTAGGTATGACTCCAACCAGTGGAGAGTTTTCCCCAATTCCCATCGACGCCAATTTTCCTAGGGCTCCTTGATACCACACACAAACACTGCCTTGATGTCAAGGGCAGTCACTCTCACCTCACCTCGGGAGTTCAGTTCTTTTGCCCATGTTTGAACCAAGGTTTGAAGTCAGGAGCTGAGAGGCCCTGGCAGAACCCAAGCTGAGCGCCAGTGAGCAGGTTATTGCTAAGCAAGTGCCTCTTGATGGCACTGTTGATGACCCTTTCCATTACTTTGTCAGGCCGAAGGAAAGACAATGCAGTGAGGGAATGCTGCAGGAAAGTGAAGGAAGAATTTCCATGGAAATGGAAATGGAAATTCAGACATATAGGATCAGCCACACTGTGCCCTGCACTAAGATATAGATATAGAGACACAAGGCCTGGTGACTGATGTGCTGGGATTCAGAAGACAAGATGAGATTGTGGAAATCTCTCTGCTGGTGATGCTGCAGTCCAGATCCCAAAGCAGGGAAAGCAAAGGCAGAGAATCTTTAACTTAGTCAATGCATTGAATTCCATATGATTAATATGTGGCTGTTCCAGGCTACTTTAATAGGGCACCCGAAGCCACCAATTCACTTCAAAGCACTCTTATTTCGATTCTCTCACATCCTGCACGCCAATGAAAGCAATAGAATGAAAATGTCATCCTTCCAGGGCAGACCCCAATTGTTTCACAGAATCCTAAATTGTTACCCAAGTTTTGGGGGGAGGCAATGGCGTTGTGGCATTGCAGCTGGACTAGTGTTCCCGAGACCAAGGATAATGCTCTGGGGACCCAGGTTCGAATCCTGTCACGAATTTGATTGAAATCTGGAATTAATGTTGACCATGAAACCATTGTCAATTGTTGTAAAAAGCCATCTGGATCATTAATGTCCTTTAGGGAAGGAAATCTGCCATCCTTAACTGGTCTGGCATTTAGATGTGACTCCAGGCCCACAGCAATATGGTTGACATTTAAATGCCTGAACAAGGCAATTAGGGATGGGCAATAAATGCTGACCTAGCCAGCGATGCCTACATCCCAGGAATGAATAAAAAAAAAGGTTGGAAAGACTGAAGCTTTCAATCAGGAGAAACTCAATTTCTTCGAGTGAAAATAACCCGTTCAAGAAATTAAAAGCCGCTTTGTGTGAAAGTCATTTACAATTCGGTGGATTCCACCGACAATTAAATCCATCCTTCTTGAAGTGGTGTTTTAACTTTCACCCATTGGCAGTCTCTATCATCATCATCATAAACACGCAGATGAAAATCATTTGCTCGGTTTTAAAATTTAAAAAGTGAATTTGAACGTGGGAAAAAAACTGCATGTGAAGCGAATGATGGATTAGGGGCTACACTAGTTTAACATTTAGTTAATGTTCTGCAAAGATTTTACAGCAAAGAGTTATTGAAATGAGTGCCCATAAATTGAATGCTAGAATTTATTAGGCAATTAAAAGTGATTCTGCTGAATGTGCCTCAGAGCAAATAGGATAATCTCAGCCCTTCGAGCAGTGATGAGGTTTGTGTTGTAAATTCATACAGGTACCCTCCCCCCTCCACCCCCCACTCAATTATTGTAGTAACTTGTTCAAGCAAATTTATAATGCATTTTATTTCATGATATCTAAATGGGTGTTATGTCCCTATTCATTTTCAGCAAGATGACAAAAACATATCCTGCTCGTCAACTGGAATGTCTGATTCAATAGGAACATGGGACTCGGGAGGAGTAGGCCGTTTGGCCCCTTGAGCCTGCTCCACCATTCGATAAGATCATGGTTGATCTGTTTGTGGTCTCAACTCCACTTTCCTGCCTGCACAGCCCCCCTCCCCATTAACCCCCGACTCCCTTATCCATCCAAAATCTGTCTAACTCTCCCTTGAATAAATTCAAGCCAGCCTCCACTGTTTTCCAGGGAAGAGAATTCCACAGACAAAGCGACTCAGAGAAAGAATTCCTCCTCATCCCCGTCTTAAAATGTAGACCTGTTACTCTTAAACCTTGTCCCCTAGTTCTGGTCTCCCCCACAAATGGAAATGTCCTCTCAGTGTCCACACGATCAAGTCCCCTCAGGATTGCATATTCTTCAATAAGATCACCGCTCATTCTTCTAAACTCCAATGAGTGTAGGCCTAACCTGTTCAAACTTTCTTCATAAGATAAGCCCTTCAGCCCAGGACTGAATCGAGCGAACCTTCTCTGAACTGCTTCTAACTAAGTTGTATCCTTTTTAAAAAACGAGGTGACCAAAACTACACACAGTACTCCAGATGTGGTCTCACCAAGGCCCTGTACAACTGCAGTAAAGCTTTCTACTTTTATATTCCATTCCCAGTGCAATAAATTGCAACATTCCATTTGCCTTCCTAATTGTTTGCTGTACCTTCATGCTATCTTTTGGTGATTCACAAACCAGGACACCTAGATCCCCCTCTACCACCAAGGTTTGCAATATCTCCATTCGAATCGTGTTTTGTTTTTCCTCCTGCCAAAGTGGACAGCCTCACATTTTCCCACCTTGGGAAATCTGCCAATTTTTGCCCACTCATTTAACCTGCCTATATCCCTTTGTAGATTCTTCACCTCCTCTTGACAACTTACTTTCCTATCTATCTTTGCATCATCAACAAACTTAGCACTGTCTTTGGTCCCTTCATTGACGGGTGGTAAATAGTTGAGGTGCCAGCATTAACCCCTGTGGCACTCCAGCTTGCCAAACTGAAAAAGACCCATTTATCCTTATTCTCTGCTTTCTGTTAGCTAACCAATCCACAGTAACCAAGTTCATGTAAATGGACTTCAATAATCAAAGTATACTTCAATGAACAGTATTTGCTGAAAAGAGGCATGCTGTTGAAGATTTTCACCTTGCACTCATTAGGACAGATGCAAGACTGCCAAATTTCAAAGGGAGTAATAATTGGATGACAGAAAAATGCTAGCTAGGGCACAAAGAAAACTTACTGCGCTTTTCCAGATTTGTGCCATATGATCTTCAGTAGGCAAAATTTTGGTTTAAGTCTTTGTCTGAAGGATGTTACTTCCAACAATGCAGTGTTCCCTCAGTACTGCAATGAGAGTAACTCTGGGTTTGAGTGTTGAAGGGGACCTGGAAGCCACAGATTTCTGTACCAGAAAGGGTAGTGTTACTAACTGAGTCTCGCTAAATGCTAGAAGTGCTTCGTGGTAGAGCGCTGGGATATTGGTGGTGAGTGAATGTGGTTAAGTGGCTTGTTAGTTATTGTCTTGACAGGCCAGTGAGTTCCCTGTAGAACAGAGAAATCCCCCTAAATGCATCATGGAATTGGCACCGGATTACAACAATTGCACAATAGCTTTTGTCATTCAGCACAGTATAATCAGCAGGAACATAATGAACAAGAATAACCACATAATTTAAATGAAGTCTAATTTAATTTGAAAAATAGTGGATAAGAGTTCAAATAAGAGAGAGAGAGAGGTGAAATGCTTCCTAAATGCACGCATATTAGCCACTTTGCATTCTAAACTTTGGGGTTCATGGTAAGGTCTTGTTTAAAAGAATTGAAATTAAACCCATCTGAATAAAGCGCCAAAAATATGAAGGGCACAGTCTGAACTATTGGTTCTTCTAAGTTTGACTTCTATAGACTGAAGCTGTGATGAGTAGGGAAGTAAAACACATGACGCAATGGTAAACATTTCAACCAGGGTTTCCAACTCCGGTTGGGCATATTCCTGGAGGTTTCATCACGATGTCCCGTCATGAATCACCCCGCTCCCAAGATCCTGCCATTGGTCCATTCTCTGGACACACCGTCATCTCACACACGTTAGTTTCACCAACAGTCAAGATTAATCCTCTCATTTATTTCCCTCTCATCTTCAAATACTTTCAACACTTTGATTTTAGTTATTTTAAAAAAAAAACAATATTGTTCAATTTTTCTAGAGATTAGCCCTCAATTCCTGCAGGTTTCAGGCCATTCCTGGAGAGTTGGCAACCCTAACCAACTTGAACCTCTTCTCCGTTTGCCCGAGGCCTCTGCTTTTGCCAGTTGAAGCTTACTGAAAAGCACTCTCTCGGGCATTGCGCTGCCATGATTTATGGGTGCAAGTTTCCCTTCCCACCCTCCACCCCCTAGAGTTCCGTTATCTTACAAAATCATTTTTTTCTTTATTCTTTCATGATATGCAAGTGTTGCTGGAAAGGCCAGCATTTGTTGCCCATCTCTAACTGCCCTTGAAATTGCTTGCTTGCTAGGGTAGTTACGAGTCAGCCACATTACACAATACCAAGCCTAATGTAAGTAGTAAGTAATGTGGCAGGGTAAATTAATGACCTCAGGGTAAAGGCACCCCTAGGTAACAGTGACCACAATACGATTGAATTTTACACCCAGTACGAAAGGAAGAAGCGTGGGTCTAGAGCTAACATTTTAAACTTAAATAAGGGCAACTGTGTGGGCATGAAAGCTGAGCTAGCTGAAGTTAACTGAGATACCAGGCGAGGGGATAAATCAATATTTTTAAGGGTATATTTCAGAATACTCAGAAGTATATTCCTACTAAAAAGAAAAATTCTAAAGGAAGGACCCACTATCTGTGGTTAACTAAAGTAGTTAGGGAAAGCATTAAGCTTAAGGAAAAAGCATATAACTGCGTAAAGGTGAGTGGCAGGTCAGATGATTGGTCCGAATGTATAAAGAATGGCAGAGAATGAATAAAAGGTTAATCAGGAGAAAGAAATCAGGAGGAAGAGTGCACGAGAGGAAGCTAACTAGAAATGTAAAAACGGATAGCAAAAGTTTCTACAGGTATTTAAAAAGGAAAAAAGTAAGTGCTGGTCGTCTAGAGAGTAAGAATGTGGAGTTCATTGTATGCCCCTGTTGCATAATCTATAGAACATCTGAGAAAATTGTAGGGCAAATTTTATCTTGAGGGCTAGATGATATATGATTCAATTGCGGTTGAATTCTATGATGCCTGCAGTTTGTGAAGCTACTGGATTTCTCTCCATTTAGAATTGAATTAAACTCTACTCTAGGCAAACGACATTAGAAATTAACTTGGAAGCCAATTCTGCAACCATGGTATCAAAGAGGTCTTTTTTGGGACCGAAATGACAGAGATAATGTGTGGCAGAAGTTTATCATAATTAATTGTGCTTTGATGAATCATTAGTACAATGGAAGCTTTATGGTATTTAAACAAATCAACTTGAAGTTCACAACTCTGGGCAGTAATCTCACGTAAGCTTACATTTCCCTAAACATGGTAGCTATAGGACGTGATAAGTAATCTCAGTTCATTGAATTGGTTGATGGAGTTCCTCAGGTCTTTCAATTGGTAAGATTTCTCCATCACCATCACTTTAAACAGTTCCTTTAACCCATTTGCATTTTTTGTTTTACACTATGTTTGAAGTATTTCTCCCTCCTCAATGCTCTGGTTTGTTAAACCCTAGTGGCTTCTGGCTTGAGTGCTCTCTGTTACGACGTGAGAGATGGTGTGCCAGGCGGATCAAATCCATGAAGGAAACTTTATCACGCAGTCACAACAATTTTGCAATTTGTATTTTATTTCGAGGTGCGTGCCTCGAACTCGGTAGTAATAAGTCCACCAAGGCTTAGATTTTTTTTAACAAAACTAAATTAAACATTTATTAACAAAAGAAAAGATTTCAAGCACATACATAGTCTACAAATTACTACTATAATAACTCCTAAAACCCCTAATTAATCTGGCTCCCAGTTACATGTCCATTAAAGCAACAGTAAAAAAAAAAAATGATTTAAGCAGACCCAGGCAAAGCAACACAATACCCTTGGCAGCCGAATTCAAAGTGAGTTTTCTCAGCTTTGGTTCCTGTAGACAGCAACTCGATGCACAGAAGCTGGAGGCTTTTCACACTTGTGTTAGATCTTAGAATTCCTTCTCCTTCTGACACACAGCCTCATCTCCTTTATACATATTTCTCCCTTTTTAATGTAAATTCCATTGTCCCCCATGTGTCTTTGCAACTGTAATTTTCTCACAGTCTAAATCTTTCATAGTACTAATTTTTATCAGTAACTTTTGGGAAAAACAAACACACCATTTGGCTTAGCTTCTTCTGGCTCTGTGTAACATCTTACCATCTCTGAAATTCAAACTAACCTAATTTATTTATAAATGCAAATTTTCCTTACACCTCACATTCCAAAACTTCAGCCATGTTTAAGTATTTAGCACTTCAAACCTAGCTTCTTTGTTGATAACTCAAAGCCTCCAGGCCAGCTGTCTTCAATTCAATTAAATCCCACACACACACACACAAACTACCCAAACTCCACTATTAACCCACTTTTACAATAAATCACAATATTATGATAAGGATTATTGTATTTTTGTGACAGTCTCCCTTCCATTATATTCTGATTGCCAGCACTCAAACGATCATTCGTGTAGCTTGGCATAGCCACCATCACCAACTGTAATGTTGCATTCTAACAAGTTCACTAACATTCAGGGTTAGGGTTTGGCATAGCCACCATCACCAATTCCAAGAGCTGGCCCTGTATCACATCATGCATTTTTTTTGTAAAACAAATAGGAAATAATAATCCCCTTAGGCCAATATTCTATTAACTACCAAATTTTTAAAAAAGCTGACCAAAGCAATAGCAGTTCTCAAACAAAGAAGAACTGCTTAGGCAATTGGTGAGCAACAATTTACCTTCCAACACTGTTATTTTACAGATTTTTTAAAAAAAACACAGAATTCAAATTCTCAAAACTGCTATCTTGGGATTTGATCTCTCATTCCATGGATTATTAGTCTAGGCCTCTGGACCACTAGTCAAGTAACATAACCACAACATGAACATGCTGACTTTTGAAATGCAGTTGAAGCAGCCCCATAATATAAAATTGCCCCATAATTGACGATATCGCTTCATTGCCAAAACTACTACCGCTGCATCTAGGAAGGAAGGCTCACACTGGGGTAGCGGGCAGGGTCAGCTACTCAGTTTGGGACCTGGGTTAGGGGCAGTAAAGGAAGCTTTTACTCATCTGTGCTATGCCTTGGCGAGGAGTACTTGATTCTGGCATGAGTAACCAAAGTGAAAAAAATGCTGTTGAGCAGAACCGGTGTCACTCACCTTGGTGAGCACCGAGCTAGCAGAACTGGCGTCACTCACCTTGGTGAGCACCGAGCTAGCAGAACTGGCGTCACTCACCTTGGTGAGCACCGAGCTAGCAGAACTGGCGTCACTCACCTTGGTGAGCACCGAGATGGCAGAACTGGCGTCACTCACCTTGGTGAGCACCGAGCTGAAAACTCTGACACTTCTGTGGTTTTAATTTTAAAAAATATTACGTTCATGAAATAAATAATATGTTGTCCAAAGGCCACGTTTTATCACCAACCATGAATAAATTAACACGTTATACTGACAAATGCACAAACCCCAAACTTCTGCATTTGAAACACTACAAGGAGCATCCACCTGGGTCTGAGAACACAAGAATATTTAAGAAGCGTAACCGCTCCCCCAAAGTGCTTTGTGACCTATGCAAGGTTCAAGATTCAACCACTCAAAACCAAGTGGCTAAACACCATGGCTTATGGAGTAGTACGTGGCATAGCGCAGCACTGCTGGTTCCAAAGTAGTCACATTGGACTCAAAACGTTAACTCCGTTTCTCTCCACAGATGTTGCCAGACTTGCTGTGCTTTTCCAGCACTTTGTTTTTATTACAGAACTGCCTCAACCCTGGGGTAAATTCATAAGATTCATACATTCATAACAATGCAAGAGAAAGTCAAGCAGGAGAACAAATCTTGCATCCATTGCACTCTGGCCCAACCATCTGAGCATCCAACTGCATTTTGAACTCCTCTACCTTATCCAGATTATTTCAAATGTTTGTCACCCTTTGAGTAAAGAAATCCACCCCCCCCAAACAAATACATGTCTTAAATTTGCTTCACATAATTTTATTCTTCTGTTCCTACTGGCCTGGTTTAAATCTTCCAGGAACAATAGCCTTCAATATTTTACACTGTTTGATAAGACCCATCACCAGCAGCTCTTTTAAGGCTGGACAACTTAGGATCTTCTCTAATTTTTCCTTATTAGCTCATCTCTATACATTGTGGAACATTCCCTTCACACTGTCCCATATATGAATGTCTTTTTGTAAACATCTTTGTAACATGAGAATTGCAGATACTAATATAGACAGTGCTCGCATGAATCCTCAACTGTTTAGAAATAACCTTTGCCACTGTATATCACTGGTTGCATTAAGTGGCAATGGCTCAGAATTAGAAGTCTCTGAATTGAAGTGTGTCACAAAATCCCCAATGCACTTGCTGGATTTTCTTTTGAACAGTAGTCCAGATATCTTCATAGTAAGAGATGCAAGACTGGTGATCCAGGTGATGCAGCAAACCTAGACAAAAGAAGAGGAATAACCTCTCAATGGAGAACGAATGAGATACTGATTTCAAAATCGGCCATCTCCTCGAAAGGCACAGCCAGATTGAAAAGGATGGCATGCAGGAAAGAGTAGAGATTCCAGTTTTCAGAAATGGGGCAATATCAAGTCATCAGAAAAGGTCCACGTCCATTCACTCAGATGATCATCGAGATGACCAAGGAGGTCCTTCAAGCCTGCAGTAAAATCATGTGGGAGTGTAAAACTAGTAGCCAATCTGAGCTCAGTCTCCTGCCAGGCGCATTACATTAAATTGCACTAAGGTTCTGGGAAAGGCTTGTGCTGCAGAGTCAAGATAATTGCAAATGCTTGAAATAGAGGAGGAACAGTACTTCATTTCAGTCGATCTCAACTCCATTGCCTTTTCGTATCCATTTGTGCCTTTCAGCAGGGCAGCACACAGCTATTATTTTATTTGCCTCTCTGATCTTCTCTGGTGATTTGTTCCAAATGTCAATTCCCTATAATAACAACTAGTTTGTAAATTACGATCCCTGACCTTTGAACCCTTTGTTAACATGAACAATTTGTCTGAACAGCAGCAGCGTGCAACAACTTTGCACTGTGCCATTTAGGTCAAAATTAAATAGCAGAGATAGAGGAAGTACTATATTCATTAACAAAACCTGGCAATTCATTAAATGGTTACAGCGCAGAAGGAGGCCCATCATGTTTGTGCCGGCCCTCTGTAAAAGCAGTTTAGCTAGTCCCACTCCTCTGACCTTTCCCTGAAGACCTGCAAGGCTTTTTCTCTCCAGGTGCTTATTCAATTCTTTTTGAAAGTCCCAATTGTGTTGGACACAGATTCTCTCTCAGGTACAGCATTCCCGATCCTAACCACTTGCCGCGTTAAAAAAAAGTTTTTCCTCATGTCACCCTAAATCGGTGTCCACTGGTTCACAAGCCTTCCACCAGTAGGAAGAGTTTCTCCCCATCTACTCTGTCTAGACCCCTCATGATTTTGAATACCTCTATCAAATCTTCTATCAACCTTCTCTTCTCCAAGGTGAACAACCTCAACTTCTCCAATCTATCAGTATGACTTAATTACTGGAACCATTCTGGGGAATCATTTCTGCACCCTCTTTAAAACCTTCACATCTTTCCCAAAGTGGGTTTCCCAAAATTGGGCACAGCACTCCAGTTGAGGTTTCAATTTTGTAAGGGATCATCCTAACCTCCTTGCTTCTGTACTCTTATGTCTCGATGTATAAAGCCCAGGACCCTGTATGCCTTTTTAACCACTTTCTCAACCTGCTCTGCCACCTTCAAATGATTTATCCAGGTCCCTCTGCTCCAGTGCCCCCCTTTAGGATTGCACCTTTTATTCTATATTTGTGCCTCTGCATTCCTCCTGCCAAAATGAAGCACTTCACACTTCTCTACATTAATTGTCACCTGCCACATATCCTTCCATTCCACCAGCCTATGTCCTTTTCAAGTCCATCGCTATCCTCCTCACAGTTTAAAACGCTTCCAATTTTTGTGCCATTTGCATTTTCTGAAATGGTGCCCTGTACACCCAAGTCTAGGTCATTAACGTATGTCACAAGGAAAATAGTAGTCCTAATATCAAACCTTGGGGAACCCCACTGAACAACTACCTCCAAAAATAAGTGTTCAGCACTACTCTGCTTTCTGTCACTCACTCAACTTTGTATCCATGCTGCCACTGTCCCTTTTATTCCATGGGCTTCAACTTTTATATGGCTTCTGCCCCTTTAACTTGCCTTAGTTCTAATGGAAGGTCAAAAGACCTGAAATGTTAACTCTGTTTCTCTCTCCACAGAGGCTCCCAGGCCTGCTGAGTATTTCCAGCAGTTTGCTTTTATTTCAGATTTCCAGTATCTGCAGGATTTTGCTTTTTATTATGTGGTACTTTATCAAACACCTTTTGGAAGTCCACGTACACCACATCAATTGTCTTTTTCTATTCATTCACGGGATGTGGGCTTCACTGGCTAGGCCAGCATTTACTGCCCATCCCTAGCTGCCCTTGAGAAGGGGGTGGTGAGCTGCCGTATTGGCCCCTGTAGTCCATGTGGTGTAGGTACACCCACAGTGCTGTCAGAAAGGAAGTTCCAGGATTTTGATCCAGCGACAGGGAAGAAACTGCTATATATTTCCAAGTCAGGACGGTGAGTGACTTGAAGGGGAACTTCCAGGTGGTGGTGTTCCCACCTCTCTGCTGTCCTTGTCCTATTAGATAGTAGCAGTCATGGGTTTGGAAGGTGCTGTTGAAGGAGCCTTGGTGAATTCTTGCAATGCAACTTGTGGATAATACACATTGCTGCTACTGTGCATCGGTGGTGGGAGGAATGAATGTTTGTGGATGTGGTGCCAATCAAGTGGGCTGCTTTGTTCAGGATGCTGTCAAGCTTCTTGGGTGTTGTGGGAGCTGCACTCATCCAGGCAAGTGGGGGAGTATTCCATCACACTCCTGACTTGTGCCTTGTAGATGGACAGGTTTTATGGTCAGGTGGTGAGTTACTCATCACAGGATTCTTTGCCCCTGACCTGCTCTTGTAGCCACAGTATTTATATGGCTAGTACAGTTCAGTTTCTGTGGTAATGGTAATGCCCAGGATGTTGATAGTGGGAGATTCAGTGATGGTGATGCCATTGAATGTCAAGGGGCGATGGTTAGATTTTATCTTGTTGGAAGGTCATTGCCTGGCACTTGGGTGGCATGAATGTTACTTGCCACTTGACAGCCCAAGCCTGGATATTGTCCAGGTCTTGTTGCATTTGGACATGGATTGCTTCAGTATCTGAGGAGTTGTGAATGATGAACATTGTGCAATCATCAGTGAACATTCCCACTTCTGACCTTATGATGGAAGGTCATTGATGAAGCAGCTGAAGATGGTTGGGCTGAGGACACTACCCTGAGGAGCTCCTGCAGTAATGTCCTGGAGCTGAGATGATTGACCTCCAACAACCACAACCATCTTCCTTTGTGCTAGGTATGACTCCAACCAGTGGAGAGCTTCCCCCCCCACCCCCACCCAACACCCAATTCTTATTGACTCCAATTTTGCTAGGGCTCCTTGATGCTACACTCGGTAAAATGTGGCCTTGATGTCAAGGGCAGTCATTCTCACCTTACCTCAGGAGTTCAGCTCTTTTGTCCATGTTTGAACCAAGGCTATAATGAGGTTGGGAGCTGAGTGGCCCTGGCGGAACCCAAACTGGGCATTGTTAAGCAGGTTATTTCTAAGCAAGTGCCACTTGATAGCACTGCTGATGACCCCTTTCATTACTTTACTGACGATGGAGAGCAGTCTGATGGGCGGCAATTGGCTGGGTTGGATTTGTCCTGCTTTTTGTGTACAGGACATATCTGGGCAATTTTCCACATAGCCAGGTAGATGCCAGTGTTGTAGCTGTACTGAAACAGCTTGGCTAGGGGCACGGCAAGTTCTGGAGTCTTCCGTACTATTGCCGAAATATTGTCAGGCCCCATAGCCTTTGCAGTATCCAGTGCTTTCAGCCATTTCTTGACCTCACATGGAGTGAATCAAATTGGCTGAAGATTGGCATCTGTGATGCTGGGGATCTCCAGAGAAGGCCGAGATGGATCATCCACTCGGCAGTTCTGAATGAAGATTGTGGCAAATGCTTTAGCCTTATCCTTTGCACTGATGTGCTGGGCTCCCCCATCATTGAGGATGGGGATATTTGTGGAGCCTCCTCGTCCAGTGAGTTGTTTAATTGCCTACCACCATTCACAACTGGATGTGGCAGGACTGCAGAGCTTAGATCTGATCCATTGGATCGTTTAGCTCTGTCTATCACTTGCTGCTTAGCTGTTTGGCATGCAAGTAGTCCTCTGTTATAGCTTCATCAGGTTGATACCTCATTTTTAGGAATGCCTGGTGCTGCTCCTGGCATGCCCTCCTGCTCTCTTCATTGAACCACGGCTGACCCCTTGGCTTGATGGTGATGGTAGAGTGGGAGATATACATAATCTGTAACCTCATGGCCTGGCATGAGTACAATTGCTGCTGCTGATGGCCCACAGCACCTCATGGATGCCCAGTCTTTGAGTTGCTAGATCTGTTTGAAATCTATCCCTTTTAGCACAGTGGTAGTGCCACACAACATGATGGAGGGTATCCTCAATGTGAAGACGGGACTTTGCCTCCACAATGACTGTGCGGTGGTCATTCCTACTGATACTGTCATGGACACGGCAGGCAGGTTGGTGAGGATGAGGTCAAGTATGTTTTTCCCTCTTGTTGGTTCCCTCACCACTGGCCGCAGACCCAGTCTAACAGCTATGTCCTTTAGGACAGTAGTGGTGCTACTGAGCCACTTTTGTTGACTGACATTAAAGTCCCCACCCAGAGTACATTCTGTGCCATTTCCACCCTCAGTGCTTCCTCCAAGTGGTGTTTAACATGGAGGAGCACTGATTCATCAGCTGAGGGAGGACAGTACATGGTAATCAGTAGGAGGTTTCCTTGCCCATGTTTGACCTGATGCCATGAGACTCCATGGGGTCCACAATTGATGTTGAGGACTCCCAGGGCAACTCCCTATACCACTGTGCTGCCAATGGGTCAGGACACACCCAGGGATGGTCTTGGTGGAGTCTGGGACATTTATCTTTAAAGTATGATTCCGTAAGTATTACTATGTCAGGCTGTTGCTTGACTAGTCTGAGAGACAGCTCTTCCAATTTTGGCACTAGCCTCCAGATGTTGGGGCGTTTCCGGTACCTAGCTCGATGCCGGGTGGTCCATCCTTTTTTGAAGCTTTGTAGCTGTTGGATACAACTAAGTAGCTTACGAGGCCATTTCAGAGTCAACCACATTGCTGTGTGTCTGGAGGTCACATGTAGGCCAGACCAGGTAAGGACAGCAAATTTCCTTCCCTAAAGGGACAATAGTGAACCAGATGGGTTTTTAACAACAATCGACAATGGTTTCATGGTCATTCCATGATTTTTATTGAATTCAAATTCCACCTTCTGCCTTGGTGGGATTCGAACCCAGGTCCCCAGATTAGTAGTCCAACTACAATACACTACACCATCACCTCCTCCAACATTACCCAACTGAATCAATTTGCTTTCAACAATTAAACCGCACTTTAATCTGGCCGTTAATTATATCCTGGGTTATCATTTCTATAACCTTTCTCACTTCCGAGGTTAAACTGATTGGCCTGTGGCTTGAAGGGAGAGACCGACCAGCTGTTGGGTCAAGTCCAAAACCGAGTTTTTAAAATCTTGTTGATACCATTTATTTTGTATTCTTTCAGCTACAGTTTTGCGGAAAAGAAACCTGGGGCATTTCCAAGAGATGTTTTACACCATCTGTGAAAACTAGGAGTTGGCAGGCAGGCCACAAAGCTGGATAGACGCCCACATAAATTTATCCTTGTACAGCCTACATCGTTCCACGGAATGCACAAGGATAACTTATAGCTTCAGATAAATACCTTCTCTTCACCAATAAAGCAGTTTTTCTTTTTTTAAATGTATCCTGCAGACCTTTCTTAAAAAAAAACTTCTGGCCTATAACAGTAGTCACTGCACAAGTGTCCAAGTGAGATTTTAGGGATTTATCGTTTTGAAGTCTGGATCCAATCTTTTTCCAAATTGCACAGATTGTATAGGTTAGAAACAGACCATTCACTCAATTGGTCCATGTTCCACATGACATCCCTTCCACACATCTGAATCTCACCCTCTGAGCAGAACCTGCTATTCCTTTCTCCCTAATGTGCGCCTAGCTTCCTTTAAGTGCATCTATGCTATTTGTCTCAACCACACCATGTGGCAGCAAGCTGCACATTCTAAACACCCTCTGGTTAAGTAAATATCTCAAATTCCTGACTGGGTTTGCTAGTGGCTATCTTAAAGGTGGATTGATGTCTAAATATATGTCATCTATCCGGCAACTCCTGCAACCAAGCCAGTGCCAAACAGTGCTTTGCATTCCTTTGGACCTGACTGGGGAGGTTGAGAGGACATGATGTTTGGGCAGCCCAGGGTCTCCATAAATTTTCCCCAGACTTGCACCCTGGAGAGGACACTCCAGGTTTCGCCGCAGAGCGTGTTGACACAGAGTTGATGACCATGGCACAAACCATCATCTTACAAGACGGAAGGCTGCCCACCACAGGGTATCTTAAATTTATGGCCTTCAGTTTTGGTCTCCCGTATTTTCTCTTGCATCTCAAACACAACACTGTTGCAAACCATATTGATCATAATACATTGACGTCAGCATAGAAACACACAGATTAGGAACAGGAGTAGGCCACTTGGCCCTTTGAGCCTGCTCCGCCATTCAATAAGATCATGGCTTATTCTCACTTGGACACTTGTGCAGTGACTACTGTTATGTAACCTCAACTCCACATTCCTGCCTACCCTGATAACCTTTCACCCTCTTGCTAATCAAGAATCTATCTAGCTCTGCCTTAAAAATATTCAGGCTCTGCTTCTACTGCCTTTTGAGGATGAGAGTTGCAAAGGCTCTCAACCCTCAGGAAAAATTTCTCCTCACCCGTCTTACATGAGCGACCCCTTATTTTTAAACTGTGACCCCTAGTCCTAGATTCTCCCACAAGAGTAAACATCCTCTCTGCATCCACCATGTTAAGGTCCCTCAAAATCTTTAAAGGTTTTGATCAGTGAAGAACATACTAGCTGGTATCCACCATTCAGGAAAATAAAAATAAAGCCAATCTTGAGAAGTTAACAGTTTCCAACTGGATCAGGAGTGCAATTTCCGCTCTGGTCTTAACTCAGGATTTACGGCAACAGTGACAACTTGGATTTATGGAGCATTTAACATAGGAAAGTGGCCCCAACTCCTTCAATCAGACAAAAATAGACAACGAACAAGAGGAAATGTTAAGATGGGTAGCTAAAAGCTTGGTCAAGGAGAAAGGTTTCAAGGAGAGAATTCCAGAGCTTATGATCTTGAAGGCCGAATTCACGGCTGCCAATGGTGTAACAAAAGGGAGTGGGAGGAAACGCAAGTGGCTGGCGTTGGAGAAATACTGAGATCCTGGAGGGTTGAGTGCTAGAGATAGCGGGAGAAGAAATCCCACAGATAACAATTTTTAAATCAAGATGGCAGCGAAGGCGGGTTTCAATCGAGGGCTCCAACCAGATCCGGCCACCAAACCAAACCTTTATACTCCCAAGTCAAAAGCCATCCCGGGAAGCTGCACTGGAATGGAAATTGGGTCAAAGATACAACACTGCGCCCTAATTCTCCAAACTACCCTCTCCTTCAAGTGTAGCTCCACACAAGGCATATGGGAGTGGCAAAATGACCTTGGTGAGCTCAATGTCACAGTATCAAATCACATCACACAAAAGTTCAGCACATGGCTTAGGGAGCCTTTGCTCTATAAATCTCGTCCCCAACGCACACATGTGGAGCAAACATTTCTGGCACCATAGTAATAAGCAGAATATATTGGCAGACTTAAAATTGAACAAAACAATTGAGATTGGACAAAAACACAGTCACCCTCTTTAGCAAAATCCATTGCTTTTTTCCTATTAACGTGATTTTCAGCTATGTTGGATCGAGAAACCATACCTACTTTAAAGAAAATTAAATATGCTTGGCTCCAAAGTCACCCATTTTATGAACATCCATTGCTTCCACTGCTGTTGCCAACAAACAGATTGGCATTGGCCCAGAGATATAGAAACACGTCATTGAACAAATTGAATACAGATGTGGTGCAAAGGCTTGCAGATAGAAGCAGCTTTCAAATATAAAAACTGACAATACTACAATTAGCTTCATTACCTGAACTGAAACAATTTGGTACAATCATTGATAGCTCTTAATTTGAATTACAGCTATGCAAAAAGAAAAAAAGATCCTGCTATGCGGTTTTATTAAACTGGGTACATTCTTAGAGCAAGAATTTACCATTTAGACTACACTTTTAACTCTTTCTACAACTGCATTTATTAATAATCTTCCACAAATTGTAACATCCCCATATTCACATTCAGAGCCACTACAATTGTCCAATGCCTTCTGCAGGGCAATTATCAAAGAATTTTTGTTTCCTGCTGAAAAAAAGATACATGCTGTCGAAGATTTTCATCTTGCACTCATCAGGGGAGATGCAAGACTACCAATTGTAAAGGGAACAACAATTTATGCTGCATGAGAGGAGTGTGCTGATAGGTTGGCAAGTGGACTCTGCAGAGGCATTGCCAGGGAACAGTTAACTGCCAAGCTTTTGTATGAATTCAAACCAGGCAGGTCGACTCTGTTGATTAAGGCATTGCCAAGGGGAATGAACCAGGGAATGGCTGTCCCCCAAGCTTCTGTTTGGTTGAAAAAGGTGCAATGCGTGGACATGCTCCTTCTGTCTGCAAAGGACAGTACCCTGTATGAGAATTATTGGTCTATCAACACATGTAACAGATGCAACCAACTTGCCAGAAGTTCTTTTGAACAGCACTGATTTAGCAGAAGACTACTTTTCAGTAAGAAAGGTGATGTCATGACTTGCATGTGAAATAGATTATAGTGAGGGAGAGATGTACTGCGTCAACCTCAATCTCTCACCCAGGTATGTCTAAGTTCAGTGGCAGGATAGACTTGAGACAGTTGGAAATGATTCTGGATGCACAACTTGAGTGTTGACCACACTCGTGGTTCACCACAATGCTTTGCTTCGTCACCCTTATGGCCACTGATTTTGTGTTGAACTAATTTACCCATTCTGCAAAGTAAGACATTGCATGCAAAGGAGCAATCGACAAATTGACCTACCTTGGTGGTACCCTCCCCAGAGGTCATTCACCATTGATGATGAAGTCAATGCCAGAGTAACCAAGGCCAGAATTGCCTTTGGCAAGCAACAAAAAACTCCTGAGTGAAGAGGAATTAGTCTCTCAACAAAAATTAAACACAGAACAGCTGTCCTACACCACTTTTACATGACCTGCCTGTGAAGACTACTCAAGATCCGATAGCAAGACAAGGTTCCTAATACCTAAGACTCTCTCCCTGACCGGCATGTCTAGCATCCACAGTTTGCTGAAGAAAGCTCACATAAGTTGGGCAGGGCATGTTGTCAGAATGCCTGACGAGTGCCTGTCAAAAAAGTTCTTCTACGGCGAGCTAATTGAAGGGAAACATTCACCTTCCAGAGAAAGCACTTCAAGGACACCTGAAGATCTCACTAAAGAGTTTCAATATCGCCCCTGACACATGGGAGAACCTTGCACAGGATAGCTCTATGTGGCGCAGTCTCATCTGTAAAGACAATAACAAGGGAGTCAAGGTTTATGAAGGGGCAGCCGGAAAAGTCCTGGAATCAGATCGATCACGGATTGAATGGCAGAACAAGCTCGAGGGACCGAATGGCCTATTGCTGCTCCTATTTCTCATGATCTTATAAAGACGCCACCGCCTACGAACAGAAGAGTCACACCAGCAACAGGAAATGCAAGCCTCAAAAACTGCAGATCCACAAGTACCTTGTCTGCACCAACAATACATCTGTGTCCAACATGCAACAGATCTTTTTGTATTCAAATGGGACTGATTAGTCATCGGTGAACACATCGCATCTGAAGCTTAATGAATTTTACTTACCATGGTCATCTCTGGCTACAATGGGTGAACAAGACTTTTCGATAATGATGATATTTGACTCAAAGTTGTAGTACTATGGGACAGTGGCAGCATGACATAGGGGGGTTAGGGTTAGGTCCCCACTGGACTTGAGTAATCAGAAGTCAAGTGGATTCCTCGAGTCCATTTCACATCGGAGATCACGCTGCTTGCAAGCCAACCTCAGTTTCTCAAAAGTCTCATGTTAAAAGTGCTGAGGTGATGCCTGGCACAGCTTAGACACCAGGAAAACCACATAGGGATCACAACACTCCTGGGTACACTTCCCCAATGTAAAATCTGAACATTGGAGTTGACTCCGCTTCCTTTCCTTTTGGGGGGGAAAGAATTCCAGATTCCCATCAGTTTGAAAAAGTGCTTCCTAATTTCAGTTCTAAATGGTGCAGCTCTAAATGATAAGATTATGCTGCCTTGTTTTGATCAGCAGAGCCTGACCAGTTTGACCCCATTGATGAGTTGATGAATATTGGATAAACTTCACAGTATTAATGACATGGGTGGGATATGAAAATCAGTTCTATTAGTTTCTGTACTGGTGGACACCATATAATGACGAAGGACAACTGTATCGGGGGGGGGGGGGCGGCGGCGGCGGCAAGCAGACTAGAAAAATATTTTTTCCCTTCACCAAAGACTGAAACCCATCAAATAAAAATAAACTGATGCAACACTTTCACACATTTTACTGATTTTGAGAGAGAAGCTAAATGTAGGCTGTTACAAACATGTTCACACCAGCATAACAAGCCTAGAAATAAAGCTTGACATAAGCACTGCCTGAACTTTTATGGTAAGAATTTTGTTACATTAGTGACTCCTGGAGATAGGATAGACAATTGCGCCCAATTGGGGGACCCAGCTGACCAGCAGGGCCAGTGGCTGCATCACCAACATTGACTTTAATTGGGGATGTATTCAAGATCTCATATGAAACATTTATTGCAGCCAACAGCAATGTCCGGCGGTCAAAATCTTACTTTGTAGGTAGTTAAATGGTTTGTTCATTGTATTCCAATTACCAGCAGCAAAAGCTTAGCCACAAATAGCCTTCTTCTGGCTCCATCTTGTCACATGATGCCTGACATACAAATTGTATATCAGAGAGGCTGGTCGAGACAGATGCATAAAAACAAGGTTTCAGTTACAAACTATTTGTGAGTACAAAGGCATTGGAGGTGGCATTCTGCCATCTCCTTCACCCAGTTTGGCCTGGAGTTCATTACAGCATCACAATATGGCAAACAGGCTGAAAATATAAATCAAATAAGCAGCTGCATCAGGACAGGCCAGAAATAAAATGGTACCAGAAAATACATTAGTAGCACAGAGTAAGGAACACTATCAACTTCAGGAGAGGTGGAATAATCATAATACACAGTTGTTTAAGAGATCTGACTAAACCAGAGGCAGTGTGGTTATAGTTGGCAAAAAAAGGAGCTACCAATTATAACATGGGGGGTAAGGATCACTGATCAGATTTGTTGGCATTCCACTACTCTATTAGTGAAAAGTCATCGTCAGGATGAGGGCGCTGCTGGCATTTATTGCACATCCCAAGTTGTCCTTGAGCACGTGATTGTGGTGGACCTCCTTCTTGAAGCACTGCACACTGAAGGTACTCCTGGAATATTAAGTAACGGTTCGAGGTTTTTAAGCCAGCTATGATGAACGAAGAGTGGTACATGTCCGAGCCAACATGGTGCCAGACTTGGAAGTGAACTCGCAGCTGGTGGTGTTCCCATGGGTCTGCTGCCCTTGTCTCTCTAGGTGGTTGAGGTTGCAGGTTTGGAAGGCGCTGTCGAAGGAGGTTTTGCGAGTTGCTGCAGTGGATCTTGTAGGGGGGTAGACACTGCTGCCACTGTGCATCAGTGGTGGGGTGAGTGAATGTTGAAAGTAGTGCACGGGGTACCAATCAAGCGGCCTGATTTGTCCTGGATGGTGTTGAGCTTCTTGAATGTTGTCGGAGGTGCACTCATCCAGGCAGGTGGAGTGTATTCCACTACACTCCTGACTTGTGCCTTGTAGGTGCTGGAGAGTCAGGTGGTGAGCCATTCACTGTGGAATAAGTAGCCTCGAACCAGTTTTAGTAGCCACAGCATTTGTGTGCCTTGTCCAGTTGTGCTTCTCACCAATGGTGAGAGGCTTAACAATGGCAACAACACTACCTATTAAGGGGAGCTGGTCGGCTCTCTCATCTTGAGATGGTAATTGCCTCGGACTTAGAACACAAGGGCACAAGAGATAGGAGCAGGAGTAGATCATACAACCTGCCGAGCCTGCTCTGCCATTCAACATAATCTTGGCTGGTCTTGGGCTTCATTTTCTCACCCGTACACCAAGTCACTTGATTCAAATACACCAAAAATGTGTCTACCCCCACCGCCTTAAACAATGGAGCATCCACAACCCTTTGGTTTAGAGAACACCAAATATTTATAACCCTTTGAGTGAAGAATTTCTTGAATATTGCTGAAATTCAAATGTTGTCGAAGCTTTTCATTTTGCAATCATTAGAACAAAAACACGAATGCCAAATTTCAAACAACCACAACAATATATGCTGCATACTATAGTATGAATGTGAGAGCGATGGTGGGGATCTCAGAAGAGGACAGAAAAGCATCATCCTGTTGTAATGAGGAGACACTCACTCCAGTAAACCAAGGCTTACATAATATTACACAAACACTCCCTACTGGTTGAAGTCACACCTAGCACAAAGGAAGATGGTTGTGGTTGTTTGAAGTCAATTACCTCAGTTCCAGAACATCACTGCAGGAGTTCCTCAGGGTAGTGTCCTCAGCCCAACCATCTTCAGCTGCTTCATCAATGACCTTCCTTCCATCATAAGGTCAGAAGTGGGGGTGGTCGCTGATGATTGCACAATGTTCAGCACCATTCGCAACTCCTCAGATACTGAAGCAATCCATGTCCAAATGCAGCAAGACCTGGACAATATCCAAGCTTGGGCTGACAAGTGGCAAGTAACATTCGTGCCACACAATTGCCAGGCAATGACCATCTCCAACAAAAGAGAATCCAACTATCGCCCTTTGACATTCAATGGCATTACCATCGCTGAATCCCCCACTATCAATATCCTGGGGGTTACCATTGACCAGAAACTGAACAGGGCCAGCCATATAAATACTGTGGCTACAAGAGCAGGTCAGAGGCTAGGAATCCTGCGATGAGTAATTCACCTCCTGACTCCCTAAAGTCTGTCCACCATCTAAAAGGCACAAGTCAGGAGTGTGATGTAATATTCTCCACTTGCCTGGATGAGTCCAGCTCCAATAACACTCAAGAAGCTCGACACCATCCAGGACAAAGCAACCTGCTTGACTGGCTTCTCATGCAGCATCTTCCAAACCCACAACCGCTAACAACTGGAATGACAGTAGATAGATGGGAACACCACCACTTGGAAGTTCCCCTCCAAGTTACTCGCCATCCTGACTTGGAAATATATCACCGTTCCTTCACTGTTGCTGGGTCAAAAACCTGGCACTCCCTCTCTAACAGCACTGTGGGTGTACCTACACATGGGCTGCAGCGGTTCAAGAAGGCAGCTCAGCACCACCTTCGAGGGCAATTAAGGATGGACAATACACACTAGCCCAGCCAGCGATGCCCACATTCCATGAATGAATAAAAAAAAGGAAGGAACTTCATTTCAAACTATTTCTAGCACTGCAGCTAATCCTCCTCATTGCACAAGCAGAAAATGACAACCACCTGTGTTACTGTTGAAACAACTCAAAATATACTCTGTTGCTATGAGAGATAACTGTAGTAAAACGAATCACTGTGATGTGAACACTCTAAATGCTGTAGATTCACACGCTTGTTCCTAGTTCTTATGATCATGTAACCATGTCTGAGTGCAAGACCCACATCATATTATTTTCCTGAAACTCCTCACTCGAACCCAGCAAACTGAAAGAGCTACCGCACAGCAGACAAGACTCTTTTCACTCACCTTGTTAAACATTTATTCAGCGGCCCTCAACAAGCATGGAACACTGGGTGTTGAGTCTGGAATGTATTTTCAGTGAGTTCAATATAATATCGGTGTTGCCATGCTGTCCAGTCACACATACCCAACAAGATAATTCTACACGATTGGGTGTAACCACCAAATTCTATATGTTTTAAGACGGCAGAATCACAGAATTGTTAAAGTGCAGGAGTAGGCCATTCAACCAGTCAACTGCAGCATGACATACCCTGGGAAAAGTAAACACCCAGGCTTCACACAAAATCTGATGCTTGGCTCTAAAGCGCTGTACTGAACCATAATCTAATAGTGACTAACAACACAAAGGTAAATTTGGTAACATCACAAGATTGAAACATATGAAGAAGGTTGTTTGGTCCATTTGCTCTCACTCTTCTGGATACCACCTTAGTCTAGTGCCTTTCCTCAGGGTGGCAATCTGCTCCAGGCACTCATCACCCCTCCTCTTTCCCCTTGCCCTCTCCCCTATTCCCCAATCCCATTTCAAGAAATTCTTCCCAGTGTTACATAGACATCCAGCAAGACCTTTTTGTTTAGAAAGCAAACTCATACAAGGTCAGATGACAATGCAGCTCAAGCAAGTCATATTTCAAGTAAACACAAAACAATGATCTCCAGTCTCTAATGTTTCTGTCAGCGGCCTCACAATTGTTAATGTGCACTCTGACGACAGGCTTGTGAGAATTAAACAGTCTGAATTGGAGAGGTCAGGCTAGGTGCACATAACCCTTAATGAGGAAATAATGAAAGATGTGTTGCATGATAGATTTTGAATGTCTTGGTGCAGCGTGATTGTTAAAGTGCTTCTGGAGATAAAATTCCCAGACCTTGCTACTGCAGCTCTGCAGCTCAGTCATGTGCTGAAACCATAACTCAGGCCCTTAATACATAACTGTCATGACACAACTCACTTTAACACAGACAATCCCTATTTCCCTGCAGAACAGTAGGTTCTATTCTGTACCTCAATCCAATCGAGTATGTTGGATACTGGCAGTGGTGAGAGCATTTACACGAGATGAGACTAAGCCTTCTTTGTGTGTGATGGACAGCAGCAGCTAGTAAACTAACAATGAACTAAAGCGACCAGAAAAGCTAGCCTGATGAATTACAGTGGACTGTATGTTAAGGTTGAAATGGCAGATGTTGCTTAGGAATGATGGAGCCCAAATTATGACCTAGTGAAACTACAGCTTGCATTTAAAATGCTTCAGATCCACCTATCCTGTCACTAACAAAATACATTTGTGATTTCTACAGTTATCATCTTAATTGCACAACCACTACATCGCCCATGACTGATCCTACACAGGGTTCTGTTTATCCATTGCAACTGTTCGCATTGATCTGCAAAATCGGCTCAGTGATAAGAAACAAGGGCAATGGTCGATGGATGTTTTTGAGAGTGGAAAGGGGTTTCCAGTGACGTTTCACAGGGCTCAGTGTTGGGGCCCTTGCTGTTTGTTGTATACATTAATAATTTGGACTTAAAGTGTGGGGTGCATGGTTAGGAAATTTGCAGATGACATAAAAATTGGCCGTGTAGTTGATAGTGAAGAGGATAGCTGTTGTCTCCAGAATTATATCAATGGTTTTGTTGAGTGGGTGGAAAAGTGGCAAATAGAATTCAATCTTCAAAAAAGTGTGAGGTAATACATTTGGGGAGGGCAAACAAAGCAAGGGAATGCTCAATAAATGGGAGGGTACTGAGAGGGGTTGAGGAGGTGAGAGACCTTGGAATGCATGTTCACAGGCCCCTGAAGGTGGGGGGGCAGGTGAATAAGATGGTAAAGAAAGCATATGGAATGCTTTCCTTTATTGGGCGAGGTATTGAATACAAAAGCAGAGATGTAATGCTGGAACTGTATAAAACGCTGGTTAGGCCACAGCTGGAATTGTGTACAGTTCTAGTCACCACATTAGAGCAAGGACATAATTGCTCTGGAGTACAGAGGAGATTTACAAGAATGTTGCCAGGACTTGAAAATTACAGCTACGAAGAAAGATTGGATAGGCTGGGGTTGTTTCCCTTAGAACAGAGGAGGCTGAGGGGTGACCCGAACGAGGTGTACAAAATTATGAGGGGCCTAGATAGGGTAGACAGGAAAGACCTGTTTCCCCTAGCTGATTGGTCAATTACCAGGGGGCATAGGTTTAAGGTGATTGGTAGAAGGATTAGAGGGGACATAAGGAAAAACCTTTTTCACCCAGAGGGTGGTGGGCATCTGGAATTCACTGCCCAAGTTGGTGGTTGAGGTTGAAACGCTCAACTCAGCTATTGACTCTCCACCTTTAAAGCCCTTATTAATAATTACTTCTTTGACCAGGCATCTGATCACCATTTTTAATAGTTCCTTCTTTGGTTCAGTATCCATTTCTCACCCCCTTCAGCGAAGCACCTTGGTACATTTTTCTATGTTCAAGGCTGAAATGAATGCCACTCATTGTTGGATAATGGGATAGACTTCTACTCATCTGCGGAGGGTTGGAAGAATAAAAGGTTTGTTGACTTTGGTAATCAAGGTCTTTGGTTTATAGGCTTTGAACCTATGGTAACCTGTTCACTGCACAAACCTTCCCTGCAATAAATGAATGCACAACCATGTCTTTGGCATAAACCTCCAGCAGCTATACACGGTATGGCATACTATGCCAGCTAAACATCAAGATGAAGGGTCCAATAAAGGAGGGCATCCTGTTTTTAAGATTTCCTAAAGCAGGCTGCGCTAGTAAATGTGAGTGCGTGAAGCTGAAAGTATTTTTCTGGTTATATGCTCCAGAACACTACATCTGATTCTCTCCACGCATCAAGGGCAACCAAATCTATTCCAGATTAAAGACAATTCACGAGGAGTAATGCAGAAATGGTTCCAGTACTTTCCCACACGCTATCCCGCCACCGCCCCCCCCCAACCCACATTCATAGGCTAAATAAAATTGACAAGTCAAATTACCATCAGGAGATTAGCGTTTTGCTACAAACAACATAGGATCCAATATAAACTTGTTTCAATTCACTCAGAGCCTGCCATTCACAGCTTGTGGGAGCATGCTTTGTGCAAATCAGCTGCAGCATTTCCTGCACCACTGACCACATCTAAAGTGCTTCAATGGCTGTTACCCGTTTGGGATGCTCAGAGGTCATGAAGATGCAAGCTCTCTTTTTAGATTTTTACCACTTCCCCTGGACAGCGAATGCACAAGTTTGTAACTCTGCATCACTCCAAAATTACACAAGCTACAAAAGTAGGGCAATCCAACTATCCCCACACACTCATCATGCCCGCCGTCCCAATGTAAAATGATCACTAATACACTCGATTCACAGTGCCTATCTGTCATCACTTCTCATCTCTCGTAGTCCCACTCTCCTAAAACACACATCGTTTCCCACCGGCACCCATTCATCTCCCTCTCACCTCACAGTCACGTTGGGTTTTAATGAATTTACTAATGGCTCACTGGTTTAAATAAAGAATACATTTAGCCTGAGCTTCTGCGGCATGGCACAGCCAGATTGCCACTCCGCTCCTGTATTCTCGCCCCAGAATGTTTTCGATCCTATCTTGCGCAACCTCCTGACTCAACCTCCTGACTGGCTGGGAGAGATCCAGGCCGTGCAGCACGTCCCCGGGGCCTACCGTCCAGAACAGCTCAGTCAAAGGAGGCCGTGCCCCCTTTTTTATGGCATTAGCTGCAGAAAACGTGGTAAGTTAAAGGTTCAGCCAAGTTTAAACGTCCTTGACAGGCCAGAGAGATGGTAAGTTTATAAGGTAAGTGGGTAGGATATTGTTTTTTTCGGAGGGGGGGGGGTGGGGTCAGGCCTCAGCGGTTTTTTTTTGGGGGGGGGGGGGGGCGGGGTGCGGGGGCGGTTGAGATCCCACGAGGAGGGGCCGATGGAATCCTCATGAGGAGGGGAGGGGAGGGGTGGCAGGCAGGGAGATGGTGAAGGAATCCCCATGGGGTGGGAAAAGAGGTGAAAGACAAAGAAATCCCCATGGAGGAGGGAGGGGTGAGCAGATGAAGGAATCCCCATGGGGGAGTGGGGTAAAAGATGAAGGAACTCTCCACCCACCCCCCCACCCCCCCAGGGTGGGGTGGGGGGTGGTGGCGCAAAACGGGTGCGACAGACGAAGAAATCCCCATTTTGGGGTTGGGGGGGCGGGGGGGGAGAGAAAGGCAGCAAAGGAGCATGGGGTGGGGGGAGGGGGGGGGGGGAAACAGTTAGATGGAGGGTGGGGGGCTCCTTTGGGGGTTCAGGGGTGTGGGCCATGTGGGTCTGTACAATAGTTACCCAGAAGTTAGAAACAGATGTAATCTTTCTAACTTTTTTTTTCAGTAACTATTGGTGTAACCCAGTTGGAACCCAACCGAAGATTTAAATCGCATTTTTGGATAGTTCCTAGAGCGGGACAATTGCCCAAACAAAGTTTGCGCTTCCTGGACAATTGCCATACAAACTCTTATCTGGGAACATACAAGGCTGGGGGAGGGGGAGGTGGGGGGGTGGGGGTGGTTCCCCCAGTGCATCTTTGGGATTCCCCTCCACGTACGCTGCCCTGGAGCTCAGAAGTTACGGCCCATTAATCCCATCTCAGTAAATGAAAGGCTGAACACGAGGTCCGCTCTGCTAAGATTTGCAGAAGTCATAAATCACACACACCGTTCTGTTAACTTAATGAAATAATCTGTACAGAACACTGCAGGCATCTGCAGCGGTTCAAAGACATGCACAGTTTTCAACTGTTGCTAGGCAATAAAATTAAGGGAAATTTAATATAAGATTTCCTAAAAATTATGTACTGAAGATAACATCGTATCCCTCCAGAGTTGTGAGGTGATTGGATTTAACCACAGAAGAAGCCTATGTAAAATACTTGTAGCCCTGTAATAAATCACATTTAAAGAGGTCTGGAGCAGTAAAGGAAAGTTAACTTGTGAATAAGAACGAAGTGCAAGGCAGGCAGCATCAGTCTAATGGACCCATTTCAATCAATAAGTTAATTTTTTTGCATTAGTGAAAATTGGTCATGGGTTTCAATACTAAACCTTGCTTTTATAGAAGACTTCTTTTAGACAGAAGCTAAAATCAGCATTTATTCATTTGCTATTTCCCTCTCGTTCAGGTTCCCCGCATCATGAATAATTTCTCTGGCAATGGTTGGGGTTTGATTTATTTCAAGTCATTCAGGAGCCTGGTGATTTCATATTCCACAAATTCAACATGTTTAACATAGAAAAAAAGAAGATTCCGAGATGCATAAGATGCAATAAAGCAATTCGCCAAGGCTCCTTTGACAGCTCCTTTCAAACCCGGGGCCTCTACTCAGTAGTAGAAGGTAGGAGAAGGGGACATCAACACCTGGAAGTTCCCCTCCAAACCACTCACTATCCTGGCTTGGAAAATGCTTGGAAATGCACCTGAGATGCTGTAACCTATAGGGCTGCGGGCAAAGAGCTGGAAAGTGGCTGGATAGCTCTTTTTCACAGTTCCTTCACTGTCGCTGGGTCAAAATCCTGGAACTCCCTCCCAAACAGCACTGTGGGTGTACCTACACCACGTGGACTGCAGTGGTTCAAGAAGGCAGCTCATCACCAACCTTAAGGGAAATTAGGGAAGGGCAATAAATGCTGGCCTAGCCAGCGATGCCCATATCCCATGAAAGAATGAAAAAAAAATACAGAGGCAAAATCTGAAAGAGCTGGATACCCTGTCAGAGGAGGAGATATTTGGGTGGATGACCAAAAGCTGGGTTTCAAAGAGAATCTTGAAAATGAAGAGGGAGAGGCTTACGAGAGTGCCATGAGACCTGGGTGTCCTCGTACACCAGTCGCTGAAGGTAAGCATGCAGGTGCGGCAGGCAGGAAAGAAGGCAAATGGCCTTCATAGCGAGAGGATTCGAGTACAAGGGCAGGGATGTCTTGTTGCAATTATACAGGGCCTTGGTGAGACCACACCTGGGATAGTGTGCGCAGTTTTGGTCTCCTTATCTGAGGAAGGATGTTCTTGCTATAGAGGGAGTGCAGCGAAGGTTTACCAGACTGATTCCTGGGATGGCAGAACTGACATATGAGGAGAGATTGAGTCGGTTAGGATTATATTCACTAGAGTTCAGAAGAATGAGGGGGGATTTCATAGAAACCTATAAAATTCTAACAGGACTAGACAGTGTAGATGCAGGAAGGATGTTCCTGATGGTGGGGGGGTCCAGAACCAGGGATCACAGTCTGAGGATACAGGGTAGACCAAATAGGACTGAGATGAGGAGAAATTTCTTCACCCAGAGAGTAGTGAGCCTGTGGAATTCACTACCACAGAAAGCAGTTGAAGCCAAAACATTGTATGTTTTCAAGAAGGAGTTAGATATAGCTCTTGGGGTGAAAGGGATCAAAGGATATGGGGAGAAAGCGGGAGCAAGCTATTGAGTTGGATGATCAGGCATGATCATGATGAATGGCAGAGCAGGCTCGAAGGGCCGAATGGCCTACTCCTGCTCCTTTTTTCTATGTTTCTATGTTAGAGTTAAGGTTAGGGATTAGAGAGGGAAAATTCTGAAGTGTGAGGCCTAGTTGGCTGACACCACCAGCACTGGTAGTGGGGCAGAGGCGGGAAATATGCAAAAGACCAAAGTCAGAGAAATTGAGAATTCAGGGATGGGGGGGATGGGTACAGAGAGCTACAGGGATAGGAAAGGGATGAGCTCAGAAAAGGACAAGGCTGCGAATTTGAGATAGGGAGCTCCTGAAAATCAATTTAGGCCAGAGAACACGGTGGCGATATATGGGCAGAACATTGTGTAGGTGAGCAGCTAGCCTATGCTCATTACCTCATCAAACACTTCAACTGAAAGTCAGCGTCGCACAAGTCCATCTGCAATCTCTTTTTTTTAAGTGCATCAGATCAGCAATGGTTCCCTTCACTAAGTATACTGAACAGGTGGACTTCACAGCAGTAACCTGGACCATTATTTTCCTCCATCTCACTTGAAAGCCTCAGCTCTTTCTGGGTTTCAATTCCAAGGGCGCTGATGCCTCAACCAACCAACTATCCTCGTGCAAATCTAGACAGCATGGATTTATGGAAAATTTACAACGCAAGCCATTCAGCCCACCACATCTATATAGGCTGAAAAAAGAGCTATCTGGCCTAATCCCACTTTCCAGCTCTTTGCCTGCAGCCCTGTTGGTTACAGCACCTCGTGCATTTCCAAGCATTTTTTTAATGCTATGAGGGTTTCTGCCTCTACCACTCTTTCAGGCAATGAGTTTCAGATCCTCACTACCCTCTGGGTGGAAACATTTCTCCTCAATTCCTCTCTAATCCTTCAACCAATTACATTAAATCTATGTCCCTTGGCAATAGAAACAGGTCCTTCCTATCCACCCTAACTAGGCCTCTCCTAATTTAAGCACCTCAATTAAATCTCCACTCAGCCTCCTCTGTTCAAAAGAAGATAGCCCCAGCCTATCCAATCTTTCCTCTTGGCTGAAATTCTCCATGCCTGGCAATGTCCTCATAAATCTCTTCTGTACCCTCTTGAACATGATCACATCCTTCCGGTAATGGGGTGATCTGAACTGTACACAGTTTCTAGTTGCGGTTTAATTAGAGTTTTACACAGTTCTAGCATAACCTCCCTGCTCTTACATGCTACACCTTGGCCAATAAAGGAAGGTATCCTATATGCTTTCTTAACCTTACCTATTGCGTATCACCGGGTGATTCCACCATAGTGTGCGTCATGAGCATGTCTAACCATGCCCTTCCCTAGCAACCAAACATTCAACAGGTATTGCTGCACAATAATATGAAGCAGAGCCCTGGATGATTTTCCTTCATCTAACTCGGGCGTTCAGGCCAATTGTTGTGCTCCTACTATCTTATTACCACCTAGACAACCCTGGTAGAGTAGCAAAGGCATTTTGTGCTCTTGCTGTGCTCAGCGCTTCCTCCAATTGGTGTTCAACATGAAGCTGCACTGAATTGGCAAGATGGAGGATAACAGGTGGTGATCAGCAGCAGGTTTTCTTGGCCGTGTGTGACCTGAAGCCACAAGCTTTCATGAGACCTGGAGTCAATGTTGATGGCTTCCAAGGAACTCATGAAAGACATAACACTGTTTCCACATGCCCCACCATGCGCACGCACACAAGTGCACCCCTGCACCCTACTCTGGTAGCTACCCTGCTAGTGAGTTATGGCCATGACATACCAGGGAATGGTGATGGAGGAGTTTGGAATATTAGCTTAATGTAGAACTACATCAGGCTGTTGCTTGACAAGTCTGAAAGACAGCTCTCCAAACTTGGACATCAGTCCTAGTTCATTGCAAAGGATGACTTAGGGGGGTTCAATCATCTTGGAGTGCCTAGTTATTATCCTGATTGGACATCTGGTTCATTGCAATAGGTCTGTCCAAGATTCCTCTTATTTGTTGCAGCTGTTTTACAGCCTTGAGACTGGAGTCACATAAATACCAGCTCAGGGGTGAAACTTAGTGAATCATTTGGCTTTTATTCTCTTGAAGTTATAAGATTAAAGGGTGATCTTATTTGAGATAATTGAAGAATTTGATAGACTAGATAGAGAAAGCCTAATTTCCTCTGGTGGAAGGGGTCCAGAACAAAAGGGCATAACCTTAAAAGTCAAACGAGGCCATTCAAGATTGATGTCCAGAAGCACATCTTCACATAGAAGAGCGGAAATCTAGAACTCCTCCCCCCCAAAAAGCTGTTGCAGCTGTCAGCTGAACATTTCATCCAGGCCTTTCAAAACTGAGATTTGTCTTTTGTTGGACAAGGGATATTAAGGGTTACATGAGAAAGATAAGTAACTTCAGATCAGCCACGATCTAATTGGATGATGGAACAGACTCGAGGGGCTCAATGTGGGCCTACTCATGTTTCTGTGTTACACAATAGCTCTGAAGGTCATTTCTCTCTGGTGCCAGGCCATAATGACTTCAGTTGCACAACTTCAGGGTACCACAAGCATTCAGCAACCATACATGCATTTCTGGAAAAAGCATTAATCCCATAACATTTGAATAGATAGTTCACTAGTGAGATAATATTCCCAAAGAGGCTGATTCATCACTGAAGAGATTTCTTGCATTCTTCATGATTTATTGTATTAATGACTTTCTCCTATCAGACCAGCTTTCACAAGAACTGGTTACACAGGAAATGATTTGGGTCTTTTTTCAAAAGGAGAATCACTCTCATGATGGGGGGTGTCAATGGAAAATGCTCCCCACTTCATACAGCCACCGACAACATGAATCATTCCCCGGTCAACATCACAGAGAGTAAAGCTACATCCTACTGGGAGGATGCCATCATTATATATTTTTGATTTTCTGAAAGAACAAAAGATATTTTACGCAAAAATTCCAAAATTTACAGATATCAGAAGTAGAGCGAATGAGAAAGAAAAACATAATCAGATCGGACAAGATCGAGCAAGTTTGGGTAACTGGCCAGTGGTGGCAGATGCAGTTCAATGAGCGCAAGGCTAAAATAATTCCTAATGTCAACAATCAACCCAAGGGAATACATATTGACTTGAAGATGTTTTCTAATTAGCAAAGAGGCAATAGGTTCTAGTGGATAAAATGATAAAAGCAGTGAGTACAGTGCCCATCTGCAGCAAAGGAATAATTGCACTTAGTCATCATTTATTTTGAGCTTTTAATCTATACAAATTTTCAGAAGTAAAACGTGCAGTTTTGAGAGGTCCTGTCTTATTATAGCTTTATCTCTCAAATTCAAGAAGTTAACCACCCACTGTGTTTACTTTTGTGCCAGAGACCCTCTTGTCAACAGCCTTCATTCTCTTTCTAGACATAAGATTTGCATGAATAGAAAAAACACAATTAAGATCCCCAAACTTTTGGTTCTGTATATAACAGTATATAATGAGAAAACCCAGAACTCAGTCACAATCAGCATTTTACTTCTGACTTGAAAGTGGCAGAGTAGAATAATGAAAGGATTATCTAATTGACTGACCGCAACTGAGCCTATTTCAGGCAATAATTTACAATCTGACCCAAATATTGATTTGTTCTAATGTTACATTCAGTAAGGGCAGCCAGAGACTAAGGCATGTGGAACTCCAAGTCCTTCTGTCAAGTCTGAGGCAGGACACTATGCCACCTATGTACCAGGTGTTAGGACATTCCAGAATTAGTTACTACTGTATGCTGTATGTAATTGTCAATGTGTTCATATAAAATCTTTGTCCAATAATTGTAACAAAGGCCAACGCTCAAACACATAACGTTGTTCATTAATATTCAATCCCATGATTTCACCTCACGATAAAATGCTGTTTAAACCTTGTAACATGCTTACTCTTTTTTACTTGCAAGAATAATTAGACTTGTAACAGCACACTTCAAGTTGTCACATTTTTGTGTGTCATGAATTTGTCATACTTTCATTGACACTCTCAAACTTGTCTAATATAAATAAGTAATATCATCTTGCATAATGCTTCAACATGCTAAACTATCCATATCTAGTGTCATACTCAACTTACAATCCTAACCACTAGGTGCTCCCAACCACAATCTCCCAGCTGTCTTCATTATAAGTTTTTAAATTATTTTCGTAGGATATACAGCACAGAAACAGGCCATTCAGCCTAACCAGTCAATGCAGGTGTTTATGCTCCCCTCAAGCCTCCTCCCATCTTTTCTCATCTAAATCCAGCATCACAACTATCCGTTTACTTTCCCGTCATGGTTGTCTAGTTCCCCTTTAAATGCATCAATACTATTCATTTCAACCACTCCCTGGGGTAGCGGCTTCCACGTTCTCACCAATCTTTGGGTAAAGAAGTTTCTTCTGAATTACCTAATGGGTTTCTTGGTGATTATTCTATATTGATGGCCTCTAATTATGCTCTTGCCCACAAGGGGAAACATTCTCCGTGTCTGCTCCAACAAAACCTTCGATAATTTTCACAAGCTTTATTAGGTCACCCCTCAACCTTCTTTTTACAAGAGAGCCTTAGCTTCTCAATCCTTTTTTGATATGTATACCCACACATTTCTGGTTATCATCTTTGTAAACCTTTTATACACCCTCTCTAGTGCCTTTACCTCACTTTTATAATATGGTAACCAGGGCTACATGCAGCATACAATATGTGCCTAACCAAGATTTGATAGAGGTTCAGTATAGCTTCCTTTCCTTTTCAATTTTATCCCTCTAGAAATAAAGCCCAGTGTTTGGCTTGCTTTTTCTTTAAAAAGAAAAAGGCTTGCTAACCTGTGGTACAACTTTCAGTGATTGAGGTATTTGTACTCAGGGGCCCTTTTGATCCTCTACCCCACCTAGACTTGCACCTTCCAAGTAATAAGTGACTTCCCTATTCTTCCTACCAAAACGTACTACCTCACGTTTATCGGCGTTAAACTTAATTTACCAATTACTTGCCCATTCTTCAAAGTTTATTAATGACCTCCTGTAATTTGTTATAGTCCTCCTCAGTATCAAGTATCAATCAAATCAAAATTAAGTGTCAGTCCTCCCCAATTTGGCGTCATCCGTAAATTTAGAAATTGTGTTTTGGATTCCAAATTGTTAATGCAAATATTGAAGAGTGGTCCCAGCGCTTTGTTAGGAAATGGAGATAGTTTAAAGTTGTATTGGTATTTGTGGGCATTAGGAATGAGTTTTAGTTTTAATGTTTAAGTTTGATCTGCATTTGTGTTAAGAAAGGTCAAAATGAGTTTTAGTTTCACTTTAAAAGGGTGCTTGCATTTCTAATGAGATTTTTTACGACTCCAAAGGAAAAGTTAAACAAACAACAGTAGGAAAGCTGGCTGTTGCCCAGCAACAGGGGTCCAGAGAGGCAGGTCCCTCCCACAGACACACACAAATAGAAGAGAAACAGCAGTTTGATTTTGGAAGCTGCTCGAGTTCAGTTGGTTTTGAAAGTAGCTGCCAGGAGAGACTGGAGCGAAAGGGACAAATAGACAGTCCCAAGCCAGGGTATAAAATCCAAGGGAGTGGAACAGGGAAAAGTCCCAAGCAGACCTAAGTCAAAGGAAGGACAGGTACCTGGAAAAGGTCCTATTAAGTGAAGTTAAGAATGAGAGGCAGGGAAAGGTTCCAAGCTTCAAGTTGAAAACGTCAAGCTGCAGAAAGCAGATTTAAAGTGAGAACAGCTTGCAAGAGACAAGAAGGTCCAAAGAGACAACTGAAGGTCTGTAAACTCTTTGCTATTGGGCATATGAAGCAGTGGTACTGTTGACACCTGAGTCGGTGAGAGTGTGTACTTGGAAGACAGCTTGAATGCATGTGGTGACCCAGGGAAGAGGGACATCAGGAGGAGAGTTCAAAACCCTGGAGGTGAACCCTTGCAGAAGATGCCTGAGAGAAACCGTCAGTTTGGGAGAAGATTCCAAGGCGAGATCTTGAAGAGTGGAGATTGGAAACCGTCATGTGAAAGACAGAGTTCAGTGAGACTGGTTGGCTCAACATATGACAAGTGTCTGGGGGAAGTTGATGAGAGATCCATATCATCTGGCTGAGGTGGCATCTGTCACTTGGTTTCAGAGTGTGGTGTGTCTGACCACACGGTGCCATAGATTTACATGGGCTATGTACTTATTGTCAACATTAGAGTGTAGGTTAGCTTTTGTAATTTGTGTTACTCTTACAAATCTGTATATATCTGTAAAGGTATAGTTGTGGGTGAAGGAGCGGTGTAATATAGTTCAGTGCAGGCGGGTGCACCACAATGTGGGCCAGACTGAATATCTTAAATTGGTTGTAATTTTTAGCACACAATTTTTAAAAAAAATGTGGTGTTTATGAGGCAGCTTGACAAATACATGAATAGGATGGGAATAGAGGGATATGGACCCCGGAAGTACAAAATGTTTTAGTTGACGGGCAATATGATCGGCGCAGGCTTGGAGGGCCGAAGGGCCTGTCCCTGTCCTGTACTTTTCTTTGTTCTTTGTTCTTTTCTTGTTTAATAAAAGTTTTATTCTTTTGTTACAAGTTCATCAGTTGACTCCTGTGACCCTGTTCAGTAGCTACTTCTCCACATATTTAAACAAACAAATAAAAGTTAGGATCTATCAAGTTGGATTCCACCCTGGGATCAGGCTTGTCCAGGGGTAATCTCAGCTGGGAATCATAAAGTGGGGGCTCATCTGGGATTTCAAACGCGGACACTGGGTGATTGGACACAGAATAATAATTGGTTCGGGATGATCATTAAAAGGTGGGGTTGGAAATCCTTGAAGATTGGTGGGATCTGTGAATCCTTATAAAATGAGTACGTGGAGGTAAAGGACATAAGAATTGGAGTTGCTATGAGGTATTATACGGGTTGGAATTTGAAATGGCTTTGGAGGTTGCTAAGGCTTTCCTACAGATGGAAAACATGACCCTGACTGGTTTACAGAAATTAACCAAGAGTAATCTAATGGAATTGGCAGATAAATTGGAGTTAGAATTACCCAAAGGGGCGAGGAAAGTAGACATAGTTGGGATAACAGCACAGCATTTAAAATTGGAAGCGATAACAGAGACCACATTCTCCAGGGGGTGAGTCAATTGAGCTAGCTAAGATCCAGATGTGAATGAAGCAACTTGAACATGAAAAGGAACTGAAAAAACTTGAATTAGAAGTGAAAGAAAAAGGGCAGAACGAGTATTTCAAAGAGAAATGGAAATGCAAAACTCGACCTCCAGAGGGAAAAGTTAGCAATGGGGGAAAAGAGAGGAGGAATGAGAGAGGGAATATCAGCTTAAAAGGCTGGACCTTAAAAAGATCTCAGATGCTGAGGAAAGTTCTAATGATAAAAAAACCTTCAACCTAAAGCCCAGTGGTGAGATGTTTAAGTTTGTGCAAGCTCTTCCAAAGTTTGAGGAAAGGGATGTAGAGGCATTTTTTATTTTATTTGAAAAGACACCTAGGCAAAAGAAGTGGCAAAAAGAAATCTGGACATTATTTTTACAGTCTAGGCTGGAATGTAGAGCTCATGAGGTTTATGCATCGCTGTCAGAAGAGGTATCGGTGGATTACGATGCTGTTAAAAAGGCTATTCTGAGTGCATGAGCTGGTCTCCAGACACACAGGCAGAAATTTCGGAACATAAAGAAACAGCCTGGGCAGACCTATATTGAGTTTGAAAGGGTAAAGCAAAGTAATTTTGACCTTTGGATAAAGGCATTAAAGGTAGAGACAACGTGTGAAGCTCTTTAGGGAAATAATTCTCTTGGAAGAATTTAAAGATTCACTTCCTCTCGTAGTTAAAACCCATGTTAAAGACCAGAGGGTTAAAACAGCTGGACAGGCAGCGGAGGTGGCTGACGATAGTTCATAAACCTAAACCTTTTTATCGTTATCTCCATAAACCTGAGAAGGATAGAAGATGGGAGGTGAAAGGAAGACAAGTAGCCAGGGAAGAGAAGGGACAGTTGGGAATTCAAGAAATTTCTCCTCAGACCGGAAAGGAAGGTACGGAGGGTGAAAGTGACATTTGAAAGCCGAAGTGTTTTAATTGTAACAAGGTGACACATTTTAGGGCAGATTGCTGGAGATTAAATGGCAGGCCTATTGCAGTAGTAGGAATGCTTAAGGAATCCTCAGGAAAGGTTGCATCAGAAAAGGAAATGGATGTTAAAACTGTAGCAGTGGTACAGGTGAAACATGTTCCCTCAGAACATACAGGTAAGGGGGAATATGGTTCAGGATAGTCTAAACAATTCTTCTTTGATTAGTGGTGAAAGAAGTCAGGCTAACAGCAGGTCTGGATGTTTTGTTTCAAAGGGAGAAGTGTTCCCTTACTCATCCATCAAAATAAATAAACAGATTAAAGTTTTGAGAGATACAGGGACAGATCAATCATTGATGGTGGCTGATGATAAAACTACCTGGAACAAAAATTGTATGAAAGAAAAAGTAATAATAAGAGGTATTCATGAAATTTATGAACCGGTTTCTTTTTGTGTGAAGTTAACGTAAAAAGTCGCTTTGTAAATGGAATAGTTATGGTGGGAATTATTCCTAAATCACCTATTGAAGGGATGGATTTTATTCTGGGTAATGATTTGGCAAGTGGAGACAGTGATGTGACAATGACTGTATTGTAGCAGATGGTTGATCATGCTGATCTTAACCAACTTCAAGAAACTACAGTGGCCAAAAGGGAAGCACTTACTGCAGGTAAGAAACGGAAGGAAAACCTGATTAAATGGACAAGACCAACTTTTGTGTATGGAAGTGAAGCTTGTTAATGAAAGAAGAGAATTGGTGAGAACAACTGAGAATCAGTCACAAAGTAGAACACTTGACTGAGGACTTGAAATGTCTAAATGATAAACTTGTAAGTAGTAAACTTCACAAAGGTCAATCTTCAGTTAAAACTTGATGAACTTCAAGCATCAGTGGTTACTATGAAATATCAATGAAAATGTCACTCAAGAAAAGAAATAGTTGATAAATCAGAATAATTGGTTGAATGCAGAATTAAAAACCAAAACTAACGAACTATTAGGACTTCATCAGGAAAAAAGAGCAATGAGATTCTTGAACTTTAGTGCAATCTGCAGAAAATGGGGAAGGTGTGAGATATGGATTGTCTCAGTTCCAAAGTTGCTCCTGTGAATAAAAACTCTTTGCTGAATTGTGGTCTAGTTGAGCAAAGAACTGATCCAAGTAAAATTGCTGATACATCAACCTCAGTAATGGACAACGTGAAAGCAACTAATGTGCCTGCAGAATTGGAAATTAAGAATTGCCAACGAAAAGGACTGGAAGCAGAAAATGGTCTGGAAAAGTCAATAACCAGAGAGACAGATTTACAAGTGATTGCTGGTGCTAATATACAAAATACAGCAGTTGGAATCCAGGCAAGTGGACAGTTTGCAAAAGACCATCCAAAACTTGGAAAGGAGTGAAATGGTATAGATTGTGGATTATGCAAAAAAATGGAAGGGTTGGAACAAACTCTGAATCTCTCATAGAACACGGCTTCCCACTTTTCTACCACTCTGAATAACAGCCCTTTACTCCCACTCTCTCTTTCAGTCTTGAGGCCAAATAGCAATCCATTCTGCCACTTGTCCTACACCTCCACAGTCTCTGACCTTATTCATTAGTCTATCATGGGACACCTCATCAAAGGCCTCTAGAAAATCCCGATAAATTAAATGACATCTACTGCATTGCTCAGTCCAATAAGGTATTTTGGTGCTGTTAATAAATATTTCATTTCATTTCTTAAACCTCTTTCCAAGTAGATGTTTATTTTCCATCAGTAACATTACAAGCTTTTTGCTCTCTGCTTGGTGTAAAAATAAAAATGATGTAGCCCCAATAAGAGAAATAATTTTCTTCTTCATCTAGAACTACGCATAAAGCTCTAAAATTATATCAATTCTATTTGAGTGCTCATGGTGGTTTTACCTTTTGTCGGATAATTAAGTTAAGTAATATGAATTTATCAAAATGCCAGTAGCTTAGTCAATCGTTCTCAGAGAAATTCCGAGCACTGTCAAAGATCAAGGTGTTTATCTGTACTGCAATTCTAAACATTGTTGTGGAGGATAGAGGCAGGCATGTGAATAACTAGAAGTTCTCTCTGTATTTAATTATTTAATTCATGAGAGGTGGGGGCATCGCTGGCTAGGGCAGCGTTTATTGCCCATCCCTAATTGCCCTTAGGAAGATGGTGGTGAGCTGCTTTGGTGAGCTGCCTTCTTGAACTGCTGCAGTCCACGTGGTGTAGGTACATCCACAGTGCTGTTAGGGAGGGAGTTCCAGGATTTTGACCCAGTGACAGTGAAGGAACGGTGATATATTTCCAGGTCAGCATGGTGTGTGGCTTGGAGGGGAACTTCCAAATGGTAGTGTTCCCAAGTATCTGCTGCCCTTGTCCTTTTACATGGTAGGGGTCGTAGGTTTGGAAGGTGCTGTCAAAGGAGCCTTAGTGAGTTGCTGCAGAGCATTTTATAGATGGTACACACTGCTGCCACTGTATGTTAGTGGTGGAGGGAGTGAATGTTTGTGGAAGGGGTGCCAATCAAGTGTGCTTTGTCCTGGATGGTGTTGAGCTTTTTGAGTGTTGTTGGAGCTGCATTCATCCGGGCAAGCGGAGAGTATTCCATCACACTCCCGACTTGTGCCTTGTAGATGGTGGACAGGCTTTGGGGAGTCAGGTGGGGTGTTACTCACTAAAGGATTCCTAGCCTCTGACCTGCTCTTGCAGCCACAGTATTTATATGGCTTGTCCAGTTCAGTTTCTGGTCAATGTTAACCCCCAGGATGTTGATAGTGGGGGCATCAGTGATGGTAATGCCATTGAACGTTAAGGGGCAATGGTTAGATTCTTTGTTGGAGATGGCCATTTAGTGCCACACAAGTGCCAGGCAGTGTTACTTGCCGCTTGTCAGCTCAAGCCTGCATATTGCATTTGGACATAGACTGCTTCCGTATCTGAGGAGTTGTGAATGGTGAACATTGTGCAATCATCAACAAACATCCCTACTTCCGACCTTAAGATAGAGCAAAGGTCATTAATGAAACAGCTGAAGATGGTTGGGCCTAGGACACTACCCTGGGGAACTCCAGAAGTGATGTCCTGGAACTGAGATGATTGACCTCCAACAACCACAACTACCTTCCTTTGTGCCACATATGACTCCAGTCCCCAATTCCCAATGACTCTCTAACTCCAGTTTTGCTTGGGCTCCTTTGATGCACACTCGGTCAAATGCTGCCTTGATGTCAAGGGCAGTCATCAGTCATTTTCTAACTCAATTGCGCACATTATTGCTGAATTACTGAGGTAATAGTTGGAAAACCTACAATGGATAAGCGGTTTGCTAATTATGTTAAGAAAGGCTGCATTTGCTACAAGTGCCACAACTCCTCCAGAGGGGTCCCCAGCCAATTTGATTCACTTCACGTGATATCAAGAAACGGCTGAAGGCACTGAGTAGTGCAAAGGCTATGGGGCCCTGACAATATTCCGGCAATAGTACGGAAGACTTGTGCTCCAAGCTCCTACCAAGCTGTTGTAGTACAGCTACGACACTGGCATTTACACCCAGCTATGTGGAAAATTGCCCAGGTATGTCTAGTACACAAAAAGCAGGACAAATCCAACCCAGCCAATTGCCGCCCCATCAGTCTACACTCGATCATCAGTAAAGTAATGGAACGAGTCATCAACAGTGCTATCAAGCAGCACTTGCTTAGCAATAACCTGCTCACTGACACCCAGTTGGGTTCCACCAGGGCCACTCAGCTCCCGACCACATTACAGCCTTGGTTCAAACATGGACAAAAGAGCTGAACTCCAGAGGTGAGGTGAGAGTGACTGCCCTTGACATCAAGCCAGCATTTGACAGTGTGGCTTCAATGAGCCCTAGCAAAACTGGAGTCAATGGGACCTGCGGGCAGTGGGGGGGGGGGGGGGGGGCGGGGGGGGGGGCTCTTCGCTGGTTGGAGTCATACCTAGCACAAAGGATGATAGTTGTGGCAGTTGGAGGTCAGTCATCTCAGCTTCCAGGACATCACCAAAGGAGTTCCTCAGGGTAGTATCCTAGGCCCAACCATCTTCAGCGGCTTCATCAATGACCTTCCTTCCATCATAAGGTCAGAAGTGGGGATGTTCGCTGATGATTGCGCAACGTTCAGCACCATTCGCAGCTCCACAGATACTGAAGCAGTCCTTGTCCAAATGCAGCAAGACCTGGACAATATCCAGGCTTGGGCTGACAAGTGGCAAATAACATTCGGGCCACACAAGTACCAGGCAATGACCATCTCCAACAAGAGAGAATCTAACCATCACCCTTTGCCATTCAATGGCATTACCATCACTGAATCCCCCACTATCAATATCCTGGGGCTGGGGGTTACCATTGACCAGAAACTGAACTGGACTAGCCATATAAATACTGTGGCTACAAGAGCAGGTCAGAGGCTAGGAATCCTGTGGAGAGTAACCCACCTCCTGACTCCCTAGAGCCTGTCCACCATCTACAAGGCACAAAGTCAGGAGTGTGATGGAATACTTTCCACTTGCCTGGATGAGTGCAGCTCCCACAACACAAGCTCGACACTATTCAGGACAAAGCAGCCCGCTTGATTGGCACCACATCCACAAACATTCACTCCCTCCACCACCGACGCAGTAGCAGCAGTGTGTACCATCTACAGGATGCACTGCGGGAATTCACCAAGGCTCCTTACACAGCTCCTTCCAAACCCACGACCATTACCATCTAGAAGGACAAGGGCAGCAGGTGGATGGGAACACCACCACCTGAAAGTATCCCCCCAAATCACTCACCATCCTGACTTGGAAGTATTCCTTCATGGAATTCCTTCATGGAAATATTCCATTCTTTCACTGTCGCTGGGTCAAAATCCTGGAACTCCCTTCCTAACAGCACTGTGGGTGTACCTACAGTACATGGACTGCAGCGGTTCAAGAAGGCAGCTCACCACCACCTTCTCAAAGGCAATTAGGGATGGGCAATAAAATGCTGGCCCAGCCAGCGAAGCCCACACCCCGTGAATGAATAAAAAAAAAACTGCAGAGGGCACTCTCCCTTCACAGGCGGTGCCTGTAACATGGCAAGAAGCTGCCTGCACCAAAGGTGCCGCTGACCTAACAAAGAAAAGAACACAACACTGCTCTCGCAGGAGGTGGGCAAGGAGCTGCACAATACTGGTGTCAGCAATGGGAGGAACTGCACATGCACCAGCTACTAAAGAACTAAAGAACCATTAATGCTGCTGACTGGTTAGTACTTGCACATTACCAAGGAGGAATTGTTTTGGTAGGGGAAAAAGATGCGCATTCCTGGATTTTCATTGATTGTTTCTAAATCCCAGAAAAGGAATCTTAAGTGAAAAAGCTGCAAGTGCTCAGAAGGTCAGGCAACACCTGTGGAAAAGCAGCCAGTCAGTTATTTTCCTCACAAGATCCTTCTTCAATTCTCCTGGGAAAGCATCATACACTCGATATGTTGAGTGACAAGTTTTTTTTTTTCAGATCTCTAGCATTTGCAATATTTTTCAATTTGTGGTTAATGAGAAAGCGTCGCTTCATTTCACAAATAATGCACTCTGCTGACTTTTTCCAGTGCATTTCAAATTGATTTTGGATCTTTTACATCCCAACAAATTAATGTCAAATGGTGCGAATGTTAGTAGCACTGCATATAGATTATTGGCTCATGTGATGTGGGCCAGCATTTATTGCCCATCCCCAATTGCCCTTGAGAAGGTGGTGGTGAGCTGCCTTCTTGAACCGCTGCAGTCCCTGTGGTGTAGGTACACCCACAGTGCTGTTAGGGAGGGAGTTCCAGGATTTTGACCCAGCGACAGGCGACATAGTTTCAAGTCAGGATGGTGTGTGGCTAGGAGGCAAACTTGCAGGTGATGGTGTTCTCATGCATCTGCTGACCTTGCTCTTCTAGGTGGCAGAGGTCACAGTTTTGGAAGGTTCTGTTGTAGGAGCCTTGGCGAGTTGCCGCAGTGCATCTGGTGGATGGTACACACTTCTAACCTTACACTTCTCTGATTAAATTCAATCAGATTGTGCTCTTTGAAGTTTTCAGGATTAAAATTGCATGCAAATGTCAGGGAAATTAGATACGAATTGATCAGAAACCGCTAGATATTTTAGATGTTAAATGTGTGGAGGAGGCCCAACCACCTCTTTCCTGTTGACCTACAAATGAAACAAAAGGTTTGTTAAAACCTGGAGCAACATAACTAGGTCACTGCAGCATCTTACGATAACCCTTTGGCATATCGGTAACTTGCCATTAAGCAAAGGCAGGCCCCCACGCAGTCCACCAACATAGGGAGGAGAGGGATCAGCTTCCTTGCAAGTCTCGGTGCTGAGAGAGCATGAATAATCAAATGGCTTCCAGTAGTATCGCAAAGTAGAATACAGAAGGAGAAAACTACTGCAGAATCGAGATGTAAATCAGACAGTAGAGAATAACATCAAAGCATACAGACAGAGAAGCACAGGGCTCCACAGTGAAGTGATAAGATGCATGCTCCCCTTTGAAGATTCCCCTACTGTAATAACTTGGAGCAGCAGGTTTGGTGAAGAAAAGGCTAAACTTTATTTAGGAGACATGTAGAGGTACTTGCACACAAGACGTGATCTCTGTCGGAAGCCCCACCCACAGGGTTACCCACGCAGTAAGCTTATTGGTCGAAGCCCCCGTAATCTCATCACAGGAAGAGTGATTGACAGGGAGGGAGGAACAATACATCCAGTTACAACATTTCCTACATCTACAATAAAAATAAGTCAGAAAAACCAGCAAACACTTGTAGTCTCTAGTGATTACAAATTAAGTCTCTGAGGAGCTCAGCAGAGGTTAGAGCAGCATAGCTCTACCAAAGGAGGTTCCCAAACAGGATTAATGGGATCTGGAGCGGCACTAGGAGATACAACGTTGGAACTGGGTAGTTCTGTATTTGGCAGCTCGTTAGATACCTCTGGAATATCAGCTCTAAGATGATCGCACCCCTCAGAAGTCAGCAGTGAAACAATCACAGGTTGATCTTGCATTCGCTGGGATGTTTCTCAAGCCCTGATATGATCTGCATGTTTGCATACAACTCTATCTTCGACTTGCACTTGAAAAGATATGGGCCTGTCTCTGAAATGACACAGGGTCCAACAGGGTCCACTTCCAAAAGTCCGTACGTACACAGGGTCACTTGCATGGAATGAGCCTTGCTGTGTAGATGGTGGTTCAATTTTTGATTATTCTGGCTCTGTGCCACCTTCCCCTCTAGGTTCTATTGGAACCTTGGAAACCTTGGCGGTTTATACCACCAAGTGTAAACGCATACGCAAGTGGCTTTTCATCAGTAACTCTGGCAGTGTTTTGGTGTTGTATGAGAACAGGAGAAATCTGGAAAGGCGAGACCAGAGTACCTGCAGATAACTTCTTCATACCAGCTTTAAAGGTCTGGACAGCTCTTTCAGCGAGACCTTTGGATGAAGGATGCCTGGGAGCAGTCTTTATGTGCGGGTCCGTGAATCTCTGAAATTCCACGCTGGTGAAAGCTGTTCCATTATCTTGACAACTCAGTTCAGTGTTTCTGGAATAAAATGGTCCTAAGTCATCAGACATGAGAGTTCTTGACCATCCTTGTAAAACAAAGTCTTTGACTTTTGACAGAACTGGGTCTCTGTTCGTCCAATTCTTGATCTGTTTGGCACATACAGGTGATGAATCCAAGACTTTTAACAATAACACTAACTCTTGTAGAACGGATGTATTGACAAGATTACTTGATAACGGAAGACAACTAAGTGTATCTGCATTGGCTATTTGTGAGCCAGGGTGGTACATGACTGTGTATTCATAAGCTGATAGCTTCAAAGCCCAATGTTGGATTCTCACTAAAACTATAGGTGGAAGAGCTTTGTCTTTGCTGAACAAACCTGTCAGCGGCTTATGGTCAGACAATTGCAAAAATATCACCCGTGTAGGTGTCGGTGAAACTTCTTGACACCAAATACAACTGATAATCCTCCTTTTTCCAACTGAGAGTAGCCCCCTTTTCAGCTTGGCAAAGTGTTCTTGAAACATAGCCAATGGGTCTTGATCCATCCTCCATTCGATGTGATAGAACGGCTCCTAGACCATAAGGAGAAGCATCACACGTCAACACGAGTTCTTTAGCTGGGTCATAATGTACCAACAAGCATGATAAATGAAGCAGTTTCTTCGCTGTTACAAAGGCTTCTTCTTACTGTGAACCCCATGACCAGCAGTGGTCCTTCCTCAGAAACAGATGTAGTGGTGCCAGTACAGTGCTTAGATTAGGTAAAAAAACTGATGTAGTAATTAATCATACCTAGGAAAGATTCAAGCTCTGTCACATTAGAGGGTGATGGTGCATCTTTAATTGCTTGGACCTTGTCTTTAACAGGTTGCAACCCCATAGCATCCACTCTGTGGCCTAGGCAGGTTACCTCGGAGGCCTGAAATGTGCATTTTTCCTCGCTTCAAACGTGCGCCTGCTTCCATAAATCTTCTCAGCACTTCAAGGTTGGCTAAATGTTCAGCTTTGGGCAGTCCAGTGATGAGAACATCATCTAAGTACACAACCACATGGAGTCTCTGCAGGAGACTCATGGTCCGCTAAAAAAATTGCACATGCTGATGAAACTCCAAAAAGGTAATCGGACGGTGGGGCGGAGTGCCGGGGGGGTTACTGATAGAGGCCTTCATTGGTATTAATTGTCATGCATTCTCTTGACATGCTATCCAATTCAGATTATTGATAGGCATGGCTCATGTCTAGTTTTGTATATGACTTGCCTCCTGCTAACTTGGCATACACGTCATCGAATCTAGGAACGGGGTATTTGTCTAACTTTGCTGCATTGTTTGACTGTCAGTTTGCAGTCACTGCATATATGTATAGTCTGGTCTGGCTTGACAACTGGGACTATAGGTATGGCCTACTTGGAAAATTGGACAGGCTGAATTATTCCCAGATTTTCCAACCCGCACAACTCTGTTTCCATTTTTTTCTTTTAATGAGTAAGGCACTGGTCTGGCTTTGAAGAAACGTGGTGTTGCCTGGGGATTGATGTGCATTTTAGCTTGCATACCCTTCAGCTTTCCCAATTCATCTTGACAAACAGTGTCAGATTCCTTCAAGAGCTCTGGAATTCCATTGGACATCAAATGGAATATTTCTGACTAGTCAGGTTTTATTTTCTGCAGCCAATCTCGACCTAAAAGACTGGGCCCCTCCCCCTGCCTGATCACAGGCAGCTGGGCTGTCTGTTGTTTGTAGCAGACTGGGATAGCAGCAATGCCTTTGACCTGAATGGATTCTCCAGTGTAAGTTCTCAGCTTGGTGGATGTCTGCTCCAAGGTGCTCCCAACAATAGTTACAGCGCTGGTATCCACCTCTAACTGCAGTTGCTTGCCATTCACTTGTACTGACACCGTAATGAGCTCAGGTTCAACAGCAGTCACATGATACATCAGTAGTAGCAGCCTCAGCCGTATCAGTTAGCTCCATCAGATTGGTTTGTTGTTTTGCTGTTTGCCTATCCTTTGTTCTGCACTGCCTAACCAGGTATCCTTTCCTGTGGCAACAATTGCATTCTGCCTCTTATATACAAACGTCTGCTCCATGATTTCCTCCACATCTGTAGCAAATGTGTATCTTATTAACAGATGTATTACCATCAGGCTTCCTAAGTCTGTGTGTAGTGGGCATGGAATCGCGTTTCAAATCTGTTCTTTTTATCAAGCCATGCTCAGCGTCATGTTCCCACCCAACATGGAGTACGGCGCCATTATCCACATGCTGCAAAGCTCATGAGTCTTTCACAGCACTTTCCATAGTGACCGGAAGTCCCAGGGTACACTTGAAATCGCTGTTGGATTCAGCTAGCAAGCGGCTGTGTATGGCGCCGTCCCTGACTCCGCATACAAGTCTGTCCTTTAGCATATCATTCAAGGCATTCCCAAACTCTCAGCATTTGGTTAACTGTTTCAGATCCTCCACAAAAGTAGCAATGGGCTCTCCTGGGGCACGAACTCTTGAATTAAAGCGCTGCATGATCACAGACAGTTTGGGCTGAAAGCTCAAGTTCTACAACTCATTGTAAGACTTAGAACTGGGCATATTCGGGGCAATCAGGTTTTGAATCCCTTCCCCCCACCCACCCCAACTAAAGCTATCTTGCTCATCCTGCTTTCTACCCTTAATGTCATCATTAGCACATTCCTTAGATAATATCACCACCATCAACACCCCTTTGTCCTTTTGTCTATGAAATCTTTGGCAATCTCTTCTTTGCCTCCACCTATCACTGGCCCTCTACCCAGCTCTACCTGTCCCACCACCCCCCACCCCCTACCAGCTTATATTCCACCTCATTTCTCTATTTCCTTAGTTCTGATGAAGAGTCATACGGACTCGAAATGTTAACTATGCTCCTCTCCGCAGATGCTGTCAGACCTGCTGAGTTTTTCCAGCTGTTCTTGTTTATGTTTCGGATTTTCCAGCATCCGCAGTATTTTGCTTTTATCTTATTTGAATCAGGTTATATGTTTTGCTTCCACATGCACTCAGCAGGATAGCTTTACGTTTTTCTTCAGCAGTAATCTTGCTCGCAACGAAACAGAACCTGAGTCGCTTGATATACCGACTCCAATCTTCAATGTTAGCATCGTGCGAATCGATCTTCCAAACAGCGGCATGACTGGTAAGTATCGTTCAACTTCATTTTACTCACATCAACTAGGGTGAAGTCCGCAGCAGAGATCAGTTTTATCCTCGTCACCAAATGTAACAACTTGATGGGGCAGCAGGTTTGGTGAAGAAAAGGCAAAACTTTATTTAGGAGACATGTAGAGCGCTTGCATGCTAGACGCGATCTCTCCGTCAGGAGCCCCGCCCACAGGATTACCCGCACAAAAAGCCTATTGTTTGAAGCCTCCATAATCGCAACACACGATGAGTGACTGACAGGAGGGAGGGACAGTACATCTAGTCACTACACCTACATAAGGAGCTCCTAATCTTGGCTGTGACAATTTAGGGAATGGCCAATCGAAGGCTACATACCTTCGCAGAATGAAATTGGGAATACAAGAGGTCCCGGGGCATTCTCACACATTTATGCAGCTATTTATATAACGTTGCCAGAGCACTCTGACCAGGTTCGCCAGTCAGCCTCCTCAAACCCACTCACATATCTCAAAAATGGAGATGAAACACATTCAGCTAATAGATCCAGCTCTGGGTATAACAAAAAAAAAATGCAAGGTAAGATGCCAATTAAGCATGAAATCCTGGTCATCGTTCAAGTGCTGGAATAGTATGGAATAGAAACTAGGTATTGAGATTCTTTTCAAACCTGGCTTCTCTCACCATTTCCAAACTTTTTGACAACTGGAGTGCACTTTTTAGAATAATAAGCAATAAGCACTGAGCACAGACTTCCCACATGTCACTAGCATCACAACTGAAAAGCTAACAAGTTTAAAATGAATCTCACATCTGGGGTTCTTGCTGCTCCATCACAATAAGTCAGGAAAGACCAGACAGAAATCAGATTTTTGCTTTACTATATGGTGCATTCCAAAGGCATTTGACTGGCTCCTTTATAGCCAGTATTAACAATGCAAGCCCGTGCTAAGGAGATGACTATCGAACAGATTGGATCTAATTAATTAATAAATCAGACATTTTCAGACAAGTGGCGTTCACTCACCACCCATTAGTTTATGAATCACCTTCTGCTCCCACATCCCAAATGCTTAATACACAATGAGTGGCTGAATCAAGTACTTTGAAATAGAATTAAAGGAACAATTTAATAAGTTGGACAGCCTGCAGACCATCAAGATGGATAAAATTATATGAATTCACAGCCTAAATGAGCTCCACATAACAGGTCCATCGCATCTAGCTTTTTCAGCTGCCTTGGGGCGACCTACCCAGGCCAGCCAATCGATCTGCCCGGCTTACAATGACAATGTGCCTGTGATTTTACTTTCCTCTTGCCGGCTCTGGACCATCGATAGCATCCAGTTACATTAATGGTCTAGTGAGTTCTTGAACCGCTGCAGTCCATGAAGGCAGCTCACCACCACCCTCTCAAGGGCAATTAGGGATGGGCAATAAATGCCAGCGAAGCCCACATCCCATGAATGAATTAAATTTTTTTTTAAAAATCAAACTCGTGAAGTGTTCTTGGGAAAGCTTCACGCTCCCGTTTATTTCTGAACCAGGGGCAAATTGCGATTGAACTATTTCAACATGGAAACACTCTACACTTCAGGTGGAGTTACTCTGCCACCCTATCCCTCATGCTCAAAAATATGCTGCCTTTTTTGACAAGAACATAACTGGCAGACTCAAAGCAAGATGACCAACATCCTTCTGACACTTTTGAGTTAAGTACAGAAATAGACAGAACGGCACAATTACTGAGGGAAGTGAGCAAAATAAATAAATAAATAAATAAATGAACGACTTCTCATTGTCAACACCGTGTTAAAACTCAGAATGAGGAATAATCTTAAGCAGCAGCCAGGCTCAACACATGCTAGCAATAACAACAAGTCCATCTGTGGCTTCATTGAAATTTTCTTGGCATGTGATGTCTTGGAAGGGAAATACCAGTGCATAATTGGGGAAAAAAAACAAGTATCTATTCTGATTCCAGTCAGTTGCAGACCTCAAGCTGACTTTATTTTCAGCCGCACAGCTCTTCTGTTTCCTGAAGGACAACTGGGATCACTGAGCAACCCCGCAAGGTAATCCACACTGTCAAATTCAGACATGGCTTAGATAGATCAGTGCAAACAGTTAAGAATCTGTTGGAGGGATCACTGACCTGTGTAATACCCTGAGTAAATGGTGCAACTCCTTTGTGTTTTTGGTATCTGAATTCCAATTTGAGAGCCTCTAATTCAAACTACTGAGAATCTACACCTTATCCATGGTAAATGTGGCTTAGGGTATCTTCAATTTAATAAATAAGGACAATGTATGACATTGAATCAAAAACAAAAATAGCTGGAAAAACTCAGCAGGCCTGACAGCATCTGCGGAGAGGAACACAGTTAACGCTTCGAGTCCGAATGACTCTTCATCAGAACCAGCATCCGCAGTATTTTGCTTTTATCTTAGTATGACCTTGAATGATGGCTAGGGAACAAGGAGCAGCAGGGGGGTTTCTTGGGAATGGTATTTATCAGGGGTTTTATTGGGGCTACTCTAGTAGATTGTGATGCGAATAGTTCTAGGTCTCAGGGCAGGATGGTGAAGTGGGCAGAAACACAACACAGAGAAGTGTGATGTGCTGCACTTTGAGGGGATTACTATGGAAAGACGGTACACTATAAATGGCACAAAAGCAAAATACTGTGGATGCTGGAAATCCGAAACAAAAACAAAATGCTGGAAAACACTCAGCAGGTCTGGCAGTATCTGGAGTGATAGAAATAGAATTACGTTTCCAAATCAGTGAACTTCCAGTAACCAACCTGAAACATTAACCCTGACTCAGAACCTTTAATTTCCAAGGGGTGGCACAGGGTTTGCCTGGGAAGTTTGAACTTCTGATGGGCAATTACCCTGTGCCTGGAACCATCTGATACTCCAATTAAAATCGGAGACTTCGGATGGTTCTGACCCTCAGTTACTGACAAAATGTTAGAAGGATTAAACCCACTTCGAACTCCTGGGTAACTATAAGATTGACACTCTTCCACCACCCACCCACACTCCCCAGCCTCCCCACTGGACCCCCCCCCATCCCCTGACTACACCCTCCATTGGAACCCCCCCACCCCCCCGCCCCAATTATCATCCCAACCCCTTGACTTCTAGCTCCTGGGTAACAATGGTACTGACCACCTACCCCATGCCCAACCTCCCACTAGACCCCCTGAATACACTCTCCACTCCCACACTGGATACCCGTCCCCCGACTACCCCCATCCCACGACCAATCCCCAAATATACCCCCACCCCTCGCCCGCCCCAACTACTGTGATGTGGATTGTGAAAGGCTGATAACACGGGCCGATGTTGAAAAATGTGAAGTAATATATTTTGTAAGTAAGATTAGAGAGAAAAAAATGCATCTGGGATAGCAATATTTTAAAGAGAGAAAATAAACAGAGGGAATTTTTCTTTTATTAATTCTGAAAATATTAGAGACAAGACATAAAGGCCATTTGACTGACAGGCAGGTCTCACCCAATTGGATAATTAACAGCCCCTTTACCTTCCAGTTGGTCTGGGAAGGCAGAGAGATGCAAGAATTGCTGGGTCGAGTGGCCAATGGCAGGAAGGGGGGAGAGAGAGAGAGAGAGAGAGAGAGAGAGAGGGAGGTCAGAGCAATTGGGAGCAAGAGGTCACATGATAAACCTTTGGTTACATGGCCAACCAGAGTTGGCAACCTAAAAGTTCTAGGTGCTTCAGAAGAAAACAAAATCTCGCCCATCTAGTCACTGGTCTGGGGAATTTAATATGAAAATACTTGAAGGCTCTGGCACCAAGAGCAGACACTAAATCTTGCCCCACAATCTCAGGACATAACAGGCCTGTAGCCAGTATGTGGAAACAGCTGGATTAGATTTGCCTGTATAAAATCCATAAACCTTTTTATAAGAGCTCATAAAAAGTGGGGGAATTAAAACAAACGAACAGATCACCCAACGTGTTTAATCATCGCCTCTCCCGAAATGTGCACTGAATGTTCTGCCCCCCTACCAGTGAAATTTAATGGAAAATGAAAATCCCATGAATCTGTAGTTAGGTTAAAAGCTGCTCTCTCCACTGAAAGGCATCAGCATTTTAAAGATGAAATCCGTGAAAGGATCCTGATTTTCAAAAGAATGACCTGTGCTAATTTAGAAATCAAGGCAGGAGGTGGTTAACCCTACTCTGCTAACTCAGCCGGCGAGTACGCATTTTGGTGTGGCACCGAATCATCCAAACCGTGATGGTTTCAGGATCAGTCCCCATTGTGCTGAGTCAGCTGGCATTCTATCCGCCTGTGGTAACCTTGCCGACACTCACTGGCGAGGCTTACACTTGAATGACCACTCAGGGCGCCCACAAGCCAGCACCCGCAACAGCAAACTTAGAAAGAATATTGTTATGGAGAGAATTCCATCCCTATTTTTTGGCTACAATCCAGCCAAGAAAGTTGGCGGTGCCCTAACCTGCAGGATGTACTCAGCACTGGCACCAGGTTAACAAATGGAAAAAAAAACCTCAAGTTTACAACCATTTCTGCAACAAAATCAAAAAATAGTCAACATTTCAGAAGTCAAATATAAAAGGTTTGCAAATGCGGATCAAATGTTTTGAGTCTAGGAATAGGAGTGGACGGGACACAGCAACTTCAAGATGCTTTGATTCCTGTCATTTAGGGCTGTACAGTTTATAAAATGTAACATGATACAAAGCTTGGCTACTTTCTTGGATAACTCTTAATTATAGCACGATTACAGTTCAGGTCAAACATCTGCATCATGCTGTTGTTGCATGTGCTCTTCCCAGACGTCATACGATTTCCACAGGCTCCTTCCGTGTCTGTGTGTGTGTGTGTGTGTGTGTCTGTGTGTATACACACGTGTACGGCTCCAACACACTCTCACTTCAACCCCACCTCATACAGAGCACACAATGGACAAACTGATGTCATTGCCACTTGTGGTTCACACAGAAAGCAGTCGGATAATTTATAGCCCTCAGCTGAATGTGTCAACTCAGCTACAAAGGCATGCTTTAGTCTGACACTCGTGACACCAGCAGTAGACACTTCAATTCCACCCTAACCTGCAGGATGTACTCAGCACTGGCACCAGGTTAACAAATGGAAAAAAAAACCTCAAGTTTACAACCATTTCTGCAACAAAATCAAAAAATAGTCAACATTTCAGAAATCAAATATAAAAGGTTTGCAAATGTGCAGTTATGTGCTCATTCTTATACTGCAATGTTTGGGAGTCAGGAGAACTATTGTTATAAGCAACGCATGAAAACCACAAATTAAAACAGAAAATGCTGGGAAATATTCAGCAGATCAGATGGCATATATGAGGAGACAAAAACTGATTTGAGTCTGGAAAGGGTCAATCAGGTCAGGGAGCGAGGGAGGAAGTTAAGAGTTAAATAGGTGGAACACATGCCCAATCAGCCGTGCGCACACCCTCCACTGCAAAAGAGTGTGTCCTAGTGTCCAGCCTCAGAGATGTGACACTTCATTAACTTGCTAACAACTGAGCTCCTGCTGTGAGATTGGGAACCAGAGTTAAGAATTTATCGTTGCTGCAGAGGGCTCGGGAATCCTGACAGTGAAGGGGAGCCTGGTGCTGGCTTTCCAAGGGAAGGAACTCTTTCAAAACTCCTGGCGGATCAAGAGAAGCAGGCCCTGCAACCTCTTTCCCCATCACAGACCTCTCTTGCCCCACCCCCCGCCACCTCACCCCAGCCCTTTATTTTACCCCAACCCCTTAATTCCCATTGACAGGTCTCTCTGACCTCCTGACTGCTTGGGACTCTCCCTGGCTTGACCTCTTTGCTGCTCATCTTCCCTTCTGCCCAACACCAGCCTATACCAGAGAAGAAGAAATGCAACTAAAAGATGTTAATAAAGGTCCTGCTGTTGAGTTTGGCAGAACCTCCACATCCCTGAGTTCAGCGGGTTCTTCGGAGTTTTCGGCCTCACCGGTATCCCAAACCCTCTCCCCCGCTCCAAATAAATGGCAGAATTGACCGGGCAAGTCGCCGACAGTTCATTATTTCTACTCATGCTCTTCAGGGCAAGTGTAAGAACTCCATCATTCATCACAGCAACAACTTTATACAATCTTGCAGCACAGCAAGGGGCCATTCGACCCTCTGTGCTTACTCTTTGAGAGAGCTATCTAATTAGGCCCCACTTCCCTGCCCTTTAACCCAAAGCAAACGTGGGGCCTTTAATGCAGGCAAAAGGTCCCAAGACTCCTTCATAGAACCATAAGGGATACAGATGCTAAACCAAAGGGGGACAGATTAGGGCTGATGGGTGAAATTCATGTATGTTCAACAAGCACCTAGAGAAAGGGGAAGTAACTATAACAGATCTCTACATGAGCAGGTCAGAGGCTGGTGAGTAGCTCACCTCCTGACTCCCTAAAGCCTGTCCACCATCAACAAGGCACATGTTAGGAGGTTGATCGGATGCTCCCAACTTACCTGGATGAGTGCATCGCTCAAAGTTCAACCCCATCCAGGACAAAACAGACAGTTGATGGGTACCCCATCTACCAACTTAAACATTCACCCCCTCCACCACTGACACACAATGGCAACAGTGTGCACCATCTACAAGATGCACTGCAACAACCCACTGAAGCTCCTTAGACAGCAGCTTCTAAACCCAAGAACTCTACCACCGAGAAGGACAAGGGCAGCAGACAGATGGGAACACCACCACCTGGAAGTTCCGCTCCAAGCCACACGCCATCCTGATCTGGAAATATATCGCCATTCCTTCACTGTCGCTGGGTCAAAATCCTGGAACTCCCTCCCTAACACCACATGGACTGCAGCAGTTCAAGAAGGCAGCTCACCACCACCTTCTCAAGGGCAACTAGAGATGGGCAACAAATGCTGGCCTTAACAGCAACACCCCCATCTTGTCAATGATTAAAAAAAACATGAGGGCACAAACACACATCCTCTCACACCAATACAGCAGTTGGGTGTCCCAATAAACTACAATATTGAGGAAACGCAGTCTTATCTTCATCACAGAACTTCAAAGCTATAATACTTGCATGCAAGACCAAAGTTAATAAGAGAATATTGTAGCGTAAAAGGGTTAACATCAGGAGCACCTGATATAGGTGTAACTGAGGTAACTGTGATGTAATGGCACATGATTAAGTAACAGGTTTTTTTTCTTCATTTACAGGATGGGGGCATTGCTGGCTAGGCCACCATTTATTGCCCATCCCTAATTGCCCTTGAGAAGGTGGCGGTGAGCTGCCTTCTTGAACCGCTGCAGTCCATGTGGTGTAGGTACACCCACAGTGCTGTTAGGGAGGGATTTCCAGGAATTTGACCCAGCGACAGTGAAGGAACAGTGATATATTTCCAAGCCAGGATGGTGAGTGACTTGGAGGGGAACTTCCAGGTGATGGTATTTCCATGTGTCTCTCTCCCCTTGTCCTTTTAGGCTGTTAGTGGTCATAGGTTTGGAAGGTGCTGCCTAAGGAGCCTTGGTGAGGTCTTTGGTGGGAAGCAAGAGGTAGAACCACATGTACAGCATGTAGATGTACATATGTATCTGTAAATAAATAGGAATGGTTTTTACGAATAATAGCCTATAGAGTATTCAGGGTAACAGATGTGTGCGCCAGCCTGGCTACTTTATAAAATATTTTTATTCTAAAATTGGACAAGGCTTTACCCTGACTAGCCATGACTCACACCAGGGAAATTTCTAACCTTCAGAAACTAGCAGGGACAGTGTTATCTTTACAGAGGCGCTAACGTGTGATGGCCGACTATCTAATTCCAAAGAAATACACCAACCTCCTTTGCATTTCTGAGGTAGAGCTCCAGCCAACGGAGATGGTATGTCTGTAAAGGACAAAAGGGACCCTGACTTCTCTATTAAATACCTCAAGATTCCAGACCTGGGAAAATACATCCTTTGTCCAACAGCCAGGAGGAGGAGTGGGAGGTATGTCACATGACCACCCCCAAGCTGCTAGAACCTATCATATTGCGCTGTGGAACTGAACCCAGGCAGTCTATTTTATCATCTAACAGGTAGCAGCAGAAAGAGCTCTGTCCAGGTGAAGTGCCTGGTCCTCATCTACACTGTGAACTACTGGAACATTGGAACTTCTGTATCTGTGCCTTCCAGACGAATTCCTATTTAGGTGTCTTCTCCCATCATGGAAGTCCTCACTTCTGGAAAGTCAGATCACCCTACAACAGGTTCAGCCTGCTAACCTCTGAAGGAAGACGCCACTGGGCTTTTGATTCTGAACTCTGGATTCACAAGAAACAATAACTCTTATTTTTATCGTGGTCTTGCTCTGAACCCCTCTCTTTGCCTTAACACTCTTTTATTGTAGGAGTGCAAAAAGGGGCAGACATTGCGAAACCCCTTTCTCACGATTCGTGTCTGTGTCAAATAAACCAGCCCTCTTATTTTACCTTAACTTGAGTATGCTGTGGGGTTATTAATAGAGGATTGGATAACTCCAAAACTGAAGGGCTGGGGAAAACACACCACCACTTAAAAGGGGGAAATCAAAAATACCATTCTGTTTACGGATGGGTGGTGAGGGGAGAGGATCAGTGCTGTTCAAATTAATCCCCTCCAGTCCGTGACAAAATAGATATCACTGAGGCGTTACTGTACTTCGTTCAGATGCCCTGCTAAATTATTTAAAAACACATTTATCAGAAATGAAACGAAAACATAGCAACATAAGTTATATACATACACTTGCCAAATATTTTTGTTTTTCCAAGAAAGGTAAAGCAAAAGGCCAAACTAAAGCAAACAAAAAGCAGAAAATGCAGGAAAAACTCAGCAGGTCTGGCAGCATCTGTGGAGAGGGAAACAGAGTTAACGTTTCAAGTCCGTATGACTCTTCTTCAGAGCACCGAAGCATCATATGGATTCGAAACATTAACTGTTTCTCTCTCCACAGATGCTGCTGGACCTGAGTATTTCCTGCATTTTCTGCTTTTGTTTCAGATTTCCAGCACCTGCAGTATTTTGCCTTTATTTCAGGACAAACTAAAGGTTTGGAATTAAACATTGGTCCAATTGTACTTGTGCACAGGAAAGATCTAATCAACTTAAGTTTAACAATAAAGCAAATACTTACATGGCAAATAACAAAAGATTTCTGAAGTGTAAACCTAAACTTGAAAGCCTTATTTTTTTTTTAATTACCTCATCCCCTAGTAAATACTTACAAGATTATAGCAATAGCATTCTAGATAGGGAACTCAATCACCTGTATGACATTACATAAGCAGTCATTTATCATAAACGGGGCTCTATATCCAGCACTTAGCAGTTATATGCTTAGAGCAAAACAGCAAGATCTCGGCACTTGAAATTCAACCACTGAACAAGCCATTTGATGATCTTGATTATCATTTTGAGGAAATAACAAGGGGGATCAATGAGGATACCGCATTTAACAGTCTACATAGATTTTAGAAGGCTTTTAACAAGGACCCACAAGGCAGACAGGTTGAAAAAGTAAAAACCAATGGTATCCAAGGGAAAGCAGTAAATTGGACACCAAATTTGCTTAGTGGCAAGAAGCAAAGGTTGACGGGTGTTTTTGTAACTGGAAGAAAAAGGCTTGCATTTATATTGTGCCTTTTGTGAGAACTGGACAACTCAAAGTGCTTTACAACCATTGGAGGACTTCTGAATTGTAGTCACTGCGGTAATGTAGGAACAGGGCTGCCAATCTGTGCAGAGCAAGCTTCCACAAACAGCAATGTGGTAATGGACAGATAATCTATGATGTTGACTGAGAGATAAATATTGGCCAGGACATCAGAGATAACTCCTATGCTCTCCTTTTAAATAATACCATGGATCTTTTACATCCATCGAGGGTGCAGATGGGCGCCTCCAAAAGTCCCTGACAGCGCAGAATTCCCTCACTACTACACTAGAATGTCAACTTTGATTTTTGTGCTCCCAAATTCTAGATTGGGACTTGAACCCACAATCTTCTGATTCAAGACGAGAGGCTACTACCAACTGAGTCGCAGCTGACACCCTAAGGAAGTGGGGGTTCCACACGGCTCAGTACTGAGACCTTTGCTTTTTGCAGCATATGTAGTAATGATTTAGATTTAAAAGTTGGGGGCTGTATAGTTGATAGTGAAGAAGAAAGCTTAGACAGCAGGAAGCTATCAATGGACTGGTCAGGTGGGCAGACAAGTGATGGAATTCAATATGGAGAAGTGTGAGCTGGTGCATTTGGGGAGGACGAACCAAGCAAGAGAATACACAATAAATGGTAGGGTACTAGTGTGAAGTGTAGTTTGGTAGAAGCAGCTTAGAGTGCATGCCTACATATCCCTGAAGATAGCAGGAAAGGTATATAGGTTGGTTAATAGAACATACGGGATGCTTTCCTTTATTGGCTGAGGCATTGAATACAAGAGCACAGAGTTTATATGCTAGAAATGTCTAAAACACTATTTGAACTACAGCTAGTGTACTCCATACCTCTACTGCAGAAACATCCATAACATTTAAAAAGTACTTGGATATATGTTTGAAGTGCAATAACCTTCAGGGCTACAGACCAAGAGCTGGAGAGTGGGATTAGGCTAGATCGCTCTTTTTCAGTGGCCCAGGCACAATGGGTCGAATGGCCTCCCTCTGAGCTGAACATTTCAAATCACTGCTGACCACTATCTTTTCTCCTATTTGTTCCACATACCCTTATCCATCTTCCCTCACCCTATCTCCAGAATAGACTTCCTCACAGCTCCTTAAACACTACAAGCTAATTCCCAACTTATTCTCCACCAGCTACGGCATCGTTGATGCTTCACCAGCTCTCCCTTCAATGGTCCCACCCTCTTCAGACACTCCCAGTCTACGCTGCTCATAATTACTCTGGTAAAGCTTCTACCTCTGCGCAAGATTTAACCGATTTGATTTCCGACGGACAATCTGGCTTGACACCGTCAGGGAATGTTAGCTCTCTCCATGGCCAACTTCTCCAGCCACTCGAGGGTCACTCAGCAACAAGGGCATTCTCAGATTCCTCTGTTCAATGAGCAAACACTTCCTCAAATACCCTACACCTCTGCCCCTCCTTCCAACACCGACTACAGTTTACCTCTTAAATTTTGTTGCCAGCCAGTCGTGCTCGGTCTTCTTGCAATCTCTCTTCCATCCCAGCCTTGCCTCTAATATTAGGAGAAATTTTCCCTGCCTGTGAACCAGCTTCATATAGTCACTCCCCCACTCCAGTTCAGAATACTCACACCTCTCAACTAGCCTCGTGGATATCGAAACATAGCTCCTTTTGCTCAGGGCCCTGTCCCTTCCACTCGAAAAACATTGCTGCCGATCTCCAAAATAAGAAAAAAAACCCACCAGCTTCTCCGTCTTTACGCTGATATTGCAGCTCCCTTCACTGCAAGCCTCAAAAAGGCAGCAGGATGCGTTCCTGCCTGTGACCACCTAATAGTGATAGACAGATAGATGGATGGATGGATGGATGGATGGACGGACAGATGGATCAATAGATCGATAGATTCTGAGAGTCAGCAAGGTCTTCTGGAACTGATTTGATCACCGTCAGGAAATGGAGATGAATTTCCCCATAGTTTTCCCTCAAAAGTTAGTCTAAGGATTTTCCATATCTCTCAGGGGCAATGTGGTTGAAGAGTGGGGAGCAAGGTGGAAGGGAAAATTGGCATGCAGAAGTTACATTGCAACCATACAAAGCAGGCTGGGCAGAGTAGCTGGTCTTTTCCTAATCTGCATTTTCCTTAGTTTGCATCTCCTTTCGGGAGTTAACAAACCACAGGTCAAGCGTCACAAGATGAATAATCTCCAATGCTGCATCCCGACACACAAGCGATAGTCAAATAGAATTCTAGGATTAATTCACTCTCAACTTATGCCAATCGAAACATAGCGGCTTACACCTCACAAGGTTCTCATCCATGGTTTCATAGTACAGGGGTCAGTGCACATCCATGTCTATTAATATTCCTGTGACCTTCAACCTATTCATGAGCAGACATGAATCGAGCTTGCATCCACTTCTCTGCTAAAGAACAAATTCTTCTAATCTCTTAAGGCCAGTTGATTTTGAACTCATGTTGCCTATTGAAGTAAATAACCAGATTACATCTGGATCATGCTTTTTGTAATTCTGTCTCCAATAAAAAAAAATTTAGTTCCATTAATTTGGTTTCCTTCGTACAAGATTCTTCAAATTCTCTCAGATTCTTTAAATGGTCTTTTTGATAGACTTAAAATCCTTTCTTCTTTGAACCAGTCATAAGCCAAATTTTAATAATGTCCAGCACAAGCACTTTTGGAAAAACACACATTCAGCATATGCTGCAATTCAGAGAATAAACTCACTAATCTGCTCTCAAAAATCATCTCCACGCAAATGGCAGAGAAAACAATACTCAACACCACTATTGAATTTCCTGCCAAGTTGCTTACAGATATAATTCAGTTTGTAGCACATTGCCAATTCAATTTCCTAAGCAGAAGAAAAATAGGCTCATGGGCTGGCATTTATAAGCAGCTTCAATGCAGAACAAAAAAACGGTGGGGGGGTGGTTGGAGGGGAGGGTGAAATTTATCATTGAGTGCAAATTTTAAAATTCAAATTGGGATTTCAAACCCACATCAAATATTCAGTAATATCAACAGGGCCAAATCAACTCCCTTAGTCCAACTCACTTGAATTTTTCCAGAGGCCAGTTGTTTGCCCCGCAAATTTATGCTGCATGAAGTACAAAACCAATCACGCTTGCTAAGCAGGAAGCGATGGCTTCCCCTTCAGGATAACAAATGAGAGCAATTCCCATTTTATTAGCAGGAATTGGGCCATTACAGACACAGAAAAGATTGCCTGATGCAACATTTAACTAAGTGGATCTGATCACCCTATAAAGAAGTGATGCAGGGCCCGATTTTCGGTGCCAAGTCAAGTCAACCATTCGCATAAACAGAACCCCGTGGTGCTCCATTTACCAGGCGGCTAACTTGCAGAGAAATTGTAAAAGGAATAGAAAAGTTTAACAAGTTAGCTGGGAACAGATTCAAGGCCCGGCTTTCCTGGTGAGTTCAAGTGCTGCAGGAGTTATAGATAGACAGGGGATAGTTATGTTGCTGGCAATCAACTTGATTTTATTTGAGTGTTTGAATAAGTGATGCCGGGAATTAGGAATAATGTCATGTTGTAAGAACATAACAAATTGGAGCAGGATTAGGCCATTTTGGCCCCTCGAGTCTGCTCTGCTGTTCAAAAGATCATGGCTGATCGGATTGTGGCCTTAACTCCGCTTTCTTGCCTGCCCCCGTAACCCTCAATTCCCTTGTAGACCAAAAATCTAACCAAGCCGATTAATATATTCAATGCTCCATCCTCCACTATTCTCTGGCATAGAAAATTCCAAAGGTTAAAATAAAAAAATAAATTCGCCTCTTATCCTTCTTAAATGGGAGACCCCTGATTTTTGAACCGTCTCTCCTAATTCTAGATTCCCCCATGAGTGGGAACATCATCTCAGCATCTACCTTGTCAAGTCCCTTCAGGATCTTATATTTCAATATGATCACCTCTCATTCTTCTAAACTTCAATGAGTATAGGCCAAACCTGCTCAAGTTCTCCTAGGAATCAACCTAATGAACCTTCTCTGAACTGCTTCCAATGCAAATGTGTACCTCCTTAAATAAGCTAGGTTTGGTCTCACCAATGCCCAGGACAGTTGTCCTAAGATTTTGCTGCTTTAATACTCCATCCCCCTTGCAATGAATGCCAACATTTCATTCACCTTCCTAATTATTTGCTGTGCCTGCCTGTTGATTTTGTGATTCATGTGCAAGGACACCCATATCCCTCCGTACTGCAGCATTCTGCAGTCTTTCCAATTAAATAATATTTTGTTTTTCTATTCTTCCTAAGAAAATGGGTAATCTCACATTTTCCCACACCATACACCACCTGCCAAATTTTTGTCCATTCACTTAATCTATCTACATCCCTTCGCAAACTGTGTCCTGTCCACAACTTGCTTTCCCACCTTTTGTGTATTGTCAGAAAATTTGGCTACATTACATTCTGTCCCACCATCCAAGTCATTAACAAAAACAAAAATACCTGGAAAAACTCAGCAGGTCTGACAGCATCTGCGGAGAGGAACACAGTTAACGTTTCGAGTCCGTATGACTCTTCAACAGAGTCATGCGGACTCGAAACGTTAACTGTGTTCCTCTCCGCAGATGCTGTCAGACCTGCTGAGTTTTTCCAGGTATTTTTGTTTTTGTTTTGGATTTCCAGCATCCGCAGTTTTTTGCTTTTAACCAAGTCATTAACATTGATTGTAAATAGTTGAGGCCCCAGCATTGATTCCCTCTGGCACCTCAGTAGTTGCATTTTCTTTATATTCTTTCATGGGATGTGGATGTCGCTGGCAACACCAGCATTTGTTGCCCATCCTTAATTGCCCTTGAACTGAAAGGCTTGCTGGGCCATTTGAGGTTAGTGAAGAATCAACCACATTGCTGTAGGTCTTGAGTCACATGTATGCCAGACCAGTTTAGGGAAGGAAATCTGTTGTCCTTAAGTGCATGAATGAACTAGATGGGTTTTTTTTAAAAATGGGATAATTGTCATGGTCACCATTACTGAGACTAGTTTGCAATTGCAGAATTATTAATTAATTGAATTTAAATTCCAAACAGCTACCGTGATAGTATTTGAATCAGTGTCCCCACAGCATTAGCCTGGGCCTCTGGGTTACTAGTCTAGTGACATGACCACTAAGCCACCGTGAAAGTGGCCCATTTATCCTGACTGTTTCCTGTTAGTTAGCCAATCCTCTAACCGTGCTGATATATCACCCTAACACCATGAACTTTTATCTTGTGTAGTAACCTTTTATATGGCACTGTATTGAATGCCTTTTGGAACTCCAAATATACTACGTCAAGTGGTTCCCAGCTATAATTCTATTGAGAAAGACTCTACGAGAAGGATGAACCATCTGTGGCTAGCTAAGGAAGTTGAGGATGGTATCAAAATGAAGAATAGGCATAAAAAGCTGCAAAGATTAGTGATAGGCCGGAAAATGGGGAAATGTTCAGAAACCAAAGAATAAAGAACAGAAAAATGAGCAAGAAATATAAAAACAGACAGTAAGAATTTCTGCAAGTATATGAAAAGGAGGAGAGTAGCTAAAGTTGGTCCCTTAGAAGATGACACTGGGAATTAATAGCAGGAAATAAGAAAGTGGCAGAGACTTTGAACAGTATTTTGCATCAGTCTTCACAGTAGAAGACACAAAGCATCCCATAAATAATTACATCAGCTTGTTACATCCTCAAAGAACTCTAATAAAATTAATCAAACATGATTTTCCTTTCATAATTCCATGATGAGGCTGCTTTATTGTATTATAATTTTCTAAATGTCCTGCTACTATTTCCTTAAGAATGAGTTTTAGCATTTTCCCAATGACAGATTTGGCTAAATGGCCTACAGTTTCTTGCTTTCTGCCTCCCTCCTTTCTTGAACAGTGGCATTACATTTATGGTTTTCCAATCTGCTGGGACCTTTCCAGGATCTAGGAAATTTTGGAAAATTACAAACAATGCATTCACTATCTCTGCAACCACTCCTTTTAAGACTCTAGGATGCAGGTCATCAGGTTCAAGAGGCTTGTCAGCCTTTAGTCCCATTAGTTTTCCTAGTACTTTTTCTCTGTGATAGTTTTAAGTTCCTCCCTCCCTTTTCTCACTTGATTCTCTACTATTCATGGGACACTTTTAGTGTCTTCTATTGTAGAGACAGATACAAAATACTGTTCAAAGTCTCTTCCACTTCCTTGTTTTCCCATTATCAATTCCCAGTCTCATCTTCCAAGGGACCAACGTTTACTTTAGCTTTCATATTTTTCATATACTTGTAGAAATTCTTACTGTCTGTTTTTATATTTCTTGTTCATTTTTCTGCTCCTTATCCTTTGCTGGTTTCTAAACTTTTCCCCATCTTCTGGCCTAACACTAATCTTTGCAGCTTTGCATGACATCCTCAACTTCTTTAGTAGGCCTCAGATAGTTCATCCTTGTAAATCTTTCTCAATGGAATATATCTTTGTTGAGAGTTATGAATGCCTGCTATTTATCTATCGTCTTACCTATTAACATATTTTCCAGTCTACTTTAGCCATCTCTATCTTCATACCTTTTTAATTGCATTTAAATTTAAGACATTAGTTTCAGACCCAAGTTTTTCACCCTCAAACTGAATGTGAAATTCTGTCAGGTTTTCATCACTCTGACTCTTCCCTGGAGAATCCTTTACTGTGTAATCATTAATTAATCTGGTGCCAGGTGAAGGAAGCATATTTACCAATTATTTCTGCGTCTCACTATGGCTTTTTCCCCCACACCATATACCCCCCAACCTGTTCTTAAACCAAAGTTCCACTCTCCAAAAAAAGTCCTACCAGGAAAGATGATAATCTCTCAGTAAAATATAATAGAGCACCAATGTTATCATACTGTTCTAGAGACCACAGCGAATGTACAGGACAGTTATTGTGATGCTCTACTGCCAGCGTAATGATGACAATGTTCATAAAGTGCTCTGGCATGTCACTATAAAACACGTAGTCAAATACTTCATTTGGGGCTTGGAGATTACGACACTCAAGTTAAATGCCATAACATCTGTAAGCAGTAGACAAATGTCACATGATCAATGTTGTGTGTGGTGTCACATGATCAATTCCAAGAATACATCAAACCAGAATTGGCAAACCCACACTAGAGGATTCTGCTTCAGATAACATTTTGAGGGGAAGATGGTGGATAGTGGTAATATCACTGGACTAGTAATCCAGAGGCCCAGGCTAATACTCTAGGGTTATTGGTTCAAATCCCACCACAGCGACTGGTGGAATTTAAATTCAACTATTAAAAAAATTTGGAATAGAAAAATAGTCTCAATAATGGTGACCATGAAGCTATCATCAATTATTGTAAAAAAAACCATCTGGTTCACTAATACCCTTAAGGGAAGGAAATCTTCCATCCTTACCTGTTCTGGCCTACATGTGACTCCAGACTCTCAGCAATGTGGTTGACTTCTAAAATGGCCCGTCAAGTCACTCAGTTCAAGAGCAATTTGGGACGGGCAACAAATGCTGATTTGCCAGTAAGGCCCACATCTCTTGAAAGAATAAATAAAAGAATACACTAAAGGTGCTATATAAATGCAATAAAATATCCTGGATAATAAAAATACAACAACATTGATAAAACGTCCAGTAAGACTGTTCAAAGAACAGGGTCGTACAATGGTTCACTTCATTGTCCAATTACCCCTGGGCCCAGCACAACAGACAGAAGTCTCTTCCTCTGCTGCCAATCTTTACTCTGCCCTTTGCACACACACACACACACAAACCACAATACAACCTGACTTGGAAATATAATTGCCACTCCTTCACTGTCGCTGAGTCAAAATCTTGGAACTCCCTACCTACACCATATGGACTGCAGCGGTTCAAGGAGGCAGCTCACCACCACCTTCTCAAGGGCAATTAGGGGATGGGCAATAAACGCTGGCCCAGCCAGTGAAGCCCACATCCCGTGAATGAATAGAAAGAAAGAACTGCCAGCAATTTGGCAAACACACTCAAATAGATCATAAGGGACTTGGACATTGGTTGAAAAGGGAAAAATCGGTAAGCGTACGGGGAAGGAAGAGAACATGGTGAGTAAATAGATAGTCCTTTCAAAGAGCTGTCAATGGACACCGCTAAAATATTCTGTGATAATGAAATTTGGTGATAGAAATGGAAAACTCAAGTGTGCTTTTATGTGCACTGCTTGGCAGCTAGAAGCAGCTTGGCTCTGTAGTTTAGCTGTGCTAAAACCCACCTGGGCGAGCTTGATGTTGACCAGAGTGACAGATACCCAGCACTGGCATACCTCACCGTAAAAATCAGTGAAAATGGAAAAGAATTCTACCCATTTAAGCTGTTGGATTCTCTCATCTATCATATTTCTCCTTCAATCAGATGAAACAGCCAGCTGATCCATAGAAGCCATCTATGATTGAAGCCAATGCCATTCAGTCGGTCAATTTTTCTATTCTCTTGACAACGACCAATAAACCCTCTCATTTCCACGTGCCAACGAACAAAACCCACTCACTCGCTCTCACTGTGCAGCTCAAAGAACAGTTAACATCTGGATTTGAACCTGGTGACAGCTGAATTGTTCCACTCTATCAGTACTGCTGCAATGGATGTTAGTTATAGAATCACAGAAGGTTTACAGCACAGAAAGAGGCCACTTGGCCCATCATGTCTGCGCTGGCCGAAAACAAGCCACCCAGCCTGATCCCATTTTCCAGCCTTTGGTCCGTAGCCCTGCATGATTATGGCACTTGAGGTGCATATCCAGACACCTTTTATAAGTTTAGGGTTTCTTCCTCTACAGCCCTTTCAGGCAGTGAGTTCCAGACCCCCACAACCCTCTGGGTGAAAAGATTTTCCTCATCTTCCCTCCAATCCTTCTACCAATTACCTTAAATATATGTCCCCTAGACACGGACCTCTCTGCTAAAGTAGTGGTAATGTCATTGAGCTATCCAGACCCCTCAATTTTGTACACTTCAATTAAATCTCCCCTCAGCCTCCTCTATTCCAAGCAGAACAACCCCAGCCTAGCTAATCTTTCCTCATAGCTGCAATTTTCCAATCTGGCAACATCCTCGTAAATCTCCTCTGTACCCTCTCAAGTGCAGTTACATCCTTTCTGTATTGAAGTGACCAGAGCTGCACATAGTACTCAAGCTGTGGCCTAACTAATGTTTTATACAGTTCCTGCATAACCTCCCTCCTCTTATATTCTATACCTCGGGTAAGAATGGAAAGGGTTCCACATGTCTTCTTAACCACCTTATTGGCCTGGCCTGCTACCTTCAGGGATCTGTAGACATTCACTCCAAGGTCCCTCGCTTCCTCTACACCTCTCAGTATCTCCCCATTTATTGTGTATTCCTTTGCCTTCTTTGACCTCCCCAAATGCATCACCTCACACTTCTCTGGGCTGAATTCCATTTGCCACTTTTCTGCCCACCTGACCAGTCCATTGATACCTTCCTGCAGTCTACAGCTATCCTGCTCGGTCAGGTGATCCGAAACCTTTCTGTACCAAGGGTGCGTGCAATTATACCCAACACAATGACCAAAGTGGTTTCTCCTCCAAGCCTCTCACCACCCTGACTTGGAGCTGTATTGCGTTCTTTCACTGTTGCTGGGTCAAAATCCAGGAACTCCTTCCCTAGCAGCACCGTACACCACATGGGATGGCAGCGGTTCAAGAAGGCCGCTCACCACCTTCTCCAGGCAATAAATGCTGGCCTTGGCAGAGATGCCATCCCAAGGACAAATAAAGGAATAATCTGGAATGCAATTCCACTAAGGGTGAAAATGTGAATGACAGATGTACTTTTAAAAATCCCTGCAAAAAAAAAAGCAAACTAAGTTTGATGTCCTGTGACACCGTGAGCAGCATAAATAATTTGGAATGAAAGTAGTGCATCAGCAGAACAGAACATCTCAGGACTGTAAACGAGCCACCTTTCAACGACAAACCTAACTATTCCTGGGGCACCAACAAGCTGTTTGGTTATTTAGCCAAAGCATGAGATTTGCTCTATGCCACTGTATGCACGTTTGCAACCATAAGAGCGTCACTTGGAAGGTGATTCTGAGTCAGAGAGAGTGAAACATGAGAACGAGTGCCAATGAAACCACGACATCACTCAACAAGCACTAAAAGTAAACACTGACACACATGCACACGCAGCCCTGTACCAGCAATTATATAAAACATTCAATATTTAACATCTGTTCTCCTGCCTTATATGAAACACTGATGGCACCTGGGAGAGATAACACATTGAAGAGCTTACACCCTTCATGTCCGTACGACACCCCAAAGCACTTCACAGCCGTGGAATTATGACTTGTAATCATTGCAATGCAGGCAAATGTGGCAGCGAAGTTACATTCAAGGTTTCACAAATGGCAATGACATTATAATTAGCTCCTCTGTTGATTGATGTTAGTTAAGGTAAACGAACATTGGCCAGGACATAGGAAGAACACCCTATTCTTCTTCAGATACAGCCACAAAATCTACTACATGTAGGCAGACCAAGCTTCAGGTCAAAAGCAACACCTCTGACAATGCACTGAATTGGGACTTAAACCCAGAAACTTCTGACTCAGAGGCCAGAGGGGTTACTAAGTGAAGGACTAACAAAGTCTTGTAGATTCAAGAGTAATGATTACTGATTCTGACAGTATGGGTGGCAGGATTACAATTCTGAATTAAAGCAGAGCGAGCGTCTTGGGTTCATCATTCTCAACACAGCATCAAGTTTCAGGAACTTGGCAAAGTTTACATTCCAATGCAATCACCAAATTTATTCAACTCAAATCAGCTTGATTCTTAAAAGGTTACATAATACACAAATCACAGAATTGTTACAGCGCGGGTGGCGGCCATTCAGCCCGTCACGTCTGCACCAACTGTCTGGATAAACAGTTCACCAAGTGACATTGCCCCTCCCCATAGCCCTGTACATTCTTCCTCTTCAGGTAGCTCTCCAATTCCCTTTTGCATGCTTCAGTTGAACCTGTCTCCACCACACTCTCAGGCAGTGTATTCCAAACCCCAGCCATCCGCTGCATGAAAATGTTTTCCCTCATGTCGCTTTTGCAAATTACTTTCAATCCGTGTCCTCTCGTTCTCGACCCGTTTCTACTTATCTGCTCTGTCCGGACCCCTCATGATTTTGAGTACCTCGAGCAAATCTCCTCTCAGCCCTCTCCTTTCTGGAAAACAGACCCAACTTCGCCAATCCATCTTCATAGCTGACGCTCCTCATCCCTGGGACCATTCCTGTGAGCCCCCAGTGCCTTCTTGTCCTTCCTAAGGTGCAGTGCCCAGAACTGGACGCGATACTCCAGCTGAGGCTGAACCTTGACGGCAACAGTGTCCTGTCTTCACACAAAACTTGCCAACAACTTTTGGTAGAGGAAAAGCAAAAAAAAAAAGTTCACAAAAGGAGTTTTATGCCCACTCCTCCCACCCAACGAAGACAGTTCTGCAAATTAAGGTTGGTGTCACTAGATCACCATAACTTTAATCCCCTGGATTTAAAAAACAGCATTGGCACAAACATGTCAGATCTATATTTTTAGATTAAGACCGTACCACAGAAAAATCTAGCAGGTTCCACTGTAAAGTTAAAAGGCTAATACATCCCACTGGCAGCTTCCACCAAAAGGTCATGAAGCCAAATGCCACGTAGTCTAGACTGACATGTGGATGCAGCACTGAGTGAGTGCTGCATTGCTGGAGGTGCTGACATTTGGATAAGATGTTAAATCAAGTGCACATCCCTCCATCTACTAAGAGCTCACGTGGGTGTAAAAGGTCCTATTGCACACACGAGCGCCACGTGTCAGGCATTTCAGCCTGATCTGAAATTTGTAGAGGTCGCAGAGGTATATTGTGCAACATCTTCACTTCCCACACTGTCTCAGAAGGGAACCTCCCACTGCACCAGAGACAGCAGTAGGGGGGAAAGAGAATGGGAGATGTATCCTGCAGCTGCACCAGACCGGAGACTGCTCTGTAGGAACACACTGGGGTGCCTGAAATGACAGAGGTGCTCCATTCACCAACATTAACATGCCTTACTTTGGGTGCGTCCCCAAAAATAAATCAATAATGAAAAGAAATGAATCACAACCCTGAGAATGCAGTCACATTACATACTGGGGCAAAAGAAACTGCATAACTGTCTCATCAATATTCACAGTCATACAGCAGTACAAGAACAGACCGTCACTTACCAAGCGATCCCCACCATTCAGGATTTTACATTGCTTCACATGCAGGTATGATGGAAGACCTGTAGGATAGGGAGAACACATTATATAAATCCCAATGAAAAATTATACTACAGAAGAATTTAATTTTTAAAAAAAAGGCTGGCTGTAATGATCAATTCTGGACATGATTAGTACAACTGCAAGAAAGCAGAAACACAGCTGCTAACATCCTGCCTGGGCTCATCTGCATTTAACCATTGGGCGGATATAGAATAGAGACTAGGAGCTTATACCAAATCTATCACCAAGCAGAGCAGGTGCTGCCAGAAGTGAACATGGAATCTATGCAGCATTCACATGGACACAGCAGAAAGTAATGGATCCTTCCTAGTCTTTGCTGCAGCTGAACAGTCAGCTCACTCTGGCCAGCTGCCAAGATTTGTCAGTCAGTCAGTCATTCATTCAGAAAAAGTGTACATTTACAACTCTCTCGACTTATGTATTGCAGAGGCCATTAAACAGAAACTGCAGCCATGGTGTTCTTCATCATCACCTTTTCCAGTCATTGCCGCTTTTTTTTTATAACCCACGTGATTGTATTTTGCCCTTCCTGGTCACACCTACACTATTGGAAGAAAACACATGGTAGCATAGACGAAAGGTGACTTTAGTATTGGAGACGGACAGACTGTGCTGTGTTTGAGTGTTTTGTGTGTCATCATTCTCAATCTCTCTCTTGAACTGAATACATTTTGCCCGACAGAACTAACAGGTGAACATCAATTCAGCAAGTTTTCTGGCATGGAGATGAGAGATTTTGGATCTTGCTTTGTTACTGACAAACTGGAGTCAAACATACAATATATAAATAAATGACAACTACGAACTTCCCCCCTCATACATTAGGGAAGCACAGACTTCAGGCTCAGAGACATGCAAGGACAACTGAATAAACAATAAATGTTGTTGAACTTTTAGGTTCTGTCCATCCCTGCACCAGACACCACTTTGCCAATGGCTGTGATAGCAGGTAATTGTTTTTCCTTTAAGGTCTCAGCTGTTCATAACTTGAGCACTAAAATGAGTGTGGATCAGCCCTTTGCCTTGGATTTCGCCTGTCCTGTTCCCCTCCATCCCCATGGAACCCAATTAATACCTTCCCCAGGCAGCTTGGCTGACATCAAGAATGGGGCGAGTAAGAGGCACAACTGTGACTCGGTACATTATCAGACCACCATGGAACTGGGGCCCCAAGATTATTTTTTAAACAAAAAATCCACTTCAAAACTATTCCTTCAAAAATCAGCGATTGGAAAGAAAACAACAGAAAACACGATCGAGGAGAGCCTGTCCTCACATCCCATCCTGGCACTTCTGTTCATTCAGGACCCAGCTTGGCTATTTCCACCTCCTCTCCATCAGGGTCCAAAACCCAAATCTATAAAACATTTCATTCTCTTTGTTTGCTTTCTTTTTTTTTTGAATTCAAGTTCATTTCCACTGAAAGGCAGACGGTTCCACTTTCAGCATTAATTGTAGGATAACGCAGGTAACCGGGAAAGAGAGCCTATGGGAGGACAGCAAGGCCAATGCAGGGAGCCGAAATGAACAAAATAATAGATTTTGCCATTGAAGCAGTGCAATAATGATTTAAGTAGAAGAGACAAGAAAATTAAATGTTGTTTCAGTGAGTAAACACAAAGTACAAAGAGGTGAAGCAAATCGCTGTAAAAACTGACTCGAGTGATTTGCTTGAGAGTAAGGTGGGGGCACACTGGCACCACCCCCCCAGCCCCCATGGGCGGTGGCACAGTAAGTTAGACACTGGGAGCACTAGCTTTCCATCCACAGAAAGAATATCAAGGGCAACAACGTCATTTTTCACACTAGAACGGATCTCCACAGTACACAGTCCCATATCTGTAACGCCACACGTTAACAATACAAATACATGCGACCGAGCAGAGCAAAATATACAGAGAAAAGAGAGCAAAATGCCACCATTAAAATCGATCTGGTCCCCAAGCCTCAACCTAGTTACAGGTTTCCCTTCAATTACAACGGAAAGCGAGAGTATTGCAATACAGACACCAGCATAAAAGAAACTGCGTGCCGAAACAATTAGAAAATTTTCATCTCATCTTCGAATCAGCTTTAAAGCTCCCACTACACAGAGCAGAGCAAATTCCCCACTAGGCATTTGCAGCACATTTTATTTTGTGGCCTATTCACTGACTAATTTAGCAGTTTTAGATGTAATACTGCAGTTTGGTTACAGAGGACACTGAATCTTGGTAAACCACTATGAATAGAGCTGCATTATTGTTGATTAGGTGTCTTCAATATCAACCTTTGAAATTGCAACATGCAGGAACTATTAAGGGCCTGGTGCAAAACTCCTAAGTTCCAACAACAGCTTCCACCATAAGGAAACACCACTGGTGAGTGAGTGAGTGAGTTATTGGACTGCTGTCAAAGAGAGGCCAGATTTTGTCAAAGATCTGAGACCAAGCACTTGAAGACAGCTTTTAATTTACTCCCCGTCAACCACTACCTTACACCGTTAACAGGGTTTTAAAAAAACTGTTCAACATTTTGAGAGAAAAAAATACTTCTGTGCCTGCAGCATTTGTCACTAGACTCCATCTCCTTGATGCCTAATGATGATCACATAAAAGGTACTTACACATTGCACAATATTAGAAAATTATATTGGTGACATTTATTGCATAGTAGCTTCGCCTGGATTGTGTGTCATCTGCAATGCATTATAAGACTGCAACCTAGCCTCAGGAGTTAGGAAGTGGCTACAAGCCTCACTTTGTCTTACCTTCATTAGATTATGACTCTATAATTCACCACATGAAGCAGCAGAACTGTAGCTGAGAACTAGGAGCATGGAAACAGAATGTTTGCTAGGCAGTAAAAGACCACAGTCCACGTAGTTTTCCTTCCACCATCCTGATCCTTGCACAATACAGTGATAAAGGCACTCTGACTGATCAATCTCAATCAATTGAATCTACAACAGGCCCAGATATGAGGCAACGATAACTCCCTCTCCTCCTCACTTGTGTCTTAAATGGGAGGTCCCTTATTTGGAAACTGTGCCCCCTGGTTCTATGTGCTCCCTGGTTCTAGATTCCCCCAGGAGGGGAAACATCCCGAAAGGATCATCCAAAATGTTACCTCTCCTTTTCTCTCTCCACCTGATGCTGCCTGACCTGCTGAGTATTTCTAGCATTTATGTTTTTAAATTTTAGACCCGCTCCCGCTGTTCTTCCTGAGAATGCAGGAGCCGCTGCATCTTCAATTTAATACTTTGAATCAGGCCAAAGCGCTGATCATGCACCACCTCTGTTTCCTGTCTCCCAAACACTACCATTATCAAGAATCTTAAACTACAAGAGCAAACGAAAAGGAGCTCAAAACCTTTTGAGTCTTAATAAGATTCATTTTCTGCTGTCCAGTTATGACATAGCACTTACAACAGAGGCAAGGCCATTGGGCCCAGCTGATCTATGCTGTTGTTCACGTTCCATACCAGCCTCGAACCACACGACCACATCTCGCCCTATCAACGTGTCCTTATTAAACAGGTCGCTTCCTTTTAAGTGGTTTTAATTTATTCATTTTCTGTTTGCCTTTTGTTTTACCAGAGGCTGCCAGCACAGAGATCGGGCTGCTGCTGTGTAGCACGCCCCATATGCACAAAAACATTTGCACAGAGGATTAATGAGTGCAGTGCTGCTGCTGCAGCAGTAGATGAAATCTGTAGTTTCACTCTTGCAGTTTATGCCAGCTGTCACCCTGTAATACAGAGGCTCAGGCAATCATTACTGGCTATGGTCTATAATGAAGCAAGCGGTTACCATTAAAATGAAGTCAGGACTACCATCGCTGCCAAGTCTGGTAACGTCAGATGAGAAATAAATGAGCTCCGTACTGCAGCATTTCCTTGCTTTTTTTGTGTGCTGGTTCTGAAGGTTACCTGCAGAGGCATTGTGTCTGCTGGCATTTTAAAAAGAATAGTAACAGCAGCTTGAGGATTTTCGTTTCCTGTGCAACATTCAAGGGTGGTGCTTCAGCACTTTCCTGGGTTCTGTGGTAAACACCTACAGCTGAAAGCAACCCCTTAACACATTCACATTTTGTTGCAATCATTTACTCCTTTACATGTTACAAAAAAAATAGCCAAGTAATTATTTCCAGTGATTTCCACAAACAGCTCCTTGCTTTCGGATGCTCGCTCAATATCTAAAGGAGGGAGATACCCGCCACTGCCCGCGCGCTGATTGTTAGGTGCCATTTGCGTCGTTCAGTAGCAATGCCTTCCAGTCTATGACCTCATGTGACCTCATGGTTATCTTTCACCAATCTTGGAAGTCTATAACTAGTCAGTTTTATAACTCTACTGCTGTGATTCCTGCAGCCCCACTGGTTATAACATTATCTTCCTCAACTTTAATGAGCCGACTTACACTTCAACAGCTCCAACTGCAGTGTACGAATTTGCAAGACCTTTTGACAGTGCCTTATATGGAACACCCACAGCTGTGTTTTTCTCAATTTTTAGAAAAAAAACCTCGCACCCACACAGAAGTTTACATAAATGGCTCCATTTCAATTTCACGCTGGTTATTATTTGCCCTCTGCACTCAAACAAGGTTATCCCATAGTTGGCAGGCATGTCCTTGTTCACATCTCGTTCTATTTATCTCTACAGTCATTCCCAGTTTCCAAATGTCGTCGATTTCACTCTCCTAAATTTCACGCCAAATCCTGCTTCATCTCATCTCTATTCTAAAAAAAAAGCAAGGCTATCAGAAAAACATATGTGCTTGAAATACTGAGTCCGTTTGAAAACATTTCAAATCTAGTCTTCAGTCATAAAATTGCAGTGATTCTCCTTGAGGAGTCTCACCTTACTGCGCAAGCAGAAAACAAATAGATAAAAGCAAGTCAACTTAATCGAAAACAGAAAATGCTGGGAAAATTCAGCAGGGAAGAGGAGTCATAGGGACTTGAAACGTTAACTCTGTTTCTCTCTCCGCAGATGCTGCTGGACCTGCTGAGTGTTTTTTTCCCCAGCACTTTCTGTTTTTGTTTCAGGTCTCCAGCATCTGCAATATTTTGCTTTTCTCCAAGTGAACTTAATAGCTGTCCAGTTACAACCTTGCTTTCCTTTGAAAAGGAGGCCAATTTCTTTATACGACACCTCAAATCAAAGTAAATCATTCACATGGGGGATTAAAAAACATCCTATATTAATTAAAGTTTCAGCTTTTAGGTAGAGGGGTAGGAGCTGCCAACTTTAAGCAGGTGGATGTACTTTGATCCACACAATTGAACTGTGTATCAAACAATATGGCTGTGGAACACCCATTAACCAATTAGGCATCTCAAACACAACCAATATTTCAAAGCCGATGTAGATACACCGAGGAACAGCCCTCGATCTCCAATGCCAGTTTTGCATCTGTTCTACCATCAAGTTCCCAAACGAAAGCGTTCTATTTTGAATTCACAGCACGTGGGTCGAGGGAACAATTCCTATGAAAAGAGATAATGCAGAAATTTTATAATACAGAGCACCACTGAGTTCCTGAAATAATGGGCGCTGTGGGTAGTAAAGTAATAACAAACAAGAGTACCATTTTCTTCCATTCTTTCTAACAAAAGAGAACCGCTAAAGAGCAGTGGTCCGTATTTCTAATGCTAAAGCAGCTGATGGGGAAAAGTGATCAGGTTTGCAGATAACACCAAAATGCACAAGAAAGTTAAGACCGAAGAGAATGCTGAATTATTACAGCAGATGTAGACAAGCCTTGTATTCACTTAGCACATTTCACAACCTCAGAATGTCCCAAAGCTCTTTACAGCCAATGAAGCACTTTTGAAGTGTAGTTATTCGTGTAACATAGGGTGCGCCAGGGCATTGGACCCATGATTGGTAAATGATATTGAAGGTTTGCAGAGTGCAATGTCGTGCATGTCAGCAGGTCAAATATAGAACATACAAACACCCTTCAGGGAAAAAAGCTAAAGTCAGTGGTGAAAGAAAGAACATTCTAGTGCATTAACCTCTGAAAGCTCCTGACCAAATGCCGTGAAGCTATCACGAAAATAAAGAGGGTCCTAGGGCGAATTTACAGCTCAGTTCACTATTAAAGAAAGCACACTGTTTTGAGCTTATACAAGGCCTTGGTTAGAATGCTCTGCCCAGTTCTGGTTTCCTCTCATGATTGGTGGTATTGATGCTTTGGGAAACAAGCAGAGAAAGACGACAAGATTAAATCCCATTTAAAAGCATCTCATTTACTCAGATAAGCTGAAAGAGTTGCATTTCTACACTTTAGACTTAGGGATGATTTGATCAAGGTTCACAAGATATCAACTTTATAAGATGTAATGGAAGACAGTGGTGTAGTGGTAATGTCACTGGACTACTAACTCAGAGATGCAGGCTAATGCTCTGGGGACATGGGTTCAAATCCCACTAAGGCAGCTGGTAGGGTTTAAATTCAATTAATAAATCTGGAATATAAAGCTAGTCTCAGTAATGCTGACCATGACAAGTATCATCCATTGTTTTAAAAACCCATCCGGCTCATTAATGCCCTTTACAATGTTATTATATGGCAGGTAGTAATTGCCAGGTTGATCAAATCCCAAAGGGAAACTTGGCCAAGCTATCACAATGATTGCAATTTGTATCATGAGAAGGGGTGTGCACTGAAGTCAGAAGTAAAGAGAATTTTGAGAATTTAAATATTAAATTAAAACATTAACAAAAGAAAATAAAACTTAAACACACAAGATTACAGTTACACAGGTAAATTTAGTCTTACAACATTTCCTAAAAGATTTCTACTTAGCTAGGCTCCCAACTGACCATCCTTTTCCCAGGCAATAGTCCAAATAGATTTTAAATCTATAAAATATCCAGTAATATTACCACAAGGAACCCACTACTGCTATAGGGAGATATTTCGCAGCTTCTCTCTTTCTCTCCCTCAACAAGGAATGCCAAAGCTTTTAACGAAGCCTTTCTTTCCTGAACAAGCACGCACTTCTCTGGGGTGGCTAGAGGCTACTTTTTCACAAGTCTGTCTTCACACAGCCCACCTTCCAAGATCTCACATGACCACTCCCCACATACAGCTTTCAATCCTTCCTTAAATAAATTCTCTCTCCTTTTGATCTTTAAATCCATTGTTCTAAACTTCCTTTGAAACTCAAACTCTTCCAAATATAAAGAGCTTTCATATTTCCATCTGGTCTTTGCTTTTGTGTCAATAAAGCATGATATCCCCACTGCTTGTTTACCTATGAACTCCTGCAAGATGCAGCCATTTTCCTGGTTGCCTTCAAGTTCATCTTTAAAATTCAAAGCAACCTCCCAACTTACCTACAAATACAAACATTAGCTTGTCCATTTCCATTTCAAAATGCCAGCTTTTACACCTAACCCCTCTTATGATTTAAACTTCGAGTCTGACTGTCTTCAGTTTAATTAAATTAGTCACAGACACATACAGGAGCTCCCAGAAACCTGCTTCAGTATCCCACAGTAATATTAGGGGGAAAAAAAATGATATTCCTTTTACAAGGGAAGGAAATCTGCCATCTTTACCTGGTCTGCCCTATATTTGACTCCAGATAAATGTGATTGATTCTTAAATGGCCTAGCAAGCCACTTAGTTTGAGGGCAATTAGGGATGGGCAACAAATGCTGGCCTTGCCAGCGATGCCCAAGTCCCAAGAAAGAATAAAGAAAAAGTACTGGATAGGTGAAGCGGCACCAGATGTCACTCATGTTATGCGAGGTATTACAGTTTCTTCTTTTCCCCAGGGAACAGTGAACTTGTGGAACAAGCTACTGCGGCTCACACCGTGAACATTAATTCACTTAATTCCTTCAAAGTGAAAGCTGGACCTGTTTCTGACTGCAGCTGAGACCACCTTGTACAAGAGTAAATGCCTTGTAATGCTAATCAGGACTAAGGCAGTCTCTTGGACTAGTTTTGATTGCCTGGAGGGAGTCAGAAGGAAATTTATTTTACAGATGCTGTCAACCACCCTCCCAATCCCCACAAATTTGGCCTAGGGTTTTAATGGGGTTTTTTTTGCCTCTACCAAGAGATTACGTGGCTCCAGGTGGTGTGGGATGCAGGTATTGTGATGCACAAAGGAATCACTTCTCTATGGGACAGACTGGACGCTGGTTGGATCAATGGGCCTTTGCCTGCTCCATAATTTTTGTATGCAGTTGAATTTTATTGTGGATGGAGTCTCTCCCTCCACATAGCTTATTGCATTCTCTTCCAGTATTGCAGTTACCCCAAGGTTTGCGAATCTGGGAACACTTTCCAGGCCATATTTTACTAAGACTGTGTGCTGCATGTTATTACAGTCAGTTTAAGCTGATAAAATTACAAGAGGGGATCTCTGAATGAACAGGGCTGTAGCTGCATCTCCCAATCAGATCAAAGGACTGTGAAATTAATAGCATAAAGACAGATATAAGGTGGTGTTAAGTAGGGAGGCTGAATTCAATGCCATATCAGGGACAGAAAGTGAAATCCAGAGGGAAAGATAGATAGGATTAAGAGAATGAGATAAATTACAAAGTAAAAAAAAAATTCTTTTTAATTATATTTTTTAAATCTCTAATTAAAATCTGAGGGAATGAGACACCACTCTTGCAATCGAATGTTAACCCTTGGCAGCATTCAGTGCCAGAGAGGTTGATTGTCAGTAGTTAACACTCATCACATTGCATTTGAAATAACCAGGCAACATTGTGGTGAGATAAAAACAGAGAATGCTTGAAAAACTCAGGCCTGGCAGCATCTGTGGAGAGAGAAACAGGGTTAACGTTTCGAGTTTGTGTGACTTCAACGCTGAAGAGGAGCCGTAGGGACTTGAAACGTTAACTCTGTTTCTCTCTCCGCAGATGCTGCCAGACCTGCTGAGCTTTTCCAACATTTTCTGCTTTTATTTCAGGTTTCCAGCATCCGCAGTGTTTTGCTTTTAACTTTGTGGCGAGTTTAGTTTGTGTCAGCAGCTTCACATCATTGAATTAGGCAGCGAGTTTACGCCCAGGTGGATCTCGGACAGTAAGTTCTGGATTCCCACATTTAAATTCACATCTGCCCCTTGCCTGAAGTTGCTACATCATTTATGCACAAGATAATGGAGAGCATCATTAGCATTCCTGTTATTTTGGCAGCAAGTTCTGGCCCAGCCAACTGCTTTTAAAGGATTTAACCAGTACTGAATTTTTGAGAGAGTTTGCTCCAATAGCTCACAATACTCTGTGGACTAGAGTGGGTGCTTCTGATCTCAAGCTGTGCTTAAAAAGGTGATTAACTTCACACCAGTGTCTAATAGCTTTGCTTTGACATTTTAATTTACATTTCTTTCTTGCATCCATGCCTGACATTTGAAAGGGCTGAACCATCCCTTTTCAAGTTCCTTTTCTCTTGTGAAATTTTACATTTGCATACTACATTTGAAATGCCTGCATCTTAAGAATACAGGGTCAGGAATAAGCCACTCAGCCCCTCTAACCTGTTTCACCATTTAATGAGATCACAGCTGATCTGTATCTCAGCTCATCTATTGGCCTTTTAACTTTATCACAGGAACGGTTTCTCTGAACCTCTGAGCCTGTTTGTTGTGGGTGATACTGACGCATCTTTCACAAGTCAGCAGGATCTATGATCACGAGGAGCACCTCATCAGTGATGGGATGTAGAAAGTCATCCTACACCTGATACTTCCTGGCGGTCTCCCATCCTAAGTACTAACCTTAGCATCTGTCATAAAGCCGGATCCGAATGCACTGAGCACCATCGGCTTTCATTCAGGAATAACACGAATTGCAGGACACCCAGAGAATTTCCAATGTAATTCTATGGGTGTCGGTGGCTGCGCCTTCAGTTACCTCAGCCCTGAACTCTGGAAGTCACTCCCCCACCCCGCACCTCTCCACCTCGCTTTCCTCCTTTAAGACACTCCTCAAAACCTACCTCTTTGATCAAGCTTTTTGGTCATCTGACCTAATATCTCCTTATGTGGCTCAGGGGCGCACTTTGTTTTAAGATGCTCCCGTGAATCACCTTGGGACGCTTCACTATATTGAAGGTGCTGTATAAATAGAAGTTGTTGCTGTAGTTACTTCCCATTTTTCCTTTCAAAGCCTTCTAAAATCATGAACATTTTCAATCCAGTGAACCAAAATAGTCATATTTCAATGAACCATGTGTGCATAATATTTATATCATCTATCACAAACTTAGTTATTTTTTTCTAAGAGTACAGCAGATTTATAATACCATGCTTACCATTTCTAAGACTCTCTCTGCTCTAAAAATGAACACTGACAGTATCCCATAAAATGCTACGAATTTTCCAATTATGAATGCTAGTTTAACTGGCTCATGGCATTCCTTTTCTGAAACCTGTTCCAAGTTTTTATTTCAGATCTCCAGCATCCACAGTATTTTTCTTTTATCCTTTTTCTGAATATTGGAACAACATTACCAGATGACAATGGCTCATGCCCAGAGACATTGGTTATGAGACGCCAAAATAAACCTCAGTTATTTATTTCTTCCAATCTGTCTTTGGAGAACTCCAAGGGCATATGCCATTAGATCAGAGTGGTTTGTCAATATGTAATTCTTTGAGTTTCTCAATAATATATGGCTTTCTGATCTCCACAGCCATGATTGATTCCTCATCCAAAATGACTGGATGGGAATTTGCTCACAGTTGAGATATGAAGCCGCAGGAATTAATCCAAATTTGCTTGCTATTCTGATCCCTTAAACGATGCCTCCGTCTAAAATGTCCCTTAGTGATCTTTCACGGCTTTCTAGGTCTTAGCTAGTAAACTACAAAATCCCTCATTTTTATCTTTAAATTTCTCGGTAACATTGTTCCATCTACCTCTCCAGCCCCAAATCACAGCTCACACACCTATGCTGTGCGCTTTGGTCTGCGCGGGCACACTTGGCTCCTTTGAACGTGCATTGATGGTGGTACCTTCAGCCCACATGGCTCCTCACTTTGTGCAAATCACTCCATCTCGGCACATTCCTCCTCACCACTCCAGTAAAGCCAAGCCCATCGATCAGGTCTGCAGCCACCTCCTCTAATCTGCCTTCTGCTCAGTTACAATCTTTAACTGTGAAACGTTTTACAAGATTAAAAGGATCTACATAAACTTAAATTCTCTAGCTTAACACATTTCCCAGTAACAAAAAAAAACTGATTCTCGTCACTTTTACAATCCACCTATGAGGATTGTCTCCTTAAATACATAGTCTTCAAAGGCCTTTGCCTTTAACCTAAACAGTTACTATGAGTGAGATGCTGTGGTAGTTATTACTGAACTAGTAATCCAGAGGTCTGGGTGATAATAATAATAATATATATTTTTCAAATTTGTTCAAGGGAATGTGGGTGTTGCTGGCATCTATTGTCCATGTTGAGGGCATTTTAAGAGTCAACCACATTGCTGTGGATCTGGGGTCACATGTAGGCCAGACCAGGTAAGGATGGCAGATTTCCTTACCTAATGGTTTTTTTTATTATTTACAACTAAGGACAATGGTTACATGGTCATCATCAAACTTTTAATTCCAGATTTTTGCTGAATTCAGTTCAAGAAAAAAATCTGCCCTGGTGGGATTTGAACCCCAGTCCCCAGAGCATTAGCCTGAGCCTCTGGAATACCAGTCCAGTGACAATACCACTATACCACCACCTCCCTTCCCAAGAACATCAATCCCGTTATGCCAGTTGAGAGTCAGAACTCAGTTGTTTTTTTAAAAAGCAGGCAAATTAAAAAAGCAGGCATCAATGAGCATGAAGCTGTCAGCTCAACATTAAAAACCCAACTGGTTCAATCGTCCTTTAGGAACGAAAGCCTGCCATTATTACCTGGTCTGGTCTACACGTGACTTCAGTCTCAGACTAATGTGGTTGGCTCTTAATTGCTCTCTGAAATAGCCTAGCAAGACACTCATTTGCATCAAACCGGAGGTTGACTAGGGACGGACAATAAATGCCAGCCTTACCAGTGACATCCATCTCCCAAGAATGGATACATGAAAAGAGCAAGGCTATTGATCAGGCCACTCTCTCCACTTTCAGTCCTCCTTATATCACTTCACTGCTGCCACCTTTTAGGTGACAAGAGCCAAATAAAAGTAACTCCAGTGGATTGGCTGATAACAACCTCAGAACATGAGGTGAGTTATATAGGCATCCATCACATGCTGTACTGTGCATGGCAGAAATCCAATTAAAGGATCAAAAGTGCATCATCACGATGAAACCCAAGAGCTTGTTCACCAGCTCAACCCCCAGGTTCAGCCACAATCTTCTAGCGTACTGTATTTTTATATTGCATGAATTCACTCCTTTTGACAGTTATCTTATTTTTGACATTGTAGGCCAGTGGTGAATGAGGTAGGACCTGAAGTTAATGTGGAGCATCAAATGTAGACAAAATCACCAACTTTGAGATACATTAAAATATACCCTATTGGAATAATAATTATGCATATGCCAGACACGCTCACAAAAATACAGTTGACTCCATGCCAACCACTCTCATGTTACTTATCAAATGACATGAAGTTTAAATGAGGCGGTGGCATTTCTAGAAAATGCACCACAGGCAAGTACATATAAACTAACAAAAGTATTGAATTCTATAATTTATAGCTCCTAAATATCCACCATAGAGACTTGCACTTACCCATGTAATTATTAATGATGCACCATTTCATTGAGTATATGTTGATTCTTCAACTAGTGAAAAGCCTTTATTACGCAATGGAACATGCTACAAACTAACAAATACCCTGTCAGTTCCCTCTCGATGCCACCGATGGCAAACAAAAAACACACAAATTAATAGTGTAAAATCAAAGAAAGTCAAGATTAGAATCAGACCAGCAGCTGCCCTGATGGTACAGCATCAAGTTTAATTAAGTTGCTGCATTTCAAACACGAGTTAGAAATTCAGTTGTATTGCTGAAGCAGCCCCTGGGTTCTCTTGTACTCACGCTGCCTTGGACGGTGGCAGGCAGAGCAGAAGCATTTGCACTGAGAGGATGGATGATAAAATGGCATGGAACAGAAGGTTCAGTCAGCTACTCTCACTCTCTTACGAAGGCTGGAGAGCTGCACGGTCAGAACTTGGCAGAAAGAAGCTCCATTAAAGATTCACCCTGCATGTCAAATTGCAAGATGGATTCAATACAGCAGGATCTGGAATTTTGACATGCCAGTCACCGTGTACTGGTGGGAGGACAGTCACACACCTGACAAGAAATAGCTGCAGAATAATAGGTCCTCACAGCAGGGAACACCTTGGGAGCTCAGAGACTATCATCTTTTTAAGACCAGCACAGTCGTGTTTTTCTTCCTGCCCTATCCCTGATCTTTTGCACACTACCGCAAGCCAAGAGGTGTGGCCAGCTTGCACTCTCAATGTCACTGCGATTGGTCACCACGCTTTCTTCCTTTAAAATTACAAGAGCAGACATTCTAGGTTGTCACTCAAGAACATAAAAAAATTGAGCAGAAAGCCATACGGCCCCTCAAGCCAGCTTCACCATTCAATCAGGTCATGGCTGAACTCCTACCTGAATCTCACTTTCCTACTCTGTCCCTCGATTCCCTTAATGCCCCTGGCACTCACGTGTGTGCTTTTTAAAAAAATATAAACCTTAGTCATTTACGAACATACATCCCCTCGAGCCTGCTCTGCCATTCAATATCATGGCTGATCCGATATTAACCTCAACTCCACATTCCCGCCTACCCCAAATAACCTTTCACCCCCTCCCATTCAGATACAACCTTGATAAAGATTGTTCATCAAGAAGCTATCTAGCTCTCCCTAAAAAAATATTCAAAGATTCTGCTTCCACTGCCTTTTGAGGAAGAGAGTTCCAAAGGCTCTCAACCCTCAAAAAATGTCACCTCATCTCTGTCCTAAATGAGCCACCCCTTATTTTTAAACAGTGACCCCTAGTTCTAGATTCTCCTAGAAGAGGAAACGTCCTCTCTACATCGACCCTGTCAAGGCCCCTCAGGATCTTATATGCTTCAATCAAGTCACCTCTTACTCTTCTAAACTCCAGTGGATACAAGCCATCCTGGTCCAACCTTTCCTCATAAGACAACCTGCCCATTCCAGGTATTAGTCTGGTAAACTTGCTCTGAACTGCTTCTGATGCATTTACATCCTCTCTTAAATAAGGAGACCAATACTGTACACAGTACTCCAGATGTAGTCTTATCAATGCCCTGGTTTTTCCCACCGCTTTCTAGGTCTCCCCAGGGCATAGAATGGTACAGACTATTCAGCCCATCGTGTATATCTAGCCCTCTGAAGGGGCAGTTCACCTAGTGCTAATCCCCCGCCTTTTCCCCATAGCCCTGCATATTGTTTCCTTTTCAGATAACAATCAAATATTCCCTTTTGAGAGTCTCAAATGGACCCTGCCTCCACCACACTCAGGCAGTGCATTCCAAACCTTAACCACTTGCTGTGTAAAGAAGTTTTTTGTGTTACCATTGCTTCTTTTGCCAATTACCTTAAGTCTGTATTTTATACAGGTTTAACATAACTTCCTTGCTTTTGTACTCCATGCCCCTATTGGTAAAGCCCAGGATACCTTACGTTTTATTAACCGCGCTCTCAACCTGTCCTGTCACCTTCAATGACTTATGCACATATACACCCAGGTTCTTTGCTGCTGCATCCCCTTTAGAATTGTACCCTTTATTTTATATTGTCTCTCCATGTTCTGCTGACCAAAATGAATCACTTCACACTTCTCTGATTTAATTTCATCTGCCACTTGTCTGCCCATTTCACCAACCTGTCTATGTCCTTTTGAAGTTCGACACTATCCTCCAAATGACCAAGGTCCAGATCATTGATATAGATCAGGAACAGCTAGTGCTCTAACACCGATCCCTGGGGAACTCCACAATAAACCTTCCTCCTGTCCGAGAAACAACCATTCACCACTACTGTTTCCTGTCACTTGGCCAATTTTGTATCCATGATGCCACTGTCCCTTTTGTTCCATGAGCTCTAGCTTTGCTAATAAGCCTGTTGTGTGGCACTGTATCAAATGCCTTTTGGAAGTCCATGTACACCACATCAATTGCATTGCCTTCAACCTTCTCTGTCGCCTCTTCAAAAAACTCCAGCAAGTTGATTAAACATGATTTTCCCTTAACAAATCCATGCTGGCTTTTCTTCATTAACCTGTGTTTGCCCAAGTGACCATTAATTTTGTACCAAATTATAATTTCTAAAAGCTTCCCCACCACTGACGTTAAAATGATTGGCCTGCAGTTGCTGGGCTTATCTTTACACTTTTTTTTGAACAAGAGAGTGTAACATTTGCAATTCTCCAGTCCTCTGGCACCACCTGAGTCTATTGGAAATTTTGGAAAATTATGGTCGGTGCCTCGAACACTCTCACTTCCTTCAGTATCTTCAGATGCATCTCATCCAGGCCTGGTATCTTATCTATTTTAAGTACAGACAGACTATCCAATTGTGCTTCATCAACTTTAAACCCTTCAAGTGTCTGAACCACCACCTCTTTCACCATGACCTGGGCGGCAGCATCTTCCTTGGTAAAAGTATTCATTTAATACCTCAGCTATGCCCTCTGCCGCCTTTTTGGTCCCTAATCAGCCCCACTCCTCCTCTTACCATCCTTTTACTATTTATATTCTGATAGAAAACTTTTGGATTTCTTTTTTTGTTAGCTGCCAGTCTCTTTTCATACTCTCCCTTCGCTTTTCTTATTTGAAATTTCAATTCCCCTCTGATCCTTTTATATTCGGCCTGGTTCCCAATTATTCTATCCACCTGCCATCTCTGACATTTCTGCTACACCTTAATCGCTATTTCTTTTGTCATCCAGGGAGCTCTGAATTTGTTTGCCCTATCTTTCCCTTTCAAGGGAATGTACTTGAACTATTTCTTCTTTAAAGGCAGCCCATTGTTCAGTTATAGTTTTGCCTGATAATCCTTGATCCCAGTTTATTTGGGCTAGATCCATTCTTACCTAGTTGAGGTTGAATTTCCCCCAATTAATTATTCTTACTCTGGATTCTTCGTTTTCCGTTTCCATAGCCAACCCAAAACTTATGATTACTGTACCCTAATGACGCTCAATCCGCTTGGCCACCTCATGCCCAAAATACAGGTCTAACAGTGCCTCCTTTCTCACTGGACTGGAAACACTGGTTTAGAAAATTCTCCTGAACACACTCTAGGAACTCTTGTCCCCCTCCGCCCTTTACACTATTACTATCCTAGTCTATATTTGGATAATTAAAGGCCCCCGCTATAACTACTCTATTATTTCCTTGCAAATTTGTTCCTCTATGTCTTTCCCACTAGTTAGTGGCATATTGGTGACACCGAGCAAAGTAACTGCACCTTTTTTGTTCTTTAGCTTTAGCCAAACAGATTCCGTTCTCTGGGACTCCCTTGCTCTCCAGCACTGCAATGTTCTCCTTACTCAATACTGCCACCCCTCCTCCTTCCCTTCCTATCCTATCTTTCTTGAGCATCTTGTATCAGAAATATTTAATATCTAATCACGCCCTAGGTCTCTGTTATAGCCACAACATATTTCCAGGTGGCTATCTGCATCTGTATCTCACCAATCTTATTTACACTCTGTATATTCACATACATGCACTGTAACTCCAATTTAGACTTTATTACTTTTCCTCTTACGCTGAGCGTACCTAATACCTTATTATTTCCTACTCTAGAGCTATCTATCTGTCTCTCCCAAAATTCTTGCACCTCGGTGTCTCACTCTAGTATTACTTCCTGATTCCCACAGTGCTGCATCCCCCATTCCTGCTACCAATGGTGCATTGTCAAAGGGACTAAAATCTCCCACTGGTCCAGGTCTCACTCCTTGTACATCAGTTAGCGCCAACAGAAGTACTCCTAAGGGTGTTCGGAGATCTTAGCAAAGCTAAGAACATAGGAACAGGGGTAGGCCATTCAGTCCCTTGAGCCTGCTCCGTCATTCACTGAGATCACAGCTGTTTTGAAATTTCACATACTAATCCTCAATGAGGAAAGTCTTTGGCTTATCTAATTCCATCTACATGATTCTGAAGTCCCTCCACTGCAGCATCAGATTATTTCTTAAGCATTTATTTTAAATTCCAATCTTAAATTCTAACGGTAATAAACTGCATTCTGGCTGCATGTTGTTTTCCCAGCCATCAATATAAGGAGCATTGGAATAGAATCTTTTGGTCAGAATGCACTTGGCATTTTCCAAGAATAGATCCGGCTTTATTCCTTCCCACGCCCCTCTCTTTCCCATATAAACCTCTCTTCTGGTCAGCCAGATGTTTGGTGTGCTCACCATGTTGAACAGATTCCACCACAAGCTGCTGATACCATTCCTCCACCTTACATGGAGGGCAGACCTGTGTCCTGCATCGATGCACCACAGTCTCGAGAGGTTAGGTGCAGGTTGATGGAGCCAGGCTTTAGGGACTCCCCAGACATGCACAGGAGTACTGCTAGAGCTTACTCAGCTTCCAGTCAGAGTAGGGCCACTCTACCTTCGGATACCAGCTTGCTGAATTACCTGAACCAGGGATAGAAGGTCACAAGCAACAGGTCTGTCCCCTCAGGCTTCGTCACAGGGCAAGTTGGTTGATTATTCAACAACACGTTCTGTAGTGTAGGTATCTCTGGTTCAGGAAATGGATTCATCACAGAGGACTGACTTACTTCTGGACAACCATTGTTGGATGTGTGACACTGCAGCCATCTCAACTCCGAAGAAATGCATTAACTGGAACGAAGGCTGAATCGAGTTTGTTAATTTGGCAATGTACCTAGATAGTCACTACTCTGCCAGGGCGCTTTTCACATTCGTTCAGCGGCGTATAGTTTGTAAAAGGTGCTGAGGATTATAGGAATGAGAATAGCACTGGGGGGAACTGAAGCATTCATTCTTAAAGTAGGGAACAGTCATACCAAAATGATCATAAATGAACACTGCACAGTTGGGGGTCCTTGGTAATGAAGTTCTAATTGCATTAACACATCTCTCCATCTACTTGGGTACATTGCAAGTTTTCCAAGAGGGGATCTATTATATTGGCCTCAGGGAAGGGAGCCCAAGCTGCTCATTATTTGCCTGGTTCTATGGAGGTTTTATATGTAGTTTGATGCAGGCATCTCATTAGCATATCCCTTGTGCCATGCTTGTAGTGTAAGGGGGAGGATTTTGGTTTAAGAACTGAAGCTCTACCCTGATGTGAGCAATGACAGTTAGCCTATCATCTGTCATAGGGAAAATGTTAGAAGCTATTATTAAAGATCTTATAGCAGGGCACTTGGAAAAATTCAAGGCAATCAGGCAGAGTCAATCTGGTTTTATAAAAAGGGAAATAATGTTTAACCAATTTATTGGAGCTCTTTAAAGGCGTCACATGTGCTGTGGATAAAGGGGAACCGGTGGATGTACTGTACTTAGGTTTTCAGAAGGCATTTGGATCAAGTGTCACATCAAAGGTCATTGCAGAAAATAAAAGCTCATGTTATAGGGGATAACATATTGGCACAAATAGATGATTGGCTGGCTAACAAAGCAGAGAGTTGGCATAAATGGGTCTTTTTCCGGTTGGCAGGATGTGACAAGTGGTGTCCCACAGGGCTCAGTGATGGGGCCTCAACTTTTTACAATTTATATAAATTACTTGGATGAAGGGATGAAGGAATGGTTGCTAAATTTGCTGACAACACCAAGATAGGTAGGAAAGTAAATTGTGAAGAGGACATAAAGAGGCTACAAAGTGACAAAGATAGGTTAAGTGAGTGGACAAAGATCTGGCAAGTGGAGTATAATGTGGGCAAATGTGAAATTATTCATTTTGGCAGGGAGAATAAAAAAAAGCTTATCTAAATTGTGAGAGATTGAGGAGCTCTGAAATTCAGAGGGATCTGGGTGTCCTAGTGCATGAATCACAAAAGGTTAGTATGCAGGTACAGCAGGTAATTAGGAAAGCTAAAGGAATGTTATCATTTATTGTGAGGGAAATTGATTACAAAAGTAGGGCGGTTATGCTTCAGTTATACAGGGCATTGGTGAGACCACATCTGGAGTATTGTGTACAGTACTGGTCTCCTTATTTAAAGAAAGATGTAAATGCATTAGCAGTTCAGAGGTGGTTTGCTAGACTAATACTAGAAATGGGCAGGTTGTCTTATTAGAAAAGCTGGACAGGTTAGGCTTGTATCCACTGGAATTTAGAAGAGTAAGAGGCGACTTATTTGAAACCTTTTAAGATCCCGAAGGGTCTTGACAGGGTGGATGTGGAGAGGACGTTTCCTCTTGTGGGAGGGTCTAGAACTAGGAGTCATTGTTTAAAAATTAGGGGCAATTTTTTGAGGGTTGAGTGTCTTTGGAACTCTCTTCCTCAAAAGGCAGTGGAAGCAGAGTCTGAATATTTTTAAGGCAGAGCTAGATAGATTCTTGATTAACAAGGGGGTCACAGGTTATCAGGGTAGGCAGGTATGTGGGGTTGAGGTTACATTCAGATCAGCCAGGATCTTATTGAATGGCGGAGCAAGCTTGAGGGGGGCCGAGTAGCCTACTCCTGCTCCTAATTCATATGGTCGTATGAGTGTTCGTCTTTCCAACTTAGTCATCTTATGTCCGTGGGGACAGGCCCAGTATGTAACATACTGGACCCGGGAGAACATCGATGTTATTTGAGGTTATGTGCGACGAGATTGCTTCTGAAAATGGTTGCATTCGTGGGTAGGAGTGCAGCACTAGAAACTGTGTCCAAGAATACCGCTCTGGTCACATCCTCTCCAACAGTCAACCAATAAGGAGGGGAAAAGTCAAATTAGGCTTATGCTGTTTAGTTGAACTCATTCTCATTGTTCATTTAAGCTTTGAGAGATCTGTCAAGGTAGATGGGTCCAGCAAGTGGGGTGGAGCTACATTAAAGGGTCTTGTGATGAGCAGCTCCAGAGGCTTGTGTTCTTGAAATTTGTGAAGCATAGATGGCTCTTGGAGGAAGGCACATCTTCCTGAGTGAGGTGGAATTTGTCTGCTAAATTGTGGAAACGACAAGACTTCACCTCCATAAAACAGATAGCCGAGCCCAGCAGTACCTTTCTTTATCCACCTGGGTGTTCTTCAGTTTGGTGAGAGCTGACCAAACCAGCGCAATGCTCAACTGTGCAAAGTTCAACAGTGTCACCTTCATTTAGAAGCCACCATCAAGGGGCTCTTTCAATAATACAGCCTGAAGGCTGCAGTAAAAAATAAATCAATTCATGGAGCTTGCAACAAGATGCCCCATTCCAGCAATTTCCAGTCCATTAAATTCATATTGCTTGTGCATTCATGTAAAATGTTAATATTGCAGGCAATCTTTGCATATCAATCTTTCTACAAAAAAAAAACGATGCTGTCAAGAGATCCATGCTCGCACTTTGAACCTTTCCTATTGTCAATAATCTGCACCGTTGGAGAGTGTGAAGTGGAATGGCAAGAGTAAACAAGGGATAGGTTGGGGCATAATCTTCCCAAGGATTCTTCCATTGAAACGGCCTAAGTCATAATACACCTGCATCTCCAAACTGCTCCAGTAATGACGTTTTTTTTAACATATGTATGAGCAGCAAATTGTTGGGGGGTGTTTCCTGAATGGGAGGTGATTGGACATATACCAGAAAAGCAGAAATCTGCAAGGCTATGGAGAAGAGAGGTGAGTGGGACTCATTGGATAGCTCTTTCAAAAGAGCCAACACCAGCATGAGCAGCTGAATGGCCTCCTTTATGCTGTATGATTCATAGAACCGTTCATCTATTTTTATGAAGACTAGATAGCAATGCTCACACTATATGTAGTCCAGTCATCACAAGTCATATGTGGTCCAGAGGTCACTTTGATGTCTTTACTGCTCCAGGAAAATTCCAAGGACCACTGCAAAAGGTTTCCATAAATCAACTTCACAGCATATTTGCAATAAAAGCTCTAAGTAATGATTCCACTTAATACCATCAGACCAATAACCTGTGTCTAATCCAATTGATCTAGACTCAGAATTATTACAGCCAGCAAAAGTAATGATAAAGCAGAAAAATTCTGCCAAATTGTCACATCCTCCATCAGGACGTTTGCACTGGGTGGGGAGGGGGTCGGTGGAAGGTAGTTAATATACTGCAGCTAAGCTCCTGGCTCCAGTCAATGCTACCAAGTTTTACAGAAAGCACAATGAAGAACCACACAGGATGCAAACTGCACCAACCCTGTGATGTGACTCCACTGACATTTTTGCATGTTTGTCCTGGGCAAGGCTTGCTCAGATTTTGTTCCGCCTCGTGAATGTTTACTATCTACTCAGGCTCATTAAACCGAGCAGAATCTCAAACAACAGAAACAAAAAACTCTTTAGTTCAGCCTTTTGGCTTCCTTGCTATTTTACTTCACATTCTCCAACAATGCAGATTATTGATTCGTAGGGAGCATGAGCACTGAGACTCTTGACAGCACCACTCAGTTTTTCCATGGAAAGATTGATATGCATGTATTTTTTTTGGGCCATCAATATTAACATTTTGCTTGAAAGAACAAGCAGCCTGTGAATTTGATGGGCCAGAAATTACTGGAATTGGGCATCCCGCTGTGAGCGCTGCAAATTGCTGGCAATTTGAGAAACGAAACAAAAAAAAGTAAAACATAGCAAAGTAAAAACACAACACTCCTCCCTTGCAGGAAGAAGGTGTCTCAGATTGCTTCATAATAAAGCAGGAATAGGATATAATGAACATGGGGAAGGGGTGGGGCTGCATGTAGAGTTTAGGATGGGAAGCTGAAGACACTGTCAGAGCGTCGAGGAGATCATAAAACAGCAGAGAGGGAGGTAGGCAAGCAGTAATAACTGGGGAGGACAAACTCAAAGGGGAGATGCACAGTGACCAGATAAGTAACCAACAGTGGAAATAAAGGGGCACTGCGGGTGGATCTACACCAGGTGGACTGCAGTGGCTCAGGAAAGTGGCTCACCACCACCTTCTTGAGGACAATTAGGAATGGGCATTAAATACCGGCAATGTCCACCTCCCATGAACGACTAAAGCAAAGAGGACAAGAAGCTGTGCGTGAGCAAGGATGCAGGAGGAGTTCATTCATTTAGGGTGGCCTCAAGCTCATGGGAAAATTAAGTACAGAAAGTGAGGATTTTGAAGAAAAACAACTTTAATGAGGAGCTCCTGGAGGGTGTCGGCAGTGTGGGTGGGGGAAGAGCTCGCTGGAAAGGCAAGGGGAGGGAGGGTGCCGCTGGTAGAGATGGGTTAGTGGGGAGGCTCAGCAATGAGGATTCAGCCTCTGATTGGCTGCCTCACCTGCACTACACTGAAGGGACTATCCAGAGGGTTACCAGGGAAATACTGGCGTGAGACATGGAATAGATAAGAGGCAATTTAGGTGTGTGGAAACCACCTTCAGAAAAATAGAGCTGGCAGTGAGTTGGAGCTGGGTGGGTGGGGGTGCATTAGCTCTGTGCTCCTCTAATGCTAGCCTCTAGGGCACCGCCAGTTTTCTTTGCTCCAGCACTCGTGGCTGTGCCTGCAGATGCCTAGGCCCTTAGCACTGAAATACTCTCCCTACACTGCTCTGTCTCTCTGCTTTACTTTCCTCCTTTAAGGCACTCCTTAAAACTTACCTGGAATATTTCCTTATTTGGCTCAGAGACAGATTTGGTTTTTAACCTGCTCCTGTGAAGAGCCTTGGGATGTTTTATGTGAAAGGCTCTATATAAATGTAAGGTGATATCGCTTGGAGATAATGTCGTCAAGGAGATTTATGCAGATAGCTGAGACTGGGGGAAAGGGTGGACTCCTCGGGTACACTGTGGGGGGGGGTGGGGGGGAGACGGACCCTGACCTCAAAGAGAGATGATGATGATGAGGAGATCGAGAGAGATCAACTGCTCGGGGCCCACTTTTGTTCTCAAGGTATTTAATAATTTATACTTGGGCACACAGGAACACAATTTCAAACTCAGCAGATGACACTGAAGTAGGGGGTTTGACAAAGGGCAAGAGGGACTGTAAAAGAGAGACAGACAGATTAGCAGAATAGACAGGTGGAAAATGCAGTTCATTGTAGGGCAGTGGGAGGTAAAATACTGAAGAAAGAGGATGAACGGTGAAACCTAGAGTTTCAAATACACATTTCTTGGAAAGTGCAGGGAGAAGAAGAAATACAAAAAATTCAACGCTATCCAGGATTTTAAACAGAGGCACAGGGCAAAGGAATAATAAAAAGTGATAATGTGATCTAAGCAGTGTAAATTAAGAGTACAGTATGCAGCTGCATGTATGAAAAATGATAAAAAGATAACATAAAGCACAAATTCATCAGGGCAAGTGACGGAAGGGAAACGAGGGAGAGAGGCTGAAGACACTGGAACTATTTCCATTACAGCAAATAAGGCTGAGGAGGGTGAAAAAAAATTGACATTGCGTGTAGAGGGATAAACTAATATGACTGGAGAGTCAGTAACAAGGGGGTCATCAATATAAATAGTTACTGAGTGTTGTAATATGCCTTTAAAGGGTTGCAGCATGACATCACTAGAAGGGAAGTGTGTCATGTGATCCAGTTTCACTCTTGATTTTGAGCAGAGCACAGAACACAGCTCTGCTGCTGTGTATTCAAGCTTTATACCTTTGTATAAATGCTCCCATGTGCCTAGTCTAAATAAGTGAACCCACAACATGTTTACCCAATCCCTTATAAGTGATTGGTGCCTGTATATCGTTATAAAAATACGACACTGAGTGAGTAAGGAAAGAGGTGAGGAGACATATCTTTGCGCACGCAGTTGGAGGGGCATAGAATCCTTTTCCACAGAGTGCTTGAGACAGATGGCATTATTGGTGCATCTTTTAGAGGGAAACCTGGATAATCTTTGAAGCAGAGCAAGGTTCAGGGTTTAGGAGAAAAGTTGAGGAGAGGGACGGGGAAGGATTAGCTTCTGATTACTCTAGCAAAGAGCCAGCATAGACAGGCTGGAGCAAATGGGCTCGTTCTACACTTGTACCATAGATATCAGAGTGAACAGTGTATTTGACTGCATAAATAAATTATCGAGAGAGATTAACAAAATCAATAGTAGAAAGGAGGCAGAGGCAAAGTAGGAAGGTACAGGGGAAAAATCTGTTTCAGATCAAGCTAGATGTAAAAGCATTGAGAAAACAAATTCCATCTGCTTTAAAATACGATTAACTCCAGCTTCACAAACTTATTACTAATTTATAAAATGTACCAGAAAAATAATCCAAAGTAAGCAAACGTAACAATGTCAAAAACTCACTCAAGTCAGGCAAAGCGGGTACACAAGGAGAAGCAAATACAAGAGAGGAGAGAAAGGAGCCACGAGTGAACCAGCAAGGAGACCTGACTGAATGGTAGAACACGTGGGAACCAGGAAGCTTGAAGCAATCTTTGTTCGAGTTGTCAAATGTCAAGTTATGCTGATTACAGCGGTGCTTATTTATCACCGCAGATGAGTGCCTTTATTTCTGAGTGGGTGAGGCTGCATCCACATAATCTCCAGAAGCTGCCACTTCTTAATGCATTTTAATCATGGGCACACAAGCCTACAAGGTACACAGTTTACACACCATTTCCCGCCCCCCCCCACCGCCAAACACCGCAACCCACCTCCTCCTTTCACACACACGGCATTTATGCTCATGGTGCTGATTTAAACTCCTCATTGTATTCACAGAACGCATCCGCTGCAAGGAAGAAAAAAAAAATACACGAACTGAGAAAGAAATAAAGGCTGCCCCGGCAACCCCAGCAAAAGCAAAAAAGAACACGGCCTGCAGAAAGATTCTGTGACGTCAACTTATCTGACATTAGGGCCTGGAGCCATTCACAACCTGTAACCTAGATATCCTCAAAAAGAAGTCGTGATTCGCCATCTGTGGGCCCACATTTCCATCACAGATAAGCTGACAGAATGGAATCGCTACTCATTACCTGGGTGTTATTTTGGCTGCGCATGCAATAAGTAGCAATGTGCTGTGTCGATACAGTACAATGGGTAAGCAAGTCATTACGAGAAGGGCCAACAGTGGAAAATCCTGTAAGATGATTTCAGTCCATCCCGCGTGGAGTATTTTTGAGCTTCTCTCTCTCTCTTTAATATCGTAAATATGAAATTTTAAACTGCTTATTGTGGGCGAGGTGTCGGGAAGCATAAGTGACAAGGTACTTTCAGGTCATCAATTTTAGAAATGATTTGCTGTTTCCTTTCATAAAAATGTCAACAGTGGCTGCCTTTGATACTAAATAATGTGTTAAAATATATCTAAAGGAGCATCAGAATCAGTGTCCGTAGGCCCCTCTCAGTATGCAATTGGATCCCAGGACAGGATTGCAACGGGGACATTTTAAATCAGTCTCACTGTCTCCAGGTTACGGAAAGCTGTCAGAGTTCCTTCTTCTGACTGCTGGCCAGTGATTGCTGCCGGAAAGCGCCCAGGTAGAGTCAGACTCCACTTTAATACCCACAATGGTCAAACAACTTGCTGACAATCATATAAATGATGAGGCAGTGGGGTTGATGCAATGTGACTCAGGCCACCGTGTGCAGGAGGAGGCTATGAAATATCATCCAAAGGAGAGATAGTAAAGTCAGGATGGGAATGTCCAGCCTCAGTGAAGCTTCAGTCGGCTACAGTAGTCCTGGTGGAATCCCAAATCCCACATGGGGGCAGGGAGGTTGCGAGTGGTACACCCCAGTGTGGTCAGTACATCAAATATGGCTGAAAACCACTTGGTCTATGCATGGTATATATTCTGTTGCACCACGATTGAAAATCAGACTGCACAGCTAAAGTTCACACTTTTATAAAACCTTTCTACACCTGTATAAAACGCCAGTTAGGCCACAACTGGAGGACTGTATGCAGTCCCGGTCGCCACATTATTGGAAGGACGTGATTGTGCTGGAGAAGGTGCAGAGGAGATTTACCAGGGTGCTGCCTGGGCTGGAGGGTCTGAGAAATGAGGGAAGATTGGATAGGTTGGGGTTGTTTTCCTTGGAGCAGCGAAGGTTGAGGGGGGACCTGATAGAGGTGTATAACATTATGAGGGGCATAGAAAGCCACTTTTCCATTAGTAAAGCGGCCAACAACCAGGGGCATAGATTTAAGTTAAGAGGTAGAAAGCTAAGAGGGGGGGTTGAGGGGAACTTTCTTTCACCCAGAGGGTGGAGGGAGTCTGGAACTCACTGCTTGAAAGGATGGTTGAGTCAGAAATCCTCGTAACATTTAAGAAGTATTTAGATATTCACTTGCGTTGCCATAGCCTCCAGGGCTATGGGCCAAGTGCTGGAAAATGGGATTAGTGTAGTCAGATCCTTGTTGACCGGTGCAGATACGATGAGCCAAATGGCCTCATTCTGTGCTGTAAACGTGCCTCTTTCTGTGCTGTAGCCGTCTGTGAGTCTGTTCAGATCTTCGAGCCATGTGATGGATAATTAATCCAATTGAAGAAGTGCGAGTAAATAGCAGGATCCCTGTTCCACGTTCGAGCCAACTTTAAACAGACAAGAAAAGATGTTCCGCGGCTCCAGCAAACTCCAAATGTGGGACAGGCAGGTTGAGTGTCCAACTCCTTGACCATTAGAGCTGACCTGCATTAGACCCCAAAACAAAATAAAAACAGAATTACCTGGAAAAACTCAGCAAGTCTGGCAGCATCGGCGGAGAAGAAATCAGTCAACGTTTCGAGCCCTCATGGCCCTTCAGCAGAACTGAAGCATAGTTTCAACAAGGGAGAAATATAAATTGGTTTAAGGTGGGTGGGGGGGAAGAGACACATTGAGGGTGTGGTGTGAGCAGATAATCAAAAGATGTCAGAGACAAAAGGGTCAAAGAGGTGTTGAAGGTGGTGGTCTTTGTCTGAGAAAAGTGCTAATTAAGAATGAAAGCGGGTTTTAGTAAACACCTTGTCAAACACCAGGAGAGAAATGGAAAGCAATGAAGTAGCAATGCAGTAGCTTTTAGCTTTTTGTTTTTATCTTTGTGTTTGATTGACTGCCACCTCTCTTCAAAAAAATGCCCTCTTGGAAGAAGTATGGTTCTGTCCTCCGACAGGATTTCCGACTGTCTCTTCTGCCCTGCTCACCTTCATTGCTTTCCATTTCTCTCCTGGTGTTTGACAAGGTGTTTACTAAAACCCGCTTTCATTCTTAATTAGCACTTTTCTCAGACAAAGACCACCACCTTCAACACCTCTTTGACCCTTTTGTCTCTGACATCTTTTGATTATCTGCTCACACCACACCCTCAATGTGTCTCTTCCCCCCCACCCACCTTAAACCAATTTATATTTCTCCCTTGTTGAAACTATGCTTCAGTTCTGCTGAAGGGCCATGAGGGCTCGAAACGTTGACTGATTTCTTCTCCGCCGATGCTGCCAGACTTGCTGAGTTTTTCCAGGTAATTCTGTTTTTATTTTGTTTTGGATTTCCAGCATCCGCAGTAGCTTTTAGCTTTTTTGTTTTTATTTTTGCATTAGACCCCTACAGATTGGTTGCAAATCGATTTGCACCATTTCCCCACAGGCATCCCTCTGGAAATTTCTCCCCAGAAATGAGCTTTCCTTCATTACGTTATCAGCTGGCAACGTTGCAAGAGTAGAAAGAAAAAAAGCAGGGAGCATTTGGGGCATCACCTGTGTGGAAGTCACCACCATATCACACTAACTACCCCACCTCCCCTCAACTCTCAGAAATCACTAAGGGCCCCTCCCAGAGGCAGCGTCAGCAGCTGACTTACCAGCAAAGCCACTGGTGTCAAAGCCCTTCAACTTCAACAACGTTGTATCTGCATGGTGATAGAAGTAAACTGCAACTAGCTTATGAAAGTCTAAATCATTAAGTTTTAACACAATACAGTTCAAATTTTTAGGCTTCAACATAACATGATTCACCCTTCCACCCAATTTTCCAAACAGTTCACCTTCTCTTCTACTGTCGCCATGTTCAATCTGTTTCAGCATTACTAAAAACAGCCTGAACATTAAAACAACTTGCTGAATTATACACTGTTTAGTTTGCTATCATGCCCACATCCCAAGTTTAAATTTGCTCCAGGACTTTATAAACATCCTTCGCAGGAATTCAACATCCTGGCCATAGATTTATAACCTAGCGTCTTTCTGCATTGAAGAAAAAAAATCAGTATTATGGATATGGCCAGACAATGAATATTCCCAAACTGTCTGAAAATGCAGTAATCAAGTTATATTTATTTGCTCATGAATGATGCAATAGGTATCGTTAGTTAACACAATGGAATCAGAGGAGCCAATTATGGCATCTTTTCCTTCACTAAGTGGAATAGGAAGGTGATATGTTGTGCACTGGGGCAGTGGGAAACATAGCTACATTCTTGGTCTAATTCCCATCTCCCTGTGATTGGTTGTTGCCACCACGAGCCTTTACAAAAGGTGAACGTTTATAAAGAACTATCTAAAAACGTTCAGAAAAAGACAAAGTACGGAGCCAAAAGAAAACGCAATTCTTTTTCAATCATACATGAAAGTTGAGCAACGTTGGCCATGTCAGCATTTATGGTCCACTTCTAAGCAACTGAGTGGCTCCCTAGGCCATTTCAGAGAATCAGCCACATTGTTGTGGGTCTTGAGTCACACGTAGGCCAGGCCAGGTAAGGACAGCAGATTTCTTTCCCTGAAGGACAATAGTGAACCAGATGGGTTTTTAATGACAATCCATTATGTCAAAGGTCACTAATACCAGCTTTTTATTCCAAATTTATTTACTGAACGGAATTTAAATTTCGGTGAGATTTGAACTCCAGATCATTAGTCCAGGCCTCTGGATTACTAGGCCAGGAACATAAATCACTGTGCTCCCGTACCCAGAGTGAAATCTGAATTTATAAGGAAGTGCCTCATTCCTGATTAGCCTATCACACCTACACAAATTTGATTCAATTCTCATGCTCTGTTAATAACTATCAATTTGTGGGCCCAACAAACATCACTCAATTTTCACAGATACAGAACTCAGTAAAGATTTAACATACATGGTGCATTAGGTCAGGAAAGGCAAATTTTGCCAGTTAATAAATTCCATCTCCCACTTGTGCACTGGCCCATCACTGGAACTTCAGTAAAAGGGTGATATTTTCACATGGCTGCTACAAAGTTGTTTCCCACTCTGGACCACACTCTCCCAGCCCTATCAAACCCCCTGTAACTTCAGTTAAGTGCACTGTCAGGTGCGTGAAACCTGATACGTGAACAAAGCCCTGGTGTCAGAATGTGTCAAGGATTTTGCCCTTCTATAGGTCAGAGCGCCCGGAGCAGCACAGCACTGAAGGAGTACAGGCCTATCACTCAAAATAATAGAACCGTATGGCAGAGGAGGCGGCCTTTCAGCCCACAGCCTGTCACATGTGATGGAACAATTTGAGGTGATGAATTAATATACAACAAGCAAACTGCAGAATATTGAAGCGTTTTTGGTTTAAGTGTGATTTTTCCAATAGCACCTTGTCACTTAAGCTCTAAATGACAATGTTGTGGTTTGTAGAATATTTTTTTAAAATATGTGTGCCAGTTGTACGCACACAGAGCAGCAGGATCCTCCCTGGTGTGCGCCATGAATGCACTGGTCTGATCCAGCTACAGGACATGAAGTTGAACAATAGTCCCAGCCACGACATCGTCCATCCCCAAGAGTAATTAGTAGGCCATCAGTTATGAAGAAAGGCAGATGTTCTCCCATTTTCCATCTGGGTGAATGTCTCTGCCTCCTGCCTGTTACTGAGAGGAATTGCAATCCTGCTGCTTTCTTTCGTTTAAAAAAAAGTAAATTACATCCATCCCCAGCTGTTAACTGCTGTATATGAAGGGAGTTTCATAAGTTGCCATTATGAAATTATGGCTTTTCATTTTCCTTTTAAACTTATTTCATAGTAACTTGCATTTATATAGCACCTTTAACATAATAAAATGTCCCAAGGTACTTCACAGGAATGTTACAAAAAGATTTGGCACCCAGCCACATAAGGAGATATAGGACAGATGGCTTAAAAACTTGGAGCATCCTAAAGGAGGAAAGACAGGTAGGAGGGGCAGAGAGGTTAAGGGAGGGAATTGCAGAGCTTAGGCCTTGGCAGCTGAAGACACAGCCACCAATAGTGGAGGGATAAAATTGGAGGAGGTAGACATCTCCAGGGTTGAGAGACTAGAGACACGAAGCCATGGAGATTTGAAAATAAGCACTAGAAGGATGACCATGAGCTACCAGTCACCGGTCATTTGAATTCTCCACCTTACACTCACTGACCTTTCTGCCCTTGGCCAGCTGCAATGTTCCAATGAAGCTCAACACAAGCCCGAGAAATAGCACCTCATCTTTCGACTCGGTACTCTACAGCCTTCAGGACTCAATGTTAAGATCAACAACTTTTAAATCATAACCTCTGCCTCCATCTTGTTCCAGGTTTGTTTTTTTTTAAAAACTGATTCCATTTTATCTCGTTTCTTCCTTTACCCCTAATGTTGCATTCAGATGGCTGCTATGTTGCCATTCACTTCTCGTCTGGCCACATCTTTTGTTTCTTTACTATACTCATTACCATGAAATCTCTTGTTATTTAATCTCTCTTTCCCTCCAGCTCCTCGCGGGGCTTCCCTTTTCTTCTTCTTGCCCCCTTCCCTGGCTCAAAACTTATTACATGTTTACCTTTATAGTCGCTTGTTACTACAGAACTCGAGAATTGCAGAAAACAAAAAAAAAGAGACATGCTGTTGAAGATTTTCTTCTTGCGAATCTGTCCTTTTGAGCGCAGCATGAAAAGCTTTGACAGAAATTGCTGAAGAAAAAAAAATGTTATCTTTCTTCAGATTTGATGAAAGGCCATCTTGACCTGAAACATTAACACCTTGTCTCCTCAGACGGTGCCTGGCCGGATTATTTCTAGCTTTTTTTGTTTTTATTTGAGAAATGAATAAACCTTGGCGTCACTTAACGTCTAGTTCACTGAGCACAAGGGTGATGGGTGAAAGGGACTTGGTGTGTGTTTGGACATGGGCCACAGAGTTTTGGACATCAATTTTATGGAAGGTAGCATGTGGAAGGCAAGCCAGGAGTGCCTTGGAATAGTCAAGCCCAGGAGGTAAAGGCATGGATGAGAGTTTCAGCAGATGAGTCAGGCATGGAGTCAAGTGGCACAAGTGGAGAGTATTCCATCACACTCCTGACTTGTGTCTTGTAGACAGCGGACAGGTTTTGGGGAGTCAGGAGGAGAGAGTTACTCGCCCTAGACTTCCTAGCCTCTAACCTGTTCTTGGTTTTTTTAAAAATTCGTTCACAGGATGAGTATGTTGCTGGCTAGACCAGCATTTATTGCCCATCCCTAGTTGCCCTTGAGAAGGTGGTGGTGAGCTGCCTTCTTGAACCGCTGCAGTCCATGTGGTGTAGGTACACCCACAGTGCTGTTAGGGAGGGAGATCCAGAATTTTGACCCAACAGCAGTAAAGAAACAGCAGTGCTATTGTCACTGGACTAGTAATCCAGAGACCCAGGGTAATGCTCTGGGGACCCGTGTTCAAATCCCACCACAGCAGAAGGTGAAATCTGAATTCAATAAAAATCTGGAATTAAAAGTCTGATGACCTCAAAACCATTGCGGACTGTCGCAAAAACCCATCCGGTTCACTAATGTCCTTTAGGGAAAGAAATCTACCATCCTCACCTGGTCTGGCCTATGTGTGACTCCAGACCCAGAGTAATGTGGTTGACTCTTAAATGCCCTCTAAAACGCCCACATCCCATGAACGAATAAAAAAAAAATTTCCAAGTCAGGATGGTGAGCGGCTTGGAGAACTTCCAGGTGGTGGTGTTCCCATCTGTCTGCTGCCCTTGTCCTTCTGGATGGTCGTGGGTTTGGAAGATGCTGTCTAAGGAGCCTTGGTGAGTTCCTGCAGCGCATCTTGTAGCTGGTACACACTGCTGCTACTGTGCGTCAATGATGGAGGGAGTGAATGTTTATGAATTGGGTGCCAATCAAGTTGGGTGCTTTGTCCTGGATGATGTCAAACTTCCACAGTTTGTTGAATGTCAGGGATGAGTAGTTAGGTTCTCTCTTATTGGAGATGGTCATTGCCTGGCATTTGTGTGGCATAAATGCTACTTGCCATTTATCAGCCCAAGGCTAAATATTGTCCACTTCTTGCTGCATGCAGGTACAGACCGCTTCATTATCTGAAGAACATACGAACATAGAGCAGGAATAGGCCATTTGGTCCCCTGAGCCTGCTCCACCATTTAACAGGATCATGGCTGATCTGTTAGTAACCTCAAATCTGCATCCCACCTACTCCCCCCAATAACTTATCACCCACTTGCTTACCAAGAATCTATCCACCTCGCCCTTAAAAATATTCAAAGGCTCTGCTTCCACTGCCTTTTCAGGAAGAGAGTTCCAAAGACTCACGACCCTCAGAAAAATTTCGCCTCATCTTCATTTTAAATGAGTGACCCCTAGTTCTAGATTCTCCCACAAGTGAAAATGAATATTACACATTGAATATCCACACTTTTGAGGAGGAGGAATGTCAATGATGAAGCAGCTGAAGCCTAGGACACTACCCTGAGGAACTCTGGTAGTGATGTTCCAGGACTGAGATGATTGACTTCCAACAACCACAACCATCTTCCTTTGTGCTGGTTATGACTCCAACCAACAAAAAGCTTCCCCAGGATCCCCATCCATGCCTGATGCCCAGCAAGATCAATTTTACAGGGGCTTTACTGATGCCACACTCAATCAAATACTGCCTTGATGTCAAGGGCAGTCACTTTCACCTCACCTCTGGAAGTCAGCTCCTTTGTCCATGTTTGGAGCAAAAGCTGTATTGAGGTCAGGGGCTGAGGGGTCCTGGCAGGAATCTAGCCTTGGAATCAAACAGGTTTGGGAGGTGACAACATGGTCAAGGAATTGAGAGAGATGATGGATGCAGTTTTCAAGGACAGAGGTGTCAAAGTTATTTTCTTGAGGTGAGGGAGACAGCAGCTGAAGAAAGCAAACTGTTGAAAGTATTGGCTAACATGGGACGCAGGAGAAGTTGGGTGGTCAGCAGTTCCGTGAGAAATAGAGGAACAGGAGGTGGGTCTCATGAACAAGATGAGCTCAAAAAAGGGCATGAGAGAAACTCAAGAAGGATGAGAGTTCAGGGCTCAGGCAGGGGGGAGCCTTAGAGGAAGTTTGGCCCCAATGGGCTCAGGGGATGGAGAGCGCTGTGCAAATGTTACACCCTGGTTCAAAAAAAAAGGGTGTAAAGATAAACTCAGCAACTGCTGACCAATCAGTTTAACCTCAGTGGTAAGGAAGCTTCTAGAAACAATTTGGGACAGAATTAATAGTCACTTGGGCAAATGTGGATTAAAGAAAGCCAGCATGGATTTATTAAGTACAAACCTTGTTTCATTAACCTGATTAGAGTTTTTTTGATGAGGTAACAGAGAAGGTTGAAGGAGGCAATGCTGTTGATGTGGTACACATGAATTCCAGAGGGCATTTTATACAGTGCCGTACAGAGTTGAGAGCAAAGTTAGAACTCATGGAATAAAAGGAACAGAAGTGACATGGATATGGAATTGACTGAGTGACAGAAAACAGGGGGTAATAGTTAATGGATGTTTTCAGACTGGAGGAAGGTTTGTAGTAGAGTTCTCCAGGGTCAGTGTTAGGACCATTGCTCTTCCTGCCATAGTGATGACCTAGGCCTTGGAGTATAGGACACAATTTCAAAAACTGCGGATGATACAAAACTTGGAAGTCTTATGAACGGTAAGGAGGAGAGTGTAGAATTTCAAAAGGACATAGGCAGGTTAATGGAATGGAAGGACAAGTGGCAGATGAAATTTAATGCAGAGAAGTGTGAAGCGATTCATTTTGGTAGGAAGAATGTGGAGAGACAACATAAAATAAAGGGTAGAATTTTAAATAGGGGGTGCAGGAGTAGAGGGACCTGGGTGTATATGTGCATAAATCATTGAAGGTGGCAGAATAGGTTGAGAGTGTACTTCAAGCATACAGCATCCTGAGCTTTATCAATAGGGGCAGAGAGTACGAAACTAAAGGGGTTACATTAAACCTGCATAAAACACTGGTGTGTGACCTCAACTGGAGTACTGTGTCCAGTTCTGAGCACCACACACCTTAGGAAGGATGTAAGACATTATATAGAGGGTGCAGGAAAGATTCAAGAGAATGGTTCCAGGGATGAGGGACTTCAGTTATGGAGGTGGGTTGGTGAAGAGAAGAATTGAAAAAAATTTGATAGAGGTGGTCAAAATTACAAGTGGCCTGGACATTGTATTTAGGGAGAAATTGTTCTCATTGGTGGAAAGATCGATAACCAGATTTAAGGTTTTTGGCAAAAGAAGCAATGGTGACATGAGGGAAACATCTTTTTCAGGCAGTGAGTGGTTAGAATCTGGAACATTGTCTGAGAGCGTGGTGGAGGCAGGTTCAATTGCAGGTCTAGGGGGAGGTGGTGGAGGCAGGTTCAATTGCAGGTCTAGGGGGAGGCGGTGGAGGAGTGGCACTAGGTAAATTGCTCCTTCAAAGAGCCAGTATGGATATAACAAGCCGAATGGGCCCTCTTCTGTGCTGTAACAATTCTATGAAGTGGCAGAGGCAGCTAATTGGATGTGGGAGAGCGCGATTTATTGAATGGGGTCACTGATGTCATTCCTTTGAGAATAACTCTCATTCAAGGCTTCCATTCAAAAGCAATGTGCCAGCAGCAATGCAGAGATGACATTTAGTTTGATTCTGGTTAGTAAAGGACAAAATTTGCATTCCAACCTTTTCAACCCACAGCTGAATCCAAGGCCCATATTGTTTCAATGTGGCAATAATCTGTTTTTCCCCCATTTAGGCATCAGGTTCGTACATGAATCCAGAGGGCCAGTTAATAGCCTCACTATTGAGTGATGATTTTCCTCCTGCTATTGAGGACAACCAGATATTGATGCAAAACTGTTTTTAATTGTAATTATTCCAATGTATTAACTGTTAAACTTCTCATTCTGTTGAACAATGGCTCAGAGCACAATGCCATGAACTGATGAAAAGGGGATGTGCTTTCTTAGGAGAGTGGCAAAGTGCCATAGACTAACTGAGCAACAACATCCAGGATCCAATTGTTTATTTTCCACTATATGGGTGGGGGTGGGGTGGAGGGGGGGGGGGGGGCGCGGAGTGCTGCTTAACTCCGTCTCGACACAACAAATTGGAATATGGAAAGCAAAGCTTCCACTTAGGTTGTTTTTCGCCCCCCCCATCACACCAAGGCCGAGTGAGCTTGTGGCCGAACCAGCTCCGAAATCAGCAAGTCTAATCCCCACAGACTCAGGGATGTCAAAACAAACCTCTTCTCCCTCAAATAAAGACAGCATTTATTTTTGCAGTGCTATCGTTTTACATATGAAAAGGAGGAAAAAATCACGCAGAGACCTGAAGTGACTAGAAAATAACAGAGAAGCCAGATGGATTAACTTGACATCCACCAAAACGGGGCTCATCACCGTTTCCTATTTACAGCATCGGGCTTCTCATCAGCTGACTGGTGTCAAAATGTTGTGTTGTTGTTGAACAGTTTTGTTCTAAAAAGCGTGAAGGATTTGTACTGAGCTGGGGATTAATCCACATTATATGTTTTTTTAAATGAATAAAGTCATTCATGGGATCCCCAGGCAAGAACATGGGAAAATGAATCAAAGTACAACAGCAAATAACAGCTAGTAATGATAGGTTCATATTCATATCTACACTCTATACATCTTTCTGACAGCAAGTCAGAAACAATTTCATCCACCTGTACGATTCCTCTCCTCTTCCCCTACATTGCTCAACTCCATAAGGCAGAGGACAGGGGATTTATATCTCAGCACCAAGTTCTAGCACCATTTTCTAGCAGTAGAGTACAAGTGCCAATATGAATTTTAATTAAGGAGCAAGATTTTACATGGAAATAAAAAAGTGCATTTGCCATTCTCTGAAATTTAGTGTGTAACTGCCAAGAAGTATAATTTTACATGAAAAAAAAAGAGTTTTACATTAACTTACATTTATTAGCTTGTACAGGAGGCAAACTAACTTCAAATTTATATGAAATCATACGTTCACGTCAGGCAAGACTAGGGATGACACGCTGACTGTTGTGTTCGACTCTGGGAACAATACAGGTATAGGTACAGCTTCATTTTTGAGAATCATCAATGTGAGGCTGTCATTGATTGTCAGGAGGTCACAGTAAGTGAAGCTGCACCTATCTCTCTGGTATATACCTCAGTTTTCTGCTGTGACACTGAGGAAAGAATAGAACTACTCCGAGTGAATTAGGCAAGCTGTGGTTGGGGGTTCAGGAGTGCAGAATAGGGGAGTACAGATGTTATAAATACTGTGCAACAAGAAACCACATTGGCACCAAATTTCCACTTATTCCGCAATTGTGCTGACACTGTGAAAACATGTTTGATGTTTTTAATAAATGCTTATTTTTATTTATTTGGCTAATTCATTCGAAGAGCCAACACATGCACAATGCAGATAGATGGGAACACCACCACCTGGAAGCTCCCCTCCAAGTAACTCACATTCCTGACTTGGAAATATAATCGCTGTTCCTTCACTGTCGCTGGGTCAAAATCTTGGAACTCCCTCGCTAACAGCACAGCGGATGTACCTACGCCTCATGGACTGCAGCTCATCACCACCTTCTCAAGGGCAATTAGGGATGGTCAATAAATGCTGGCCTAGCTAGTGATGGCCACATTGCATGAAAAAAAAATGGGCTGATTGGCCTCCTTTTATACTTGATGACTCTATATCCAATTAAGAGTGTTAAATTTCTCCTTCTAAAAAACACACAGCCACTTCACATCTGACAATTCATATTTACCAAACAAACGGCATGCCACCAGAACAGAATAGACAAGAAAGAAAGCACTTGCATTTAGATAGCACCTTTCCTGGTCTAAGTGCTTTTCAGCCAAAGAATAATTTTGATGAATACCTACTTGTATTTTATATAGTGCCTTTAATATCGTAAAACCTCCCCACGCATTTCACATTATCGTAAAAAGATTCGCCACTGAGCCACACCGGGAGACTCTGGTGTTGATGACCAAAAGCTTGGTCAAAGAAATAGGTTTTAAAGGTATTAAAAAAGGAGGAAAGAGAAGCAAAGGTTTAGGGCGGGAATTCCAGAGTTTAGAGTATTGGCAAGTGCCAATAGCAGATTGATTAAAATCAAGAGCCCAGAATTAGAGGAGCACTGATTTCTCAGAGGGTCGTGGGGCTCGAAGAGATTGCAGAGATCAGGATGGGCAAGGCACAAAGGGGTTTGAAAACAAGAATCAGCATCTTAAAAATCAAGGTGTTCCTTAACCAGGAGCCAATGTAGGTCCATGAGCACAGAGGTTAGTGTGGGAAGCTGGCCAGTAGCGTGTTGGAGGTAACAAAGGCACATGAGAGGGTTTCAGCAACAGGGGCAGAATCAGGCAATGTCAGAGGTGGAAAGAGGTGATCTTAGCGATGGAGCAGACATGTGGCAGAAGTTTATCTTAGGGTCAGACATGACCCCAAAGTCGTGAGCAGGCTGGCCCAACCTCAGATATTTGCCTTTGACTTAGAGAAGTGTAGTCACTGCTATAATGTAGGAAACGCAGCAACCAATTTTCACACAGCAAGTTCCCATGAGCAGCAGTGAAATATCCTGTTTTTCTGATGCCGGTTGAGAGAATTCCAGGACTCCTTTTTGAAATATTTCACATCTGCCAGAGGGGACTGGCCTCAGTGTAGCATCTCGCCCGAAAGCACCTCCAACAGCACAGCACTCCCTCAGCACGTCAGGGAAATATCAGCCTCGATTACTTACTCAAATAATGAGACCCACAACTTTTCAACTGAGAGGTAAGAGTGATGCCACGGCTGGCAATTGTATTCTCTTTTCTTATATCTTATAGGTTAGGTTTATAAATAGGGTTGGTTGTCCTATCTTTGGTCCCCTAAATAGCACCCTCCCACCCCACCCTCCGCCCAGCACAGGGGCCAAATTGCCTCCCATGTTTTTGTTGTGTGGATGCTTTTCCTGCAGAATGCAGGTGTCAAACTATCAGTCCCCTGACATAGAAAGTCACAAGATCCTGACACACTTCTTAACAAAACATCTCAGAAATGGTCAACAGTGCTGGGAAGCACAAAACAGCACTACCTGCACAGCTGCATGCTATTGTTGGTCTCACCCACTGCTTTCATGTTGAATTGCAGCTGAAAGTGAATCGTTAAATAAGATGAAAATTACTTGCTCCCAAATGCACTTAAAATTAATGAAAAGCACTTAAGTGCAATTACCATTCTTGCTCAAGCATCACAAATCTTAAGAAACTGAGGGCTTGAGAGAATTACTACTGCAAACGCCACTCAAAAAAAAATGTAGCAGGCACAAATGATTAAACAATGAAATCCAGCACAGCAGAAGACTTGAACATTATAAGAGACTGCTTTCCTTGGGAAAGCATTTTCTTTTTGCTGCTACGAATCGCTGCCAGGGGCTAGGCCAACACTGTCAACACGCACCAAGTAATGAGTGCGCACTGGGTGCGGAGGTCAGCTGTGTGCGCACTGGGTGCCCAGCTGATGCTGGTGCAGGGACATGGGAGCCTAAAGGCCAGAAACCCAGTTAGGATATTCTCAGGAGCTTCCCTGTTCTCCCACACGCTCCCCTCGCCACACATCACATATAAAGCCCAACCACACTCCCCAGTTTAAACCTGTAGACGCATTTGTCCCCAGCTTCCAGGGACAATCGGGAACACAACCTTAGGAGTGATTCCCGCTGGCTTCTTCATTCAGCATGTTCTTTAACATGCCAATCTGCATATTCAGATTCTTACGCGCTCTCCATCGAAAGCTGTAATGAAAACACTTCCCATGGAAATTCGCTGGAAAAACAGCCGCTTTTATCTGCAAAAAAAATTCCCAGTCATGCTACCAGTGGCACCCCCCCATCAACATTAATCTGGACAATGGCCTGTCGTAGCTCCCCGAGGTGGTAATATTTCCAGACAAAATTAATCAAAATGTTTTTGATTAACAGAAATGGTTATTTCTGCCGCTTAAATATCTAATATCTGTAGCAAGATCGATAATCAAATTATGGTTAAGTTTATTGACCGAGTTGCCCTTTGTGTCTTTTCAAGTTTTCATTCAAGTTTTTACTCAGAAGCCTGAGCTTTTCCCAAATAGCCTGGCCTTTCACGTGATCACTTTTGCCCACAATCGGGATTCTGTCATGCGAGTGCGAATCGCGCAATCTGAGCACGTGCAGCACACTTCATTTCTCCAGGCCGTTCCCTTGTATTTTAATCAACTGAGCTGCTGGAAGATTTTTCTTTGGTTTTGAGCAATTTCAGCTCAGCTATTTTCCAACATTATCTGATTAAAAACTAAATGGATCAATCTCAGAAGCTTTATTCAGTTTACAATCAATCAGTCGTACAGTGTTTGTTGACTTCGACAAGAGGCCCAGAAGAGAACAGGAGGCGGGAGCAGAGTAGACAACCCGGTCTACGGAGCCTGCTCCACCATTCAATACGATCATGACGGATCTTCCTTTCTGATCATGGCTAATGATGATCCATTTTCCTTCCAGCTCCTCATATTCTTTGATTGCCTGAGGGGGCCAAAGATTTTCCTATCCCGGCCTCAAATATAGTCAGTGATGGAGCACCCATGACTTTCTGGGGTAGAGAATTCCAAAGATTCGAAACCATTTTGAGGAGGTTTCTCCTCATCTCAGTCCTAAGTGATTGGCCCCTTATCCTGAGACTGTGCCTCCAGTCTTCTAGGTTCCCCAGCCGGCAGAATCAAACTCTCAGGGTCCACCCTATCAAGCCCCTTTAATGTTTCAACGAGGTCGCCTCTAATTCTTCTAAACTCCAGAGAATATAAGCCCAATTTACTTAGCCCCTCTCCTCATAGGACAATCCTCTCATCCCAGGGACCAATCTAGTGAACCTTTGCCCTGCTGCCAAGGCAATATATCCTTAGCGAAAACATGGAGGCCAAAACTGCACACACTACTCCAGGTGTGGTCTCACCAAAGTCGGTACAATTTTTTTAATGCTTTCACAGGATGTGAGCGGCACTGACAAGGCTAGCGTTTGTTGACCATCCCAAACTGCCCTTGAAAATGTGGTGGTGAGTTGCCTTCTTGAACCACTGTAGTCCATCTGGCGTAGCGTGCAAAAAAGACTCAACTCAAAATCATTATTTAAAACACTCAACAGGGTAATAAGTGTCTATGGAGAGCAAAGCAGAGTTCACATTTCAGGTCATGACCTTCCGTCAGAATGGACTTGCTTTATGCAAGAATTTTATTCAGAATCTTGCAGGTTTCAATAAGATCGCCTCTCATTCTTCTAAGCTCCAGGGAATTTAAACTCAATTTACTCAGCCTCTCATCCCAGGGATCAATTTAACGAACCTTTGCTGTGCCACCTCAAAACCCTTTCTTAAATGTGGGTCCCAAAACTGCACACAGTATTCCAGATGTGATCTCACCAAAACCCTGTACAATTGTAGCAAGACCTCTCTATTCCCATACTCTAATCTCCTTGCAATAAAGGCTAATATGCCATTTGCTTGCTGTACTTGCATGCTAACTTCCTGTGTTTCTTGTACAAACACATCCAAGTCTCTTTGAACATCAACACTTACAAGTTTCACACCTTTAAAAAAAATTCTACTTTTCTATTCTTATGACTAGTGTGAATACCTTCACACTTCCCTACATTATACTCCACCTTCCATCTTGTTGTCCACTTACTTAACCTCTCTTACATCTCTTTGCAGCCTCTGTCCTCCTCACAGCTTACTTTTCCATCTAGCTTGGTATCATCAGCAAACTTACTCTCTGCCTCTTCATCCAAGTCATTGATATAGACTGCAAAGGGCTGAAGTCCCAGCACGGATCCTCGTAGAACTCCACTATCAAACTTTTTGGAGTCCCTTTGCTGGTTTCTAAATACACTCAATCCTCAGAATTGCTACTATTTTTTTTGCAACATTATAAGTCTCTTCTTTTAATGTAATACTATTCCTAAGTTCCTGAATGAGCCACAAATGGATCTTTTTTGCTGAGTTTGAGAGAAACTAAGAGTCTGAGGCAGAGAATGGAGAGTCAGCTGTAGCCCCCCAATTGCCAACATTGCTTGAGATCAGCTAACTCAACATAGACTAGGGGGTCAAATCCAGCACAGTGCTGGTCTGGGAGGCTAAGCTAGGCTAATCTCTGGACATATTCACTGGGCCAGCCATTGGGACAGCTGTGTAAATCCGAAATTGGAAATAAAAAGGAAGATCAATGGTTCCAAGTAATATGATAATCCACCAATGTAGAACATGACAGCAGAATCAGGGAGGCCACATAGGATGTCATCTCCTAAACCACTGTGGCCAATCTCAGCAACACTGCCCAGTGTTCCTCGCCACTGGAACAAAGAGATCTTCGAAAGCAGAGCAAGATTACAAAGTTCAAGGAAACATTTCCTTTATGTTGCATCATCAGACACTTGGGTGATGGTGTTGTTGTATTTGTTGGAGATGCGAAGGAATGTGGAAAACAGACCGATTCATCCCCATGAAGGGGATAATCTTTGGGAAGGACAGGATTGGTTTCGGAGAGATCACTTAACCCCATTCATTTCCCTCACCTCCAAATAGTCATATTAAAATATAAATCATGAAGAAATATGCTAACTTTGAAGTACACTCAAGGCATCCATGGGATGTGGGCGTCATGCATCTGTAATCTCCTTTGAGACAGCTGCTTAGATATGTTAATTAATACATTGTCACGATTCACTGCGAATATCAAGCCCCATTGTTCTCCGAGCCACGACAAATGAGAAAAGTTTGACCAAACCACCAGGTTGCCCCAATTCTACCCAACTATTTAATTTAGGTTAACAGAATATGAGCACTTAATAAGTTAACAGTTTATTGAACAAACTGTTGTTAACCAGTGGCAAAAGAAAGAAACATGAACTGCTAATTTCTAACACTATCACTTAAATTCTACAGACAGACACACGCACAAAATCCAGAGTACAGGATTCGATGGGCTGATTTTGATTTTTAAAAAAATATTTGTTCGTGGTATGTGGGCGTCACTGGCTAGGCCAAAATTTATTGCCCATCCCTAATTGCCCTTGCTCAGAGGTCATTTTTGAGAGTCAGCCACATTGGTGTGGGTCTGGGGTCTCATGTAGGACAGCAGATTTCCTTCCCTAAAGGATATTAGTGAACCAGATGGGATTTTACGACAATCGACAGTGGTTTCATGGTCATCATTAGACTTTTAATTCCAGATTTTTATTTAATTCGATGTGGTGGGATTTGAACCTGAGACAGACAGACATAAGGAGAAAAAGCCAACTAGCTATTATTGTGGAATTACTGGAATCTTCCAGACACAGGAGGAATTGGTTTTAGGTCTTGTTCCTTTCAAGCTAGGAGCTATTCTGCTGCACTGCCCTCACATAAAAACCTGGTCACCTGGTCAGGAGCCAATTAAAACATTGTTGCCCGGCAGCTCCCTTGGTCGAGGACTCTTTTCCAGCACCATCCTGTCTTTCATGGCACACCCTGTTCCAGCATATATATCTCATCCTGTTCCAGTGGCCATGTCATTCAAACTGCAGCCATTGTAATTTTAATCCACAGTCCAACAGAAATGAAATGTTCCTTACAATTTTCGTAGGAAGAATGAGGAGACACAATATAAGGTGAAGGATACAATTCTCAGGGCTGCAGGAGCAGGGAGACTTGCGGGTATATATGCACAAATCATTATATATGCACAAATCATTAAAAGGTGGCAGGACAGGTTGGAAAAGTGGTTAATAGGGCCTACAGGATCCTGGGCTTCATAAATAGTAGTATGGAGTACAAAAGCCTCAACTGCAGTATTATGGCCAATTCTGGGTGTCACACTAAAAATGGTGTGAAGGCATTAGACTGCAGAAAAGATTTGCAAAGATGGTTCCTGGGATGAGGAACTTCAGTTATGTGGATAGATTGGAGAAGCTGAGGTTGCTCCCCTTAGAGAATATGGAAGAAATTTTATAGAGGTGATCAAAATTATGATGAGTCTGGACAGAGTAGATAGGGAGAAACTGATCGCATTGGCAGGAGTGTTGAGAGCCAGAGGACACTGATTTAAGGCAAAAGAACCAAAGGTGAACATGAGGAAATACATTTTTACACAGCGAGTGGTTACAATATGGGATGCACAACCAGAAAGTGTGGTGGAGGCAGATTCGATTGAGGCTATGGGGAAAAGGCAGGGCAGTGGGTCTAGTTGAGTTTCTTGTGTAGACAGCTGGCACAGACAGAATGGGCCCAATGGCCACCTTCTGTGCTGTATTCATTCTAAGATTATAAGACAGAGTGGTTTGCTAGGCCATTCCAGAGGACAGCTAAAAGTCAATTTCTGCAGGCCTGCTATCATAGTGACCAGACCAAACAAGGACAAAGGATTTCCTTCCTTAAAAGGATATTAGCCAACAATCTAGTATTCTCATGGTCACCATTACTGATAATATCCATATTTAATTGGTTAAGTTAAATTCCACAACTGCAATGGTGGGGTTTGAACTCATGTCTCTAGATCATTAGTCCAGGTCTCTGGATTACTAATGCACTAACGCCACTTACCATCAGAATCCACTTAAAAACCAATCAGCATACTTGCCATGAAGTATAAATTGTTATTCCCTTTTACATTTGGTACTCTTGCAAATTGTCCTGATGAGTACTAGACAAAGAGCTTTGACAACATGTCTTTTTTCAGCAATACTCAAGTTCTGTACTACCAAACAACTGCTAATACACCAACAATTACCACTTCACTACCGTGCTGTTTTCATATCAGATAAATCTGTTTTGTGGGGAGGAAAACAAAAACTAATTTTAAAAAGTTAACATCTTAGGCACTATTTTTCATGGCTTTTCAGACACTTTTTCTAAAAATTGTCATCCCTGGCACAGAGTCACACTCACTTCTTCTAAGATAGTAAGTGCACAAATCAGGGAGGAAGCCTACAGAGTTAGAAGAAGCAGACCCATGCAAAACGCCGCTTCCTACGGATGTTATTCTGAAACCCAAACCACAATATGAATGGCCAAGTCTCAGGCACATTCTGATGAGACAGAGAAGCCTAGTGGCTCTGACGGTTCCCTCTTTAATCCTTTGCATAAGTACCCAAATCAGAAAGTTGGGGGCATTGAGCGGGGGGGGGAACATTTGTCCGTCAGTCCGTCCGTCAAGCTCTATGGAACAGAATAGTTAAAACATGGTAAATAAACAGTACTACTCAGAAAATCTCCTTCTTACTGAACAGACTGGGGCGAGCAAGTCTATTAGCAAGTCCGCTGACATACACCCCCAGTCAGTCAGTCATTTCATAAATAGTGCCACCACTGATCTCGACTCAAGCTATGAACTTGCTGTCTTCCCTGTGCTTTGAAAATGTGCTGGCACAGGCTGATTCCTCAACTGGATCATATGTCAGATGTGCAGCAATGACCTCGCTCCATTGGCCTGGACGGTGGCATCAAAATTGGGTTCAAATCCAAAGCTGAGCTGACAGACACAGGCTTCACCCCCACCCCCACGGAGTTACAGCTCTCAGCTGGTTCATCTGCCACGACAGCATCAGGCACCTGAAAAGGATGAAAAGATGCCCAGTCTAGGAGGAAGAGGAAATAAGCCACAGCTCTGACTCAGGCTGATTGCTTGGACTGAGAGGAGAAGCAATTTTCTGTTGTTTCATGATCCAACATATCAGGGGAGATCAGAGGAAATTAAATATAAAAACAGTACAAAAATTTCAAGCAGCAGCATTTTCCCTCTAAATTTTAATTTGGTGATTATAGAAGCAATTAGTGATCAAAAACTATGCTTTAACCAAAAGCAGAAGGTTCAAATTCAGACAGTAAATAACTGTTCTTGTGGAAAACTGTGTTTGCAAATGTACGCCTTGATCTAGAGAACCTTTTATTCCAACTACATGAGCAGGCCCCAAATCGCCACTCTCGCAGATGGCTCATCAGAGGCCAGCTGAAAAAGCAACATTGGCAGAGAAGGGGGTTGTAGGCATGCTGCTGCATTCTCTCTCTCACCCAAAGCAAAAGAGCACCCGTGTAAACCTGTGGCATGAAAAGCAGGGGAATATAAGGGAAAGGGAACTCTCTCCATGAGATTTAGACAAACAGGCAACACTGAAGACAAAAAAAACAATTAACTTCAGACCTCAATTATAGCCCCCACTTCCTCTTTCACAGCTGGCAGTGTGGAATGGGCAAGTGCTGGTGTTTCTAGGGCCATGGGCCGGGGGGGGGGTGGTGGGAGGATAAAATAGGAAGAATATAGATGGAGGGGTGCCTCTCTCTCCACAGCTGCTGGTTGGATGATGTGCCAAGTGTTTTCTGCACCTTTGCTTCCATTCCTGAAGACAAACACTTGTATTTCGCAGGGCAGGGAAGGAATGGTCACAGCCCTTCCACTCATCTCTCCCCTCCCATGCTCAAGCCCGTACAATATGGTTCTACTTCATTAACAGGGTACGAAAAGTTTACATTAGGTCATTATTTCAGAAACAGAAAAATACAAAATGGTAATCTTGGACCAGTGAGGGAAGAGAGGTTGACAAAAACACTCATCAAACGAGATCGAAGGAATGGCATCTTCCGTCTGCTGTAGTAGGTTGCCAGCTGAGGTTAACAGTGAAATAATGTCCACAATCCCCACCAATGGGGAAAGAAGTGTTACTTGCACGGTGCGTCCCTTCAGTCATGACTCGAAGATATGTTCTAGCTGTTATAATCCCAAAAGAAGGATATCACTGCAATTAGTGAGATCATTGCACAGTTTTACGTTTAAGTTTTACTAATTTTTTCTTCTGATTTTTGAGCCAAGGTCTCTGTCTCTTCTTTCCTATTTCATTTTCTATTTCTCTTATATTGATTGACGCTGCTCAAAAAATTGTGTTCACATTTTGGAGGTGATGCGTGTCCTCTCTCTCTCTCCTCCAATTACAGGCAGGAGGTAGTTGCCCTGGGAGTCCTTCAGCATGGACTCCAGACGCCATGAAGTCTCATGGCATCAGGTCAAACATGGGCAAGGAAACCTCCTGATTACCACGTACCAGCCCCCCGCCTCAGCTGATGAATCAGTGCTCCTCCATGTTGAACACCACTTGGAAGAAGCACTGAGGGTAGCAAGGGCGCAAAATGTACTCTGGGTGGGGGACTTCAATGTCCATCACCAAGAGTGATTCGGTAGCACCACTACTGACCAAGCTGGCTGCGTCCTAAAGGGCAGAGCTGCTGGACTGAGTCTGAGCAGGTGGCGAGGGAATCAAGAGGGAAAAACATACTTGACCTCATTCCTTGCCAACCTATTTGCCACATCTGTCCATGGCAGTATCGGTAGGAGTGACCACTACACAGTTGTTTTGGAGACATAGTCCCATCTTCACATTGAGAATACCCTCCATAGTGTTGCTTGGCACTACACCGTGCTAACTAGGATAGATTTCGAACAGATCTAGCAACTCAAGGCTGGGCATCCATGAGGTGCTGTGGCCATCAGCAGCAGCAGAATTACACTCCACCACAACCTGTAACCTCATGGCCAGGCATGTCCCCAACTCTACTACCATCAAGCCAGGGGATCACCTGGTTCAAAGAAAAGTGCAGGAAGGCATGCCAGGAGCAGAACCAAGCATGCCTAAAAATGAGGTGTCAACCTGGTAACACAGGACTACTTGCATGCATAAGCAGCAAGCAATAGACAGAGCTAAGTGACCCCACAAGCAACGGATCAGATCTAAGCTCTGCAGTCCTGCCACATTCAGTAGTGAATGGTGGTGGACAATTAAATAACTCACTGGAGGAGGAGGCTCCACAAATATCCCCATCTTCAATGCTGGAGGAGCCCAGCACATCAGTGCAAAATAAGGTTGAAGCATTTGCTATAATCTTCAGCGAGAAATGCTGAATGGATGATCCATCTCGGCCTCCTCCGGAGATATCCAGCATCACAGATGCCAGTCTTCAGCCAATTCAATTCACACCATGTGATATCAAAAAATGGCTGAGGGCACTGGATACTGCATAGGCTATGGGCCCTGACAATATTCCGGTAATAGTACTGAAAACTTGTGCTCCAGAACTTGCCACATCCCTAGTCAAGCTGTTCCAGTATAGCTACAACACTGGAATCTACCCGGCTATGTGGAAAATTGGCCAGTTATGTCCTGTACACAAAAAGCAGGACAAATCCAACCCAGCCAATTACCACTCCATCAGTCTACTCTCAATCATAAGTGATGGGTGGGGTCATCAACAGTGCTATCAAGCAGCACTTGCTTCGCAATAACCTGCTCACTGATGCTCAGTTTGTGTTCAGGGTCACTAAGCTTCTGACCTAATTACGGCCTTGGTTCAAACACAGACAAAAGAGCTGAACTCCAGAGGTGAGGTGAGAGTGACTGCCCTTGACATCAAGGCAGCATTTGACTGACTGTGGCATCAAGGAGCCCTAGCAAAACTGGAGTCAATGGGAATCAGGGGAAAACCTTCCCCTGGTTGGAGTCGTACCTAGCATGGAAGATGACTGTAGTTGTTGGAGGTCAGTCATCTCAGCTCCAGGATGTCACTGCAGGAGTTCCTCAGGGTAGTGTCCTAGACCCAACCATCTTTAGTTGCTTCATCAATGACCTTCCTTCCATCATAAGGTCAGAAGTGGGGATGTTCACTGATGATTGCACAATGTTCCACGACATTTGTGGGTCCTCAGATACTGAAGCAGGCCACATCCAAATGCAGCAAGACCTGGACAATATCCAGGCTTGGGTTGACAAGCAGCAAGTAACATACGTGCCACACAAGTGCCAAGCAATGACCATCTCCAACAAGCGAGAATCTAACTATCACCTCTTAACATTCAATGGCATTACCATTGCTGAATCCCCCACTAACAACATTCTAGGGGTTACCATTGACCAGAAACTCAACTGGACTGGCCATATAAGCACTGTGGCTACTAGAGCAAGTCAGAGGCTAGGAATCCTGTGGCGAGTAACTCACCACCTGATTCCCCAAAGCCTGTCCGCCATCTACAAGGCACAAGTCAGGAGTGTGATGGAATACTCTCCGCTTGCTTGGATGAGTGCAGCTACAACAACTCTCAAGATGCTGGACACAGTACAGGAAAAAGAAGCCCGCTTGATTTGCACCCCATCCACAATCATTCATTCCCTCCACCACTGACACACGGTGGCTGTGTATGCCATCTACTAGATACAGTGCAAGAACTCATCAAGGCTCCTTAGACAGCACCTTCCAAACCCACAACTGCTACCATCTAAAAAGGGCAAGGGCAGCAGACATATGGGAACACCACCACCTAGACGTTTCCCTCCAAGCTACTCACCATCCTGACTTGGAAATCTACCGCCGTTCCTTCACTGTCACTGGGTCAAAATCCTGGAACTCCCTACCTGACAGCACTGTTGGTGTACCTACACCACATGGACTGCAGCAGCTCACCAGCACCTTCTCAAGGGCAACTAGGAATGGGCAATAAACACTGGCTTAGCGAGATCCACATCCCATGAATGAATAAAAAAAGAACGGACAGTTTTAAAGTAGGGCAAGCTGGGATAGCAAAGGGGAACATAGAAGGTCACTGGGGTAGAACAGGGGGAGGAAATAGGGAAAAAAAAAACAGAAGTCTGCTTTAAAAACTGAAAAGGCATATCTGTATTTATACAGTGTCTTTTAAAAGCAACTTCAAATCGTTTATCCCCAAAGCCTCAGATGGCTATTATACAGAAAATAACAGGTTGCATAGATAACTTATTCAGCCAGATAACCTCTCAATACATAGCAGCAGGCAAGCACGCAAAATGAGAAACCCCTGTAGCTTTGGAAATTGGTAGATATTGTGCACTCTACAATTTGGCAATCTTAAGATACAATTTAAATACACTCAGTAGTCTTGCACTCGGCTTAATGCTTTTTGCATCTATTTTTGAAGGATATGAATTTTCTGAACCAAGTATGGGATTTCATCACTTGGAGCAAATTACAAGATGTAACACATCTCGGGGTTGAGAGAAAGCAATGTTTGCTCAGCCCATCAACAAAAATGTCAAAACACATTATGCCCAATGTCCTTTATAAATCCATACATTACAGTTCATAGGAATGCCCCATTGCACGTTAGATAGCATGGTCAAATAAGGGGATGTGAACTGAGGTGATTTATTTTTTTTTTAAACTTCACCTAACACAGCCTCTAAAATATTTTTCACATAAACATATATCTGCATCCATCCCATGGTATTGCAATATCTGCATCCATCCCATGGTATTCCAATATCTGCATCCATCCCATGGTATTGCAATATCTGCATCCATCCCATGGTATTGCAATATCTGCATCCATCCCATGGTATTGCAATATCTGCATCCATCCCATGGTATTGCAATATCTGCATCCATCCCATGGTATTGCAATATCTGCATCCATCCCATGGTATTGCAATATCTGCATCCATCCCATGGTATTGCAATATCTGCATCCATCCCATGGTATTGCAATATCTGCATCCATCCCATGGTATTGCAATATCTGCATCCATCCCTTGGTATTGCAATATCTGCATCCATCCCATGGCATTGCAATATCTGCATCCATCCCATGGTATTGCAATATCTGCATCCATCCCATGGTATTGCAATATCTGCATCCATCCCATGGTATTGCACATACAGGGTATAAAGACCAACAGCAGTCTTCAGGTGTTAGAGATGAAACAGGAAATAAATTAGACAACACCACACTGACTGAACTCATTCTCCATTTTAAGGTCATAAGTATGTCATATTATTCATATCAGTAGAGAAGGACGGGTAATGCACGAGAGAGGTGATTGAAATGATGGGATTCAATGGGGTGGGTTACCTGTAAGAACAGGATCCTGGACAGGATTTTGAACCCAGCATAGCTTCAACTCCAACCACAACAAGAGAAGCAAATTCAGTTTATGATGGCTGGGAGCGGAATAGGGCTTCTGTGCTCGAGGAACTGAGAGTAATTCCTCTATCTAAGATCCAGTAATTTGATATCTGAGAAAATCAGGTCTGCAGGACTGCAAGAGACTGTTGATAACTGGACACCAATCTGGAGGTTTGGAGATAGAGGGTGCTAAAATGGTAATGGCGGACCAACTGGCCAGTATACACACCACCCGATTTCCTTTCCACTAAAATGGATTGTACATCAGGCAGGCAAACCACTACCGCTCATTTTGCATCTTTGCCAAAGTTGACTTTCATAGAATTCTTCCACTTGGTTTTAGGTGACCTAAGAATATCTTAGCAATAGGCGGTAACATTTGGATCAGCAACTAGAAGCTTACTGATGCTCTGTATTTGCGTCCTACGTAGCCTTAGTTCACTAAACCCAGAAGTAGACTGAACAACCTGGGAGGTTGCTAAGCCTTCTGAATATGCCTTAAAATTTTCTGACTGGTGTCACCCTAATGGAAGGTAGTGTGAACAACAACTAGTTATATTTATACAGCACCTTTAACATAATGAAACGTTCCAAGGCTCTTCCTAGGAGCATTATAAAACAAAGTACGCTACCAAGCCACATAAGGAGATATTAACTCAGATGACTAAGAGCTTAGTCTAACAGATAGGCTTTAGGAAGTGTCTTAAAAGGAGGAAAGTGAGGTAGAGAGATGGAGAGATGTAGGGAGGGGATTCCAGAGCTTGGGACCTAGGCAACTACAGATACATTCACCAATGGTGGAGCAGCTATGATTGGGAGTGCACAAGAGGTCAGAATTTAGGGAGTGCAAATATCGCAGAGGGTCGTGGGGCTGGAGGAGATTACTAAGATAGGGAGAGGCGAGGCTATGGCGGGATTTAAAAACAGCTATGAGAATTTTAAAATCAGGGTGTTGCCTGGGAACAAGTTGTGCAACATTATAGAACATTCCAAAAATAAAACATTCTGCACTGGTTCAGGATGCAAAATGGACAACTTCACCCTCAGCCCCCTCATTTAACTTTCCATAGGGAGAGTCCTTGCCGTCTAAACTGCTGGACTCGAGCACACACCAACTGTTCTATTCAACATCACAGTCTCTGTAATTCTGTGTCAATGCTCAGGAGAGTCTTGGATCGCCTGCATTCTAAATCAGCATCACAGCATGGCCATGAAGTTCCAGACAGACTGCAAGGGCACATGCCATGTGACATTCTGCTGTATCTCAACTGCAAGCAAGGAAGCCCAATACTAATGTGCAGCAGAGATGGGAGATAAGTGAACAACAACAAAGAAAACCACTGTATATCTGATCATTTTGGTGGGTCATGCGAAACATTGTAACTATAGCTCTGGGACTTGAATCTCAACTCAAGCAGAAGAAAAGATAAAGGGTTTCGTGCAGAAGAAAGTCTTAAGCAGATAAGTGATGGGTAAAATTTAACCAAACTATCAAACACCATTGCAGCGAGTAGAGAAGGGTACTTTCTCATTCAGATAGATCGTTCAAGTTCCTGTAACCTTCATAAATTATCAGGAATTCAGCACTTTGGCTCTGGCCGCATCAGCGACAGAGTCACTTGGACTGCAAATATCTCACACAAATGCAGTAAGGTGAGCTGCTAGGATCCAAGGATATTGTCTCGGTAATTCAGTGTCAAGATTACAAGAATTGTGCCATGTCTGGCACTGCAGCCCATGGTCAGAAAAATGGTCTCTTGCTGCAACTGGCTAGGGAACAAATTCCAGCTACCAAACTAGAAAGCGTAAGACCATCATCTCAACCCAAAAAAGAGGGACTAAAGGTCACAGGCCTGTTCCACACAATTTAGAAGAGCCAATTAAAAAAAATAAACATGGTATACTAGGATTAAGATCCAATCAAAATTCCTCCAAGAGCAAGTACTCTACTTCAACAATATTGCTTCCTGGTGGGCTATTAGGGTGAGGAGGTGGGTGTGCGAGAGCGTTGGCTAAGAGAGGAATGATGGTGAGTGGCAGCTAAATGCTTCCTGTAGAGAGGAGACAGTGACAGCTCGAGGTACCCTATGTTACTGCTGCTATTCTTCAAGCAGATGGCCACAGAGTCGTGATCGACAGGTCCCCAGCTCGATGAAACAATGGAAAAAGAGAAGCACATTAAACACACACAGTTAAGAAAAGCAGTAATACCAAGCATTTTTATGCACCAAGTGGGTGTGAGCTCTTTACCAGCATCGTCACATAGCTGTACACATGAATAAGTAAACAATTTAACACATACAAGAACATTCATTATATAATGCATCGTACACTTGAAATAGCAGCCCATCAGGGCTAGCAAAAAGACTTTACACAATGAACAGGTTTTTGTGGACTGCACAGGTACTGCATGATCAGGCAGGCAATTTCCAACTGGACATGGTTATCAAGTTGAAAGATTTTCTGAGTTGAAATCATTGAAATATTGCATTAGTCATCAGAGAGGCTTTGTAATTATATCATTAATCATTGGAAACATTCAAGTCGTGACATAAATCTGGGCAATGGCTGTGTTAAACAATGCAATCTTCTCTATGACCTAATTACAGAGCAAAGAAATGCCAAAAGCAAAAAAACAATTTGATGTGCCAGAGGGCTGCAAAAGCACTCTGTTCCAGTAAAGCACACAAAAGGCTGCTAGCTCCTCCAATTGATCCCACTCCATTACCAGTTCAGTGCTCTGATTACAGTAAAGTGCAGTGGTTCACTTACAATATATTCATCTGGAGAACTTTCAGCAGTACAGTTCTAGATTTAGCCCATCCAAACTCTGGTTGAAAGCACTAAATTATAGAACCATCAATTGAATTACTGAGCATCATACCTCAAAAAGAGAACACTCCAACCCAATTCAATGGCAACCAAGGCAATGAAGAGCGAGGATGGGAAGAGGGTCTTCGATAGCCCTTCCAAACTGCCAGAACAGGCATGAAGGCTGAATGGTCTCCTGATGGTGATGTTACAGAATAAAGCAAAGGTAGCTCTGCTTTCGAAAGCGGGGCATCATCTCTGTAAGTTAACATTGGAGCATGCAGAGGAAGAAGAGGGAGGAGGAGGAGTGAAGGGTTCAGCGTCACTGGATAGGCCAACATTTATTGCCCATCTCTAATTGCCTTGAACTGAGTGGCTTGCTAGGCCATTTCAGAGGGCATTTAAAGAGTCAACCACATTACTGCAGATCTGTGTAGGCCAGACCAGGTGAGGACGGCAGGTTTCCTTCTCTAAAAGGACATTAGCGAACCAGATGGGTTTTTAATGACAATCAACAATGGCAACGATGCTTTTTTAAAAACAAATTCCACCATCTGACGGATTCGAACCCGCGTCCCCAGAGCATTATCCACGGTCTGTCGATTACCAGTCCAGTGACAATACCACTACGCTACCACCTCCCCAGTCTTAAGTAACATGTTAATTATGGGTGGGCTTGCTCATTGATGGCATGGCCCTGCATCAGACTGCCTGCCAGGGCATGGGTGGTCAGTTTCACCCCATCAGTTGGTGCACTTTGGCAGTAAAATGTTGGTGGGAGGGTACAACTAAAGAGCCACAGTGAAGCGCGACCTGTTCTTGATCTCCCGGCTGCCAATCTCATTGTTCTTCCACAAGACTCAAACTGTAACGTCAAACTCCTGCAGAAATTACCACTGACCCAAAGCCACGGATATACTAAGTGTCAGGGCACTCAGCACATGGCCCGTGAAGGAAAAAACCACGGAAGCAAGAATGAAATACTTCCTGTGGATTCTTTAAATGTACTTATGCATACAGCACACACCCACCCATTTTATATGTTCAGCTTAACACCTGAGCATTTTGTCCATGTACACACCAGGATATTCTTATGATATTGCACAGTGAATGTCTAAGTGAGGTAATCAAGGGTTAATTTCATCATTAACTGCAAACCCATGGGCATCTCGGACATGAATATAAAGCATAACCAGAAAACTAAATGAGGCAGTTATCTGGCATAATACAATAGTAGCACTCTCACATCAGAGTCACATGGGTCTGTGTTCAAGTCCCATCACAGGGGCGATGCATGTCCAGGGTGTGGTGCGTGTCAGGGCACAGGCAGCAGAATTTTGGATAAACAAGTTTCGGAAGGGTAGAGTGTGGTAGAATAGTTGAAGCACTAGAGGTAACAAAGGCATAGATGAACGTTTCAGCAACAGATTAGCTGAGGTGGAACAGAGTCAGGTGATTTTGAAGTGGAAATAGGCGGCCTTAATGGCTAGGAGGTGTGGTCAGAAGGTCATCTCAGGCTCAAATGTAACACCATCTGGCTCAGCCTTAGACAGTTTCCAGGGGGAGGAATGGAGTCAGTGGCTAGGGAACAGAGCCTCTGATGGGGAGCGAAGACAATGGCTTTGCTCTTTCCAAATCTATATTTGGTTGGATGAAGACAATCAAAGCATTATTATTTGGCATTTACCCTGTGGATATATAGGAACAGGATTTGGCCATTCAGCCATTTAATTAGATCATGGCTGACCTGTACTTCAATTCCATGTTTCTGCCTCGTCAGACTGCTTATCTGACATCCAGTACTGGATGAGTAGAAATTTCCTGCATTTAATTGTTGGGAAAACTGAAGCCATTGTTTTTAGTTCCTACACCAACCTCCACTCCCTAGCTACAAACTCCATCCCTCTGCCTGGCAAGAGTCTGTGATTAACTCAGCCTGGCTGCAATCTTGGTGTCACTTTTGACCCAGAGATGAGGTTCTGACCTCTTTTCATCCTGTAACTAAGATCGCCTATTTCCACCTCCAGAACATTGCTCGATTTCACACTTGTGTCAGCTTATCTGTTAATAAAACCCCCATCCATGCCTTTGTTACAGCTAGACTTAACGATTCCAACACACTTCTGGCTGACCTCCCACATTCTATCCTCTGTAAACTTGAGGTTACCCAAAGCTCTGCTGCCTAGGTCCTAACTCACACCAACTCACCCCTGTTCACCTATCACCCTCGTGCACGCTCTGACTTACACTGGCTCCCGATCAAGCAATGTCTTGATTTTAAAATTCTCAGCTTTGTTACATTAAAGGTGCTATATAAATATGAGTTGTTGCTGCCTTTGATCCATATCCCTGACACCCCGGAGTTAAAATCTGTCCTTTAGTTTTGATCATATCAAATTGACAGCATCCAGAGGCTATTGGAGGAGAGAATGTCAAATTTCCATCGCGTGAGAGAAAAAAATTTCCCTCATTCCAATCCTGAGTGGCTTAGGCTAGGAAGCAGAGGCAATCATTCCCTCCTTCAGAATGCACAAGTTCCTGCCAATTACCACAGTATATACACAACAGAAAATATTCCTGTGAAGTACTGTGCCTCTCAACCGAACCGAGTTGGTCTCATATTTATACACTGGCAAGCTCCACCAGTCTTAAACAAAAACAGAAATACCTGGAAAAACTCAGCAGGTCTGGCAGCATCGGCGGAGAAGAACAAAGTTGACGTTTCGAGTTCTCATGACCCTTCAACAGAACTAAGTAAAAATAGGAGAGGGGTGAAATATAGGCTGGTTTAAGGTGGTGGTGGTGGTGGTGGTGGTGGTGGGGGGGGGGGGGGGGGGGGGGGGGGGGAGAAGTGGGGGGGGGAATGGTTGTAGGGACAAGCAAGCAGTGATAGGAGCAGATAACCAAAAGATGTCACAGACAAAAGAACAAAGAGGTGTTGAAGGTGGTGATATTATCTAAAAGAATGTGCTAATTAAGAATGGATGGCAGGACACACAAGGTACAGCTCTAGTTGGAGTGGGGTGAAATAAGACTAATAGGGCATAAAACGTATAGATTTAAAAATAATGGAAATAGGTGGGAAAAGAAAAATCTATACAAATTATTGGAAAGAACAAAAGGGAGGGGGAAGAAACAGAAAGGGGGTGGGGATGGAGGAGGGAGTTCAAGATCTAAAGTTGTTGAACTCAATATTCAGTCCGGAAGGCTGTAAAGTGCCTAGTCAGAAGATGAGGTGCTGTTCCTCCAGTTTGCGTTGAGCTTCACTGGAACAATGCAGCAAGCCAAGGACAGACATGTGGGCAAGAGAGCAGGGTGGAGTGTTAAAATGGCAAGCGACAGGGAGGTCTGGGTCATTCTTGCGGACAGACTGCAGGTGTTCTGCAAAGCGGTCGCCCAGTCTGCATTTGGTCTCTCCAATGTAGAGGAGACTGCATTGGGAGCAACGAATGCAGTAGACTAAGTTGGGGGAAATGCAAGTGAAATGCTGCTTCACTTGAAAGGAGTGTTTGGGCCCTTGGACGGTGAGGAGAGAGGAAGTGAAGGAGCAGGTGTTGCATATTTTGCATATGCATGGGAAGGTGCCGTGGGAGGGGGTTGAGGAGTAGGGGGTGATGGAGGAGTGGACCAGGGTGTCACGGAAGGAACGATCCCTACGGAATGCCACTGGGGGGGGTGAAGGGAAGATGTGTTTGGTGGTGGCATCATGCTGGAGTTGGCGGAAATGGCGGAGGATGATCCTTTGAATGCGGAGGCTGGTGGGGTGATAAGTGAGGACAAGGGGGACCCTATCATGTTTCTGGGAGGGAGGAGAAGGTGTGAGGGCGGATGCGCGGAAGATGGGCCGGACACGGTTGAGGGCCCTGTCAACCACCGTGGGTGGAAAACCTCGGTTAAGGGAGAAGGAGGACATGTCAGAGGAACTGTTTTTGAATGTAGCATCATTAGAACAGATGCGATGGAGGCAAAGGAACTGAGAAATGGGATGGAGTCCTTACAGGAAGCGGGGTGTGAGGAGCTGTAGTCGAGGTAGCTGTGGGAGTCGGTAGGCTTGTAATGGATATTGGTGGACAGTCTATCACCAGAAATTGAGACAGAGAGTTCAAGGAAGGGAAGGGAAGTGTCAGAGATGGACCATGTGAAAATGATGGAGGGGTGGAGATTGGGAGCAAAATTAATAAATTTTTCCAGGTCCCGACAAGAGCATGAAGCAGCACCGAAGTAATCATCGATGTACCGGAGAAAGAGTTGTGGCAGGGGGCCAGAGTAGGACTGGAACAAGGCATGTTCCACATACCCCATAAAGAGACAGGCATAGCTGGGGCCCATGTGGGTACCCATAGCCACACCTTTTATTTGGAGGAAGTGAGAGGAGTTAAAGGAGAAATTGTTCAGTGTGAGAACAAGTTCAGCCAGACGGAGGGGAGTAGTGGTGGATGGGGATTGTTCGGGCCTCTGTTCGAGGAAGAAGCTGAGAGCCCTCACCAGTCTTAACTTTGGAGGCCCAAGATACACCCATCACACTTTCCAACCACAATTTTGCACAATATAGGCTGTTCACCAAGATAAGGGGACTTTCCATTTAGGTGCTTTCATATTCTGAGCATTTCCTTTTTTAAAAAATTAATTTCTCTCTGAAACGTGAGGGTAGGTAGGGGAGTTTGATTGGTTATGCAGTTTATAACATTAGTGGATCCTATTGAATGGGTTGCACTGAGGGCTGCCACTCCTTACCGAGACCAAAACGGGACACAAATAACAGTCCAAGAAACCAAATTCCCGAGTCGGTGCCTGAAAACGTGACGGCCGAGCCTGCTCCAAATAAAGAAAAATAAAAAGAAATTAATCGCAGCTGAGTAGGCAGTTTTAAAAACCTGCAAAAGCCAGGTTTCAACGCTTCCAAGACCTGAGAAACATTTGCACTAAGTTTGGAAGGTTCTAGCCAGTTGATCCAGGCAGACATGGTTGAAAAAATGTTAACGCTGAGATCTCGAATGCCATCGCTGCGGGAGCTTGCCAAAGCCAGCAAGCGCATGAAAACCCTTCGTGAAGAAACACATAGCGGTGCCATCTTGAATTTTTGGACACCTCCCAAAGCCGAAGCTGCAATTTAAAAATGATAACCGTGGATCAGAAATCCACTCCTCCAGTTCAATTTGGACTTATCCAAGGCCCAGATCAATCATAAGAGATACCTGAGATTCATGATTGCTTCAGATCGGGATAAAGAGACAGAAGCTGAATAAGTTAACATGCTGCTTTATTTGATAGGCCCAATAGACAATTATCTAATACCTAGACAAGGAATCAATGATTCATCTGCAAAATTTGAAGAAGTTTTGAAATCATTCGACACTTATTTTAAAAACTTAAGTAACAAAATCCTTGAAAGGGTTAAATTTAATAAGTGTGTCCAACAGCCAGGAGAACCTGTCGATTTCTTCATTAATGAGCTGTGCAGAATGGCCGAAGGCTGCGATTATGGTGACCTAAAATCAGAGCTAATCAGGGATAGAATAGTTATAGGAGTGGCAGATGCACTCTCAGACATGCTTCAAGTGAAGGAAGATCTCAACCTTGAGAAGGCCATCCATATTGGCAGGCAATCTGAAATCCATTTGCAGCACAGATCCATGTTAAGGGGAAAGATAAAACTGTGGTACAAGGTGAACCCCACTGTCCAGTTAGTGAAACAGCACAGAAACAGGGACACTCCAGGGCAAAGAAAGCAATACCCTAGTTGACTAGTACAGCGATCATGCCAGTGCTGTGGAGCAAAGCACCCCCACAGGCATAATCAATGTCCAGCAATTTCAGCCCAATGTTTTCAACGTAACCAAGTAACAGACTTCGGGAAGCTGTGCAAAGCCAAAACATGAAAATGCACAGAAGATCCTAAGGGGATTCACGAGGTCAAGAGAGAGCATACCAAGAGGATACACAACCATGATTCTTGGGTGAGGTCAAAGATCCTGGATTTTCATGCTGGAACACAGACATCTTGGTTAATGGCCATCTCAAAAATTTTGGCTGGGATTTTCTGGTCCCGCCAGCAGAGGGCATTGCTGTGGGCAGGACAGGAAAGTTTGGAGAATGGCTTTGGAGAACAGCCAAAAGTCAATTGACTTTAACCGCCCTCTAAATTTTCCCATCTTGCCCACGACAATGCCCACCCAGGTAATCCCGCCCTTTAAGTGGACACCATAAGACCATAAGTCATAGGAGCAGAAGTGGGCTATTCGGCCCATTGAGTCTGTTCCGCCATTCAATGAGATCGTGGCTGATCTAATAATCCTCAACTCCACTTTCCTGCCTTTTCCCCATAACCCTCGATTCCCTAACTGATTAAAGGTCTGTCTATCTCAGCCTTGAATATAGTTAACGATCCAGCCTCTGCGGTAAAGAATTCCACATATTCACTACCCTCAGTGGAGAAATTCCTCATCTGTTTAAAATGGGCACACCCTTACTCTAAGATTATGCCCTCTGGTGCTAGACTCTCCCACAAGTGGAAACAACCTCTCAGCATCTACCCTGTCAAGCCCCCAAAGAATCTTATACGTTTCAATAAGGTCGCCTCTCATTCTTCTAAACTTCAATGAGTACAGGTCCAACCGGCTCAACCTCTCCTCATAAGAAAATCCCTCCATCCCGGGGTCAACCTAGTGACTGCCCCCAATGCCAGTGTATCTTTCCTTAGATAAGGGGTCCAAAACTGTTCACAGTATTCTAGGTGTGGTCTAACTAGTGCGTTGTACAGTTTTAGCAAGACTTCCCTATTTTTATATTCCAGTCCCTTTGAAATAAAGGCCAACATTCCATTCGTCTTATCTATTACCTGAACTTGTATGTTAGCTTTTTGTGATTCATGCACGAGGACCCCCAAATCCCTCTGTGCTGCAGCTTTCTTCAGTCTTGCGCCATTTAAATAACATTCAGCTCCTCTATTCTTCCTGCCAAAGTGCATAACCTCACAATTTCCCACATTACATTCCATCTGCCACGTTTTTGCCCACTCACTTAACCTGTCTATATCGCTCTGTAGACTCTTTGTGTCATCCTCACTACTTACCTTCCCACCTATTTTTGTGTCATCTGCAAACTTGGCGATAGCATATTCAATTCCCTCATCCAAGTCATTAATATATATTGTAAATAATTGTGGCCCCAGCACTGATCCCTGTCACACTCCACTAGTTACAGGTTGCCATCCTGAAAATGCCCCCTGTATCCCAATTCTCTGTCTTCTATTAGTTAGCCAGTCCTCTATCGATGCTAATGTACTACCCCCAACACCATAGGCCCTTATCTTATTAAGTAGCCTTGTGTATGGTACCTTATCTAATGCCTTTTGGAAATCCAAATATATTACATCTACTAGTTCCCCTTCATCTATCCTGCTTGCTATCTCCTCAAAACAATTCTAATAAATTTGTCAGGCATGATTTCCCCTTCATGAAACCATGCTAACTCTGCTTGATTATAATTATGCATTTCTAAATGCTCTGCTATTACATCCTTTATAAGTAGACTTTTCCCATTTTCCCAATGACATGTTAAGCTAACTGACCCATAGTCACCTGTTTTTTTGTGTGCCTCCCTTTTTGGATAAGGGTGTTACATTGGCAGTTGTCCAATCATCTGGGGCTCTTCCAGAATCTAAGGACTCTTGGAAGATTACTACCAGTGCATGCACTATCTCTGCAGCTATTTCCTTTAATATTCTCAGATGCAACCCATCAGGTCCATGTGACTTATCGGTATTTAGCCCCATTAGTTTCCCTAGTGATAGTTATTGTATTTATTTCCTCCCCTCCTTTTGCCCCATGATTATTTGGTATTTTTGGTATGCAATTAGTATCTTCTACCATGAAGACTGATGCAAAGTATTTATTCAACTCCTCTGCCATTTCCTGGTTCCCCATTATTTCCCCAGCCTCATTCTCTAAGGGGCCTATATTGACTTTGGCCTCTCTCTTCCGTTTATATATTTGAAGGAGCTCTTACTGTCCATTTGTATATTATTTGCTAGTTTATCCTCTTTTTTTTGGGTCATCTTTTATTGGTTTTTAAAAACTTTCCCTATCCTCTGGCTTACCACTAATTTTTGCCACATTGAATGTTTTTCTTTCACTTGATACTATCCTTAACTTCCTTGGTTAACCATGGTTGGTTTATCACCTTCCTACAATCCTCCTTCCTCACTGGGATATATCTTTGTTGTGAGTCATGAACTATTTTCTTAAATGTCTGCCATTGTTCATCAACCATCTTTTCTGCTAAACTCCTTTCCCAGTCCACACCAGCCAACTCTGCCCTCAGTATTTACCCTTATTTAAGTTTAGCACAGATGTTTCCGAACTAAGTTTCTCACTCTCAAACTGAATGCTAAATTCTACCATATTATATGTCACTTTCCTCAGGGATCTTTTACTCCGAGATCATTTATTAAACCTGCCTCATTACACATTACCAGATCCAAAATAGCCTGATCCCTGGTTGGATCCACAACATATTGTTCTAGGAAACTGTCCTGAGTACACTATGAATTCTTGCTCGTGGCTACCTCTGCCAATTTGCCTTTCCCAACCTACATGAAGATTAAAGTCACCCATGACTAATGTACTGCCTTTTTTACATACCCACATTATCTCCTGATTTATTCTCTGTCCTATAGTATAGCTACCGTTAGGGGGCCTATAGACTACTTCCACCAGTGTCTTCTTCCCCTTGTTATTTCTTACCTCCACCCATATGGATTCTACATCTTCCGATCTAAGATCATTTCTTGCTATCGTACTTATTCCATCTCGTACTAACAAAGCTACCCCAACACCCTTTCCTTCCTCCCTGTCCTTTTGAAAAGTCACATACCCCTGAATATTTAGTTCCCAGCTTTGATCTCCTTGTAACCATGTCTGCGTAATGGCTATAAGATCATACCCACTAACCTCTATTTGTGCCGTTAATGCGTTTACTTTGTTCCGAATACTGCGTGCATTTAAGTAAAGAACCATTAATTTTGTCTTTTTACCATACTTTCTCCCTTTGACCCAATTTGCTGTTGTTTTTTTTTTATGTTCGTACACTCTGTCCCTTCCTGTCACACTCTGGGTATTATCTAAGTAGCTGCCCTGCAATGCTGCCATATCCTTCTGCTTTGTAAGCCTAATTATCCCCTCTCCAGAACCTCTGAACCTCTATTTAGTTTAAAGCATTCTCTATAGCCCGAGTTATTCGATTCACCAGGACACTGGTTCCAGCATGGTTCAAGTGAAGCCCATCCCACCAGAACAGCACCCTTCTACTGGTGCCCAGTGCTCCATGAACTGAAACCCATTCCTCCCACACCAATCTTTGAGCCACGCATTTAAGCCTTGACTTTATTTACCCTATGCCAGTTTGCCTGTGGTTCAGATAGTAATCCCGAGATTATTACCTCGGAGGCTCTGCTTTCTAATTTAGCTCCTAACTGTTCAAATTCTTTCTGCAGAATCTCCTTTTTAGTCCTAACAACATCGTTGGCACCAACATGGATGATGACAGCTGGATTCCTCCCCTCCCACTCCAAGTTCTTCTCCAGCCCTGAGGAGAGGTCCTTAACTCTGGCATCAGGCAGGCAACACAGCCTTCGGGAATCACGCTCACGGCTTCAGAGAACAGTATCTATCCCCTTAACTATGCTGTCCCCTACCACGGTCTTATTTCCTCCCCACACAATGGCTCCCTGTACCATGTTGCCGTGGTCAGTTCGCTCATCCTCCCTGCAGTCCCTGCTCTCACCCACACAGCTTGCAAGAATCTCTTAACTGTTGGACAATTTCAGGGGCTGAGATTCCTTGAACACTACCGCCTGGGTCCCCATACTTGCCTCACCTGCAGTGAAGCAGGTATGGGGTCCGGGGGTAGTGTTCAAGGAGCCTCAAGGAAGCTTTCCTTGGAAGGAACCATTCAAGGAACCTGCACGGAGCCAGTGTTATGGTCCTATCAGACAAAGAACCATGGCTGAGACACCTCTGGCTATGAACAACAGGCACACCACTTCATGAGCCCAGAGGAATCTGACTCCCGGTCATAGGCATGATTCTGGGACTGTTAAAGATATGGCAGCAAAGAAATCTTCAACCTCATCCATAACCTGTCTTTTTTTCTCGAGCAGAGATGCCTGTGTAGTCCTGGATCTTCTCAAAGCAGAAGATGTCAAGACAACCACTATCATAAATCATACAGAAAACTGCAAGGTCCCGAGAGCTCCAACAAGAAAGACTCCCTCGACTGGGACTTCAGCTCCAAAAATTGTCTTCTCTTTGCAGGGTAGGTTTGTCCAATTTTGTTACAGGTGCCAGAAGCCCCTCATTGGTTAGACCAGTCAACCACTCAAGATGGTCACCACAACACCGAGTAGATGACAATCAAGAGAGGAACCAGCAATGAGATGAGCCTCGATCTTCGGCTCCAACACCAGTTAGAGAGAGAGGTGTAGTATAAGAGCCTGGCAATATTAAAGGATAAACATGGGACTGAATACACAGTGATATAAGAGAATACATGACCTGCACCTCGGAGTCAGTATAGTGTTGGACAGAGCTGAGTGCGTAGAAGGGAGCATGGATGTCTCCTAGCTTGGATCTTTACTGTACCCTAGTGTATAGTTTCTAGTAGTTAATAAATACTTACTGTTGAACTACCTAAGACAAGTGTTTAAGACCTACCAAGCTACACCAAACACCTTACACAGCATCAAGGCAAAATTCAACTATCATGTGTTAATATTGAGCGGGTATAAAAAATGTGTTTATTTCAGGGCTATGGTATTTGACTCCATGTTGAATTTCATTTCAAAGGTCATAGTGGCTTCACAGCTGCAGAAACTGTTCAAATCATCCAGTTCAATAGTTTAATATATTTCAGTGTAAAACATGCTATTTTGAATGAAAGAAAAGCTATTCCTCTGAAAACTGGGTTGAAGCCAGGAAAACTGGATATTTGCCACCGAGCCTCGTTTATTATTTAAAGGGTAGCACACTTGACACTCCAAATACCATGTTCCATTTTTGGAGAAAGCAAGCTTATCCCTCATATAAAAAGGCTGTCATTCTAATAGTAACAAGGAAAAAAGTTGTTTGCAGAGAATGGAAAGAATTGAGCCAGGTCAGTATCAGAGCTTTCAACACTAGGCCAATAGCTATCTCAAGGGGTGTATTCATGTTAAAATTGTACTGAATTACACAAATTGAAACACAGGAAAAAGGTTGTTTGCTGCAACCAGTCCATGTTGGTGTTTATCCTCCACCTGAGCAGTTGCCTAATCCCATGAACCTAACTTGTCCCCAAATCCCTTTTCCTTCAGTTATGTCAGCTGTGGCTCAATTGGTAGCACTGGTGCCTAGGCACAAGGTTGGGTAAAAACCCATCGGGTTCACTAATATCATTAGGGAAGGAAATCTATCATCCTTACCTGGTCTGGCCAAATATGACTCCAGACCCACAGCAACGTGGTTGACTCTTAAAAGTCCTCTGAAATGGCCTAGCAAGCTACTCAATTGTAACAAACCGCTACAAAGACACAAAAAGGGAATGAAACCGGATGGGCCACCCGGCATTGACCTAGGCACCGGAAACAACAATGGCAATCGTAGTCCTGTTGACTCTGCAAAGTCCTCCTTACGAACATCTAGGGGCTAGTGCCAAACTTGGGAAAGCTGTCTCACAGACTAGTCAAGCAACAGCCTGACATTGTCATCCTCACGGAATAATACCTTACAGATAATGTCCCAGACTCCATCATCGCCATCCCTGGTTATGTCCTGTCCCACCGGCAGGGCAGACCCAGCAGAGGTGGCAACACAGTGGTATAGAGTCAGGAGGGAGTTGCCCTGGGAGTCCTCAACAGCGACTCCGGACCCCATGAAGTCTCATGGCATCAAGTCAAACGTGGGCAAGGAAACTTCCTGCTAATTACCACGTTCCACCCCCCCTCAGCTGATGAATGAGTGCTTCTCCATGTTGAACATCACTTGGAGGAAGCACTGAGGGTGGCAAGGGCGTAGAATGTTCTGGGTGAGGAAACCCAAATGTCTATCACCAAGAGCAGCTCAGTTGCACTACTACTGACCGAGCTGGCCAAGTCCTAAATGACATAGCTGCTAGACTAGGTCTGCAGCAGGTGGTGAGGGAACCAACAAGAGGGAAAAACATACTTGACCTCATCCTCACCAGCCTGCCTGCCGCAGATGCAACTGTCCACGACAGTATCGGTAGGAGTGACCACTTGTGGAGACGAGGTCCCACCTCCACATAAAGGATATCCTCCATCGTGTTGTGTGGCACTACCACCATGCTAAATGGGATCGATTTCGAACAGATCTAACAACTCAAGACTGGGTGACCATGAGCAGCAGCAGAATTGTACTCAAAACACATTCTGTAACCTCATGGTCTGGCATATCCCCCTCTCTATTACCATCAAGCCAGGGGATCAACCCCGGTTCAAAGAAGAGTGCAGGAGAGCATGCCAAGAGCAGCACCAGGCATACCTAAAAATGAGGTGTCAACCTGGTAAAGCGAGAAAACAGGACAACTTGCATGCCAAACAGCATAAGCAGCAAGTGATAGACAGAGCTAAGCGATCCCACAACCAACGGATCAGATCTAAGCTCTGCAGTCTTGCCACATCCAGCTGTGAATGGTGATCGGCAATTAAACAACTCACTGGAGGAGGAGGCTCCACAAATATCCCCATCCTCAATGATGGAGGAGCCCAGCACAGCAGTGCAAAAGATAAGGCTGAAGCATTCGCAACAATCTTCAGCCTGAAGTGCCGAGTGGATGATCCATCTCAGCCTCCTCCAGAGGTCCCCAGTATCACAGATGCCGGTCTTCAGCCAATTTGATTCATTCCACATGATATCAAGAAACAGCTGAAGGCACTGAATACTGCAAAGGTAATGGACCCTGACAACATTCCGGCAATAGTACTGAAGACTTGTGCTCCAGAACTTACCATGCCCCTAGCCAAGCTGTTCCAGCACAGCTACAGCACTGGTATCTACCCGGCTATGTGGAAAATTGGCCAGGTACATCGTGTACACAAAAAGCAGGACAAATCCAACCCGGCCAATTACCGACCCATCAGTGTACTCTCCATCTTCAGTGAAGTAATGGAAGGGGTCATCAACAGTGCTATCAAGCAGCACTTGCATAGCAATAACCTGCTCATTGATGCCCAGTTTGGGTTCCGCCAGGGCCACTCAGCTCCTAACCTCATTACAGCCATGGTTCAAACATGGACAAAAGAGCTGAACTCCTGAGGTGAGGTAAGAGTGACTGCCCTTGACACCAAGGCAGCATTTGACTGACTGTGGCATCAAGGAGCCCTAGCAAAACTGGAGTCAATGGGAATCAGGGGGAAAAGTCTCCGCTGGTTGGAGTCATACCTAGGACAAAAGAAGATTGTTGTGGTTGTTGGAGGTCAGTCATCTCAGCTCCAGGACATTACTGCAGGAGTTCCTCAGGGTAGTGTCCTTGGCCCAACTATCTTCAGCTGCTTCAGCAATGACCTTCCTTCCATCATAAGGTCAGAAGTGGGGATGTTCGCTTATGATTGCACAATATTCAGCACCATTCGCAACTCCTCAGATACTGAAGCAGTCTGTGTCCGTGTCCAAGTGCAGCAAGACCTGGACATTATCCAGGCTTGGGCTGACAAGTGGCAAGTAACATTCGCGCCACAAAAGTGTCAGGCAATGGCCATTTCCAACAAGAAAGAACCCAACCATTGCCCCTTGATGTTCAATGGCATTACCATCACTGAATCCCCCGTTACCAACATCCTGGGGGGTTACCATTGACCAGAAACTGAACTGGACTAGCTATATAAATACTGTAGCTACAAGGGCAGGTCAGAGGCTAGGAATCCTGCGACGACTAACTCACCTCCTGACTCTCCAAAGCCTGCTCACCATCTACAAGGCACAAGTCAGGAGTGTGATGGAATACTCCCAACTTCCTTGGATGAGTGCAGCTCCTACAACACTGAAGAAGCTGTACACCACCCAGGACAAAGCAGTCTGCTTGATTGACACCATATCCACAAATATTCACTCCCTCCACCACCAACACACAGTAGCAGCAGTGTGTACCATCCACAAGATGCACTGCAGGAATTCACCAAGATTCCTTAGACAGCACCTTCCAAACTCACAACCACTACCACCTAGAAGGGCAAGGGCATCAGATAGATGGGAACACCATCACCTGGAAGTTCCCCTCCAAGTCACTCACCATCCTGACTTGGAAATATATCACCATTCCTTCACTGTTGCTGGGGCAAAATCCTGGAACTCCCTCCCTAACAGCACTGTGGATGTACCTACACCACATGGACTGCAGCAGTCCAAGAAGGCAGCTCACCACCACCTTCTCATTGGCAACTAAGGATGGGCAATAAATGCTGGCCTAGACAGCGAAGTCCACATCCCTTGAATGAATAGAGTCCCATCCCAGGACTTGAGCACAAAAACCAACATTGACATTCCAGTGCAGTGAGGTGCTCTCTCTCAGGTGACACCCTATCTGCCCTCTTAGGTGTACATAAAAGATCCCACTGCATTATTTCAAAGATGTATCTCTGGTGTCTGGAAGACTATTCATCTCCCAATCAACATCACAAAAACAAGTTATCTGGTGATTATCACGTTGCTGTTTGTGGGGGCTAGTTGCACGCAAATTGTTGACTTTAATCCTACTTTAGAACAGTGACCACACTTCAACAGTACTTCACTGGCTGTAAAGCACTTTGGGACATGCAGTGGTCATGGAATACATTATAAATGTAAGTTTTCTTTCTCATTTCAATCATCTATCTAACCGATTCTTAATATGATTAGGCCGCTGTTTCAATTGCATGATTTCTGTGTAAAGTTTCTTCAGCTCTCTGTTCAAACTTGTTCCTTTTGATCCCTTTGCTCCCAATTCTCTCAAACACTGGAAACAGTTTCTATCTATTCTGTCGCATTCCTTCATATTTTTTAAACACCCCTGTTAAATCACCCCATAATCTCATTTCTTCTCATGAAAACAGTTTCAATGTATCAAATCTTAAGATTTGAATTTCCAGGCAGCAGTTTGATGAACTTGCACTATACCCTCTTTATTACTTCAATATCCTTCCTAGCAATTTAGGTAGGTTCAATAATGCATATTGCACTTTTGTATTCTATACCTCCTACCATAAAACCCTTTAGCTTCTATTATTGCTGCATCCTCCTCAAGTGCTGTTTTTAAACATCTTTTGAACTGGAACCTGAAAATTAAACGTCAGCCGCACCCTATTCCACATCCCATAATTGTTGGCAATAGCCTCGTGAGGTACCTTGTGGTTTCACTTTGCATTGACAATGCAAGAATGTTGGCCAGAATACCAGCAGAATTAACACCAGTAGTTGAATGACTTTTTCAGAACAGTTGTATTCAACTCAAAAATGTTCTGTCTCTCTCTCTCTCTCTCTCCACACAGAGGTTGCCAGATCTGCTGAGTATTTCCAGCATTTTCTGTTTTTATGTCGTATTTCCAAACATCCACAGTATTTTACTTTCATTTTAGATTTAACGGGGCTCTCATTCTTCCAGGAATCCAACTCTAAAAGGCCACAACTGCCATCTGCAATTCTTCAAGAAGCACAAATGGATTTAAGCTGAATCTAAATTGTATCCAAGAATAGAGAAATGGCTGGCCAGTCCTACAACATGTGGCAGCAATTTCCTCTGTTTCATCCACAATGCCAGCATTCATCATTTTGCATTATATTCAGTTTCTATCAAGTACCATGGAGTGAAATGTGATCTTTGTAAGATTTTAGACTGCGCCAGAACATTGGGGAGGTAAATTAACATATTCATTCACTGCTGTCAATTGCTATGCCATTCCATCAAAATCCAGATTTTTAATTCTCAACCTCATTTGTCTTTGGCTGTTAGAACGGGGTCGTCACAGTGATACAGATCCACTTTCTCTCCTCTTCTGAATGCTAAAGGTCCTTTACTGATTTCAGGAGCCCAAAACATCAGATTCTGTCACTTTCTTCCCCAAAGATCTCTGACCTTGTGGGTGCTGATAAGACTCGGCAAAGTGACTCTTAAATCATCTCGTTTGCACGAATCTTTAATTGGCAAGGACCCCAGGAGTTTCTTGACCCAAAAAAAAAGGATGGATGCTTAGGTGTACAGAAGTATTTGCTTTCCTTAGAAAGGCTCCCTTTGTATTGAAGCTGCAAGTGTTATTGTAAGCTTCTGCGATACAATATGTTCATCAGGTTCGAAAACTTGTTACTGGTCCAGATCAGGCTTCCTCTTGCCTCTTGGCAATCTGAACACACAGAGCCAACAGCTTTGAAGTCTAAGGCTATGATGAGAACAGCAGGAAAGGCTTTAAATACAGGTCTACTATTCCTTGGTTTCTGAGTATTCTTCAGATGATATACAGCAGATTGAACATTAAAATCTCCATTTGCAACACAACCTGCATCAGGACCAGCTGCCTAATGATGTTCAGACTGCATCTCCACAATCCCATCCCAGCACAGTATAAACAAACAATCAAATGGCTCAAGTATTTCTTTAATATCTTACAGTTTTTGTGATTTCTTTTAATAGGAAGTGAAATAAGCATCTCAAATTTCTAGTAAACAAACAAAAATGATGAGATGAAAAGAGCATCAAAAACTAATTTAGGCAAATCTCAAGCAGCTTTCAACATCACTGATAATTCACAGTTGGAACAATGACTAAAAGTAAACACATTTATCAGGTATTTTTAGTGTAGCAAAACACCCCATGGCACTTCACGAGTATAATGAAATGAAATGAAATTGCAGACAGAGCCAAAAAGAAAGATATTTGGAGCAGTGGCCAAGAGGTTAGTTTGAAAGATCATCTCAACATGAGGAACTGGTTAGTTTGGAAGGGTATTCCAGAGTACAGAGCCTGGACAGCTGAAGGTAAAGCTGCTAGGGAGGGATAAATAGGAGTATGGGAGATGAAGAGGCTGGAGTCAGAGGGGGTCAGGACTGGAGAAGGTGGCTGCCATATGAAGGGGTCAGGCCTTGAGCGTTTTGAATGGAATGAAGGATGAAAATTATACAAGTTGTGGCATTTGGAGACCAAGGGCCAATGTAGGTCAGTGAAGGTGGGTGTGATGGGCAGAAGAGCTCTGGGTGGGCCAAAGTTTATGGAGGGGAGGAGATGGATGCCAGCTAGGACAGGACAGAAGTTTGGAGGCGACAACAGCCCAAATGAAGTTTTCAACAGCAGATAGGCTGAGGTAGAGGCCGAGACAGACATTGACAGAGATGGATGTAGGCTGTTCTTGTGATGGATAGGATATAGAACAGGACGAGCTTGGAGACTATACAGAGGTTGGAAATAGTGTACAAAAGAAAAATTGTGAATGTTGATACTATGGTATAAAAACAGAAAATGCTGGAAGCTGCCTAGGCCCTAAACTGTGGGATTCCTATGCTCACCTTTTCCACCTCTTGGCCTCTCTCTCCTCCTTTGAGGCCTTCTTTGACCAAGCTTTTGGTCATCTGCCCTCATATCTCATGTGGATCAGTGTCAATTTTTTTAACATAACATTCCTGTGAAGCATCCTGGGGTGTTTTACTACATCAAAGCCACAGTATAAACTGCAAGCTGCTGTTGCAGCTGACGTACAATGTTTACGGCAGAAGTCAAAGACACATTGCATTGGTCTTTGCCGTGTTTAGCTGGAGTGTGTTACTGGCCACCCAAGAATAAATGTCAAGCAAGCAATCTGACAACACAAAGTGGAAGGTAGAGGGGTAGAGAAGCTGAGCCTGTGGATTGGGATGATGTCATCAAGAGGTATCATGTAGACATGGAAGCGGAGAGGATCAAGAATAAATCCTCAGGACTCAGTTAGGTGGGGAAGAAAAGCCATCGCCAGAAATGCTCTGGTGATCAAATAGATAAAAGAGTGGAACTAAGCAAAGGCTGTTCCACTTAGCTGGATAAATGGAGGAGAGATGCTGCAGGAGGATTGTGCGATTGATTGTATGAACAGCTTTAAAGATGTCAAGGAGAGATAATGCACTATGGTCACAGTCAATTAAAAAGGTTTCTTCCATTTTTCTACATGATACATGAACTTTATGGATATCTATCAGATGTCAATTGGCCTTAAAAATACTAGAAATTCTTATGTCAGTAGAGAAGTAAAAACAAATATTCAACTATAAAACATAACCAATGGTACCTAGCAGCGAATAAAAGTGAATCTAATGGATAAAGGACAACAGCAAACCCTCAATGCTCATTTCAGGGTTTAGGATGGTCTTAAAATAGCTGAGGGTTTTATTGTCTGTTTCTTCTTTTAAAAAAGCTATGCTAATGCTCACTACGTTATACATGCACGGTGCTCAGCAATCCCTCGTTCCTAACAGTTGCAAAGCAATTATTCAATTTGCAATATGTCGCCAAGCAATAACGCAACTACTACATTTCAACCCTTCCCCCACTTTACTTCACTTACTGCCTTTCAAGGGGTAAAACGTGCCAGACCACTTCGTGGGTGGATGGCAGTAGCAATAGTGAAATGCAGCTTCTCTGGTTACAAGATAATCAGTCAGTGAGTTCAGTGTCCCATATATATTGTGATCAATATCAAAATCAATAGAGACTTTTAAAAGGTCTAATCATGTTTTCCAACAAAGATAAGCAAATAAATGATCAGGAAACATAACGGTCATTTTCACAGTGGGGCATGCCAACTCATTTCAATTTATTTTTAAAAAGGTAACTCTCAGAATCTATTTTAGGGGCTTAAAAATAGCCTTAGTATTTTACATTGCCAGTTGTTGGAAAGAGCAGAGAGTGAATAAAGGCCGAGAATGTGCCTTTTACCGATGACTATAGTTTAAAATCCAGCCCAAGTTATTGGAATGCAAGGCTTAACATGAAAAACAGACAAATGGTTATGTCATAAACAAGAACAAAAGATACGGGAAATATTCAGCAGGTCAGGCAGCATCTGTGGGGAGAGCATGAGAGCGAATGTTTCAGAAGTTCTGATGAAGGGTAATCAGCCTGGAACTTTAGCCCTGTTTCTCCTTAGATATGTTGCCAGACCTGCTGAGCATTTCTAGAATTTTGTGTTTCTATTTCAGATTTCCAGCATCTGCTGCATTTTTGCTTTTCTGTGGGAGGTTATACCAAATGAGTTTGGGCAGCTTCAACCCAGTTCTTATTTGGTGCTGACCCACAGAACAAACCCTTGGTTACGTCACCCAGGGAGGTCAACACAATGGCTGCTTTGAGAAATGGAGAATGTCACATTGGAGAGAGTGCTGAACAGGTTTACAAGAATGGGGGTTCCAGGGATGAGAAACTTTAATCACAAAGATAGATTGGAGAGGTTGGGGCTGTTCTCCTTTGAGAGAAGGGGGCTAAGAGGAGGTTTGATAGAAATGTTCAAAATCATGAGGGGGCTGGACAGAGAAGAGAGGGAGAAGCTGTTCCCGCTGGTAAAAGGATCAAGAACGAGAGGGCACAGATTTAAAGTGTTTTGCAAAAGAAGCAAATGTGACGTGAGAAAAATCTTTTTCACAATGGGCGGTTGGAGTCTGGAACGCCCTGACTGCCTGGAAGTGTGGTGGAGGCAGGTTCAATCGAGGCAGAGGGCATTAGATGATTATTTGAATAGAAACAATGTGCAGGGATACGGGGGAAAAGGCAGGGCAATGGCACTAGGTCATAATGCTCATTTGGAGGGCTGGTGCAGACACAATGGGCCGAATGGCCTCCTTCTGTGCTGTTAAAATTCTGTGGCTCTGTTGCAGTAGGAGGTGTTCTTCCTGAGGTCAAGGTTCACTGCTGAGCAGAGGAGAAGCTTTACTAGAATCTAGCCACTCTGATTAAGTAACGTCCCGACAACCAATTGATCATCTTCCAGATAAAGAAACATTACCTTGGCATCTGTCCTAAGCTTATCCTTCATGACCTGAGTGTGTGTACACTTGTGTTCATACAAAGGCAGTGAGGCCAGATCACCTGTGCCCAGGTAATCTCATAGCCCAAGAGTTAAAACCATAAGAAATGAGGAAGGGTGGGCCATTCGACTTCTTGAGGCTGCTCTCTCAGTCAAAGGATCACGGCTGATTTGATGTGGCCTTAACTTCACTTTCCTGCCTCTCCTCCATAACCCTAGACTTCCTTGTCAATCAAAAATCTGTAACAGCGTTGGATATATTCAATGACTCTACCTCCACTGGGAGGGGGAGGGAGAATTCCAAACACTAACATCCCTGAGAGAAGAAACTCCTCCTTATCACTGTCTTAAATGGAGACCCCTTATTTTGAAACTGTATGACCCAGAGGGCAGTAAAAGGGAATGTTAAAAAGTAATTATATCCTTCTTGGAACAAACTGACACAAAACACTTGGTAGATTTTCCACTCCTTCAAATGGAAAACGCAAAACACGTCAACATTAAAATTGAAATCTGTGAAGGAAACTTCGATTTACTAGAACTGTTGTCATGGAAACCCATTCTCCCCCCCCCCCCCCCCCCCAATAAAATGAGCTCCAACTGAGACTAAAAACAAAAACAAAACAAACTGCGGATGCTGGAAATCCAAAACAAAAACAGAATTACCTGGAAAAACTCAGCAGGTCTGGCAGCAAGGACCAACTGAGACTGTTTGTCTCTCTCTCTCTCTCTCTCTCTCATGGTTGGTCCAGCACAAACAATTACTATTGGGAAAAGCAGAACTCAGACTCCACATTGGTTTAAAGTTTGTGAGTAGGTGTTTGTCAGTTTGTCAGGCTGCTGACCACAATGCATGTTTGACAGTGATCCACTAGGATTCAGTAGGGGGAAAAAAAACAACCACGGCATGTAATTTTGTGAGCCAGTTTTAAAAAACATTAATCTGGCTGTAAAAACCCTTGGAAAAAGTTACATCTTGCTGACTGAGGTGTGCAGGTTTTTAATGGTGCGTAATTACTACTGAACAGCCTCACTGTTCTTTAGAAACTAATTTTATATTTATGGGATGTCAAATTTCATTGGTATAAATTCAATTCTTTAAAAATATTTTATGCCGCTTCAGATTCAACCTTAATCCCATTTACATGGCCCATTATTTATTTCCCTCTCTGTAAAATTTTAATTCCGTGAAAAATTCAGTGGAATTTTACTTTGTTTATTTTTTTATTCACTCATGGGATATGGGCTACATTGGCTGGGCCAGCATTTATTACCCATCCCTAATTGCCCTTGACAAAGTGGTGGTGAGCTGCCTTCTTGAACCACTACAGTGGTACACCCACAGTGCTGTTAGGGGGGTAGTTCCAGGATTTTGACCCAGCGACAGCGAAGGAATGGCGATATATTTCCAAGTCAGGATGGCATGTGGCTTAGAGGGGAACTTCCAGGTGGTGGTATTCCCATCTATCTGCCGCCCTTGTCCTTCTAGATGGTAGTGGTCATGTGTTTGGAAGGTGCTGTCGAAGGAGCCTTGGTGAGTTACTGCATTGCATCTTGCAGATGGTACACACTGCTGCTACTGTGCGTGAAGGGAGTGGTGGAGGGAGTGAATGTTTGTGGATGTGTTGCCAATCAAGTGGGCTGCTTTGTCCTGGATGGTGTCAAGCTTCTTCAGAGTTGTTGATGCTGCACTCATCCAGGCAAGTGGAGATTATTCCATCATGCTCCTGACTTGTGCCTTGTAGATGGTGGACAGGCTTTGGGGAGTCAGGAGGTGAGTTACTCGCCACAAGATTCCTAGCCTCTGACTCGCTCTTGTAGTCAGTGTTTATGTGACTAGTCCAGTTCAGTTTCTGGTCAATGGTAACCCCCAGGATGTATTTTTACTTTGTGATTTTTGTTTCTGAACCCCTAGATCCCTTTGCTCCTCTAATTCATAAGGACTCATTACCCAATCTGATCACATGATGCGGTTCATGAAAGCCAAAAGTAACCTATGGTCAACAAAAAAAAAAGCAGCATCACATTGCCACACAGGTCTCTGGTGTTATGTAATATGTCATACACCATTATCACAATCAAGCTGGTTATATTTAGTCTGTGGCCTATTTTAGTGCAGACTGTAGTCATTGTCTGCCAGAGCAATCCCTTGTGGATTGGATGACAACATCTCAATGCAGGATTAAGGATCACACCACAGGTTTGAGAAATAATGTGTACTTATCTTTGAAAACCATCAGGGTTAATAAATGAGAACTAGCAGAGATTTGTTAGAGAAAAAAATCATGTTTGACTAACTTGATAGGAGCTCTTTGATGAAGGAATGGAGAGGATTGATGAGGATAGATTTTCAGAAAGGCATTTAATAAAATGCCACATAATAGACTTGGTAGCAAAATTGATGCCCATGGGATTAAAGGGGCAATGGCTCAGGGACAGAAAGCTGAGAGCAACGATGAACAGTTGTTTGTCAGGCTGGAGAGAAGCATACAGTGGTGTTCCTCAGGGATCAGTATGAGGAACCCCACTCTGATATACAGTAATGACTGGGGCTTGGGTATACAAGACATAATTTCAAAGTTTACAAATGACATGAAACTTGAAAATGGAGCAAACAATGAAGAGGGTAGTTCCAGATTTCAGCAATACATAGACAGAATGGTGAAATGGCAGATGAAATTTAACCAAAGTCTGAAGTGGTGAGATTCATTTTAGCAGGAGGAATGAGGGGCAATAGAAACTAAATTGGAACAATTTGGGGAGGGGGGTTGCTGGAATGGAGAGAGACCTAGGAGTTAATGTATACCAAAGGGTTTGGAGGTGGCAGTACAGGTTGAGAAGACATATGGGATCAATGACTTTTTAAAAGTAAGAGGCATTAAGGAGGTTATGCTAACCCTTTATAAAACACTGAGCACTTGTCAAGGTGCCAAAGCCTTAGCAGGTGAAGAGATTTACAGGGATCAAAGACTTTGCGACATGGTGGAACTGGAGAAACTGCAGTTGTTCTCTGTAGCACAGAGGAGGATACAGAGAAATTTGATAGCAGTGTCAAACCGTGGTCAGTACCTGTTTTTGCAGAATTAAGAAAATTCCTCCGGTGGCAGAAAGTCAGTGGCCAGAGGACAAAAATCAAAAAGGTAATTGACAAAAGAACAAATAGACAACCCGAGTCATCAATTCCTAAAACATAGGAATCTAAAAAAGCCGGAAAATATTTATTGAAAAATTAGGTGCAAAAAAAAAACAGGAGGCACCTTGAAAAAAAATCAAGCTTACGTTTACTTATCTTCATTTTATCCAATTTATTTGGTTTCTGCATAACTTATCCAGTATTCCAATTGCCCTTTAAGATTAAAACTGAAGATTTTTTTAGTCTTTAGACATTTAAAACTAGTCAATCACCAATGCAGTTCCCTAGCAAAGAAAACAAACATTTGAATTTCATCCTTTTCGGTAATCAACTTTCAGACTGTCTCTCACTCTCTAATACTGTCGCACCTCCTGTTGATTTTCCACTCTGGCCGCCTCTCACTTTCCTTCTACCTTTCTGTGCATGGCTTTCACAAACTTTCTGCTTCTTTGGGGTAAAATTTCATCTACCGTCCCACTTGAAAATGGGTGGGATAGCAGGAGGTGGTGGCAGCAAAATTGAGGCCTACTGTCCCTCGCTACCGCCTAACCTGAATTTCCTTCCCCCACCAGGACTTCTGTTTGCCACACTTTCTCGATCTCTACCCCGCAACTGTCAGTGAATTCTCCCAAAGGTTTTGTATTTTTAGTAAACCTGCCACAAGGTACAGTATATGACAAGACTACGGGAAACACAAGCTGCTTATATCCAACTGAGAGTAGAAAGGCACTCTGAAGCCCCTAAGCCACAGCACATCCTTTGCAGTTAAACGAGAAAATGAGCCAAGGGTTGTTTGGATCCTGTGGGTCCTTGTAGCTTATTTGTTGTGATTGGTGGCTGAGTTGGTACAATTAGATAGAGTTGATCAGCTGACACTTCTTGGGTGGAAACATTAAGTTTATTAACAATATACTCAGCAACAACTGTGTGTGGCATTTTCAACTCCAACCACACACCGACTCCAGAAGGAGCCAGTGCTACTCTCCTTCTGGTTACTACAGATCATGTGATCTTTCTTAACTAGTGTTGTTCTTAAAAAAGACACCAAACAAAACCATAATTACTACATTCCTCCCTCTTTAACTCGGCTATACATATTATAATTACAAGTTCAGTCTTTCAGGTGGTTTCCTGGTACATGTGGGACGTCGCAGCTCCACAACCTCAGGCTCTTTCCCAGGAACCTCCTTTTCTGGAGTTGCCTGAACATCAGGTGCTTCGGTGGGCACTTGCAGTTCTGTATCCTCAACTCCCACAGGAACATCAGACATGTCAGTCCTGGGTTGAGCATCCTCAATTGGAAATGCAGACCCGGTCATGGTCACTGGTGGGACTATATCTTGATGATTTGTCTCACTCTCTTCTTTAAAAATGGTCCACATGTTTACCGATGATCCGGCTTTCCACCTCCACGTGGTAAGATAAGGGTCCAGTCACCTCACTTATTTCACCTGGTAACCACTTTGGTCCTTCCTCGAAGTTTTTCACGTATACCAGCTCTCCCACAGTAAATTTCCTCTCGCAACTATGCCAACCATGTCTAGTTTTCTGGCCTCCTGGACACTTTTCCACCTTCCCCTCTAAATTCGGCATTATTAAACTCAATCTCATCCTGAGGCAGCGTTTCAACAATAACTCTGCAGGTGTGACACCTGTTGTTATGTGAGGGGTAGCCCTGTAATGAAAAAGAAAGCGTGCTAGCTTGGTTGCCAATGAATCGCCAGTTAGCTTTTCATGCCTGCCTTGATTGTTTGAACCGCCCTTTCGGCCAGTCCGTTTGAGGAAGGGTGGTACAATGCAGTTTTCACACGAGTGATACCGTTGAAGCTGATAAACGGTTGAAACTCAGTACTCGCAAATGCCGTACTGTTATTGGAAACAACGACTTCTGGTTGTCTGTGAATGGCAAAACTGATGTAGTTGGTGACTTCACCCTCATACGTCCAGCCATTTTGAATAGGCATCGACAATAAGCAGAAACATTGTTCCCAAGAAAGGTCCAACGTGGTCAATGTATAATCACACCCAGGGTCTACCTGGCCACTCCCATGGGTGTAATGGAGTTGTCGCTGGCAACTTTTGCAGTTGCTGATGCCCAGTGCTTTACTAAACTCTATTTCGCCATCCATTCCAGGCCACCATAGTAGCTGCATGCTATGGTCTTCATTCGTTAAATTCCTGGGTGTGCACTGTGTAGTTCAATTAAAAGTGGCTCCCTTCCCTTTGGAGGAACTATCACTTGTGCTCCCCACAATAAGATGCCATCCTGGCTGGTTATTTCATGCCTTCTGTTGAAGTACAGTTTCATTTCGTCAAATACGGGCTCCTGTGACCAACCATGTAGTACTTGTTCTCATACCCGAGATAGGACTGGGTCCTGACTTGTCCGGTCTCTGATCTGTCGAGCACATAACGACAAGGAATCTAAGAAATTTAACAGTAAAACAAGTTCTTCCACAGGAACTTGCTCATTATTTTCTTGTAAAGGCAAACAACTAAGTGCTTCAGCATTTGCAAATTTATTTCCAGGCATATGTACAAAAAAGTGTATTCGTATGCTGTAAGGATTACAGTCTTGTATTTGTCTTCTTTCTACGTGCCTTCTTTTTAGCGCCGACTTTAATTTTGGCTTTCTTTTCTACTTCGATATTGGCCAGAACACACTCAGGTGCAAGCTTGACTTGAGTGAGCTCAGTGGTTGGGTCTCCCAAAATCATCTGTCTGCTTCTTAGAAAATTGTGCGACTTTTGCCTCCAAAGCCTCTTTGGCTTCATTTAGATGATTCTCCAGCTCTTCCATCTCTTTTTTGTATTTGTCTGCTGCCTTCTAGAAAATTGAGGCATTGTTGTGTCTTCTCTGCCAACCCATCCTTCAGTTTATTCGGAGAAGGACTGAATTCTGTTTCTCTTCATACTTTTCCAGTGATTCAAACCTTGACCTGTATTGTGTGAAGGTTGTTCAGCAAGTTTTCTTTTTCCTTTCAAAGGTTGCTCACCTGGTCTTAAACTCAGTCATCAAGCCTGGTCTTTGAGTTCATTTTGCTGTTCTACCATGTTTTGACTTCAGACAGCCTGCATTTCTTCAAGTTGTTGAGTCCTTACAGACACTTTTTTCTAAACATGAACGCTTCCAGCTTCCTTTTGAAATCTCAGTGACCACCCAAGGCTGATTTCCCTTAGCCAATTTCGCCCTCGGAGGCTTGGTCGATCCTCTGCCCCTCAATACCAACACTGGTGGCTTTACTGATTGGCTTCCATAATAGACAGTTACTCTGCTTATGCCTTTGACTCGAATGTTTTTATCCGTGTACGTTTTTAAATTTGGCAGCAATTTCTAAAATTAATTGATGTTCACCATAATTCAGATATCTGAAAGTATGTTCTCCAGTTACTGCAGTGGAAGCTCCTGTGTCCACTTCTGTTCTAACAGGTCTGCCATTTACTTTCACTGTTACAAATATTGACTCGGTTTTTCCATCCTTCAAATTAAAAAAAAGAGTAAATATCTGAATTTGTTGTTTCAGGCTCTTGGGCATTGTAAATCTCACAGGGTTTTTCTTTTGTTTAAAAGCCTGCTTGAATCTTTCCTTACACTGTCTCATTATATGTCTATTTCTATGACAATAACATTCGATTTTTCTAAAAATGAATTTTTTATAAGACTGCTCGTTTCCTGTATTGAAATAGTTTGTTTTCACTGCTAAGTCGGTTTGTCTCTCATTTCCTGCTAGCGGGGGTTGTTTCCTAATTCTCAGCAGAGTCTTGCATTTTCGCACCTTTTTTGGCTGGAGTTTCCCACCCAAAGTGGAGGACAGCACCATTTTGTGCTCCCTGTATGGCTTCTAAATCTTACTGTGCTTTCCATGGCTCATGTTATTCTCTAGCACCTTAAAATCCAAACTTGCTTTGGACAATTGTCTCTTCTGAATCGTGCCCTCATTCACACCACACGCTAAATGATTTCTAAGCATGTTGTTTAGAGATGTACCAAACTCTCAATATTCCGTTAACTGCTTCAAACTTGCCACATAACAAGCAATTGTCTCCCCGGGGCTTTATTTCCCGAATTAAACTTGAACTTTGGCATTGGTACTGAGGGATGACCCTTCACGAGGTCCACCAATTCATCAAAATCTTTTGAATCTGGGACACTGGGTGCCATCAAACTACGAATCAAGCCATAGGCTTTACTCCCATATGTACTTAAGAGGATCGCTCGCCTCTTCTCTTCCCCCCTAATCTCATTCCCTTGGAAAAAGAACACTAGGCGTTCAATGTAATGAGACCAATCATCAAAGGCTGGATCGAAAGGATCAATTCTTCCAAACTGCGACATTCTGAGAGGGGATAACTTCTTCAATCCAAACGGAACTTCTGCTTACAGTTACTGGGTGAGGTATAGTGCCGATTTCTTTCCATTTTGATTCCTTCTGTTTCATCTTGTTCTATCCTAGTCGCCAATTTGTTGGATCCCATGGATCCTTGTCGCTTACTTGTTGTGAGTGGTGGCCAAGTTGATACAATAGATAGAGTTGATCAGCAGACACTTCTTGGATGGAAACATTAAGTTAATTAACAATATACTCAGCAGCAACAATGTGTATGCTTTCAACTCCAAGGAAAGATGCATTTCAGATGGATCCAGTTACAACTTGGATTGCTGTAGTTTTCTATTGCGAACTGCTTTTAGAAAATGTAAGAAAAAAGCTCGAGTTACTTGAGTACATCCCACTGGTTACGTAAACTTTAAAAAGTTGGATGTGGTGGGAATTGTTTTTAACGTTCATGATCGCTATCACAAGAATTGTTAAGACAAATAGCAGAGATGCATTTAATGCAAAAGTAGATTAAGCATGAGGGAAAAATAGAAGGTAATGGTAATAGGGTCGCATACAAGTTTAGCAGGTAATAGGGAAGGCAAATGGAATGCTGGCCTTTATTTCAAAGGGAATGGTGTATAAAAATAGGGAAGTCTTGCTAAAACTATACAAGACATTAGTTAGACCACACCTAGAATACTGTGAAGAGTTTTGGTCCCCTTATCTAAGGAAAGATGTACTGGCATCGGAGGCAGTCCAGGGAAGGTTCACTAGGTTGGTCCCGGGTCTGGAGGATTTCCTTATAGCGTTGTCACTGGACGAGCAATCCAGAGGCCCAGGGCAATGCTCTGGGGACCCGGGTTTGAATCCCACCACAGCAGATGGTGAAATTTCAAATCAATAAAAATATGGAATTAAAAGTCTGATGACCACCACGAAACCATTGCCGATTATCATAAAACAAAAAAAAACCCATCTGGTTCACTAAGGGAAGGAAATCTGCTGTCCTTACCTGGTCTGGAATACATGTGACTCCAGACCCTCAGCAATGTGGTTGACTCTTAAAATGCCCTCTGAACAAGGGCATTTAGGGATGGGCAATAAATGCTGGCCTAGCCAGCAATGTTCACATCCTGTGAATGAATATTTAAAAAAAAAAAAAATCACCCCTAGCAAAAAAATGGCCCAACCACCATTAAACAGATTCAAGTCCCTTACCATTAACATCCTGTGGAGTCACCACTTGAAGTTTAACTGAACTAGCCAGATCAGCCCCATAACTACAAGTGCAGAGTGGAGCCTAGTGATGCTTCAATGAGTGGTTTACTGCCTGATCCTACAAAGACTACCATCTGTGGGGCTCGTGCTTAGGGTATCATGGAATACTCTCCAGGTGTGGAGAGGTGCAGCTACAACAACGATCAAGTAAATCGAGTGTCCAACACAGAGCAGTCCATTTGATTGGTACCGCTGCTCTTAATATCCACCATCGCTGCAGTGTGGCTGCAGAATGTGCTATCTAAATGAAGCACTACAGCAATCAAACAAGTTTAATTTCAAAACAGCACCTCGGAGCACATGACCTATGTCACTGAAGGACAAGAGCAGCAATATTGAGAGAGCACTACCCCCTCCAAGTCTCACACATTTACAGCTCTCTCTTTATCATAAACAATATGCTGGAATCTCCTACCTCATTACTGTGGTCACACCATCAGCACAACGACTGCAGTGATTCAAGGAGGCAGCCCAACATCACCACCACTACCATCTCCACCTTCTCATTGCGACTCAGGCTATGTAATAGATATCCTCTTACCATCAGCTGCCAAATCTTGAGAAGTTATCCATCTTTTGAAATTACTGCCTGCTTGGGACTATAATACATGGCACACAATGTAAATCAGCCCCATTTTGTAAAATGTACTCTTTGCTTTTAACGCCAGCATTAGAAAGTTGGGCGTTTCCTTATCTGATTAACCTTCATCAGTAGCAGTCATCCCCTTCACCGGAAAGACTCATTCACAATCCAATGTGTGGCCACGCATTTCCAAGTCAAAGCGCTTTTCAGAACAAGAACCAAAAGTGCAGCTAGTGGAGCCACTGGAAAGAGAGTCGGGAGATTTTTTAATTCCTGCCTTGGTGTTGTTGATGGGGAGCAACATTTTTAACACTAGACAAGTTAAAAATCTACCTTAGAATTTTAAGAAATGACATCTTCCCTATTCTATCACCAATCCAGAAATTGTATTGTCACAAGGAGTTTTTTTTTGGAAAAGTTTCGCTTGCTTTCAAAAATGTAATCAGTTTCAGTAAATGCCTTGTATGTTATACACATGCACTGACCGCAGTTCACACAGCTCATAAGGCAGAATTCAGATGGCAACTGGATAATCCATCACAACTTTTATTTCCCTTAACTAAAAAAATATACTGTAACCTGGTTATTGTCTCAGGGACTGCTCAATGATTTGCAATTTTAAAATTCTCATCCCCGTTTTCAAATCTCTCCGTGGCTTCGACCCTTCCCATACCTCGAAGCTGCCCCAGTAGCTACAAGCCTTGGAGATCTCCCCACTCCTCCAATTCTGACCTCCCGCATTCCAGATTTTAATCATTTCACCATTGGCAACTGTGGAGGATCCCTCACTTCAAAATGGCAGATATGCATCTTAAACCAACTCTCCACCAGCCACCCTTTTGAAACCCACTCTTATGCAGCAGCCGTGGCTCACATTGCTGAGGCAGAGGGCAAAGTCCCATTCTTCAGGCTCGAGTACCAAAGTCTAGGCTAACCAACAGTCAGAAGGGAGGCTTTTCAGGTGAGACATTAAACTGAGTCCACGTCTACCTCTCAGATGCAAAAGATCCCACGGCATTACTTTGAAGAGGAGCAAGGGAGTTCTCCCCACTCTCCTGGCCAATATTTATCCCTCAGTCAACTTCACACAAAAAAAAGAAACAGATGATCTGGTCATTATCATATTGCGGTTTGAGAGAGTTTGCTGTGTGCAAATTGGTTCTCACATTACAAAAGTGACTACGTTTCACTAACTGCAAAATGCTCCTGGATATCTTGAGGTCATGAAAGGTGCTATATAAATGTAAGTCTTTCCACCTCCCCGCGCCCACCCTCCATTCACAGCCTTTTAATATTCCTTTCCTCCACCTTACTCGCTTTTAGAAGGATTAACAGACCCTTACTTCAACAATAGTTTGAGACAGAAAACCGCACATTCTAGCCACCAGTCTAGCTGAATAATGATATTTTTCCCACCTCCCTTTCAGTTCGTTTTGTAATTAGCATGAATTTGCACCCTCTCTTTAGCATTCTGCTGATTAGTGGAAAAAATGCACTATTTAACCTTAACCCTTTGCAACCTTGACGACCTCAAAGAAGTCACACTGCACTTCCTCCACTGCTCCAGGCACACACGCATCCTGAAACAAAGGCCAACATTTCCTCCATGGTTTATTCAAGATTGTGAACATATAACTGAAGGATTCGTGGTGACCATTCATGACTGCACCCATTTGTGCTACCCCCTTTAATAACCTGGGCGTCTACACGCCAAAGGTCATCTTCTGCTCCTTTACTCCATTTAAAATTAAAACATTCGCAATGGATTGAAAGTCACCACACTCATATCCAGGTCTTCCCCAGTGTTCCTGGGTACAAAACCAGTAATAAGAAAACACACATCACTGCTCCATATAGGAGGGCGCAGCTCACTTGTCGCCAAAGCAAACCGCAGCTGCCAGATTAGCATTTTTATTTTTGCTCAGTTAACACTGCTGCTGCAGGCAGTCGAGAAAACCCTGCAATCGGGCTCGATACGTTCAAGGGCAGGAGTGTCACTTCCTTACCTCAGCACCCCTGGCAATGAAAGTGGGTTTGCAGCAGCAAGTGCTGTGCGGTGTAGACGTCACAATCTTGCTACTGAAGCTGGCAGTATGAGCGCAGTCGCTTCAGCGGCAATGGTCTATTGTGGTCCGGTAACCCGCTTTTATATTGCGGAAGCGCTTCAAGAAGCAGTGCTGCAGTACAACCAGAAGCTGTCCGTACTGCACAATCCCCCCCATCTCCTGGTGTGGTTACACTGCAGCTACTGGTTTCCACATCTTGCTCACAGTCGTGCAAAGCTGGCAATGCGGTTGTACTGCTGACTTTATGTGACTCTCCCATTAGATGCAATGACATTGTGTGTGAACGTGCAGGCAGACAGACAGACACTCAGGGAGGGGACACACTGGTTGCAGGGGTTCCTGGAGGGATGATCCAACCATGCCATTCCCACCACTGATCACCCAGGTCCACCCTCAGGACACACTGCCTTCCTGCACCAAGTGTAAAGTGAACCGTTAATCAATTGGACGATTCCTGACAGTCAGTAAAACAGCCAGTTTTCCCCGTCTCTAAGATTTGCATCACTAACAGATGAACATGCTCAAAGAAAACGAAACCACATTTTTGTTTTCAGCCGTTCCTATGATTTTCCTCTACGGTTGCTCGCAGCCAGTGTCCTGGAGATTAATCTTTCATTTCTGGTCAACCCCGGAGCGTTAGCATTCTAGTTAAGATACTGCCACAAACAGTTGCGAAGACAAAACAAGTGGACATTACGTTTCCACAAGATTCCAGAATTAACAGGGCAACAGGCAAAACTGCACACGTGCGTTCGCTTTAAAGTCACAATTTGCACATTATTTTCCGATCATCCAAAAATTTCACAAAAGGAGTGTCTGCGTATGGCAAGAAGTGACAAGCTGAACACAGATGGATTCAGACCATCAATATCTTGGAAAGGTAGCAGAACGCAATAGTGCCAGGGGATCTTTTGCACCACCTGAGAGGGTAAACACAGCCTCAGTTTAATGCCTCATCGGAAAGATGGCTCCTCCAACAGTTCAGCATTCCCTCAGTACTGCACTGCAGAGTTAGCCTAGCCTTTTGTGCTCAAGCCCAAGGAGTGGGACTTAACCTTCTGACTCAGCTGTGAAGGTTACCAACTGAGCCACGGCTGCCGCATAACTGAGTGGGTTTCAAAAGGGTGGCTGGTGGGGAATTGGTTTAATATAGATGTCTGCCACTGAAGTGTGCAATTCACAACTCCCACCTCACCATCCCCCTTCCCCCCCCCCAACCACCCTTGCCAAGGGTGAAATCTGGAACTCATTGGAGGTCAGAATTGAGGGAGTGGAGTGGTCTCTGAATCTTCAGGATATGGGAAGGATCAAGGCTGTGGAAAGATTTGCAAATGAGGATAAGAATTCACTCAATTTTCCAGAACCGCTTCATCCAATTCAAGGTCACAGGGAGCCGGAGCGTATCCTGATAGACACCGGGCACTAGGCGGGACAGGAAATGGAGCTTGTGGATTTTTTTAAAAACTGCTTTACTTTTGCTAATATTGCGATAAAATGGTGCATTTTGGAGCATTGCAAAATAATTTTGATAAACTATTAAGACCTAACTGATTATGTGTTGTTTGCGCAGTGGATTATTAGTATCATCGTAATTAAAGGGTTACTATGGAGTTTGCTTAATAACTGAAGGACTGCTGTTTTCTCTAATGTTATGTGCCCTGGATATTGATAACAGCTGTAAGGTTTAAAGGTTTATGCCGATCAGGAAAGGTTTGAATAAGCTGGGCTCTTTCCCTAGAAAAGCGGGAACTGAGAAGTGTGCTGATAGAGGCACGCTCAGGGCAGGATGCCAGTCCGTCACAGGGCACACAGTCACACTCACTCACATGCACAGACACACACACTGGGGGACAATTTACCGTAGCCAATCCACCTAACCAGCACGTCTTTGGACGGTGGAGTTGGGGGGGGCAGCAGAGAGAAGAACTGGAGCACCCGGCAGAAGCCCACGCAGACACGGAGACTCTGCATACAGACAGATACCAGAGGTCAGGATTGAACCCAGGTCCCTGGAGCTGAGGCGGCAGCGCTAACCACTGTGCCACCGTGCTGCCCAGGGTGAGAAATTTAAAATTGAAAACAATTGAGCAGACCCTGAGATAATAACAAAGTTATGGTATTTTTTAAGCTACGTTTCGATGGATTACACCATCTGCCATCTGCATGCTGCTTTGAGATAGCAGCAGCATTGACACTTCCCATAGCAGCCTCCGCTGCAGGTGACAGGACCACCTCATTTACAAAGCATTTACAGCCCAACATGTCCACGCTGGTATTTGTGTTCCATTTGAACCTCTGCCCATCATTCTTCACCCAACCCCATCAACATATCCTTCTATCCCTTTCTCCCTTTCATAATAACCAAACTTCCCCTTAAATCCATCCCTGCTAGTTACCTTAACTACTCGGTGTGGTATGGGGCTCCACATTCCGACCACTCTTTGGGTAAAGAGGTTTCTCCTGGATTCCTGTATGGGTTTATTAGCGAATATCTTATACTTATGGCCCCTAGTTCTGGTCTTCCCTGCAAGTGGAAACATCTTCAACATCCTACCAAATCCTTTAAAAATCTTAAAGGCCTCTATTAGCACACTTCTCAGTTCCCACTTTTCTAGGGAAAGAGCCCAGCTTGTTCAAACCTTTCCTGATCGGTATAAACCTTTTAGCCTTACAGCTGTTATCAATATCCAAGGCACATAACATTAGAGAAAACAGTCCTTCAGTTATTAAGCCAGTTGAGCAAACTCCATAGTAACCCTTTAATTACGATGACACTAATAACCCACTGCGCAAACAACACATGATCAGTTAGGTCTTAACAGTTTATCAAAATTATTTTGCAAGACAGATTAATAAGGCCATAAAAAAAAGAGCAAAGCATTGGGGTTCATTTCTAGAGGCAAGGAATTGAACAGTAGAGGGGTTATGTTAAACCTGCAAGCTTGCCACACAAAGTGCCAGGCAATGACCATCTCCAGCAATAGAGTTTAACCATCTCTCCCTTGATGTTCAATGGGATTATCATTGTTGAATCACCCAGAAACACCCTAGACAGTCATCACTGACCAGAACCATAACCAGACCAGCCATATACATACTCTGGCTACAGCAGCAGATCAGAAGCTCGGGAATTCTGAGGTGAGTAACTCAACTCCCACACTCCAAATGTCCACCATCTACAAGGCACAGGTCTGAAGTGTAATGGAACTTCTCTACATGCCTGGATGAGTGAAGCTCCAACATCACAAGAAACTTGACACCATCCAGGACAAAGTAGCCTGCTTGATTGACAATGCACCCACCACCTTATTCACTCCTGCCACCACCAATGCAGTATGTGCCATCTACAAGATTCGATGTGGCAACTCACCAAGGCTCCTTTGACAGCACCTTCCAAACCCATGACCTCTATCATCTACAAGAACAAGGGCAGCAGGCACATGGAAACAACATTACCTGCAAGTTCCCCGCCACACCATACACCTTCCCGACTTGGAACTATAAATTGCTGTTTCTTCACTGTCACTGGGCCAATATTCTGGAACTCCATCCCCTGCAGCACTTTGGCTGCACCTACACAACATGGACTGCATCAAGGCTCACCATGACTTTCTCAAGGGCAATTAGGGATGGGGTAATAACCGAATAAAAAGTAGATGTTCTGGTCTCCATGTTAGAAACAGGATATACAGACGCTGCAGAAGGTGCAAAGACATTTACTGCAACATAACTATCAGGAAAGATTGAACATGCTTGGGCTCTTTTCTCTAGAAAAATGAAGACTGAGGTATGACTGGTCATCAAGATTATGAAAGTTTTTGACCAGTCAGACATTGTGAAGGAATCTATATTTTTGGATTTTTGTCTGTGATTTTCTAAATTAGCATCTGAGAGGGGGTGACCTCCTGGTTGATTGGAGATTGTAAGATTTAAAGGTACAGAACAAGCTTGGACACATTAGACCCTGCCTAGGAACAGGGGCGGATCCCTATTGGGAGCTACTAACAGGTCTCAGATCAGTTCAAGGGGCAGAATGAACTGCAGTTCATGGGGGGCAGATGGAGATTACACGTTGGCTCCACACAGCTGAAGTGCTGCTGTTAGATCCATACTGTTGAGGGGGCTGAGGCTCAGAGAAACTGCAGGAGTCGTTGATAGCTCCATGCCGCAAGGATTTGGGGCTCAGGGAAACACAAGAGAAGAATTTGCTTGGTGTAGCTGGGGAGATTGGAACTCAGTGAGGCTGGCTATTGAAGCAAAGGAATGCCCAGCAGTAGTGGTGTTCTGCTCAGAATAGCGAGAGAGCTTGTATCGGGCTAGTAATTCGATGCAGGAGTGCAGCCTTGTGAATCCGGTAGGACGCAGTCATGGGAGAAGAGGTTGAACGACTGGGAGGTGAACAGTCATTGGGCAGTCCGAGTTAGAGCAGCTATTGAGGGAAATCAGGAGCCATATTGTTGAATGAGAGGAGCCAAGATCCCTCAGGAAGAAGAGAGTTTTAATGGATTTTGAGATTCACGGTGATCAACGATGTCTGGATGGGTTACTGAGAAAGCCATAGGATGTGTCTTTGCTGTGTCTGCCATTTAAAAAGGTGCAGTTTGCGGTGGTGTGTCCAACCACAGCTGGTCTGTTAAAACATGTTTACCACATGTTAATTCTGGATATTAGGAATATAAAAAAGAAAGTGTTGATTGTTTGTTTTGCTCACATTTGTACAGTGAAATTTTTTCTATTTGTTTAATAGAATGGAATCTTGTGGCTTTTTTCTTTTTTAGTGAGTAACTGGGATTTCAAATTTTGTCTATTTTAACAAAAAAAATGTTATTAGTCCCTAACCGGGTTGTAGCGAAATTTGGGGGTGGGGGGGGGGGGGGGGGGTCTCATCTGCATTCATACCAAAATTTGGTATGTGATTGTAACAACATAGAGATGAGGAGGTTTCCACTTGTTGGAGAGCTCAGGTCTAAGGGCCATAAATATAACATATACACAATAATAATTCCAATTCAGGAGAGATTTCCTTGCCCAGAGACTCGTTACCAGAGGGAGCAGTTGCACTTAAAAGGAAGTTAGATACACACACAAGGGAGAAAGGAATAGAAGCATAATGTTAGCAGGGTTAAGTGAAAGGGATGGGCGGAAGCCCATGTACAGCATAAATGTCGTCAAGAACCACTTGGGCCAAATGGCCTGCTTCTGTGCTGTAACTATATTGTAATAACATGCAAAATGTGTTGTAGTATGATTTTGGTATGAATTTGTGGAAGACGTAGAAGTACCTGGATCCCAATTGCACTCAACACCTCAAGAACATGGTTGCATTGGCCGACAAACAAAATCAATTGCTTGCCTTAACAAGTAGGCTGGTCCTATTTAGTCCACCAGCCAATTCATGCTGCTGTTAAGATTGGCACTGCCACTCTGTTGGCCAATGAGGGATCCCAGCTGCTGCAGCGAAAATAAAGCGTGTACGTGATAGGTCACTTGCAGCAACCCAAAGAAATAGAAACACTGGAGGCTGGGAATTTGAAATCAAATAGGTGAGCTGGAAACATCAGCAGGTCATTTCCCATCTGAAAGATTAAAATTACGTTGATATTTCGGGTTAAGCCCTTTCTCGGCACCATTAAAAAAAAGGTCCCATCTGGAGCATTATTCTCTCTTGCATGTGGACTGACCTGCTGTGGGCTTCCTGCACTTCCTGTTTTTTGCAACTGATGTGCGATATTAAATAGTGCAAAGTGATGAAGATTTAGTTAGAAATTAGCTCGTCGGTTTTCTAACAGCCAGAAATTTGGTGAGCTTCCGAACCAATCGAATAGGAAGGGAGTCTGACCCGCCGCTGCCTTCCATGCTTTCAACTGGCCTGAGTAAAAAGCGCGGCTCTCACTTTAATTATTAACCAAGTGGCGTCTTCAGTGAATGTGTCCTAAACTGAGCAATGTGGATTTGGAGAAGGAACAGTGCAGATCGCGTGAGGAGCGAATGGAAAAAAATGCAAGAAAAAAAATGGGCATTTGGCCATAAGTAGCAAAATAAAATCTCAAACACGTGGCTTTGAAATGTGTCATTTGAGTTGCATTTTCTCAGCAGCTCATTCATTAACTAAAAAAAAAACAGAAACACTCAAAAAAAAAAATTCAGTTTACATTTCTTGCAATCGTATCAGTTGGTGGATTTGCAATCGCAGTGTATGGCTTGGCGCAGAACTGGAAGATGTGTCTCTATAGGCTATAAATCACACATGGCAGCTGTGATCATTTACATAGAAATTACAACACAGAAACTGACCATTCAACAAAACCAGTCCGTGGTGTTTGTCCACCTCACAGGCTGTAGTATAGTCCCATGTGCCTGCCTTGTTCCAATTGCCTCCAATCCCCTCTGTACATTACAGAATGTTGACATGGTTCCGCTTTAATTAACAGCGTGTGCCAGAGATTCACAAGTCTGCGTAAAACAGTTTTTTTTCTGTTCTCTGACCTGAATCGCTTCTAGTTAAGCAATTATAAATAATCATGTTTAATCCAGCATCTTTTTTAAAATATTCCTGATCCCCCAACCACTGGAAACACTGCTTCTATCCACTCTGTCCCATAAATATTAAACACTTATCGAAATAACCCCATAATCTCCTCTGATCTAAGAGAAAGTGTCCCACCTCTTCATTGGCCATCTCAACTCTGGCAGGGAATCTTCATAGAGCACACAGGCTTAAAACAACACCAGAAACTAAGCAAATGGCACATTTGAAAGAAAGACTTGCATTTACATAGCGCCTTTCATGACCTCTGACATCCCAAAGCGTTTTACACCGTATTATGTCATTTTGAAGTGTAGCTACTGTTCTAGTGTAGAAAACATCAATTTGTGCGCAGCAAGCTCCCACAAGCAGCAATGAAATAAATGACCATATTGTCTGCTGCAAGTGTTGGCCGGGACACTGGGGAGAACTCTTGGAGTACTGCCATGGAATCTTTCATGCCCACCCGAAAGGCTCCTTTTTACTGAGCACTATCGGCACTGCACTGAATTGTCAGCATAGATTCTGGAGTGAGACTTGAACGCAAAACATCTGAATCAGAGACAAGAATGCTATCAATGAACCACAGCTGCAGCAAAAAACTAAACACATGTAAAGCAAGGAGAGTATGTTCCAACCGGAATCATGTTTTATACACTCCTGTGAGGGGCCTTGGGACATTTTATTCCATTAAAGGCACTATATAAAATCGGTGGTGTTGTTGCTTGAAGGACATGAGGCAGCTCTTTGGCACACTTACCTGTACCAATGCGCTCGAAGAGCCGAGCACTTAAGTCCCTTTGACGTGTTTTTAAAAAAATGTTTATCTATTGACTTTTCAAAAGGTTAGAATGGAATCTGCTTCCATCACTTTTTCTGCCAAAACAATGTCCTGCCAACGCTGTTTTAAAAAAAAAAAAATTCTCTCATACTCTCCCTTTGCTCAGCATCGTAAATTTACACCTTCTAGTGACTGGCTCAGAGTAAAGCAATCTGGGTATGTCCAGAGGTTGTGCAAGACTTTTGCCATTTACCTCATCAGATCTTCTCTTGGCCTGCTCTGTCCTAAATGGACAGAGCCCCAGTTTCTCGTGTTCCTTTATAATTAACATGACCAGGTAGTATCTTGGTGAATCTATTCTGCACCCTCTCAGTGGCCTCAACATCCTTCCTAAAGCAGGATACTCAATGTTTTAACTGTGGTGTAACCAAGTATTTACACAGGTGCAGCATCACCTTTTGTGCACTAGGCCTCTATTTATGAAACTCAAAATTGCACGTGGGCTTTCCACTTCACAGTTTTATCAGCTTGCTCTCTCATTTCATGAACGCTCAAGGCTTTTTATCTTATTCCATTTATTTTTTTTTTAAAAATGAGCTATTAAAAGTTTTACTGTTGAATGTCCATTTTTCTCTCACTTTTCCACCCAAAATTATCACTGCATAATCCTTTGTATTAAGTTTCAACAGATATCTCCCCACCCAATCTACCAACCTACATCCTCCTTAAGACATACAATTCTCCTTAGTTAATCTTGCTCTGAATTTGTACACGTCATCTGTAAATTTTGATTTGCCAGTTGAAGCTGGCGAGCTATCCTGCTACACCCACAAGGAAAACAAAATTAATAAAGTTAGAAAAAGGTCACTTTTAGTAATGGAACAATTCATATTTTGAGCAAGCATATGGCACAACACCAAAGTTTCAGATTTGTTATTCCCTGGATGCTAGTACTTTTTTTCCCTACCTCGCCACTATGGCCATATGGTATACATGTATGCAATTTTTCAATTAAGAATAGTACATTTTCCACACACTTTTTCTACCATCCAAGTTATCGATAGTTAAGAGTCAAATGCCTATTTAGGAAAAAATATATTTTCTTAATCTATAGTGTCCATGAATTTCTAAGCACAGCCATCTAATATTTATCTGCTAGAACAAAAAAAAAATTTGTTTCTATACAACATTCATCATCTATTCAGGATATTTCCTAGGCACTTTTCAATGAATTAACTGCTATTGGAGTGTAGCTGCTATTGTTAGGTAGAAAAGCAACAGTCAGTCAATTAAACAGAGCAAGGTCCCACAAACTGCACTGGAATAAGTGACCAAGTTAGACTGATTTGATTCTGTTGTTTAAGGGAGACTTGCTTTTTTTTTTAAAAAAAGAATTCCCCCCCCACCCCACCCAAAAGACACGACCCCATGCAGTGTAGCACTCCCTCAATATGACACTGAAAAAACAGTCTAAATTGTGTGCTCAAAACCTGATGTGGGGCTTGAACCTACGACCTTCTGAAATCACAGCAAGTGTGCTGCCACTGAGTCACAGCTGACAGAATTTGAACATTTTCATCAAAAAGTAGTTTTAAAGAATAGTGCTGTCAGAAAATTGTCAAAATTTGTAAACTCTGGTATAAACGAGAAGGCCCTTGTGTGAAAAAATGATTTCACTATTGAATACATTTGGTCAGGGATTATTTCTTAACTGCTACAAAAACAAATTCTGACTTTTGGACAGGCTGAAAGAGTTTTTTTTTTAAGAACATGCAGCAAAGGAGCTCCATGGACCTAAAGTCCACGATGCTGAAATTTGGCCTTTCCCTTAAAAAAGAGAGTTGGGTGTTCCTTTAAATGCTGGTAAACTAAAATTCAACATAGATCCAACTCTCTTGATGAGAATTCCGACGGTTAGAACAATAAGAAACAGTGAAGCTGCAGCCTCTGCTAAATGAAATGTTTATTAAGCAGTAAGTCAACAGACTGATTAAAGTAAAACTAGATTTCTTATCAAATATTGTGGAGCCAATTTTGAAAAGGCTTGCTACACTGTAAAGAACATTAGGGAAGGAGATGGTGTAGTGGTTTGTTGCTGGACTATTAATCCAGAGTCACAGGGTTCGAATCCCGCCACAGCAGATGGCGGAATTTGAATTCAATAAAAAAAAATCTGGAATTTAAAAGAAGTCTAATGATGACCATTGCCGATTATTGTATAAACTAAAAACCCATCTGGTTCACTGATGTCCTTACCTGGTCTGGCTACGTGTGACTCTATACGTGTGACTCTGAACAATTAGGGGGATGGGCAATAAATGCTTGCCTAGCCTGCGACACCCACATCCCATGAATGAAAAAAAATTACAAGTTTTTTATTAAAAATCTTTTGCAGTTTTAACCCAGTTGTAATGATGAACAGGTTTGTGGGGGAGTTTTGTGAGCTCGGTGAAGGAAAACAGGCTTTTCAACAATTCTGATTCACATAATTGTATTCTCTTAAATTTTTTATTCCCCCTACTGTTTGTGCCCCTTACCCTTGCACGACCTGTCAGCCAGTCCCAGTCAAATTCCTAAGTTGTAGAACTAGTAAAAAGTAAAGGGATACAGATTTTATCTGTGGCATTTGCATCAAATCCAGATTGTCACAGAATAATTCTGTATCATCAAACAAGCTGAAACAAAAATCCCCAAATACTTGGACAGTACTTTCTCCCAGATTTAGCCAAGAGAAAATTAAAGCGCTCCACCGCTTTAAATAGTCACATCGCAGCCAAAGCCCAGAAGATTTGCAAATGTAAAACAGTAGCCAAGAGCTACTTTCAGGTACCATCTCAAAGACCTTTTAGCTTGACATTGATCAATTCAAATGCAAAGTGTTAAATAAGTAATTGCAACGTTAGGAGTTTAGTAAAGCTTCCTTACCCAATCCCCTTGCTCTGGTAGGGTTAAATAGGTGTTTGTAAAATGGATAAAAAGATACAGCTTCCAGATTAGAATTTGAAGCAAGTTTTGCTTTATTTAAATTAAAAAGCTGATCATATTTTCCACAGTCACACAAAAGCACTCACTCAGTTCTTCCAAACATCACAGGGCACTCAAAAACAACACTTCTCTTTTTTAAACGTATAAAGGCTTTTTGTCTAGTGTCATGAGGAGGGGTTGACGAGCCCAGGAGTGTTTAACAGGAATTCATCCATGTACTGAAGATTTTTTAAAAGGAATCCATAGGTGGAATCCAATGATATGTTTGCGATTCCCAGAAATTCTAGAACTAGCGGGCATGGTCTCAAACAAACAGGAGGGGAGATACACAGGTGATCACAATATAACTACTGCATGCAGAAGGTGATGAAAGTCTGAAACAAACTGCCCATAGATGCAGCAGAAGCAAATACTGTGGGAAAATATTAAGGGAAAATCAGACATTTGAATATTAGGTTTTATTTTGGAGAAGCGACCAGATGGGCTAAAGTGTATATTCCAGTCCTGGACTGTGTACTGAAGAATTATTTCAAAGATCTGAAAAAAAACAAAAATATTTGAGAATAGGATTGTCCTTCCTCCCACAATAATATTTGTCACTTTGGCAGTAGTTCAATATATGTGAAAGAGAAAAATTTAGCAAACTGATTTCCAATTGTTTAAAAACGGGCATAAATTAATATTCCATGTTGAAGAACTACTTTTAAAAGCAGCCACTCAAAAAGGCGCTTTAATAAAGGTTTATTGAAACTTACCTTTGAAATTGTTTAACTTTGAAATTCCTCCATAGTCTTGCCTCTCCTCATCTCTAATCTCCTCTGGTTCTACAATCATCCAATATCTCTGTGCTGCTCCAATTCTGGCTTCGAGGGCCCCTGATTTTAATTGCGCCACTAAGGTAAAAGCAAAATACCGCGGATGCTGGAAATCTGAAACAAACAGAAAATGCTGGAAAAACTCAGCAGGTCCAACAGCATCTGTGGAGAGAAAGGCAGAGTTAACGTTTCAAGTATCGTACAGACTCGAAACATTAACCCGGTCTTTCTCTCCACAGATGCTGTGAGACCTGCTGAGTTTTTCCAGCATTTCCTGTTTTTGTTTAATTGTGCCATTATTGGCAGCTGCCTTGGCCCCCAAGCTCAAATTCTCTCCCTAAACCTCTCCAGCTCACTTTCTTCTTTTAAGACTCTCCTTAGAGCCTACCTCCTTGGCCAAGCTTTCAGTCATCTGCCCCCATACCACATGGGGCTTGGTGTTAACGTATGTTGGTGAACATTCCTGTGAAGTGCTCTTGGGATGCTTTTCTATATTAAAAAAAGGTGCTGTAAAAATGCAAGTTTCGGCTATTGAAATTAAAAAAAAAAAAATTTCATACCCAAATTTCAAGCATATTTGCATTACAGCAAGGGGTTGGATTCAGGACCAAACAATTCAAGGGCAATTAGGGATGAGTAACGAATGCTGACCTCACCAGTAAGGCTCACATCCCATGAGAAAAAGGAGCACACCCTCCTACTAGAGACCTTCTGAATCAAACTCATTTCATAGTGTCAGGAAACAAACTCGAGTGGAACAAAACTGAAAAGAGAGTAAAAATATTTTAAATTTATTTACAAAAATATTAGGGGGAGGAGATAAAGGACTAACCAAACTTAAGTTGAAACAAAATGCCTTGATGTACAGGTCAGACATTCTTGAAATGCCAAAAGGCTTTTTTTCCCTGAGCTCATGGTTCCTGGGATCTGGGATCTTAGAAGTTCAACTTGTTGAGATGCAAGTGGTTCAGACGTGATTAGAAAAATAAATCCCCCTGGCGTCTGCAGAATGGAAGCAACAAAACCACCAAACACACCAGGTTGGCACCATTTGTAGTCAAGACCCATCCTAGCGTGAGCTGACTGGGCACACATTCTTCAACTAGGCCAAGGTCTACATAGAAAAAGTGCTTTTGTTTGAAGAGAAAGATTACTGCCGACTGTGCTGGGAGACTACATGAGGTTTCACACATACCGAATCCTGCATCTTGGAAACTTTGCTACACCGATCTTAAACCCACATCCTGTATGAGCAGTTGCACAAGAGAAGCAAGTTAGACTTTAAAAAGGCTGCAACCCAACAATAAGAGTACATACGAACATGCAAATTAGGAGTAGGCCACTTGGCCCTTCAAGCCTGCTCTGCCATTCAATATCATGGTTGATCTGATTGTAACCCCACTCCACATTCCTCCCTACCCCAAATAACCTTTCACCCCCCCCACCCCCACACCTTCCCCGTTAATCAAGAATCTATCTAGCTCTACCTTAAAAATATTCAAAGATTCTGCTTCCACTGCCTTTTGAGGAAGAAATTTCCAAAGATTCTCAACCCTCAGAGAAAATTTCTCCTCATCTCCATCATAAATGAGCGATCCCTTATTTTTAAACAGTGACCCCTAGTTCTAGATTCTCCCATAAAGGAGGAAACATCCTCTTCACATCCACCCTGTCAAGACCCCTCAGGGTCTTTTGGTTTCAATCAAGTTGCCTCTTACTCTTCTAAACTCCAGTGGGTAAAAGCCTAACCTGTCCAACCTTTCCTCATAAGACAACCCATCCATTCCTGGTATTAGTCTGCTTGGGTAGAACTTATAAATGTTTCTACATGTGATTTATTTTCAATACATATAGCGCTCTTTTGGCACAGACACCACTACATGGAGTGCTGTGCATAAGTGAAACATTAGTGGGAACTTAAAATTAAGAATTAGAAACAACCAAGTGATAAAAGGACTGGTGTAAATGCAACATCATGCAGTAACTTAAGGGGAGCAAGCAATCAGTCATATGTAAATTTTCAGCAAACACCACCTTTCACCCAACACCAATACTTTAAAAACATGCTGGTGGTTCAAAGGAAAGTGGTGGTAAGCAAAGTACAGACTGATTATGAGCCACTATTGCAGTGTCCAACTGGGTTGATTGTCCCAACACCCGCACCAGTCTGCTCTTCTTACTGCCACTTCATTCCTACCTCAACACTATGTCGGGTGAGACAAGCATTTACTCCCCTGTACAGCCAACTGGAAACCACCCTTCACCCTTATGAGAACTGCTGCATTATAAAATACACAGGCAATTAAAATCAAGGTAGTAATTGATGGGAGGGGGAGGCAAGAGTGGCACAGGAAGAAAGGCATTTCCGTGAGAGAGTGTCAATTTGTGCACTTTAAACTGACAGCCCTAGTTTTACAAGAAATCTGCACAAGTCAAGAATGACTCCTTACTGCTCTCTTCCAACAGAAGAGACCGATGTAGGTTGGCACAATTGCCACTGATTATTGCAAAAGTCGATGTTGGGAAAGGGAAATAGTGAAGGACTATTTTCCCCAAACAAACACCATTTTAAAATGAATAAGCTCTTTTATTAAAACAAACAGAAAAAGTCTAGATAAATATTACTGAGAACCACTTAATCTCAGAGTGGAGACAGTGTTCCTCCTGACTCCTTCCTGCCTTATCTGACTGGAGAAAGAGGCAAGAATTCACAGCAACAGTAGTCCCACATTACACTTACAAGTAACATTTTACATATTACTGTCTGTCGTGCTGAACACCACTCGCAACATGTTCCTTTGCCCTTTTTCTTAAGTACAGCTGATAGGCTGGATTTAACAACTGCAAATTTTGACTGAATATAATTTGAACAAGCTGAGGCTTGTTCTGAGTGATACCAACAAACTCCTGAGCAAGAAGCTGAATGCACACTCATCCCTATCTAAAGAAAATTTGAAAACATAGTTTTATTCAACAATGATAGCTTTTTTTTGAAAAACATTTAGCTAGTGAGTGATTCAGTTGCACTTGAGACACAAGCCGGCCTGTATGTTTACATTGTACTTACAAACTACTTAAGCTTTGCTGATGGAAAAGAATCCTCCAGTTTTGAAAACTCCTGGGACCAATGTGGTGTACACAAAGAGTTCTGGCAGGTATTTCACATTGAAAATGTTGAATATTTTACTCTCGGTCCATATAAAATTAAAATTGCAAACCTAGCCCGTCAAAATCTATGGTACAGTGACATTCATTTCTAAGATATTTTATCCCAATCCCTTCAGTGCCAAGGAATAATTTATCCTTGCTCTAAAATAACTGCCAATCTTTGCAATGTAAAAGTACCCCTGTGCCAAAACCTGGTACCCTCTTTCTTCCTGCATGGCCCCCATCCTCAATGAAATTTTCAATGACATGTCTCACAACCACGTAGGCTGTGACAAGCTAAAGCAAAGAGCTGCCACTCCAAACAAACTACTGGCAAAAGCAGCAAAAGGCGTCTGGGATCCAGAAATTCCCAGTCATTTCAATCTGTGCTAGCTTCACTGATCTAAGTGAGGCCATCAGCTAGGGCACTGTGGTCAATGCCATCATCCTTTGGTTAGGATGGGGCTCTTGATCACAGGAACAGGAAAAGGCATTTCAGCCCCTCGAGTTTGCGCCACATTCAGTTAGGCTGCAGCTGATCTGCACCCAAACTTGAATTACCCTTTGGCCCATATCCTTCAATATCCTGACTTTACAAAAACAAAAAAAAAAAATCAATCTCATTCATGAAAGTTTCAATTGTCCTTGAATCCATAGCTTTTTTGAGGGGGGAGAGGTCCAGAATTCCACTACCCTGTTTGTGAAGAAGTGCTTCCTGAGTTTCACTCCTAATGGTCCCGCTCCAATTTTATGATTATGAAGGGTTCTCAAAATTCCCACATTTTTCATATCATCAACAAGGATATGACTTTTGGACTTTTCCCAGAAACCAGGTGAGAGGAGGCAGAATACGCATTCTTCCCTTTAAAACAGTCAACATGAAGCTAAAGCCCATTAAAATCTTGCATAAATAATCGCTACTAACTACTAAGGCAGGAAGACCACAATCAATGCATTTATGCAAACCCATCAATACTCCACACATACAATGGCTTTCAGTTCAAGACTAGTTCCGGGGGCAGGAAGACAATGATAAACATATGCCTAGCCCATTAAAAACAACGAGACAACAATCACCTGGGGAAGCCCACCAAAATCAAACAAAGAACCAACCTTGATTTGGATTGAGGTAAGAAATTTGAAAAAAAGCAGTATAACTGGGCCAGGAGATCTGAAGTGAGCAGCTTTGGGCAGGGTGAGCAGTTTGAAAAGCTGACACAGGACAGAGAGCAGTTGGGAGTGGTTGAAGCCAAGTTTAAGCAGGGAGCTGAGCCAAGCGGAGGAAGGAGATCTGGAGGTTTGCAGGCCCGCAGGCAACATCACGGCGAGGGGCACAGGGTGGCAGGCTCAACCGAAGACAACAAGGCCGCAACCGCAGCCCTCCACGAAGATCGACCACCCACAACCGCGCCCTCTACCCAACTGAAGAACTTTCGTAGATACCACAGTACAGAACCACGTGGGGACGGCAGGCCCCAGAGGACACAAAGAGCGTACCCCAAAACTGCAACCGGCTTACCTGGCTGGATTTCGAACTGTCAAGGAACCCTGGTTGGTGAGCATGATCCCTGACCTCTCCTAGTTCAATTTAGTTAGGTTTTGGGGGTGGGACAAGGGTAAGGGGATTGGTAGCGTGATTTTCCCTTGTTATGCCATGTGTTCCCCATTCTTAACTAAGTGTACTTTGTAAGTCTGTATAATATCAGTGTAATCCTAATGTCATAAGTTCATTTGTGACTTCAATAAACTCAGTTTTTTTCTTGCACCAAAACCAGTTGTCTGCTGCACTTTGTCACAACCCCCAAATAAGTCTAGAACCCAGGGAGCAATTCGAACCGCTCAGAAGTCAGAGATGAAGCTGACACACACACACCATCATTTTAAACACCTCAATTAGATCATCCTGCAATCTTCTACACCCAAGGAAATGGCAGCCAAACTTATGCAACCTGTCCTCATAACTTAACCCTTTAACGCCCAGTGTCTGGTGAACCAATGCTGCAGCCTCTCAAAGCCAATATATTCTTCCAGAGGTGCATGTCTAAAACTGAACAGTGCTCCAAGTGGGATCTGGCCAAAGTTCTGTACAACTGAAGAATAACTGTTCTCTTTGGATTCCTACCCTCGAGATAAAGGCCAACATTCCATTAGCCTTTGAGACAATAGGAACAGCAAGAGGCCATTTAGCCACTCCAGTCTGTTCCACCATTCAATGGAATCATGGCTGACCTCTGACCTAACTTCATATACCAGCCTTTGCCCCATTCCTTCAGTTAACAAAAATTTAATCAATTTCAGTTTTACTTTTAATGATTGACCCAGCAATGTCCATTTGCGGAAGAGGGTCCCAAACATCTACTACCCTTAAAGCAAATGTTTCTTCATTTCACTCCTATGAAGATCCAGCTCTAACTTTTAGACTATGCCCTCTAATCCTAGACTCCCCAACTAATGGAGATAGTTTCTCACTGTCTACCCAATCTGATCCCTTTAACATCCTTCTAAATTCCAGGGCCCCAGTTTCTGTCGTACTCCATGGAATTTGGAAAGCAACTGGACCTATTGTTTTTTGTGCCTGTTCACTAACTTGAAACATTTTGGTTCAAATACACATATTGCTACTTTCTCCAAACTTCTAGTTTCTCACCATTTTGAAAATATTTCAATTTATCTTTCATAAATTCAAGGTGGATGACCTCACACTTCCCCACATTGAATTCCATCTGCAAATGTTTTGCCCACTCACAATCTATGCCCTTTTGTAACTTCCTGTCTTCCATCTGCACTATTTGCTGTGCCTAACTTATTACTGTTTATTTCCCTATCTCCGACTGGAACGTCCATTTGGGGGTTGGGAGAATGACACCATGCGAGCATAGGATAGGGCTCAGCTATGATACATGATGGGAGCCAGCAAAAGGGTAAGTCTTTTAAATGAAAAATGGTCCCTGAGTGAAGTACTGGAGAGCTGCTAGTATCTATAGAACTATGTCCATCAGCATCTTCAGAAGGGGAAAAGAAATGTTGGTGCTAGTAAAGATAACTATCAATCTCTGTCTCACCCTTTCCCCAATATTCATAATATTCACTGCCTTAAGAAATGCCCACAGAACCACCAGCAGCCATTTAATGTTTGATATGACATTATGACTAAACCACCTGTTGGCCATAATATTTAGACAGTAAATGCCAAAAGCTGTCAAGACACGATTTCATCACCACTCACATGGATGGCAATGAAAGAGATGCAGACATACATTCAACTCAGGCATTTTCAAATCAGGAATTAACACATCAAGGTTTATTATGCATGACCATTTTTGTAATATTTGCAAGTTCAAGGTCATCAGGAGCTGGTGAAAATAATAAATCCTGTTATTAATAAGGCATGAGCTCTAGGCAAAACCCAATTCCTTGCAGAGATATTGTACACTACAAAAGACAATGTAAATAACTTCAGGTTATCATGCTACGCAAAACTCTTGCAGCTGTCATCTGATATAATCTTATAACTGCACACCCTTAACTTCTAACACTCCAATAATAGTGTTTCTATCTATCGTTTGCTTATTTTGAGAATGTGGGGATCGGAGAATCAGAATCAGGTTTGTATCCTCCAATATTCCGTAAGACTGGAAAAAAACACTACATCTTATTTTCTAAATAATGGGTAAAACTGGCCTGCCCAAGTAAACTGCCCAAAGTAACCTGCCCAAATTTCAGAAGGTTGGTGTTCAAGTACTACAGCTAGGGCTAATCATTATCAACAAGAGAAGTGTTCATGAATGGGCAATATTGGTCTCCCAGTTCAGGAAAAACAATAGTAGCATTCCACTGCTTCAGATGTTTATTGAATGCATATTGTAGCCAATAGTTCACAACACTATTAGAACATTTACTGCACAGAATATTTACAGCCCAATAGATCTATATCCATGCTTATGCTCCACAAAAGCCTCCTCTCATCCTTCTTTATCTAACACCATCAACTGACCCATTCCTCTCTCCCTCACATATTTGTGGTTTACTCTATTTACCTCAACAGCTTCTTAGGTAGCAAGTTCCTCCTAAACCAACTCCACTCAGTGAAGCTCCACGGCCATGCTCAGTCAATACCAAACCCATTTAACAGTGATTTATTTGGCCACAATGAATCCTTCTGAAAAAATGGCACAGATTGCTGGTTTTGCTTAGATTGTCTATCATGGGGAGTTACCAAAGCAAGTACATCTTATTCTGCATTAATTTTAAATACTTTTGGATGATTTCTTTCATTTTTATATCAAGACAGTTTATCAGACAGGCCCAGGTTACCCATCTATAACAGCAGAGTCCCTTCCACTTCACCCCAGCCCCAGTCTTTCCAAAAGACCTCCAGCGAAGCACCAGTGTGATTTTTTTCCCCTTGCCCCACCCATTCTCCCCATCACTCAATGTGCAGTTTTGTGTTATGGATCGACCTTCATTGAGAACTGGGCTGACGCTGTCCCTATTCATCTCCTTCGGGATCCTTGCAGGCAATGGAGAACTAAGATAGTCATACTCGCAGCCGGAGTTAGCTACATACCCCTGTCCCAGGAAGTAAAATGGTCTGTTAGCTAGTTAACTGAGCAATGCGCAAGAAAAACTTATTTGAAAACAAATTCTACTCACACATGCATCAGTTAATCATTCAATATTTAAACTACATTTTTAAAGTCAGCTGTGACTATTATTCTGGTTTGATAAGTGACAATACCATTGCTGAAAGCAATAAAACAAACCATATCCAAAATCTCACTGAAGGGTTTCAAAACTGACAACAAACATAACTTCCATCAGATCTGCTATCATCAGTTCTCGATTTAAACTTGCTCAACTCCACTTGTCACACAGTGCTATTGGAGCTTGGAACACCATCACAGGGAATAGCTGAGGCAATGACCATCTATCTCTTAAGGGAAGAGTAAATGTCTCAAGCAGAGGCAGATGAAGAGGGCAAGGTATTTTTTTCCCCTCTAGAAAGGGAAGAAAAGCCACAATAGTTTGAATTCCTTCCCTCTGTGCTGTAAAATTCCATGGTTTCGTAAATGAAAGAATGTTGGTTTTTTTGCAAGTTTACCCTTAACTACTGTACTTGACAATATTTTCAAAGCCTTCCACCCTCCCCCCTCCTCTCCTACCCGTTGCACACTTGCAGGATGCACTGGTGAATCTATATAAAACCTTGGCAAGTAGGAGTACTGCACACACCATTGTGCTCCACACTCAGGAAAAGATCTAGAGGTGAGAGAGGGGGTGCTGTCTGGTGTGAGGAATTACCAAAACAAAAAAAGAAAAATTAGAGCTGTTTTGAGAGAGGTGCTTAAAAAGTTACGAAGGGATGGGATGGCTCCCAGAAGAACATATGCAAAGGTCGCATGACAAACGAGGTTGCATTAGGGATAATTTATGCGAACATTGATCATGTAGAGGGTCCTTCTATGGGAGGTCTCGGGCACAAAAATTCTCCTTTAGAAATGCATTATCGAGCTGTTTTTTTCCCCTCCACATAAATAAGATTTCACAGAAACATTTCACACTTGTAATTCCACAGAGTTCGAATCCAACACAGCCTTTCAATCTATAAATAAAGGATTTGTGAATGCAGCATTGTGGAGAGGGGATTCCTTTGGAGAGAGAAATAAAAAATCCCATCAAATCCCAGTAATTAAAAAAAAAAGGGAATGGGGCAACACGATCTCAGATGGTGTGTAGTAGTCCTTCCTATACAGCTACGGCTGCACCTGTGTAAGGCTGTGACAGCGCTAAACGGCCCAGGCTACCACTCCGGGGCGTCAATATCCCATCGCTAATGCAGTTACAGTCAGTCTGTAAACAGGGATTGCGGGGGGGGGGGGACAGGAACGGAGGTGAGAGTTGTACAGTGGAGTTTGGAGATGGGGGGGTGGGGGGGGGTTATTTTGAACCAACAATCTCTAAATCTGATCATCAACATTAGACCGAAAACACGTCCAACGATCGTAGACGGGCACCTGAAGAGGAAAGTACATATTTAAGTTGTAGGCTAGAAACTGGATTAAAACTATGGGAGGGAACCCGAAGCTTCAAAGAAAACGTTTGGAAGTAGCGGGTTGTAATTCAAACTGATACAGGAGTAGCCAGGTTTTAGCACAAAACACCCCTTTTTCAATGAAGAGTAAAAGTGAGCGGGACTTGCGCTGGATTCATATCTGGTGTGCACGCTACCAAATAAAGCAGGGTTTCCCGTTACAAGCTTTGGCTGGTGATTTGGAAAACAATGTAACAGCGGGGGGGGGGGAGGGAAAAAACAAAACCTATCTTGTTTAAAAACAAAAATAAAAACTGCAAAGTACCACAAGAGTCTGGAGACCTCACTGCGGTTGCAACCCAGTGTTTGTTACTAACATATGTTACCAGCTAGGTTTAAAAGGAACACTTCAAAATAAGGTCATTGGCAGGACGAGGTGGGGAGGGGGGACAGAGAAAGAACAAGAGAATATATAAAACTGCATCACTTTATATTAATGTTTACTGGCGGACACCACTCTTCCACCCACCCGTTCGGGGTTTTATTTATTAATAACGGGACTTGAAAGCTTTCGAGAATGCAAAAGGCTGTTACTGCTGACAACAGAAACCCCCTTTCGGTTATAAACGTCTCACAAAACACACACAAGCCAGTATCAATAAAATGTGACATTGAAACACACAATATCCAATTTTAAACAGCATCCCACGAGAGACCCGCTAGGTGCAGCTGACCAGTGTATGTAGTATGCTCGTTGCCCAGTGCGAGCAATCTGCTGCAGCCTCTCTCCCTCTTTCCCCTAAATCACATCCCTCTCTCTCTCTCCATCTCACCAGCAGCTCCCTCCCTCTTTTACAATACCCCACACAAACTTCCAAATAAAACTGCAAAACTCGCTACTTGAAATTGCAAAGAGGAATAGGAGCACTGGCACCTACCCGAGAAGCCGGCAGGCTTGCATTCACATCTCCTCTGGCTGCTCTCCACACACACACACAGCCACCTCTGCTCTGTTACTGAAGCCTCTGTAACTCCTGCCCGACTCGCTTTCTCTTTGTGCTAGGGGGCCGGGAGGCTCTGACGTCACCGGGCTCGCCCTCTCACACCAACTTGGCCGCGCAACCCACCCTGCTGTCAGTGCGGAAGTGACGTCACTGCGGAAAGCACCAAGCGGCTGACGTCATAATGGAAATTGAATGGAGGGGGGAGGGGGCTTCTCTTCCTGAGGCGGGAACCAACCTCCAGCAGTCCCTGCTTGATACATCACAGGCATTTCGAAATTCATCTCCAAAGCCACATGAGAGTTTGTGCTAAGTTAGCTTTTAGTGTACAGAGAGATTGGGAGACCACTGAAAATTTCAAATTTTTTTCTTTTCCAGTGTGAGACACACACACAGAGAGGAGTCCACAAAATAACTACAGATGAGAAAGGCCTTTCGGCCCATCTTGATTCACCCATCCGGAGATCTCCAAAAACTCACCCCATTGAAACATTCAATTGTTTCTGACATATCAATCCTAAAATTGCCTTTTATTAGTTTTATGCTCATGCCTTAGAATCCCTCCCATTGCTTAACTTAAAGTAATATTGTGAGTTAACTTATTTTATATTCTTAACAATGTAATATCACTCCTCAGACACCCTAAACTGGAAGGTACCTTCATAACCCATGTGCCGTGACTTTAGGGATTAGCCTTGAAGCTCTTCCTTCTACCTCCAGATCTTAAATGTTCTCTTCTGTTTAGAATTATTCAATATAAATCAAAGGACACCAATTTATCACTATATTGGTCACTGGTCAGACAGTTTTGCATGGTTTTGGTCCCGAAATGGTAGGTCATACAGCAGCCTTGGAAAAGAACAGAGGAGTATTACGAGAATGATTCTTAGCTTAAAAGGAACTCAACTACTTGGATAGGCTTAAAGACTTTGGACTATTTGCTTCAGAGCTGTGTAAACTGAAAGGAGATCTATAGTGATATACAAAATATTTAAGGGGCTGGATAGGGTTCATTGAGAAACTATTCCAGTTTAACACTTGGGAGAAGACCAGGTATCATGAATGTAAACTAAGCAAGAGGAGACATAGGCTGGATTTCAAGCAGTTCTTCACCCATTCCCCAATGGAATCTGTTACCTGTTGGTGTAATGGCTGCTGATTTTCTGCATTACTTTCAAGAAGGGAATTTGACCGGGACAGAGATCACATCATATAGAAGGTAAGTAACTTTATAAAGAAGGCTTGGCTCATGTGATCTCCCGGATTGGTTTGATTGCCTGCAGGGGTCAGGAAGGAAATTTCCAAATTAATTTTTTCTTTAATGGCCTGCTTTTTTATTTCTTGGTTTCGCCCTTACCAAGGCAATACACGGCTGCAGGGACAGGATGGGGAGTACGTGTCAGTCATGATGCTTCAGCCATCATGGTATGTGGGGAAGGTTCGATGGGCTAGCTGGTCTTTTCCTGTTTGTCAATTTTATATGTTTGTATGTTTCTTTTTGAGCAGAATTGGACACAGTATTCAAGATATGGTCTCGCCAGAGCTCCATACAATTTCAAAACCGTCCAGCAAAAAGCAGCCCACTCGATCAGCGCCCAATCCACTACCTTAAACATTCACTCCCTCAACCCCGGGCACACCATGGTTGTAGTGTGTACCATGTACAAGATGCACTGCACAGCTCGCCAAAACTCCTGCCGGAGCAGTTCCCAAACCAGTGACCTCTACCACTTAGCTCAGGCTTGTCCAACCTTCTTGCATTGTGGGGGGGCCACATTTTGAAATTTTTCTCACTCAAGGGGCCGGTGAGCAAATTTCAGAAAGATAAAGTTTGGCACAACAATAACCAGGAATTTTAAAAAAAACATGAGGTATGAAAAGAAACAACTTGCTGAGCAAAAAAAAAATCAAAACAATGAATAGATTTTTTTTAAAATGAGTAATAAGATGAGTTTTCAAGTGTGATAAGGTGAAAGTGTGTGTGTCTGGCTCACTCCGGGTCTCAGCATGCTCACTCACTCTCACCCACTGTGATAGTGGATGAGAGTGCATGTTGGTGGGTGAGGGTGAATGAGAACCCTGAGACTGGGAGTAAGCCAGACTTACACACACACTCTCCCTCCCTGCACACACTCTTTCCCCCTCACACACTCTCTCTCCCCCCCTCACATTCTCTCACTTTCCCTCTCATCCTCACACTCTCCCTCACACTATTGCTCTCTCTCCCCCTCACACTCTCTTTCCCCCTCACATTCTCTCACTCTCTCCCCCTCACATACGCACTCTCTCCCCCTCACATACGCACTCTCTCCCTCTCCCTTACACATGCTCATTCTCTCCCTCTAAACCCCCCCATTGTCTCCCAACCCACCATACTCTCTCTACGCCCCACACACTCTCTCTACCCTCCCACGCTCTCTCCCTTCACACTCTCTCTCTTCCCCCTCATAGTCACTCTTGCCTGCCTAACACTCACTCTCTTGTCCTTCACACTCACTCTTTCTCCCCCTCATGTACACTGTCTCCCTCACACACACATTCTCTCTCCTTCTACCTCCCCCAACATACTCTCTCTCCCCCTCATACTCTCTCTCTGCCCCCTCACACTGTCTGTCACTCTGTCCCCTCCCCTCTCTCCCTCCTCACACTCTCTCTCCCTCCCTCTCACTCTCTCACAGTCTCCACTCACTCAATCAGACGCCAGCAGATTCCACTCTGGCTCCGTCCCGCCCTGCTCCAGCTCCTTCACACCCCACTCCAGCTTGCCTGAGCCCTGCTCCAACTCTCTCGCGCCTCACTCTTGATAAGCAGCAAATGCAGGGAGGAACCAACCTGTGATTGGCTGAGCAGGGCCAGAGTCCAGAGGCCCAGGGGGCCACAATGCGTGAGTTGGACAAGCCTGACTTAGATGTACAAGGGCAGCAGATACCTGGGAACACCGCTACCTATAAGTTCCTCTACACCATCCTGACTTGGAAATATACCATTGTACCTTCATCATGGGTTGTGTCAGAATCTTGGTATTCCCTACCTTATAGCACTGTGGATTTTAGGTCTGGCTCAAGGACTGCAGTGGTTCAAGAGTCAGCTCACCACCACTTTCTCACAGACAGTTAGAGATGGGCAATAAATGCTGGCCTTACCAGCGATGCCCATATCTCATGAATGAATTTTTAAAATTCCTCATTGCAGCAGCTAATTGGTTCTGAAATGATTCTACGGTCATTTTCCTCTACCGGGAACTCCATTCTATGTTTTGGCCACTTATTGAGTGAAGAATAACGTCCTGATATTTGTCCTAAATTGATATTTAAATAGTTTCAACCTGTGTGTCTTTATCTTGCATTCACAATTCAAAATAAAACTATTTCTTGGATTTACCTCATGTAATATAAAGGTCTGGCACATAAAGGGTTAATGTGGGACTAAGTACCGTACCGCCCAAACAGTGATGTAAGAGAGCACATGACCCACACCTAGGGATCAGTGTTGTGTTGGACAGAGCCGTGTGTAGAAGCAAGGATGGAGATGCCCCCTAGCTTGGACCTTTGCTGTATATAGTTTCTTGTAGTTAATAAATACTTACTGATGAACTACCTAAGACCACAAATGCTTTTACAAGACCTACTAAACTATGCCCAACATATTACAACATGGTGGCAGCAGCAAATGGAACAAATCAAAACCTTGCTGAGACTGCAGAAGAAAATTAAAATCCTGGAAATCTGAAGGAAAAATAAAAGAAGCTTTCTGACCTGAAGAAAAGCTCAAGAAGTGAAAGTGCAGAAGGAAATCGTCAGAGAAAAATTCCAAAGAAAGACTTGGAAGCTGAAGGGAGAAATTAAATTCCTCACTGCAGCGGAAGACTTCACTGAATCCCATGAAAGTCCAGCTTCAATACACAGAGTGTGCAGAGTCAGCAGACCTAGCAGGGGTGAGCTAAAAATGTTAAAATTCCTGGACAACACGAGTCCTGAAAAACGTTAAACGCTGCAGTGGTCAGGAATTGCAGTTTAAATCGCTGTCCAATTCCTGGGTTGGCGGCTGAGTTCACTCTGAACAAAGAGAAAAAAATAATGATCAATTAAAAATTAATCATGACTGAGTAGGCAGCTTTAAAAAACCCAGCAAAAGCCCAAAAGGCTGTGGAAGCTCAATCATTGAGCATGTTCAAGACAGAGATCAATAGATTTCTGGATACTAATGACATCAAAGGATATGGGGATAGTGTGGGAAAGTGGTGTTGAGGTAGATGATCAGCCATCATCTAATTGAATGATGGAGCAGGCTCGATGGGCCGAATGGCCTATTCCCGTTCCTATGTTCCTAGAGATCACAGCCATCAGCGACTGACTCCCAATTGTCAGTGTCAATGTCCGCCATCTTCATCTCGCTTGCAGGTAGCTGCTCCCTGGCAATGAAGGTATGGATGTCCAGGAGGTTGTGGTCCGGCGGCCAGTTCACCATGCAGAAAGCCTTTGGCCATCATTCATCCGATGAAGTTGGCTGAGCCAGTGCAGACGGCGCTGACTTAGCAATGAGATCATGCTGATGGAATCAGCATACTCCAGGGCTTCTGAATTGATGACCTTGTTGTGCCAAGAGATGCCGAATATACATCTGAGACAGTGAAGGCGGAAACTGTTTCGGCTTTTCTCTACTCCCATTGGCCTTACAATATAAAACCCTTTGTCACTTAATCTCTCCTGCCCTCCACCCTATTAGAGACCTTCCCATTTGTTCTTCCTACCTTGTTCCACTTGCTCAAAATCTATTACATTTCTAACTTTTCTCAGTTCTGATGAAAGTCACAGACCTGAAAAGTTGAGCTTGATTTTCAGTTGCATGTGGGAGTGAGATCGGTGTGGGCGTGCTTTGAAAATAACACTCCCGGATGGTGTGTCCTGAAGCCTCAGTGACACGTTGCTATTTTCAAAGTGAGGACCGGAGGGGTCTGGGGGTGGGGAAGGGGGGTGGGAGTGCAGTGAGCCGGCAATTCATTCACCTCCAATTAATTGCCCGGTAAGCAATTTTGAAATCACAGATCAGAAAATTCAAACAGTCTGATGCACAATTGTTGGCTGCAATGTGGGGAGTCATCAAGTCATGTTAATTCTGAAAAAGAATTTTTGGCAAAAGGGTTGTTCTGTCAGGATGGGTCTACTACCTTCTCACTGGCTGTTTGACACTTCACTGAGCCTGTGTCCTCTATTGTGCAAGACAGCGGCAAGCCCAGTCATAGCTACCGTCTGTCTTTGAGGATTGTAGTCCAGTGTCAATTCCCACTTCCAGGCAGTGCTTGGTGCCACTAATTGGGCACCAAGTCCGCCATTGGCCCAATTAGGGGATCCAAGTTTGAAGATGGAATCGCATGTGTGACATAGGCATGACACAGTGTCGGGACCTGGTAATGATCCGGGCATCGGATTCCCAAACCTGGTCTCTGTTCAAGGAAGAAGCGGAGAGCCCTCGGACCGTCCTGGTGGGGGATGTAGGTGTAGAGGGATTGGATGTCCAGGGTGAAGAGGAGGTGGTTAGGGCCAGGGAACTGGAAATTGTTGATGTGACGTAGGGCATCAGAGGGATCGCAGATGTAGGTGGAAAAAGACTGGACAAGGGGAGAGAGAAAAGAGTCAAGATAGGAAGAACTGAGTTCCGTGGGGCAGGAACAGGCTGACACAAGCGGTGTACCGGGGCAGTCCTGTTTGTGTCCCGTCTTCTCTACAGAGGATACAAGTAACATCCCACAAATAGCTGTATATCAGGAAATGGAAGGGAGGGAGGAACTCAGGAAAATTACAATCACCAGGCAAGTGGTACTGAGCAAATTGTTGGAGCTTCAAGCTGACAAATCCTTGGATCCTGATGGACTTCATCCTAGGGTCTTAACAGAAGTGGTTTGTGAGATAGTTGATACGTTGGTTTTAATTTTCCAAATTTGTCGTAATCTCTGGATTACTCCCAGTGCCATGTGCCAGTGAGTACAGAAATAGGAGGATAAGGCAGATGAATGCGTGGCTGGAGGGAGGGCTTTAGATTCCTGGGACACTGGGACTGGCTGTAGGAGAGATGGCACCTGTACAAGCTGGAAGGGTTTCACCTGAACAGAGCTGGGACTGAGTTCCTCGCAGATGTTTTGCTAGTGCTGTTGGGAGGGCTTTAAACTAACTTGGCAGGGTGTGGGAACCAGGAGAGAATATTAGAGAGGAATAGCAGGGTGCACAAAATACTGGGAAAGACAGATAGCACTAGTATAGAGAATAGTAAGTTAATAAGTGGAGTTGGAGTAAGCAAGAAAGTCATGAAGTCTAAATCAGGATTACTACACATGTATGTGAATGCACAGAGTATAGTAAATAAGATTGGGGAGTTACAAGCGCAGATTGCCATGTGGGAATATGATATTGTGGCAATAACAGAGAACTAGCTCAAGGAAGGGCAGAACTGGGTGTTAAATATTTCTGGATACAAGGTATTGCAGCACTAGCAAGGAACTCAGTCCCAGCTCTATCCAGGTGTAACCCATTTGGCTTTTACAGGTGCCATCTCCCCCAGAGCCAGTCCCAATGTCCCAGGAATCTAAAGCCCTCCTTCCTGCACCATCTTTCCGGCCATGCATTCATCTGCTTTATCCTCCTATTTCTGTACCCACTGGCACGTGGCACTGGGTGTAATCAGGAGATTACTACGTTTAAGGTCCTGCTTGCTAATTTTCTACATAGCTCCCTAAATTCTGATTGCAGGACTACATCCCCTTTCCTACCTAAGTCATTGGTACCAATGTGGACCATGACCTCTGGCTGATCACCCACCCCCAGAAGAATGCCCTGCAGCCGCTCTGGGACATCCTTGACCCTGGCACCAGGGAAGCAACATACCATCCTGGATTCATGCCTATGGCCACAGAAACACCTGTTTGTTCCCCTAACTAATGAATCCCCTATCACTATTGCTCTTTCTTTCTTCTTCCTCCCCTCCTGTATAGCCAAGCCGCTCATGCCACAAACTTGGCTCTGACTGCACTCCTGTGAGGAACCAGCGCTCTCACCAGCTCCCAAAATGGAAAACTGATTTGTGAGTGGGACCCCAGCAGACTCCTGCACTAACTGCCAGTTCTCTTGGACTGCCTGGTGGTCACTCTCTGTCTCCAGGCCCTTAAGCAGCGGTGCAACCACCTCTCTGAACGTGCTATCCACGTAGCTCTCAGCCTCACAGATGCGCCACAGTGACTCCAGCCGCCGCTCGAGCTCTGAAACCCGTAGCTTAAGTTTCTGCAGCTGACAGCACTTCTTGTACATGTGGTCATCCAGGACTCTGGTAGGGTCCATGACTTCGCACATAATACTGGACATGCATTCCACTCAACTGAGCTGCCCACGTCTTATCTCTACTTCGCTTATTTTATTCTACTTTGGATTATTTATATTACATTATTATACTGGCCCTAAATTTCTCTTATTCCTGGTGCTTCTCAGTTAAATCCAAGTATAGCAACTTGTTTAAAAATGTTCTCTTTTCTAATTTACTCACCAGTTCCTCCTTACCAAGCCGCCACTCTTCTTTCTGAGGAAAGGTAGAAAAAGAAAGGAGCACTGAATTCTCTCAGTCACCAAACTCCAACTGAAGCACTTGACTGTAGCCAAAAACAGCACTTGTGGGCAGACCAAGTCAGCACTATAAGATAGCCTACTTTTATACTCTCTGAACCTAGCCTCTGAAAGCCTGTTTTTTTTATATATTTGTTCATAGGATGTGGATGTCACTGGCTAGACCAGCATTTATTGCCCATCCCTAATTGCCCTTGCTTAGAGGGCACTTTTAAGAGTCAACCACATTGCTTGTGGGTCTGGAGTCACATATAGGCCAGACCAGGGAAGGACAGCAGATTTCCTTCCCTAAAGGGGATTTAGTGAACCAGATGAGTTTTTACAACAACTAGACTTTTATTTGCAGATTTCTTTTCCTGTTGTGGTGGGATTTGAACCCAGGCCTATAGAGGATTCTGGATTACCAGTCCAGTGACAATAGCAGTACGCCATCGCCTCCCCCTGCCAGGTAAGCCGTTGTTTAATTGCAGCTGCAGAGCCTGTGTGAGCCCTGTTTTAAGGTGTGACTAAAACTCACGTTCTTTCAACCCTAACAGCAACTTTTAGTTAATTGCTAAATTAAAAGTAAGACTAGACTTTAGATAGAATTTAATCGTTAATTTAACCATTAAACTCCCTCAGTCACCAAACTCCAAATGAAGCACTCAACTGCAGCCAAAAGCAGCACTCCAGTGCAGACCGGGACAGTGGCAGTGTAAAGGGCGGAGAGGGGCAAGAGTTCCTACATTGTGTTCTGGAGAATTTTCTGCAGCAGTATGTGTCCAGTCCAACAAGAAAGGAACTGGTGAGTTCTGTTGAAGAGTCATACAGACTCAAAACGTTAACTGTGTTCCTCTCTGCAGATGCTGTCAGTTCTGCTGAGTTTTTCCAGGTATTTTTGTTTTTGTTTTGGATTTCCAGCATCGGCAGTTTTTTGCTTTTATTTAAGAAATGATGCACTGTTGGATTTGGTTCTTGGGAATGAGATGGGCCAAGTAGATCAAGTGTCAGTGGGGGAAGATTTAGGAGACAGCGATCATTGTATCATAAGGTTTAGGATGACGGTAGAAAAGGACAATGTGCAATCCAGAGTAAGAATAATTAACTGGGGAGAGCCAACAACAATGGGGCAAGAACGGAGCTGGGCAGGATAGGCTGCAACCAAATGTTGGTGGGAAAAACTGTAGCTTCAAAGAAGAATTGTTTCGGACACAGTTAAGGTATATTCCCTCAAAAGGGAAAGGTAGGGCAAACAAATCCAGAGCTCCCTTGATGAAAAGGGAGCTAGAAATTAAGATAAAGGGCAGGATTTTCCGCACCCGTCCGCCGCCGGGATCTTCCGGTCCCGCCGCAAGTCAATGGGCTTCTGGCTGGGGAGCTGCCTCGCCCACGGAGGGTCCCACCCACAACAGGGCCGGAAAATCCCAGCCAAAGAAAACAAAATGCGCTTATGACAGGTGTCAGGTAGAAAATACAATTGAGAACCAAGTGGAATACAGAAGGTTCAGAGGGGAGGTAAAAAAACAAATAAGAGTAGCAAAGAGGGGTTAGGAGAAAAGACTGGCAGCCAACATAAAGGGGAATCCTAAAGTCTTCTATTGGCACACAAATAGTAAGAGGGCGGTAAAAGGAGGAGTAGGGCCGATTAGGGACCAAAAAGGGGATTTACACATGGAGGCAGAAGGCATGGCTGAGGTGTTAAATGAACACTTTGCATCTGTCTTTACCACAGAAGCAGATGCAACTAAGGCCATGGTAACAGAGGAAGAAACTGTCACTAGAAGTGTTCAAAATTGATAAGGAGGAAGTGTTAGATTAAAGTTGACAAGGCACCGGGACTAGGTGAGATGCATCCAAGGATATTGAAGGAAGTAAGAGAGGAAATTACAGGGGCGCTGACCATAACCTTTCAGTCTTCCCTAGACTCAGGGGAGGTGCCAGAGGACTGACAGAGGGCAAACATTACGCCCTTGTTCAAAAAAGGTTGTAAGCATAAGCCCAGTAATTACAGTTACAAACTTCAGTGGTGGGGAAGCTTCTAGAAAAAATTATTCACGGTAGAACTAGTAGTCGCATGAAAAAATGTGGGTTGACTAGAAAGAGCCAGGATGGGTTTCTAAAAGGGAAATCGTGTTTAACTTGCTGGAGTTTTTTGAAAAGGTAACAGAGAGGGTTGATGAAAGTAATGCTGTTGATGTGATGTACATGGACTTTCAAAAGGCATTCGATACGGTGCCACACAAGACTTTGAGAAAACTTATAGCTCATGGAATAAAAGGGACAGTAGCAACATGGATAGAAAATTGGCTGAGTAATAGGAAACAGAGAGTAATGGTCAATGGATGTTTTTCAGGCTGGAGGAAGATTTGTAGCGGAGTTTCCCCAGGGTCAGTATTGGGACCCTTGCTTTTTCTGATATATATTAATGATCTAAATCTTGATGTGCAGGGGACAATTTCAAAGTTTGAGGATGATATGTAACTTGGAAGCATTGTAAGCTGTATAGAACTTCAAGAGGACATAGGTAAGTTAACAGTATAGAACTTCAAGAGGACATAGGTAACTTAATGGAGTGGGCAGATGGGTGGCAAATTAAGTTCAATGCAGAGAAGTGTGAGATGATGCATTTTGGTAGGCAGAACATAGAGAGACAATATAAAATAAGGGGTACAATTCTTAAGGGGGTGCAGGAACAGAGGGACCTGGGTGTATATGTGCATAGATCATTGAAGGTGGCAGGACAGGTGGAGAGAGCAGTTAATAAAGCATACAGTATCCTGGGCTTTATTAATAGAGGCATAGAGTACAAGAGCAGGGAGGTTAAGCTGAGCTTATATAAGACAATAGTTAGACCCGAGCTGGAGTATTGTGTACAGTTCTGAGTCCCGCACCATAGGAAGGATGTAAACGCTTTGGAGAGAATGCAGAAGAGGTTTACAAGAATGGTTCCAGGGATGAGAAACTTCAGTTATGAAGATCAATTGAAGAGATTGAGACTGTTTTCCTTGGAGAGAAGAAGGTTAAGAGGAGATTTGATAGAGGTATTCAAATTCATGAGGGGGCTGGATAGAGCAAAGAGGGAGAAGCTGTTCCCACTTGTAAAAGGATCAAGAACGAGAGGGCACAGCTTTAAAGTGATTTGCAAAAGAAGCAAATGGAATGTGAGATAAAACTTTTTCAAACAACGAGTGGTTCGGGTCTGGAATGCACTGCCTGGAAGTGTGGTGGAGGTAGATTCAATCGAAGCATTCAAGAGGGCATTAGATGATTATGTGAATAGGAACAATGTGCAAGAGTGCAGGGAAAAGGCAGGAGAATGGCATTAAGCCATAATGCTCATTCGGAGAGCCGGTGCTGACACGATGGGCCCAATGGCCGCCTTCTGCGCCGTAACATTCTGTGATTCTGTGAAAATTCCCTAGATTTCGGGAATGTTCCGTTAGATTGGAAGATAGCAAATGTAGCTCCTTTATTCAAAAAGGGAGGGAGACAGAAAGCAGGAAACTACAGGCCAGTAAGCTGAACATCTGTCGTAGGCTATTATCAAAGCTGTTATGGCAGGGCAAGTAGAAAAATTCAAGACAATCAGGCAGAGTCAACATGGTTTTGTGAAAGGGAAATCATTTTTAACCAATTTCTTTGAAGGAGTCACATGTGCTGTGGATAAAGGGGAACCAGTTGATGTACTGTACTTAGACTTCCAGAATGCATTTGATAAAGTGCCACATCAAAGGTTATTGAGGAAAATAGTGTAGGGGGTAACATATTGACATGGATAGAAGATTGGCTAGCTAACAACAAAAAGAGAGTAGGTATAAATGGGTATTTTTCAGGTTGGCAAGATGTAATGAGTGGTGTGCCACAGGGATCTGTGCTGGGACCACAACTTATTACAATTTATTTTAATGACTTGGATGAAGGGACAGATGGTATAGTTGCTAACTTTGCTGATGGCACAGAGATAGGTAGGAAAGTAACTTGTGAAGAGAACATAAGGAAGCTACAAAGTGACATAGATAAATTAATTGAGTGGGCAAAGATCTGGCAAATGGAGTATAATGTGGGAAAGTGTGAAATTGTCAATTTTGGCAGGAAGAACAAAAAAGAAGCAAATTATCTAAATGGTGAGTTTGCAGAGCTCAGATGCAGGGAGATCTGGGTGTCCTAGCGCATGAATCACAAAAGGCTAGTATGCAGGTTCAGCAAGTAATTAGGAAAGCTAATAGGATGATATAATTTATTGCAACAGGAATTGAATACAAAAGTAGTGGGGGCTATGCTTCAGTTGGGTCAGGAGCCTGGCAACACATCAGAGGCAGCTTCACAGCAGGAGTTCAGAGCGGCATCATATGAGTTTGCTGATTCGTATAAAGCAGCAGAAAGGTTGTATGCAGCATATCTGGAAGCATTTAAGAGCTGTTTCCCCTGCACACTGATCTCTGAGATGGTTTTGGCCTATTTGTAGGATGCTATTTGGTCCTTTAGGTGAGCACCTCCATTTTGTGGTTCCTTCTTGCTCTCTGTCTGCCTGACCAGCGCTCACCTTCCCTAATGTGGCTGCCTGCTGGTCCTCCCTGGCCACTCCAATTGACCCTTCTCATCCATGTGCCACCCATCATCTCTAATTGGATGGTGAATGCAGTGACTATTAATTGGCCACCTCCCATAAAATTAAGCCAGCTGGCACACTACTGCAACACGCCAGCTCGGGACCTGGAAATGATTCCGACATTGGATTCCCAATGCTTGCGGGAAAAATTCAGCCCAATGAGTCTAGGTTCAGCGTTCAACCAACTGAGATATCCAGGGCTTTTCAATCCAGGGAAAGGAACCTAACGGCTGGATCATTTCCAAGTGCCGTCCCTGCACCACATCAGCATTGGTGATGCAACTTGATTGTTGTAAATGCTATACCTCAGATCTATGCAGAGATATCACTACTTTCTATGCATGTAACAGGTTTTATTCACAATGTTTTAAGATGTCTACTCCATGTTTCAGCTCCAGTTCCCAGCTCTTTCTGTAGCTTTGATTCCTTTTCTCTGAGTCCACACTGAGGCTTAACTAATCAAGCACAGTGAGCATCAATAGTAAACACACTCACATAATCAAACACAGAACAATTGAGCCATTGAACACAACAGTTACTTTTAAGGGAAAGGTCCTAGTTGACCGAAGGTACATTTGGAGCCCAAATAGGGGCTGTGGGCACAGAGAGGAGGTGGGAACTAGTTCTGGAAGCTGATTTTAAAAGGCAAATGGCAGCCATGACAAGGCTTGCTGTTGCCTGGAGGAATGGAGCAGGCAGAAGAGCAGAGAGCCAGTTGCCTCATACTCCACACAAGTGCCCAAAGGCTCACTCCTCAAGTACTCAGGACGCCCTGCCAAGCTAACAGCACTGTGGGGGCACCTACACCGCATGGACTGCAGCGGTTAAAGAGGTAGCTCACACCATCTTCTCAAGGGCAATTAGGGATGGACCTAGCCAGCGATGCCCTCATGCCATGAAATAAAATAAAAAAACTTTGTGCCACTGCATGGGCACCTCCGTTTGACTAGTCCATTTTTATATAAGAATTTTCATCAGCAACCACAATGAATAATGGCTCCCCATTGTGTTCCTGACAGCTGTGCACTAACACGTCCCAGACTGTTTGCTTTTCCTGTTATCAGCTTCAAAAATGTGATTCTGCACCTCTCCAGCCTGCTAACAAGCTCATCAATGAGTTTAGCAGCCAATCAATTGGAGGTGTGCTGCTGCTGGCTCCCCTCACCCGCACCCCCCCCCCCCCCCCCCCCCCCCCCCCAACTAGCCTCCCATAAAAACTTCACGGAGGCATCGAAAGACTGTCACGCCATCCAAGTGTGCTATTTTCAGAACACCCCCCCCCACCCCCACCCCCTGACCACGCCTCCAGGGTCAACTGAAAATTCAGCCCCCATGCAGTTTCTAAATTCGAGTCACATTGTACACTATGGTCTATCACAGCCACATTTAGAGGGCTCTTCTGCCTCCCAGCCACTGGTGCCGCTCTCATATTTTTTTCAAGATGCAACAATTGAGGGAGTGAAAAGTACTTAGTAATATGGAGCGGAAGGTGGGGAAAAGCACTTATTCAACTTTTGGCTCACCCCCATTCTAACCACCAGCTACAGTAAAGATGTTAGGAAAGTGTTGGCCAAGCATTATGTTGAAAATCAAACATCAAAAATTAACTTTGGTCTTATTTGTTTTTAGTTCGGTTTATACTTGGTCGAACTGAGGGTAAAATCACAAGATAGGTACAGGTGAGGAAGTTCAATTCATCCATCTTAGTTCATCCATCTGGAGACAGCCTACAGTCCCCACTCCCCTGTCACAATATCCAACTACTTCTTAAATAATTCCATGTTCTTTCCTTCCTCTACTTTACCCTACATAGATGTTCTTTCTGTGTTTGACCACTGCTGAAGAAAATCTCCCTGACACAAGTTCAATATTTGCCTTTTACTAGTTTGAAGCTGTGGTGATAGCTTCTAGACCCTGTATGTGGTGTGGGATTTCTTTGCTGCTAGCACTATGGTATTTTTTATAGTCTTAATGCAGAAGCACACCAGAACTGCATATAAATGAGTAGGACTATTTCCAAGTGCAAAAAGCTGCTTTGTTTCAGCGCATAAAATAAGTAAAAGAGCCTCTCAGCATGTAGTAAGAAATAATAGCATTAGAGGAGGCACCGACCTGATATTGGGCAATGAAACCTAGTGCTCAAAGTTACCTCTATCCCCACTTTGAATATTTACAGCACAATTTATAAACCACGTTATTCAGACAGGAAAAAGACTGCTCAGCAAAACTTGCTACTCACCAACAGCAGCCATTAGCAGCACAACATTGATTGTCAATTGTCCATTGACACTAATTGATGGCTTATCAATTGCTGATCAAAATAAAAAGCAAACTGGAAAGATTAATGTAAGAAATTACTATATTTATTAGAAATTTTTAAACTAAAGCCTCTGCTAGCTCTAATATCCAATACTTTAGTGTTAGGAGTGATGTGGAATGCAGAACAGTCACCAAAAGACCATGCATTAGCTTTGCCCACTGATGGACTGGAAGCAAAATTAAAGATAGCCAGATTGAAAAAGGCTCTCAATCTATTTTAATATTAAGACTCATTAGCCTACTACTAATTGATATTTAGATTATGTGTGATTTCACTAATGCTAACAAGTTGGAAGAGACGTCAACTATTCCACCTTAATAACTAGTACAGCAATCATTTTACTGTAGTGGAGTGTAGTAGCATTTTTATGTGTGCTGTCGTATATTGTATGTATTCTGTATAATATAGGGTGACACATGTCAGACGTTACTATGCTAAAATACCCCCATTGTAAAGGACTGTACCATTACACATTACTATCTAACCAAGTGTTTCATCTCCTCTTTCCAAAGGTTTGGTGGGTTAGGGTGGGGCTGGTGGTGGGTTGCAGAGAAAATGCCCTGTAAATTGCCTGAATTAGTGGAATGTAAAAATGCCACACATTATCTGGCCCTGTGTAGGACCCTGTATTAAAGGAGGATTGCAAAGTTAGGTGAGTAAAAATGGAACTTGGCACACCGAGGTATCTGTGCCTCATTAACTTTGACATCTACTAAGGACTTGCGAAAGTGTTACCATCCAATTAGGTGACACATTTACCACACAGATTGGTTAATTGCACAAGAGAGGGGTTTTTCTTTGTATTTAAGGCATGTATATAAGCAGTTGCTGACATGCCTTTTGGCAGACTCCACCGATGCTGCCAGACCTGCTGAATTTTTCCAGGTAATTCTGTTTTTGTTTTGGATTTCCAGCATCCGCAGTAGCTTTTTGTTTTTATCTCTGTGTTTAATTGACTGCCACTTCTCTTCAAGAAATGCCTTCCTTGAAGAAGTATTGCTCTGTTCTCCGACAGGATTTCCGCCTGTCTCTACTGCCCTGTTCACCTTCATTGCTTTCCATTTCTCTCCTGGTGTTATCTGCTCCTATCACTGCTTGCTTGTCCCCACAACCACCCCACCCTCAACTTCTCTCTCCCCCCGCCCCCCACCTTAAACCAGCTTATATTTCACCCCTCTCCTAACTATACTTCAGTTCTGTTGAAGGGTCATGTTGGACACGAAACGTCAACTCTTTTCTTCTCCACCGATGCTGCCAGACCTGCTGAGTTTTTCCAGGTAAATCTGTTTTTGTTTTGGATTTCCAGCATCCGCAGTAGCTTTTTGTTTTTATATCTGGTTTTCAGTAGATGTACTTCCTCTGCATTATTAAAAGACCCTCTTCTCCTTCTTTTGTACTAGCTTTTCCCTAGCAGATGTAAAGGAGAACCATTACCAGTGTAAAATGTATTCTAGACAAACGTAAAAGGTTATGAAGATCAGATTTTACAGCTGTACCCATCCATTACAGGCAGAGGCAAGCGTGAAAGAGAAATAAAAGATTATATAATCCCTTTCACATCCTCAATATATCCCAAAACACTTTACAACCAATTAAGTATTTTTGAAGCATTGTTATTGTTGCAATGTAAGAAATGCAATGCACACAAGGGCCCACAAGTAGCCATGAGATAATGATAAGATAATCTGCTAAGTGTGCCACTTAATTTTACAAGTTGAGATAAAGAAGGTGTGAGTTAAGCCAGCCAGTCACTCATGGGGTAAAATAGTTTCAACCATAACAAAAGATCCAAGTGAAACAGATACCTCTGTCATCAATTTGACCTTCCGGAAGTTAACAGCACCTTCCCAGGGTAGGAAGAAGATTAAGGTCATATGAGGATAAGATCATATAAATTCTGGAAACATTGCTAACGGCCAACACATTGATTCTAATCTATTCAGTAGACTGGCTATCCAATACTGTTAATTTGTCAGCTTTCTAAGGAGTTAACCCCAGTCTAGCCTCACTAATCTGCAATAGTCTCAGACACTGACCTCAAATCTAGTTTGATGTTCAACAATCCTGTTAATGTTGAATTACAGTGATACACTGAGCTGCCTTTATAACCTCTGTTATTCAATTTGTTGAGTAACCCTGTCTATTAATTATCTGTTGTTCAAATTGCTAGGCAACTGTCTATAACTATTTATACTCAATGTTTAAATTTAAGTAGCGGTAACTGTGATCCTGTAGTCAATAAATAGTTGTTTGCTTAGGACTTGCTGTCTGATCTCTTCCTTGATGATTTGGTGAGAATCACTCAGTAACTTATGGGCATCTAAATTGAGGGTTGGTAAAACAATCTGACTGATGCAAGACCATTCGGAGAGCCAAACGTAGACTCAATTCACAATCATACCGAATCTTGGCTGTAAACCCTGGATAGTTTCATATTGAGGGGGTTTAAGAATTTGTTTGGTTTCTTGGCACTGAAACATTGGACGGAACTTTCCTTGCCCGCTGCCATCAGGTGTCATGGCGGGCATGAGCAGACAATATGGCGGGAAGGACAAAAATCGGTTTCACGATGTCGTGAAGCCAGTTTGCAATCGTCCGCTCCACCCATCAATGGTGGGCCACGTTTCCCATCGCCACACCTTGCGAACTTCATTTTAATACGTATCATTATAAGCCCAGCGCACTGGTATCATACCCCCATGCTGAATGACCTGGGCATGCTGACATGTTTCACAACTGAACATAAGAGACGTGCACCTGGCCAGTTGCACTTCACTTGGGATGTCGAGGTTTGTTTGCCTACCTTGCTTCAGGCCATACTCGCAGTCATCAGCACCAGGCTTCACAGGCAGCACCACATCACTTTTAGGGGGGGCTCACGGGCAGGTCTCTATCTACCAGACCAGCCGTAAGGCGGGGGTGGCTTTGTACCGCTGCAGGGCTAGGGCTGTACTGGGGAAAGGGGAGAAGTGGCCTTAGGCAAGGGAAGAGGCTGCAGGGCTGAGAGCTGTACTGAGGAAGGGTGATATCCCAGGGTGTGTGTGGGGGCACATGTTGATCTGTGCAAGTGACCTCAAGAGGATGAAGGCTGAGGATGCAGTCTCCAGAGGAGATGAATCCGGATGGAGATGTAAGGGTGTTTGCGAGAGAGGGTGAGTGGTGATGTCCCTTGAGCTGGCAGTGAGTGAGATGCCAGTTAATGTGTGATGGGTTTGTGAGTGTGAGTTTAGAATGATGAGATGGTTGCCTTACCCTGGTGGCATGGATGAGGTCATTCATCCTCTTTCCGCACTAGATGGTGAACCTCTTCTGTTCAGCATTGACATTGACCACCACCTCCCAAGCCGGAGTGGTGACACTGATGGGCCTCCTGCAGCCAGAGCGGGGGTGGAGGACATCATGATTGGCTCCAATGGTGTCTAGAATGCATCCCAGGGATATGTCACTGAATTGGGGGGCTGTAATCTTCTTGCCTTTCTTCTGTGCAGCAGTCCTGGGCTGGAAGCACTGAGGGGTGTGAGGCTGCACTTTACATGTGGTGTCCCACATGAGGAAGCAGCGAGGTGATGATGTTGCAGGAGAATAAGAGGCTGCCTGCCAGCAAAATGGTGTGTTTCCTGGGAATGCATGATTAATGAGGTGGGATTAATATGGCACGAAACCCTGCAATTGCGGCCAGTGGGTAGAATGTCCTTTTTCCCGCCCACTACCGCACTTAGTGCATGGCTAGGACGATTCTGCCCATTCTGTCCTAGCAGGGTGCTCTTCTGTAGTTGGAGCTGAGCAAATTTTCCAGGCACAATAGAAGGAGTGTTACACCACATCTGGGTCACAAGTGTCATTTATACACGCAGCACTTATTACACATTTAAAATTGGCTATCTGGCCTGTAGTACTGGATCAACAGAAATTTCCTCCAATTGAATATTGGGAGGACTGAAGCCATTGTCTTTGGTCCTCGTCACCAACTCCGTTCCCTCACCACCAACTCAAACCCTCTCTCTGGTGACTGTCTGAGGCTGAATCAGACTGCTCTGTGTCATTTTTCACCCTGAGATGAGTTTTCAATGACATAGCTGCACCATCATTAAGACCGCCTATTTCCACCTCCGTAACATCACTGCCTCAGCTCCGCTGGTGCTGAAACCCTCATCCATGCCTTTGTTGTCTCCAGACTTGACTATTCCAGTGCACTCCAGACCAGCCTCCCACATTCTATCCCCCATCAACTTGAAGTCATCCAAAACCCTGCTGCCCATCCTAACTTGCACTAACTGTCATTTATCTTATTATTCCTTTGTTTGCTGACCTACACTGGCTCCTGGTTAAACATCCCAATTTTAAAAGGCCCAATTTTGCTTTACATCCCTCTAATGGCCTGGCCCCTCCCTCTCTCTGTAATCTCCTCCAGCTCTACAATACTCTGATTTATCTGTGCTCCTTAATTCTCTTGAACATACCCAATTTTAGTCACCCCATCATTGGCGGCTGTGCCTTCAGCTGCCTAGGCCGCAAGCTCCAGAATTCGCTAAACCTCTCCAACTTTCCTCCTCTCTTCCCTCCTTTAAAACCTACCTACCTCCCTGACCAAGTTTTTGGCCATCTGACCTGATATGTTCTTATGTGTCTCGGTGCCACATTTTAATGCCCCGTGAAGCCCCTTGGGCATTTTATTATCTGAAAGGTGCTATATGAATGGAAGTTGTTGTTGGCACTTTTTACACAGACTATGCCATTCAAGCAAATCTGTAGTTTCAATTTTTAAAAAAATTTGTTCTTGGGATTCGTTCTTTAGGCCAACATTTATTGCCCATCCCTAATTGCACTTTAGAGGGCATTTAAAAGTCAATTACATTGCTGTGGGTCTGGAATCACATTTAGGTCAGACCAGGTAAAGACAGCAGATTTCCTTCCCTACAGGGCACTAGTGAACCAGATGGTTTTTTTTTATGACAATTGGCAATGGTTTCATGGTCATCATTAGACTTTTAATTCCAGATTTTTTTTAATATTGAATTCAAATTCCACCATCTACTGTGGTGGGATTCAAATCCAGGTCCCCAGACCTGGGTCTCTAGGTTACCAATCCAGTGACAATACCACTACACCACCACCTCCTCACTTCTATATCTTATTTAACGAGAACAGTGAATAATTGATAATTCACTTTAGACAAAATAAATATCAATAGAAACTCCATACTGGATTACATAGCACATGTTTAAAATTATGTTGCAGCTATCAGAACTAACAGTGCCCAATGAGGAATAACATTAATGGCATTGTGCTGGACAAGTACTAGATTAAAGAACCCTGAACAGTAACCATGCACAATGGAATAACAGTATAAAAACACGCTGGTATTGCCAGACTTAGAAACTGCGTTTGGAAAGGAAGTTAATGAGATCCCACAATAATTGTTGCTGTCTCAATCAGCTATGTGGAGCATCCTTCATCCGTGGTCGCTCTGTTGATGCAGCCCAGGCATCCAGGATATTGATGTGTCTCTTCCTCTGACTCCATTTCAGATTCCCACTCTGTAGCTGAATCCAATAAAACTGCATTTAAATGACTAGTCAGGCTGTTGGAAAATGCTTTTGAAATGATATCAGTGTTGATGTTCTGCCATGTGTCCTCACCCAGCTGCACCCAAGCACTAATTCCTTGCCAGAGTTATGGCTCTTTCTTCCTAATACTGCAGGTAGATGGCGGTGTAGTGGTAATGATACTGGACTAGCAATCCAGAAGCCCAGGCTAATACTCTGGGGACATGGTTCAAATCCTGCCATTAATTAATGAAAATCTGGAATTGAAGGCTAATACTCTGGGGACATGGTTCAAATCCTGCCATTAATTAATAAATATCTGGAATTGAAAGCTAGCCATTAGTAATGATTATGTAAAAACCCATCTGGTTCACTAATGCCCTTTAGGGAAGGAAATCTGTTGTTCTTACCTGGTCTGTCCTATATGTGACTCTAGATCTACAAAAATGTAGTTAACTCTTAACTCTCTTCTGAAATAGCCTAGGAAGCTCAGGAACACTCAGTTGTATCAAACTGCTAGAGAAAAATCAATAAAGAATGAAACTGAACAGACCATGGTCTGGCATGGACTTAGGGAACGGAAATAACAATAGCACACCCAACCCTGTTGATCCTGCAAGGCCCTCCTAACTAACATCTTGGGACTTGTGCCAAAATTGGAGTGATATCCCAAAGGCTAGTCAAGCAAAGACTGACACAGTCAAACTCACAGAATCATACCTTACAGACAATGTCCCAGATATTATCATCCCTGGGTATGTACTGTCCCACCAGCTGGACAGACCCACCAAGGGTGGAGACACAGTGGTATACAGTCAGGAGAGAGTTGCCCTGGGAGTCCTCAACATTGACTTATGAAGTCTCATGGCATCAGGTCCCATTGATCACCATGTACTGCCCTCCCTTAGCTGATGAATCAGTGCTCCTCCATTTTGACCACCTTTTGGAGGAACTGAGGGCGGCAAGCATAAAGAATGTGCTGTGGGTGGGGGACTTCAATGTCCATCGCCAAAAGTAGCTCAGTGATACTGCGACTAACCGAGCTGGCCAAGTTCTGAAGGAAATAGCTGCTAGACTGGGCCTGTAGCAAGGGGTGAGGAAATAAACAAGAGGGGAAATCCTACTAGACCTTGTCCTCACCAACCTACCAATCGCAATTCATCTGTCCATGACAGTATCGGTTGGAGTGACCACTGCACAGTCTTTGTGGAGACAAAGTCCCGTCTTCACATTGAGGATACCCTCCATCCTGTTTTGTGGGACTACCACCGTGCTAAATGGGATAGATTTCGAACAGATCTAGCAACTCAAAACTGGGCATCCATGAGGCGCTGTGGGCCATCAGCGGCAGCAGAATTGTACTCGAACACAATCTGTAACCTCATGGTCCGGCATGTACCCCACTCTACCATTACCACTAAGCCAGGGGTTCAACTCTGGTTCAATGAAGAGTGTAGAAGGGCATGCAAGGATCAGCACCAGGCATACCTAAAAATCAGATGTCAACCTGGTGAAGCTACAATACAGGACTGCTTGCAAGTCAAACAGTGGAAGTACCATGCAATAAGCAGAGCTAAGAGATCCTACAAATAATGGATCAGATCTAAGCTCTGCAGTCCTGCCACATCCAGTCGTGAATGGTGGTGGAAATTAAACAACTCACTGGAGGAGGAAGCTCCACAAATATCCCCATCCTCAATGCTGGAGGAGCCCAGCACAGCAGTGCAAAAGATAAGGCTGAAGCATTTGCAACAATCTTCAGCCAGAAGTGCCGAGTGGATGATCCATCTTGGCCTCCTCAGGAGGTCCCCTGCATCACAAATGGCAGTTTTCAGCTGATAGTCTTAATCCAGACTGTTGGTCAGTTAAACTTCAAGTTTGAGGCTTCGATACCGCCTTTAAAATTGATGCTGGAGCTGCAGTTAACATCTCAGCAGTTGATCTCAACTGGCTTCAGTCAATGACCCTTTATCCATCAGACATCAAGCTACAAGGTCCAGGCAGCACAGACTTTCAATCAAAGGCAGGATTATTGATCCTCTCAGCTACAAGGGATGACAGATTGTTGATTCTCTCTATGTTCTTCACAATAAACATTCATCCTTATTGAGTGGCGATGTTGACATACTTCTAGGTATCCTAGAAAAACCGGATGATGCTCATCATTTGAACACTCACTGTCTGTCATGCAACAATCTTCAACCTTTTATTTAGAAGCAGTGTAAATTCAGCTTTCAGAAGCTGAGGAAGTTTATACACTCAGCAGTAAGTTCCTTTCCTTCACAGAGACACCATCCACTAGACCCTGGATGGAGATTGAAGTTATGAATTTCTCAGTTCTTTATGAAGAAAGGCCAGAGGTCGCGGATACAGAGACACTGCAGCAGACGGTGACCATCTCCTGCTGGACCTGAATTGGCTCTTCCTAGAGAGTGATGAGGAAGAATCCCTTGCAGTACAGAGTGATCTCTTGGAGATTGAGGTCCTAGAGGATGATTCGTCTTTCCAGTTGACGTACGCACCATATGAAGTCTCTGTTGTCTTTTTCGAGGAGTCAGTTGTGTTTTTAGTGGCTAAGCAGAATTCAGATCTTAGTTCTGCTGAATCTGTCAATGTATTGCCGAGCTTATCTCCTGTTGTCCAAGAAGTGTCTTCCACAGGAGATGCTTTGCCTGAGTTCAGGTCAGAGTTCATAAAGGATCATACTGCGCAAGAGCTGGTACCATCCAGGGGTGAATGTCAATTGCCACCCATAATTCAGTCCCAGCTGAAAGTCTTCTTCCCTCCAGAGCTGGAGGTCAGCACAGAAGCTGTGGCAGAATCTTTAGCACTTCTGAAGCTGCAGAATCCTGTACAGCAATCGTGTCACTGAGTTGATTACCTACAGGAAATTCATCTCATTACAGATGATGAGGCTGTCATGTCTCCATGCTCTCAGCAATTCTTCCCAATGCCCATAATGGAGCAACCTCATACAGAGAGAAGTGTGGCTCTCTTACCAAGGCCTACAGAAAGGAGACAGTCGTCCAGAAATATCACTGGGAAACCATCTCCGCCTTTTCCTGAAAGTCTTACAGGAATGTTGTAATTTTTTTTTTTGTCGTTTGTTTAATTGAAACCTCAGATCTTCAATGCCTTTTTGTCTTTGATGCGGCCTGAAGGTCTTTCCCTGTGTGCTTTGAGGGAGCAGCAAAGACAGAGAGTCCAGAATTCTCCTCTTGTAGTCCCAGAGAGACCAGAGGTTGATGCTCTTCAGTCTTCTCTCTTAGGTCAGTCTTTCATTGAAAAGTCTTCGTTGTCCTTGCAGTCGTCATCCTGCAGCCTACACTCTGCTTCCCAGTAATTCTGACAGCAATGCTGCTAAACTGCCAACCAATTCTGCAGATGACCTACAAGGTGCAGAAGAAAGCCCTCATGTCTCCAAGACGTCTTCCTTAAGGGACAAGAATATTGTGGGAGATTGAATTCCTCAGGACTGTGACTTGGGGAGGGGGAAAAGTAGGAGCTGGAGTTGGGCAGAATCTGTAGTTGCAAAGAGGGAGTTACAGAAATGTAATGAAAATAGTTAAAGACATAAGACGAAATTTACCGTCCCGTTGGTGTCGAGCACCATGACGGGCCTGAATGGACAATATGATGGGAAGGCCAAAAATTGGTTTTATACCATAGTGAATCCAGTTTGTGATCGTCCGCTCTGCCCGTCAATGGCGGGCCGCCTTTCCCACTGCCACACGTCAGGAAGTCATTTTAATACATCTGCATATCATTATAAGCCCAGCTCGCCAGAATCATCCCCCCACCATGTCAAATTTACCACCCACGTCAGCAGGAAAAACACGCTGGCCCAGAACACGTCTTGACAAGTGTGACGTGCAGAAGTCGGGACTTACCATTAGGGACTTGCTCACGTCGTGGACATCTGAGGAGCAGAAAATGCTGGAGCCCCATAGCTACTGGACTGTGGGGAACATGTGCATCGCGAGCTGGGTGGATTTATATGAGCATGGCTCCATAGCGAAGCAGCTCACGGAAGTTGGAAGGTCACCGTTGATGTTTGGGCTCTGCTTTGGGGCGTCAGTGTCTTAGCTGTGCTCTACAACAGGTGATCGTCGAAGTTGGGGAGAGAAAGATCTTGACTGGGAGAGGAAGGTGTACTGGGGAGGTAGGGAGGGGTGAGGTTGTGAGGGGCGTGAAACGAAGGTATCAGGGCAGGTGAGGTTAGGAGGGGGGATCAAAGACGTCGGGGGGTGTGAGGTTGGGAATGGGGGGTGGGAGTATGGGAGGAAGGGGGTGTAACGGGGAGAATGCGGCAAGTGAGGAGGTCGGTGTAGGGGGAGGAAAATGTAAGGGAAGAAGTTCGGAGGAGGAAGGAGTTCGGAGGGGGGGAAGGATTTTAGAGGAAGGAATGAGTTTGGAGGGGTAAGGAGTCCAAGGGGAGGAAGGAGTGAGAAGGGGGGGAAGGAGTCCGGCGAAGGAAGGAGTTTGGAGTGGGGTAAGGAGTCCAGGTGGAGGAAGGAAATAGTGGGGAGGAGGGAGTTGGGGGAAGGAAGGAGTAAAGGTGGAGAAAAGAGTAATGGGGGGGATGTCCAGGTGAATGTGCAAGGGAGGGGTCTGTGAAGTTGATGACTGCCTCCTGGTGCGAAATCAGGGTGGGTGTGGTAGGAGGGAATGGTAAGAATGGGAGAGGCAGAGTGAGCCAGTAGGGTGGGAGGCTGAAGGTGCAACGGTGGTGGTAGAAGGCACGACAAGGATGGTTGGTGAGGACTCAGAAGCAGGCACAGACCCTGGGGGTGGGAACGAAGAGGTCGGAGAGGTCAATGTTGGATTCTTAGGAAGGTAGGGAACATAGACATTCACTTGGACATCCCTGAAGGAAAAGGGTCCTGGCTGGTAGGTGACGGTGGGGAGGTGGAAGGTGATGCCGGGGGGGTGTCAACAGTGATGGGGGAATGAACATGGGTGACTGGGGGAGCGGAAAGGATGGGGGAGCTGAAGACATACTTCACAACAACCGTTTTTTAAATCGAAAGTGAGCAGAGCCTCATCTTTTTTTTACTCATTCACGGGATGTGGATTTCACTGGCTGGGCCAGCATTTATTGTCCATCCTTAGCTGCCCTTGAGAAGGTGCTGGTGAGCTGCCTTCTTGAACCGCTGCAGTCCATGTGGTGTAGGTACATCCACAGTACTGTTAGGGAGGGAGCTCCAGGATTTTGACCGAGTGACAGTGAAGGAACGGCGATATATTTCCAAGTCAGGATGGTGAGTGACTTGGAGGGGAACTTGCAGGTGGTGGTGTCCCCATCTATCTGCTGCCCTTGTCCTTCTAGACGGTAGTGGTCTCAGGTTTAGAAGGTGCTGTCTAAGGAGGCTTGATGAATTCCTGCAGTGCATCTTGTAGATGGTACACACTGCTGCTACTGTGTGTCGGTGGTGGAGGGAGTGAACGTTTGTGGATGTGGTACCAATCAAGCGGGCTGCTTTGTCCTGGACGGTGTCCAGCTTCTTCAGTGTTGTTGGAGCTGCACTCATCCAGGCAAGTGGAAAGTATTCCATCACACTCCTGACTTGTGCCTTGTAGATGGTGGACAGGCTTTGGGGAGACAGGAGGTGAGTTACTTTGGGTGGGCACGGGTGCTGCATGGGAGGGCAATCAGTGGGTGGGTGGAGACGCAGGTCAGCTCAGATGGACAAGTGAAAGAGAAACCCAGCAGGCAGCATTGAAAATGCTCGGGACAGTGAGATGAGTGTAATGGAGGAAGGCTCCGCGTGCGTGGGAGAGTCCTTGCTCGAGGCTTCGAAAGGCCCTGTCACATACACACTTCTCCCTCCAGAATCACTCGTGGGCAAACTGCATGCAACATGACTGCTAGTAGTTGGGGGGATGCAGGGAGAGGACTTGTGAAACCTGTAAATGAAGCTGAAAGACACCATGGCACATTATTCAGTGAAAGTGAATATATTTTCAGGTTATAAAGTGGCAAAATGTGTTCACCCATGCAGCCAACTGTGATCAGAAATTCTCAACTTTTCTAGGCCTACCACTTCTTCTAGGTGCTGCCCTGACATCCACAGCAGGGGTGGAGACAGCCTGTGCAATGGCTGGCCCTGTTGCCTCTGATGACTTTAGTGTGTGTCCTCTGGAGAGCTGAGGCCTTGATGGCCCCGGCTTGCTTTGGCAGTCCTCTTGTGGGACAACTGCTCCCTCTGTGGTGACAGAGGATGAGGTTGAGGGGGTCACAGGCAAAGGGGAGCAGTGGGAGAGGACAGCCTCTGAGATTCCTGAGTGGATGACCTAGGGGTGTCCAGCTGCTGCGCCTCCTCCCTTCGGGTGCCCGAGGTCCCCGACCTGACTGCTTGAGGGAAGGGAGCACCTGGAGGGACGTTGAGGTGCCCCATTTCTCTTTTGCATTGCTGCTGCAGGAACTCACCCATGGCTACTGCGATGCGGCGCAGGTCTGTGCGCATCTCTGTGTTCTGCTGGACCAGGGTCTCCATGGTGTCTACCATCCTTCCCATGGAGACCTTCATACGAGTACATCTGGGCACCACTTCATCAGAGAGCAGGGAGACGCACTCCTCCGACTCGACTGCCACTCTGTTGAGGGCTTCCAGCCGCTCTTCAAGATGTTCTCCCACCTTCTGCTGACTCTCCAGGATGAGTTGGAAGGCTGAATCCAGGGGCTCGTCATCTGACTTGGACCTCACAGATACCTCCTCCCCAGCAGCCCTCCCAGTGCTGGGGAGCTCAACTGAACCTGCCTCCTCCCGCTGTGGACATGTGTCCCTGTAGAGACAACCAGATTGTGAACCTGAGCTTGCTCTAGATCTAGGTCCCACTGAGGTCTGTGTCTCTGCACTGGTGCAGGGTTTGGGTAAGCGCTGTGAAGGGTCTTGCAGGCTGCTTCTTTCCAGCTCTTCAATGGAGCAGGAGTCCTCTTGGCTGAAGATGAGGACATGGATTGAGCCGAGGGGCTGTGGCTGAGGGTGTCGATCGCTTGGCAGAGCTCCCTGTGAACCAAAGTGGCGCTAAAAGTACATGGCAACAGAATCAAAAGCTGGAGAGTGAGCACTCACATTTGCGTTAAGAGAGGGATGATGTGGTGCAGGAACCTCATGTGAGTGTTCACCGCTGACCTCACCATCGCCACAGACACAGTTCACGTCCTCACCAGTCAGCATGATGCCACACTCCTCAAAGTGAGTGAGGGACCTAATGTGGACCACTCCACCCCAAGTCTGGGATCTCTCCCTGCTGTTGTGAGCCAGTTTCTCCTGCATGAAAACAGATGGAGAGAGTGTGACTGGGACACATGGCACTGTGTGGAATGTTTGTGTGGTGAGCGGAGCCATGGACGGGATGAAGACACAAGCTCCAGAGGATATGAGCCTGATGGAGATGTGAGGGTGTGTGTGAGAGTTTAGTGGTGTTGTCCCATGTGGTATGAGATCCCCATGGATGTGTGATGGGTGATGAGAAGAGTGACTTATTTTGGTGGTACAGATGAGAGCATTCATCCTTTTCCTACACTTGGTGGCTGTCCTCCTTTGCAGGGCATTGGCGCTAACCACCGCCACCACCGCCTCCCATGCTGGATTGGTGACCTTGTTTGCTGGCCTTTGCCCAGAGCAGGGGTAGAGGACATAACGTCGGGCCTCCACTGCGCCCAGTAAGTGCTTCAGGGAGGTATTGCTAAATCTGGGGACAGCATATTTCCTCCCTTTAGCAGTCATCAGTTCCCAGCAGTGTTCTATCCCTTGAAGAGTGCTAGCTCTGTGCATGGGCGGCCTTTAAATATTGCACCGTGATTACTGAAGGACTATGGTGACAGCAGGGCAGGCGAATCAGAGGGCGACCTGGTATTTTTCCTGCAAGTGCACAATTAATGAGGTGGGAATGGGATGATATTGTGTTAAAACCTGCCATTGTTGCCGGCGGGTAAAACGTCCTCTCTCCTACCCGCTACTGCACTTAGTGCAAATCTGGGCTGATTTTGCCCATAGTTTCATGTTGTTTATGGAAGTAGGATAGTATACTTGGGGGGAGGTGTAGTATAAAGGGTTAACAGATGGGATATGCTCATGTATGATGCAGATGATGATGAATCACTGATATCAGTCAGTTAAGTGTTAGACTTTCCAGAGAAAGATTGGAGCAACGTGCGCAGGAGCAACATGCCTACCCTGTAACCTGTTCTAATAAACAAGTGTTAAGCAGGTACCAGAGAACGACTGTAACCAAGTAACACACCTAGAGTACATATCAGAGGGACCATTTCAGAACATTCTCATTCTGTTAGTCGACATTCACACCTCCCTGCTGACAAGATATATTACATCACTTCCTTCAGTGACTCCTCACTTACAGTCACACAACATTCCAAGTCTCCTCTTGATCATCAACAAAGTTATGAAAGGTGTCATCGACAGTACTATCAAGCAACACTTACACAGCAATAATCAGCTCCCCGATGTTCAGTTTGGTTTCCACCAGGGCCACCCAGCTCCTGACCTCAGTACAGCCTTGATCCAAAGATAAACAAAAGAGCTGGATTCAAGAAGTGAGGTGGGAGTGACTGCCCTTGACATCAAAGCAGCATTTGACCGAATGCAGCACCAAAGAGCCCTAGCAAAACTGGAGTCAATTGGAATCATGGGAAATTCTCCACTGATTGGAGTCATATCTGGCAGGAAGGAAGAGAGTTGTGGTTGTTGGAGGCCAATCATCTCAGTTCCAGGACATCACTGCAGGAGTTCCATGATGGAGTACAGGTCTGAATGCATCTCCACATTCTGCTGCACCAGGGTCTCCATGGTGTCTACCATCCTCCCCATGGAAACCTTAATGCGCACACATGTGGGCACCACTTCATCAGAGAGCAGGCGGATACACTCCTCTGACTCACCTGCCACTCTGTTGAGGGCCTCCAACAACTCTGCGTGAAGTTCCCCCGCCTTCAGCTGATTCTCCACAATGAGTTGGAAGGCCAAACCCAGAGGCTCGTCGTCTGACTCAGACCTCGCAGATATCTCTTCCCCAGCAGTCCTCCGAGTGCCAGGGAGCTCGGCTGAATTTGCCTCCACCTGTTGCGGACACGTGCCTATGTGGTGACCACCAGAGTGTGAACCTGAGCCTGCTCTCGAGCTAGGTCCCACTGAGGTGTGTGTCTAAGGCCCTGGATGGGGCTGAGGGACTGGCTGTCTGAGGGTGCTGGTTGATTGGCAGAGCTCTCTCTGAACCAAAGTAGAGATAATCAGTGCATGGCATCAGAGTCAAAAACAGGAGAGAGAGCACTCACAGTTGTGTTGAAAGAGGGATGATGTGGTACAAGATCCTCATGTGGGTGTTCGCTGCTGACCTCACCATCGCCGCAGGCAAGATCCACATCCTCACCAGTCAGCATGATGGCACGCTCCTCAAAGTGAGTGAGGGGTCTAATGTTGGCTACTCCACCCCTGGTCTGGGACCTCTCACTGCTGTTATGAGCCAGCTTCTCCTGCATGGAAACAGGTTGAGAGAGTGTGAGCCAGCATGCCAAGATGACGCTTCCTCCATTGAATGTTTGTGTGGTGAGCGGAGCCCTGGGCAGAATGAGAATGTGAGCTCCAGAAGATATGAGCCTGATAGAGATGTGAGGTTATGTGTGAGTTAGTGGTGTTGTCCCTTGAGGTGTGAGATCCCTGTGGATGTGTGATGGGTTTGTGAGTGTGTGAGTTGAGAGTGATGAGAAGAATGCCTTACCCTGGCAGAACGGATGAGGCCATTCATCCTCTTCCTGCATTGGATGGCTGACTTCCTTTGCAAGGCGTTGGCTCTGACCACCGCTTCCACC